>NC_081532.1:6459204-7135870 GCF_030273125.1 Centropristis striata
TATAAAAGCCTGACAAGGCTGAGTGGTTACCTGCATCCATGTTCAGTGCCAGTGTTTGGCCAACATCTCCTGGTGGAAGCAGGCCAGGCCAGGAGGCAGTGGGCTCCAGCTTGCTTACTTCGTAGTGGCTTGGCAGGGTGGCGAGATGAGGGGGCCTCACCGTGGGCATGAGCAGGGGCCCGTAGTGGGGCTCCAAAGCTGACGGTGAATACAGTTCGTGGAGAGGCCGTGGGTGGCCGTAGGCTTGGGCCTGGGGGTATCCCCAGCTTTCTGGTGGGTGAGGGTGGGAGTGAGGGTGAGCGTGTGGGTGAGGGTGAGCGTGAGGGTGCGGCAGGCCCGCGTGCAGTGCTGATGCGTATGGGTCCATGGAATAGGAAGGAGCACCCGTCTCACAGTGGGAGCGGCTCTGTGGCGAGGAGTAGTTACTGTCCCAGAAGGATGGAGGGAAGCTTCTTCGACTGCTGGGTGAAGGGGTGTCTAACGAGGGAGGGGGGGATAAACAATAAACACTTTTAGGCCAAGTCACGAACACAAGCGTGCAGTGAATCACTTGATTCATAGAGACAAATGGAAAAGGCTGGAGCATCCCGTGCTAAAACGTAGATGTCACTCACATGACTGCTACACCCTGTGGCCCAGATATCTTCCCCATTGGATCATACTGTCACACAGCCCTAGCCCCAACAAGTCACAGAAATAAACACAACCACGTTCTAGCAGACAGAGGGAGAGAGAGGAAGAGAGTGACAGCAGTGGCAGTTCTAGACCAATTTTACTGCCAAGGAGGGGCCAGTGTTTAATCAGAGGGGCACATTAAAATCGTCAAAAAAATGATATTTAAGCATTCAAAACCTTTATTTTAGCTAAAAGTCTCATATTTGGAAGAACTACATTGA
The DNA here is from genome assembly GCF_030273125.1 of Centropristis striata. Classification (NCBI taxonomy): domain Eukaryota; kingdom Metazoa; phylum Chordata; class Actinopteri; order Perciformes; family Serranidae; genus Centropristis; species Centropristis striata. The sequence goes on from NC_081532.1 coordinate 6,460,101, forward strand.
TTGAAGCAATGAGACTTACCAACATTAACCCTCTATGGTACGCATTATGATGCCAGTTAGGAAAAAAATGTTTGAAGTGTTTTTTTGTCTTAAAATAGACTAAATAAACATAATCTGAAGAAATTTTATAATTTTAAATTTTATACGTTTTTGGGGTTTGTTGCCCGTAGGCAACATTGTACCATAACGGTGGACAGTAATTTTTAACATTTTAAAACAGGTTTCTTGTCTTAATGTTTCCTGTAGGCATTGAACCAATGGCCCATTGAAATGATTGTCTTGAACAGTCTAAGTGTATGAAACTATCCAAACTGAAGGTTTACTCAACTATCAGTAGGAATATATTTTTTCAGATGGAAAAGGGCCAGGAAATTATGTTTTGAGTGATTTTTTGTGGTGCAAAATGCCAAAGCTGTTTCCTTTGGAAAAATCTGCAAAATAGGGTTTCAATCTGGCCTCCTGGAGGTCATGTGACAAATTAAAGCATTGCTAGTGGTTCTCGATACTCTTCCCCTTTTTTAAAGTATTGCATCACTCAAAAACATGCATTGTAGAAATTTGACAGGCCAAAAATGGGTATGTTGCCTGCGGGCAACACCGTACCATAGAGGGTTAACAGTTATTTTTGTACGACAATGACATTTCTCATTTTTGTGCACAATTACTTTTTTTGATTTTGAAAGTGCAGTACAGTGAGAATGATCTTTATATTTAGCTTTTATTGCACAATTAAACTATTATACAATGTACACATTCTGGGTTCCTTTTGTGTACAATGAGATATTGTTTGAACAAAAAATAGGTAAGAATTGTTCCGTCGTTCATCTTTATAAATTGATCATTTTACTATTAATTTGACACAGGGGCCACAGCAGGGGCCAAGGGCTTCTTCACAGGGGCAGTGGCCCCTGTAGGCCCCTGTGTAGAACCGCCACTGAGGGACAGACAAACAGAAAGAAAGAAAAGGTAGAAAGAGAGACGTACCTATATCCTAGAATTCTATATAAGGTAGAGGCTCTGAGCTGGAGGCTCACAGAGCTTTAAATCACTTTCTGTGGTGACATCTCTCACTCTCATGTCAGCCGAGTGCTTCTGAAAGTCTCACAACACACTTATACACACACACACACTCAGACATGCAACTCTGGTCTGTGCTAGCACCCGCCGCCCTCTCTTCTGTCTCCTGCACCCCCACCTGTTGTTTTCTCTGCTCCCCCCTCTCCTCGCCCTTGACAGAATGTCAGCGGGCCATTATATGTTTTTAGCAGTATACTTATATACATATACATATATATATAGAGGGAGAGAGATAGATATTCCTCTGAAAAGAGACACCATGCGGCACCTCGAGAGCTAGTGTTTCCCTCAGCCCCTATCACACAGACCGCAGCATGTATAAATCTGACCAGAAGGCAGGCAACTGACTGAGCAACCATTGTGGGGCGAGAGCTGGAGCGCTAGTCAGAATGGCAGCCGCAGAGACGTTTGAAGGGGATACGCTGGCGAGGCTGTGCGCTTACGGCCATGTATAAACATAGCATCTGTTGTGAGGCAGGAAGCGTGCGTTAGTGCCGAAATGAAGACGTCCGACTGAACTAGGAAAGAGACTAACAGCGATAGCAGAGAGAGGAAGAGAGGAGAGGCTCTGGGCCCTATATGGGTATTCAGGGGACATCCGCAGCCTGTTGGTAGGAAGGGACTGACTCAGTTTGTACTTTGCATTTAGGTGCATTTTTGCAAGCAAAAACAAGCAAAGAATAATATAAACATCCAATAATGCTGCTTATTTTCTTTTCTATTTTAAAGATCTTTTCAGATTAACAATTATAGAATATGTGTGTTTTTTTTTTTTTAAAGCCTTAAATTATCTAACAATAGGTTATGGACCCAGCAGTATCTACAGTTGCAAGGTTGCCAAAGCATACCACATAACCCCATGTAATGTCTAAACTGAAGCCAACAAAAGCTGTCTACAATCATCTTTGGATTCCTGATTTTCACAAGCACAAAAAAAGAAAAAGAAAATTGATCCCGATACACAGTGTGTGCTTTCTCTTGCTCTTTTTCTTCTCTAGCTGGGGTAACGATTTCAAGAAGTCCCTTTGGACTCTCAACAGCTCCTGACCTTGGTGACCTTTGAACCCTCCTCCTCGACCTCTCCAGGGACAACAGTCCCAACAAGCAGCTTTTGAATCCTGTCACCTGATCACATCACCTGTCTGACGCTCTGCTGTGCTCTGCACAACTGTCAGCTCACCCTGTGTGGCCTCAAAAGCAAGACACGACACAGACAACTGTGGCGTAAATAAATGGATATTATAAAGCTGCAGCGAGGGCAAAACCAAGCTGAACTCAGTTCATCAAACTTTTGGTTGGAGGGAATCTTTAGCTAATAAAGTGAGTCAGCTTAACTGGTGCAATAACATTCAGATTAGGTCCCTAATTAATTTAATGAGAAAAAAAATTGATGAGGAGTTTAGCAAAATACAATGGTGGTTGGTTTTTCTTTATTTGGCCAGAGGATTTACTGGAGTTTACGTTTGTGTTTTTCACAGAGAGTAGCCAATTCATTACAACTGGAAGATGCTACTGTTATGGACATGAAAAGCTCTTTTAGTGTCCGAGTCTCTCCAAACTCTCTCTCAAAACAAACTAGAAATAGTGATATACCTGTGCCCTGTTGGTCTGCTGCCCTGCGTTTGCCCTCTCCATCCATGTATGAGCTGAGAGCCCTGGAGAAGTGCTCGTCCACCACGCTGCTGATGTCTCCCTGGTAGTAGGTGAAGAGGACACAGCGAGACGTCAGGTACTCTGCCTCAGGGGCCTCCTGCTTCTCCTTGGGGCCCTCCTCTGGCCTTAAAGCTGCAGGTGTGTACGAGGAAGAGGAAGAGCTGGTTGAAGAAGAAGAGGAAGTTGATCCTCCAGTGCCCGGGCCCCCAGACATCCCCTCGGGACCCCTGGGAGTGTCCATAAAATCCCGGCTGAGAGGAGAAGTGCTGCTCAGACCTGCGGGAGCCTGCAAGGGGGGTTCGAGGAAAGGCGGGGGGAGGAGAGGGAGAGGGTTAGGACAGGTGTCGCAGTGGACAGTTCTGGAGCTGTCTATGAGACATTTTGACATAATGTTTTTCTTTGTGTGTGGCAGCGTTGGCATGTGTGCGTACGTGCGCGCGATCGAGCGTGCGTGCGTCAAGATATGAGTTTTGTGAGTGCAGGACGACTGTGTTCTGTGTTTGGTAAGACACAAACAGCTGCTATTCTAGACATTTGATATCCAATAAAAACGGATATTGCAACACATAGAAAACACTTTTAACGATCCATCCGGTTACTTGCTTTTACGCACAAGCTGCATAAATTATCCGCTGTTGCTCACCTCAATGACCCATCATCTCCAAGCTAACACTGAAAACACTGAGCATACAATAATTATCACGAAAACATTTGAATATGTGCTCTCTTCCTACCTGAAAGCTATTGATAAAAGCAGGAGCAGTCGGTGCGTACGGTGCGTAATGTCCATAGGCTGGGTACATAACATCCAAACAGCTCATGGTAGATGAGCGGTATCTTCACTGCTCTGTGGAAACCGACCTTCCTGCGAGAGAGAGTGACAACATCCCGGGGTTTTGCCGAAGAGAAGCGGGCTCGATGATCGCTGATCAGTGGGAAACAGCCGTTGGCAGACTCGACATAGTCCCCCCCAGAAGGAGCGCACCTCTCCGCTCACTGTGTGCGCCACAACAGCTGCGGCAGCAAAATGTGGTGAGGTTTATGGAGCAAGCATGAGGGTGTCCTGTCCTGTACATCTCTGTGTCAACCCCTCCCACCTTTACCAGCCCTCCACCCCCCCACATCACCACCACCAACACCCCCATTACCACCACCACCAAACATTTTAAGCAGATTATTAACCGCACTCGAGTAAAGTGATTGTTTCCTTTGATATTAACAATTAATTGGCTAATAGCTGTAATCATTGAAAGCTTTATGATAGTGATCCAAAAATCAGGGATTGCAACATTTCCATTCAAACATAAAACAGTTTAAAGTCTTTCTAGAAATATCCTGTGACTAATTATGGCTCCACAACTTCTTAATCCTGGTGTAAAATAAAGGTTAAATAGAATGTCATCCAGTTACACAAATAGAGAGGGATGAAGTCATTGATCTTTTTAACCAGCCACACGACAATGATCACATGATACATGCGATTAGGTGACGTTTTATTTCTTTCCATGTACTGTGGATACTTGAAAACTTTGTGCTCAGTCCAAGCTGAAAGTGTATCCGTGGTCTTAAAACAGCCGTCGGTTGCCAAGTAAACCTCCAAGCCATCTGAAGTATTTAGTGTGTTCCCAGAATGACACATAGGTGTCGACTATAGGTAGCATACACTGGCCATACCAACATAGAGGAGAAAGGGACTCTGCACAAATCTATGACAAATTATCACCTATCAGCAGTGCAAACAAAAAGATATTTTCACACACACACACAAACATACCCGATGACAATCACAACCAGACCCAGGAGCACAGATTTCCTCATGCAACCGTGTACAAAATGACTAAAAATGCAACATGGAAACATAAAACACCAAGTTAGACATTATGTAGAAAGTGTAGTCTGTTTCTCTTGTTTTAAGGGTTTACAGGTGCCTGATGTTTGGGCATGCCAGTCTTTTTGACGAGCACTTCAGAATGCCTGGGAGAATAGTGTGGAAAATTTGCAGAATTCCATGGACGAGTGTCAGATGAGGTGGAATGTCTCTGATGTATGCGAGTGGACGAGCTCCTCGGGAAGTTACATCGTCCCTCTGCTGCGTTCTCTAGATGGAGAACATGACCAACGTCTCACTATGCATACATCACACATAGTATGAATATCTAGTGGCTGGTTATTGGCATGCTAATGAATTGAACATGATGTTAAATAGCAGTGGATAAAGTTGACATGCAAAACGGTAGTTCTCACTCATACTTGATCCCCCATGATATTGATCATTTTACAGCATAACACTGCAATATAACACTATAATTTGTCAAGGATTGTATTGCATTTAGCATCAGGGGAGTATCAAAAGAGTATTTCTGTGTCTAAAACAAGCTAATGAAAAGGTTTAAATGTGTAAATCCACTTTTCAAACATACCGGTGTTAATGTTAATGGGGTATTTCAGCCCATTACCCTCGCAGCATGATGTGCAACCTAACCTATTCGATCCATATTCATGCAGGGTAATGCAGGACAGCATCGGAGGGAGGGAGAGAGAAAGAGAGTGATGCAATGCTAGAAAGCTCCCTGTTACACCAGCGTGATCAACAGCTGCAGCTGACAGAAGGGAAGGGAGGCCACTATTAGTATTAATGGCCATGACTAAATTTCTCTCTGTGTCTCTGTCTCTCTTTCTGTCTCTGCCTCTCCCTCCTACTTGTCCTCCCTAGTGATACACACACCTTTTCTCTATTTAATCACCCCGTGTTCCCCCTGGAACAGCCACCCCCGACTGTCACACTGTGTGTGTGTGTGTGTGTGTGTGTGTGTGTGTGTGCACATACATGCCGCAACAGTTGTCATTGACTGACCAAACTAGGAAGAGAGATAGAGAGACAACCAGCTTGCAGAAACATGGCAAAGATCCCAACGTTCATTACTAAGTCAGTACATTTGTGTTGGTCAGTGATACTGTACTGTGCATGCTGAAATCTTTGCATGTAAAGAACAGTATGTGCGGGCGTCTACAGTTGCTGTTGTGTATGTGTGTGTGTGTGTGCAAGTGTGCACGGAGGTGTCCGTGTGTCTACATTTACGTGTATATGCTCAAAATAAACACAGGTTACATCACTCCTTGTGACCCTGCAACACATCTAGGCCCTGCCTCTCTTAAAAGAGGTCTGACCAGGCAAAGTCTCCCATTGGCTGAGATGTTGCAGGGCCTGTTGCGGTAGTAATGGCAACCTAGTTTTATTTAGACCACTATTCACATTGCAACACCACCATTAATAGTTTATATTCTATGCTGCAAATACCTTGAGTACATTAAAGAAATATAAGTGCACACATGAACTGTTATCAACCCTTTATGTTACTGTTAAAGTGGCCTACATGACATTCAGCACGTTAATATAGCAGTAAACACATATTTGGCATGGACAGATATAGTTGAGTAATGGCGTCCGGAGCAGAGAATGAAGTCACGCTCCATCTGAGTGTTGTAAGCTTTCTGGTCCTTGTTTTGGTAGCCAGTCAGACTGTTGGCCCTGCTATGTTTATGTCCCACTGGGTAGCTAATCGCCGCCACTCTGGATGGCGGACTACCCAGACTGAGACGACCTGGCTTCCACAACGACGCCGTCCCACCAAGCAGGTTGGGTAACCTTACTGTGGGTCAAGATGGCGTCGTCCCAGGAGTCAGGTTGCCCAAATGAGTGTGAGCTAACCCTCATTAACACTGTTAGCTCTGTCAGCACTGTTAGCTCTGTTAGCACGGCTGCTAATGCCACCTGACGTACAATGGCTGTACAGCATAATAAGCTAGGTTGCCACAGTGAGTGTGAGCTCCAGTAGCATAAGGCCCGTTTCCATTAGATACTTTTCCCTCTAGTGAGCCGCTATGGGTGTGGCTTGGGAGAGAGAATCCGCCAAAGATCCGCCCAACTTCACCGGTTAGCGGCTCAGGTAGCGGGTCAGAAAGTTCCTGTCTCGGGTAGGTACTTTTCTGAGCCGCTACTGAGCGGCGATTTCGTGCATGCGTGATTCATTTGCTGACTGGTGCAAACTGGACGCTGAGGGGTTCACATCTCCTGCTCTGCTGACTGCAGCTGGGGGAGACTGCTGCGGGAGGACAGGGCCGCTTGTGAGTGCTTTGGGATGGCGCCTGCTACTCGTTAAGAAGAGTAGGAACGGATCTCAAAGTTTCAAATAATGCCAGAAAAAGTCGCTAGATTTGCAGCTATTTGCTTTTTTTGAAAAAGCTAGAGGTCTCTAGAGGTCTGAATAGTCGCTAAATATAAGTTGACAGCACTGCTTGCTGCGTCGGTCTGTTGTCACATTAACTCAGTTGGTTAGCCGCTACAAAAGTACCTGTATGGGAACAGAGGCCGAGGGGAACTAACTGGTGGGTGGAACCAAAACACTCAGCCGGTTTCCAAAAAGTACTCAAAAAGTTCTCAGTGGAAACATGCCTATAGTTAGCTCTGTCGGCACCGTTAGCTCTGTTAGCACTGCTCATAACACCACCCAACACATGATAGCGGTATGGCATAATCAGCCAGGTCGCCCGATGTGTGCGAGTTAACCCTTATTAGCACTGCTAACTCTGTTGCTGTTTTTATAATGCTAATAGTGCAGCTAGCATTGCTAGCCGCTGCCATTTTGGCTCAGCTACCTCCATGTAGATTAGATTAGATTAGATCAGGTGAGAGCCATGTGCAGATAGTGAGTTCTTGAATGATTTATTCCAAAAGAAGGGATTACTTGGCAGAATGAAAGGTACTGAATCCCTTCCTGAAAAGTTTCGTTCTTTTCTCAACTCCCGTCCCGTCTCGTGTCTCTCTCTCCAGAACATACTTGCAAAGTAGCATGCGAACGGAGTTGCTCAAGTCCGCCCCTCACTCCAGACTTCTTCTTCTTTTTTGTTTTAATTTTTCTTATTTTGTGTTTTACCTGCGGTTGGCAACCAGCAATAGGTGCTCTAGCGCCACCTTCTGCCCCGGAGCTCCCTCTCACCCTCTCCAAGGAACTGTCATTGGAGCCCTGTGAGAGTCGCCTGTTTTGATAACGGGTACTTCCTGTATATCGGAAAAAACTAAATCAACTGAGATTAAACTGTAAAGATATCGCCAAGGAGGTCAGTGTTTTATGTTTTAGCCCCCGAAAGAGGCATGAGGTTATTTTTCACAGTAATCTTGCATATTTAATAATTTTTTGTGTTTAAATAAGTTTTGGATAAAATTAAACCTAGTAATTCATGCTAGCAAGGTTTGATACTGTAAGCTAGCTTTGCTCCAATTAATAGTCTTGTATTTCTGTGTGTTTTATAATTATTATTGCAACTCTGACTTTGCAAACTGTAGCTTTATCCAACTTTATTCTCAGCATATTGGCTTTTTCATGTTTGGCCGTTAGCGAGCAGAACGGATCGCTCGGCCGTGTTTCAGTTCAGTGAGTACTGATACACAGTCAGAGCTCCGGTTAAGAACTGAATGATTCGTGGTACGAATCTTTTGTACTTATCTTTTTAAATAACGGATTCTAAAGATTCAGTACACTAAAAAGAAGTGCCGTTCCCACCACTATGTGCAGCTAATCAAGACCCAGACACTGGATGTCAATCAAACCTTGGTGAGAGCTGTGTGGAGGCTTTCGACAGAGACCGGGCCCTGACTGGATCCGGTTCCAAATTTCATGCACAGCACCGTGAAACTATAAAAAACTAATTAAAATTATTCATGTATATAAATACAAATCAGCACAATGTGTTCAGTAGTGGTCTGTAAAATGGGGCTTGTTGAGAACCTGAAACCACATAAGCTACCTCCTGAAACAACAAGGCCTTTATTAAGGTCCAAGTCTGGCTTGGTCCCAAGGGGGTCGGACCTCAGGATTCCACTGTTGTTTATGTGCCTCTATCTGTATGTGTGTCTGTGTGTATGTGTGTATATGTCCAAGACAGAGATGTACAGCTGCCCCGTTGTCCAGTTCCACACAAACTCATCTCAGCTGTTCAAAATCATCACCGAGTGTCATCGGAAACACAGACACACTTGCACACACACACACACACACACACACACACACACACACACACACTCACACTCTCACACACAAAGGGCCACATATGGACAGGTCTGGCTCATTCATCCTTCCACACAAATGTTGGTGATAAATCTTCTGTGATAGAATGTGCAAGTGTGCAGCTATTTTCTTCCTAAAACAACTCCCTCATTGTGTCTACACAGACCACCAGAGCTTCAAGTGTACAAGTCAGTTAAATAAATAAAGTGAATAAAGAATTTTAAGGATCATATTCGTTTTAGCAGCATTATAGGACTAAGATTTTACATTGATTAATGCATTTTGCATTTATTAATGCATCAGTTTGAGTTCATGGCAGCAGAGTTTGTAACTTGCAGGGACATTGTCTTTTCCTGCTCTTAACACATTGAAGTGACTATAAGGGGGACGGAACAACTGCAAAGAGACTTAAAATGAGTACAGAGACACAGAACAACTACAAAGATAGACAAAATTGCTACAAAAAAACAATTACAAAGAGACACAAAATAATTACAAAGAGACACAAAATAATTACAAAGAGACACAAAATGACCACGGACCCAAAAAAACAACAACAAAAGGAGGCTAAACAACTATAAAGTCTGTGTCTTGTTCCTATATATGAGGTGGTGTGCAGGGCCGGTTCTAGCCCATTGGCTGCCCTAGGCGACATTGAGATTTTGCGCCCCCCCCCCCGAACCACATCCATTCCATGTATTCATTCTGATATAGGTACACTATGTTATATGTATTATGCTGTACACTAATATTCGATACATGAACTACAAGCAAGGTAATGGTCTCAGAACATTTTTATTTTTAGAAACTTTGGAACTTTACCAACAACTGAATTGAAAATACGAATAAATAAAAAAAACACAGATCTTCATCAAATTAAGAATGGCAAAGACTGAAAATAAATAAAATGTAGACATACAAATGCAATAAAAATAAACACAAAAATGAAATTTAAATTGCCCATGCTTTTTAAAAAATGTTTCGTTAATGAATCTTGTTAAAACAAAGATGTATGCTTGTGGCGCCCCCTGCCAATTTGGCGCCCTAGGCAGCCGCCTTGGTGGCCTGTAGGAATAACCGGCCCTGGTGGTGTGGCCTTTTGCACGCCTTTGCCTAGGGGCCCATTATCTCATAATCTATCCATGCTTAAAATATATTAATAAAATTCATAAAAGCACCAGCAAAATACTATCCCATCATATCAATTTTCAGTATTCCGAATCTTGACTCTTGTCCTTATCTCCCACCCCTTTATTGATTGTTTTTCTTGTATCCACGTTGACCGATTTTTCTGTAGTTCCAAAACTTTTCTCAAGCAAATTCCAAGTCCATGCAAGTTGGTTTTCACACCAACAATACTGTAGAGCAGGGATGGGCAACTTAAATGCTGGAGGGGGCCACTATTTTGCATCAACACTACCACAGGGCCACATATAGGACCGTGCACTTAACTAGATATGATGAAACTGTTATTTTAAATATGTTTACAGTGCGGTAACTTAACATATTTCATGCTCAAATGCATGTATAACAGTATAAATAGGAATGCAAAAGGTTTGAAGCAAATAAAAAATAACCACTTACTGTGGGTTTTTTTTCAGTGCAAGAACAGCAGACCCTAATTTTGTGCATTTTTACACTGCACTTTTAAGATTTCATGCTCAAATGCATGTAGTTGTACTGAGGGCCACTTCAAGTGAGGGTGCGGGCCGTATGCAGCCCCCCGGCCTCCAGTTGCCCATCCCTGCTGTAGAGTATAGTGAAAACTCTATAAATATATGCTTTAAAAGTGGTTAGCAGAACTATATGTCAATTTGGCTTAAACATGCAACAAAACAGGTTTGGTTCTTCTATCACTGCATTCTGTTGGTAATGATTCCTGTGTGGTAGCTTTAGGGGATGCAAGCTGTCTGAGAAACTGTGTAATAAAGCTGCAGCAAATCAGCAGAGCCTTAAATCTCATTAGAAAAAGGAAGAAGTTAGCACAACACATAGAGAGCTCGTACACAGGTAAATACACTGAATGTTGACGGTTTATTAAAGGCTAACCTTCTGAAATGGACAGAATGTGAATTAACAGCATCCTCGGAGAGGCTGACAAGTGCTACATTCCTGACATCCTATTACCGAGAGTACCCTGCTGCCACGCTGCCGCTGGGTCACTGGAGTTATGCACACACAATCACAAATTCAAACACTCAAAGACACACAGATATAAAGCCATAGGAACTTGTACAAATGCATGAAAGATGCACACAGAAACACTAATCTGGGCATGTGGGATTGTCACCTTGCTGCCTGACATTCTTGCTACAGCGTGCGAGAGGGGGCTGGAGTGAGAAGGGCGCTATGGGTGGTGGGTGGAGGGTAAGAGACGCGGAGGGTGGATGAGAGGGCAGAATCACAAATTTGGCATGTCACATGGTCAAACAGAGAAGATTTACGACTGATCAGGTTCCACATCGGCAGCATGGTGTTGTGGCTTCAGAATGCCAGGTATGGGAGTGAGATCAGACTCCGGCTTTAGACTGTACACGGTTTCTGGCAACTGCAGCCACTGTGACTGGCTGAAGATGGCAGTGTTATTGGGGTTTGGCGTGGGGAACGTGCTCTCTCTTTGTCTGTATTTGACGTGTACCTTGTAAAGGTTTACATACTTCTGAGCTTGCATATGTAGCGACATAGGTGTGAGGAAATGCACAGAAAGACATGCAGTGATGCATGCTTGGAGGGAAAGCAAGAAGACAGAAAGTAGTTTGAAATCAGTTTCATCCTTAGAAGTCTAAGCATTCACATTACTTAACCCTTTGGAGTTTGGGGCTATTTTGTTGGTTTTTGACTCCTTTTCATTCTGCCTGTATAAACCACTTAAAAATGTTACCATGACGTGATGGTATCATTGTTTTCAGCACAACATCACCTATATGACCTGATTATTATTTTTTCATTTTGACTTACTGGATCAACATTTTGAACACAAAAAAACACAAAAAAACACAAAAAAATTACAAAAAACACATACAAACACACGAAAAACATAATAAAAATACAAAAAAACACACAGAAATGACAAAAAACACAAATAAAAACACACAAAAACACAAAGAAATTACAAAAAACAGTAAACACAAAAGATTGCATTACAAATGCTAAATGCACAAAGTTAAATTAGAAAAATATCTGCAAAAAAGTAAAATCATGTTATTACACTTCGAGGTGTTTTTTTTAACCTTTGCTAAAAAAAAGGGTTGATGCATTAAATTGGACATGGAAACTTCTGGAAAGGCCAAAACTTTAGAGAAAAGCTGACAGCAGGGCTCCATCCTGCTTAGTTTTTACATTGTGATGTCATGAAGAAGTCGTGCTCCAACGCTTTCGTGGACTCCAGAGGGTTAACCAATGAAGAAACATGAAACTGTTCCTTCACAACAAAACTCCTCTTTTTTTCTCCTATTTTATTATTCTCCTTCCAGTCAGGAGCCATGATTTACTCACCGGTGACATCATGGAGACCACAGCTATTTTTATTGGCTGGTTAATGGCCAGCTCTTCTCCATGATATGCCACCTGTCCAATCCGCACCAGTCAACAAGCCCCTGGGAAAAAAAAGTCAAGCACCCAAAAATGATTGAGAGTTGAAAGGCAGAATATGATACATGCATGCCATGCTACTGTCCTAGGCATGTTTCACAAGTCAAATGTCTTGTCACTGCTACTGGTTTGCTTCTCCTATTCACCCTCAGTTAGTCACACACTCACACACACAGTTTCATGTCTTTTCTGTTTCATTCAGCATACATTCTTTTGAGATTTGCATTTCAATTTTGAATAATTACCCCACTTTTGAGTCTCAGCCATACTCTGCCCCCCTTGTTCTCCCTTGCAGTATGTTTGTGTGACTCCAATGGGGGGGTTATTCCTGGCTGTGTGTTGTGTGTTCGGAGGTGCAATTTAGTCACATGCCATCTGACCAACCCCTTGGCCCTGAAAAATGATAAGTACAGTGGGGTCATTGGATAACCCCGCTGCCCTGCATGATGTCAACTTTTAGAAAAAGCAGGTCAGGGGATCTCTATGCTGATATTTACGGTAAACAATGGCTTTTTTTTATTCTTTTTCATTCTGCCTGTATATGCAACTTAAATTATGATTACCATGCCATGCTAGTATCATCTTTTTCAGCACAACCTCACCTGATTATTATTTTGTCATTTTGACTTACTGGATCAACATTTTGAAACACAAAACACACACATAAAAAAACAAAAACATACACAAAATTACAAAAAACACAAATAAAACATGCAGAAACACACACAAAAATTACAAAAAACACAGGAAAAACACAAAAAACAAAAACACACACACACACACACACACACACACAAAATACTAAAAACATACAAAAAACACAAAATATACTCCAAAACCACACAAAAAAACTGTAAACACAAAAGATTGCATTAAAAATGTTGAAACGCACACTGCAAAATTTGAAAAATCTAAGTAAAAGTAAAAGTAAAATCATGTAACACTTGGTTGTGGTTTTGCTGAAAAAGAGTTGATGCGCTAAATGAGACATGGAAACTTCTGGAAAAGCCAGAAATTTAGAGGGAAACTGGCAGCAGGGCTCCATGCTGCTTCATTTTTACGTCATGACGTCATGAAGAAGTCGTGCTCCGGCGCGTTCGTGGACTCCAGAGGGAAGTAATTATTTGATCCCTTGCCGATTTTGTAATTTTTGCTAAATGTATCCACTGACAAATAAATGAGCAGTCTACAATTTTAATGGTAAATTTACTTTAACAGTGAGAGAATATTACCAAACAAATCCAGAAAATCACATTATAAAAAAAGTTATAACTTTATTTGCATTTGATTGAGTGAAATAAGTAAATCACAAAATCTGCAAGGGATCAAATAATTATTTCCCTCACTATAATAATAATTATCATCATAATAATCATAATCATATTAATAATTAATTTAATTTTAGTAGATAACAGAGTGAGAGAAACATTTTAAATAATTAAAATCATAAAATAATTAAAATTAATCAAAAATAGTCGAATAAGGATACACATAAAAAGAGAACATTTTTTAAAGAACATGTTTAAATATTTGAGGAAAGTATTTATGTGTAAATAGAAGCTTTCAAAAGCTGCTTGTTTACAGAATCACACAAAGGTGTCAGGATCAAAACTGACTAAAACTCGAAGAGTCTAATGTATTCTGTTTTGATGTTTGTAAGGGTTGTTGAATGAGCAGGCATCTATAGGCTCAGTGCATTTATAAAGGCTGCTCCACCAACTATAGAGACACTTCTAATTAGTATCAGAACCGCCGAAGCTTTGGTGGACACCAACAAGAGCATAGAATGACCTGTAGACCAAGATGTAACAGCCATGAAAGGATCTGCTCATTACATGTCTTTTATGCATATGTGAGTGAGCACAATAGCTCCCGGTGTGATTCATTAGAAGGGAAATAGAGGACTCAATGGTCATGTGTGACAGAAGCTTCTATTCCCCTTACTGATGTTACTTAAATCACAAATTCAAGACAGTGACTAGGAGTCCACCTTGTGGCAGAGGCATGGAACTGCAAGTAATGCTCTTTTTTCAGAGTTTCTGAGTAAGATAAGTTTATTCTGTGAAACAACACTAGTGGGTGCTAGAAGGTTTAATAAACGAGGAAGAACAGAGTGCTGTAACTGTACTTTGAGAAACTTTCATATTGTGCAGTGGTGGAAGAAGTATTCAGATCTCTTACTTCAGTAAAAGTACTAATACCACAATGTGAAATTACTCCACTACAGTAAAAGTCCTGCATTCAAAACTTACTGGAGTAAAAGTACAAAAGTATCAGCATCAACATGTACTTAAAGTATCAAAAGTAAAAGTACTCATTATGCAGAATGGACCAACTCAGACTGTTTTATATATTGTTAATATATGCTATTATTATTATTATTATTATTGATGCATTTATGTAAGCAGTGTTTCACTGTTGCGAAGGTAGGGCTCATTTTAAATTCTTAATATACTGTTATTTGCTTATATATATATATATATATATATATATATATATATATATATATATTCACACTGTGAAATTACTCCACTACAAGTAAAAGTCCTGCATTCAAAACTTGCAAGTATCAAAAGTAAAAGTACTCGTCATGCAGAATGGACCAACCCAGATTGTTTTATATATTTTAAATATAATATTATGTTATTTGTATTGATGCTTTTATGTAAGCGCTAATTTTTTTTCCCCCTGTAAATGTAAATTCTGCTAAATGACTAAATGTAAATATTAAGTCTAAAATACACAAATCTTTGAATAGAGTTGTTAATCACTTTCAAAATAATGTTATAGTTGCTGCACTCTGTTTGTGCATTACTATTATAACCTTTTACAGCATTGGAAAACCAGAGTGCAGTCACTACATTTTTGGGGACAAAGGTCAAATAAATCATCATGATTTTTGAGCATTAAAATGACATCATCAACACATGTGGAAATAAGTGTCATATCACTTATCTACCTATAATCTGTTTGGCTTGCCAATTAAAAAACATTTAAAAACTTTAACCCTCTAGAGTCCATGAAAGCACCTGCACATTACTTCTTAATGACGTGACGACATAGAAATGAAGCAACATTGAGCCTTACCATCATAAAGTTCTGGCGTGAAACTCCATGCCAGATTTTTTTGGGATTATATTCGGTCAAGTAAAAACGGAGATAATGTCAAATATATTTAGTATAAAAATATAGAACTAGAGATTATCCTCATTTTACCTGTTATATGTAATATTTGCAACCTATATTCATATTGGAACATTCAAAATTCTGTGTATTGAAATATAATTTTCAATTTCCGCAATATTAACCCTTCAGTTCGTATTGATGATTAAAATTATTATTTATTTATTTATAACTATATTATTTTACAGTACAGTAGTTATTTGTAAAAAACAAACAAACAAAAAAAACAACAACAAACGTTTATACACTACTTTTATTTGTTAAACAAATGCTTGGGCCTGTAAAAAGGTTTTGTTCCTTGCTTTCAATGTTTTATGGAGTATTTCATTGTATAATAACTGTAAAAAAATAAAGGTTTCTACTTCACTGTATAAATGTGACAGGTAGTGGGTTAAACGTGGCTCCTCCGCGCCACCAGGGGGCGCCTGTCCGCTGTAAATAAATGCCATCGTGGGTTGACGAGGGCCGCCCAGCCATGTTGAGGAGTCTGTCAAGCAAACTGCAGCCCGCCATTGTGTAGAAACCAACCAGGCTCTGTAGAGAGATAGGGGTGAAACTCTCCAATAGCTAGACCAATTCTGCACCCTGTCGCTTTTATTTAGGAGTAAATACAGTTACACAGGCTCCGGGGGGGAAAGACATGTCAGCCAGCAGCCTTCTTGAACAGGTAAAGAGAGGTATTTTCTGAACATTTACGAGGGCCAAATTTGTCAGCATCGCGACGGCTAGCGAGGTTAGCTTAGCTTAGCTCCGAGGCCTGACCACCTGCTAAAGGAACTGACTGCTGAAATATATCTCTTCATCTATTTTTCCCCTTCCTCTCTTCTCATAAATCAAACCTTCATGAATCACCTGGACCCAATCCAGAGACCGAAAGGCCAAGCTAATAAAGGTAAGGATGAATATTGTCTAAACATTATATATCGACTGCT
The DNA here is from genome assembly GCF_030273125.1 of Centropristis striata. Taxonomy (NCBI): domain Eukaryota; kingdom Metazoa; phylum Chordata; class Actinopteri; order Perciformes; family Serranidae; genus Centropristis; species Centropristis striata. The sequence continues at coordinate 6,476,602 of NC_081532.1, forward strand.
TGTTGGAGTGAATGCGGATCTTTTTTTACGTGCGGTGCGCTTTGAAAATCTTACGTTGCGCGTCTCAAAATTGGGCCTTTGGTGTCTTTTTAAGTTGTAAATATGTTTGCATTTTATGTGCCACTTCACTGAAATGCATATTGTGTTTCATAAGAGTGTTCTCGCCCCTTGACTAACCACTGTTGAGTTTCCTTAACAACCCTGAAATGGCACTTGTAAGGTTAGCATTAGCTGCGTTAAATGGCAACATGATACACATCAGCATCCTTTTCCTGGTTAAACTTGCAACGCTTTTTATTGCACTGACAGGTGCGAGAGTGCACTGCTAACTCAGTATCTCTTTATATGGGTCATTGTAACAACATTGTAGCAGTGTTAAGCTACAGGTGCCTCATATCACGGCTAATGTTAGCCCGCTCCGTCATGGTGAAAGGACTCTTCGCGCTCGGTAACATGGAGACTCTGCGCATTGCACGCAGCTAACCACAACTAGCGTGCTAACGTTAGCTTGTTGCTAAGTTAACCCATTTTTTAAAGAAACTTTACTAAAGCAACATGGTGCAAGGCAATACACCAACAAAACACCGTCAGGGGGTTTCAACAATGCAGAGGCAAGCTTTCATACAAAAACATTGTAAAGTGTACATAAATTACAAGTTTGTATAGCTTTCATGTTGGTAGATTTCTTAATAGACTTTTTTTTATTTTTTTTATTTAACCTTTATTTAACCAGGGAATATCCCATTGAGATTAAGAACCTCTTTTTCAAGCGAGCCCTGGCCAAGAGGCAGCAAACACAGAATACAGTTACATATTTACATAACATACAGACCTTAAACACATCATGAGAAACAAGTGCATGTTGTGGAATTGGCCTCAATAACTCTTAGTTTGGATTTAAAAGTGCTCAAAGAAACAAATTCAGTTAATTTCCATTCTTTCTGGTGCATATTCCAGCATAAGGTGCAGAGTAAACAAATGCCCTCTTACCCAACTCTGTACGAGCATAAGGGACAGAAAGCAACAATTGATCTTGTGAACGAAGAGAATAAGATCCTGCATTTCTCACAGTAATTAAGCTGCAAATGTACGAAGGCAGCAGTCCCAATATTGCCTTATAAATGAAAGTATACCAGTGACTAGCCCTTCGAGTGGCCAGAGCAGGCCATCCTACCCGAGAGTATAATTCACAATGGTGACTTAATATATTGTTTGGTTTCATTTTCAAAGAAAGAGAGGTTTTTGATTAACGTAACGATATTTATGGATATGCCATTTGGCTAACTGTATCATGAGATTGATGATATAGTATTGTTTTTCTTTTGCAAAAGGAAAGTCAGTGAAAACAAACAGTATATGTTCAAAGCACCGGGAAGTTAACCCAAAATGACACGTCTTCCGACATGCTTTTCCTGTGACCAAATGGGCCTCCTGTTTTCCCGACATCATGCTGTTCTAACTGTAATATAAAATACAGTGTATTGAGTTACCTGTCTGTCATAATTTCACTTTTAAATGCACTCTAAAGCTCTCTATGAGCTCTCTCTGTCGCCCAACACAGCTACAACAAACCCCTCTGAAACTTCTCAAATCAAACCAGAGAGCACCTGCATTAAAAATGGTGTAACCTAGTATTCATTTTAGTTTTTCTATGTTGAGAGACTCATAATGTCTTAACTGTTATTTTGTATCAATATGTAACCAGTGCCAAGTGTGTTTAATTCTTCATTGGGGCTGATTCATCTCATATCCAATATTATGCTGTGTAATCTGAAGCCTATTAAGGAGTTTTTGATTTCCTATGATGCTCACCTTAGTAGCATTTCCTGTTACTCATAAGAATAAGTGCAAGGAGTGGTTTTATGTAATGATTGGTGATGATTCTGATATAAAATGATCAGATAATAAGGTCTTTCACCGCTCACGTATCTGTTGTCACACAAATTTGTATCTTCAGTTTACATTAGTGTTTTTTTTTCCCTTTCAGTGCAAAACGGAGCTGTGACCCAAAAGGATACTTTGAATGACGATGAGTTTGATCGTTACATGCATAATAGTCACCTCAGACAGGTAAGCTACAATTCGTTGCCAGTGGATGCTGCTTTTCAGTTTAACAACTTTTTTTATTATCAAAGAGAAGATTTAAGTTTTTGTTCATGGTTTATCACAGCTCTTTTAAAGTATGTCCCTCTGATGATAAAGTGGAATTCATAGCATAAGTCAACAGGTTCTAGATTTAACCTGGACTTCAATAGTCACATTTTGTCGAGTGTGTTGTTGGTTCTTTCTATTTGTTGGTATTTAGATCAGAATCCCTTTTTTTGGCCAAATATGTGTACACATCGAAGGAGTCTGACTCTGTCTTTTTATTATTGCTCTCAATGTACTTGCATAGAAATGGCTCAAACGAATGCAACTAAGCTGGGCAAATAAAGGTAAAGAAAAGATAAACTGCACAACAATGTGAAGAAATGGGTGTTTGTATTTATAACATAAATGCATATAAGAAACAATCAATAACAAACAATAAAAATACAATATAAACATCTTTATACAAGCCAGCTGTCTAAGTGACAGACTATAAATACTGCAAATAAATAAATAATGAATGGATGCAGTACTGGGTCATTGTGTACAGCTGTATTTAGCTGTATCTAAGATAAGGGAGCTTGATTCCTTAAATGACCTGCATTTACCAGTCAACAGTAATGGTGGCCTGATCGCTTAGGTCAGACTGACCTTGCAGTTTGGCTCAGAGCATCTGTAATATTGACATATACCTTGGGTCAATGTATTTTTGGTTGGATATATTTGAATGGGATCATCCAGTTTATTGTTGAATATGAGCCTTGGAAGTTAAGAGACTTATTTGTGAAACTTTTTGGCAACAATAAATCTGCCTACCAGATTATAATTACACACTCTTCTAGACTGCATTGAGGCTTCTTTTTGTATGCACATATCATTGCTTTTGCATCACTGAGAAAAAGGGGTGACCTTAAGGATGTGCAGCAGGAATGACTGCTTTGTTTAACTATCAAGTTTTTTTAGTGGCCTTGGATTTTTATTTCTCTTTGGTAGACTGATTCCCCTTGTGTGGTTACAGACACACTGTCTGTGAAGTGGGCTGTGGAGGAAATGAATGGAGCCTGTATTATCCTCCACTCAAAAGAATGCATAGTTCTTTTTTCAAAGAGACTGTTGCACTTTTCTTCTCTTTTTGTATTGTTTAGTCTTATGCATTTTTATATCAGGTCAGAGGAGATTGGGGAGGGAGGGGGGGTACTAAGAAAGCATCATTATTGTGTAGTGAATCCTTGGTTAATGATGACAATAATTTAATATATTTGCTCATCTTTTATCTTGGTCTGACTTTTTGGATCTACAAGAACAAGGTATAACTGTATGAAACAGATGGTTGTTTTAACAATTCTCAGTAGTGTTCTGTTTTAAATTGTTTTTTCTGTTTTTATTACCTGCTCACTAAAACATTTCTTTTTCTAGAGTGCCTATACGGCCATGTCGGACTCGTACATGCCCAGCTACTACAGCCCCTCCATAGGATTTTCCTACTCCTTGAACGAGGCAGCATGGTCCACTGGTGGGGACCCTCCTATGCCTTACCTGGCCTCCTATGGACAGTTGAGCAATGGGGAGCCCCACTACCTCCCGGATGCTATGTTTGGCCAGCCAGGCCCCCTGGGGAGCAACCCTTTCCTGGGTCCTGGTTTCAACTTCTTCCCCAGTGGCATCGACCTCTCGGCATGGGGCAATAACAGCTCTCAGGGACAGTCGGGGACACCGCAGAGCTCTGGCTTCAGCAGCAGCAGCTATGCCTACGCTCCCAGCTCGCTTGGGGGTGCCATGATCGATGGACAGTCCCCGTTTGCACCTGCTGCCAATGAGCCCCTGAACAAGGCACCTGGTATGAACAGCCTTGACCAGGGGATGGCAGGGCTTAAGCTCGGTGCTGCTCCTGGTGGTAATGGGGACATGGCTCCTAAGGTGGTTGGCTCTGGCTTACCTGGTGGGGGTCCCCTTGGCCCTGTATCATCAGTAGGACCTCCCAGCATGCCTCCTGTCTCAATTGCCCCTGCCAAGCCCGCCTCCTGGGCCGATATTGCCAGCAAGCCAGCCAAGCCTCAACCCAAGCTGAAAACCAAGGGTGGCATGGCCGGTGCCAATTTGCCTCCTCCGCCCATTAAACACAACATGGACATCGGCACTTGGGACAACAAGGGCAGCATGCCTAAAGCTGCCACCCCTCAGCAGGTGCCCCCTATTCCCAGCAATGGGCAGCCGCCCAATCAGGCTTCCCCACAGCCCGGAGCTACTGCTGTAGGGAACCCACAAATGCCCCTCAGCAATGGACAGCTCGTACCCCCTGTTTCCCAGATGGGGCAGCATCAGCTTCCACCCGGTGGGCAACCAGGTATGGCTCAGATGCCCCAGCCTCCCCTCTCCCAGGGTCCTCCTCCAAGCCAACAACAGCAACCTTCTCAACCTACACGTTGGGTCCCTCCACGGAACCGGGCCAATGGATTTGGGGATGGCAGCGGGACTGGTACAGGACAGTCACCTCCCACTTCTTCTGGGGTGGGTGTGGTTCCTGGAGTCCCTTCTGAGCCTCACCCAGTCTTAGAGAAGTTGCGCATGGTCAACAATTATAACCCCAAGGACTTTGACTGGAATCCCAAGCAGGGCAGGGTGTTTATCATCAAGAGCTACTCCGAGGATGACATCCACCGTTCCATCAAGTATAACATCTGGTGCAGCACGGAGCATGGCAATAAGAGGCTTGATGCAGCTTATCGTTCATTGGGTGGCAAAGGGCCACTTTATCTTCTGTTCAGTGTCAATGGGAGTGGTCACTTCTGTGGGGTAGCAGAGATGCGCTCACCCGTGGACTACAACACGTCTGCTGGCGTGTGGTCACAGGACAAGTGGAAGGGTCGTTTTGACGTGCGCTGGATCTTTGTTAAGGACGTTCCCAACAGTCAGCTACGGCACATTCGACTGGAGAACAACGAAAACAAGCCAGTGACCAACTCTCGGGACACACAGGAGGTACCACTGGACAAGGCCAGGCAGGTGCTAAAGATCATCGCTGGATATAAACACACCACTTCCATCTTCGATGACTTTTCTCACTACGAGAAGCGTCAGGAGGAGGAAGAGTGTGTGAAAAAGGTAACAAAGTTACTGTTGAATAAAGTGAATGATAAAACAGATGAATATTGAAAAGAGTGCTGTGCTTTAACTTGCGTTGAAAAAGGTGCAGAATATGAAGCCGGTCTGAATGTACGTATGCATGTACAAACTTTTCTTTTGCATTCTGAAATAATTAAGCAACTTCTCAAGGATTCCCAGCTGGATTGGGATTTTTATCAGATTTCAGTGTGATTATACAAACGAGGATATATTGTGACACTTCTTTCAGTTTTTTACTGTGGTGTTAGTTGTGTTTTCAATCACTTGTACTGATCTGCTTAAAAGAAAAATCAGACACTGAAGAATGAACACCAGAAACAATTTTACTGGGTGATATTACTCAAAGCTAATATAACTATATTCAATGGATTACATGAAAGCATATCTGAAACTTGAACTGATCGGTTTGTATTGTGGTTGAGTTGTTTGATTTTGATAGACTTATCAGAGACTGTTCCTGTCGTCAACACATCAGTTGTGCAGCCTTCTAAAAATATGTGAAATGTCTTTTATGCCTTACTGTCTGAACGCATATTTTGGTATTGGGTGAAATCTGTCGAGCTTATATTGTGTTTAACTGCAGCATCAACAAGGAACAGAAATAGAAGAGCAAATTTGTTTTCCAGCTGATAATGTAGTGATATTTGTTTGCATTTTGTTATCGTAAAAAAGTGTTTAATAATGGGAATTTGGCGTCCTGCACAGGTGTATTACACGTGCCATTATCTTTTTTTTTTTTTTTCCCAACTCACTGAGGGTCAAGTCAAAGTCCAAGATGACATAATATTCCCTTACCTTCCTGAACACAAGTCGTAAACTGTGATTGCAAATATTTTCCTACATGCTATTAGAAGTTTGTTTTATCCTGTAGATGTAGAAACATTTATCACCCAGTGTTGATCTTCGTGAGTTCATGCCAAGAACTGTTTATGTGGATCTTTTCTTTATATTTACTCCACTGTATCTTTGTATATTTTGAAGTGTGCTTTAAAAGCCACAAATGTGTTGCTAATAGGGGACTGATTGGTGCTGAAAAGCCAGCATACGTGAGATTTAGAAATAAGTGAGTTTATAAATATTTAGTGTTAGGAATACTTTACCTGCTGCTCACTTAACAGCAAGCAAGACATCTAAATCTATGTAGCAATTATAACTATATATTCCATAACCTATTCACAATTGTTGTGTATATATTTGGTTAAATTGAAATTGATTTTCAACACATTTTAGAGGCATCTGATGTAAAAAAAAAAAAAAAAATTTAATCGTAATAAGCAGGGCAGCATTTTTCTAAAACAAGTGATACATGTGAAATGTTATATTATCGACAGCCAGACATTGAACCTTTAGTGACTTGTGACCATGTTATTGACAGCATAGTGATACAAGACATGGTCTCTGTCATGTTTATATGAACTATCAAGCACACATTACTCCAGGTTATACTTGTTTGTTTGAGATTAATAACTGGTTAAAGTCAAATTTTGAAAGGTTTTAAATTTGGATGTGAGACATTTGTACGTAAATCTACTACCTGTGTGATATCTGTTGGCCGTTTTAATCTACGCTTTGGCCTTTCGTCACGAAGTGTTGTGGTTAATGAAAAGTTCAGACTTTTGTTAAAATACTCCTCTGTTCCAAAGGATTTTGATTAGGCCGCTTTCTCAATAATCTTGGGTCAATTTTTTTTTGACAAAGCTCTGATTTAACAATTGTGTTTTGTTTAAGTTGTGCTCCGTTTTCACTCCTCCTTAATGTGTGACAGGTGGAGGTCCAAGGCAGTGAGCCATATCCCAGCAACCCAAGCAACAGGAGTCATTACCGGCTTCAGGTAACTCGCTTCAACTGTCACTATGCAGAAGCATTTTTTGAGTCATTTTGTTACTTGGATACTGTCTGACGTCTTTTCAGATTAGCATTAAGTTGCTGGAGTTCATGAATCTATATAGTGTATCTGAACTCTTCATAGTTTTCATAATGAGCCAATGGAAGATAGGAGGGATGAACAACACTTGGCTCAAGATAAATGGCTTAATTTTCTCAAATTAATAGAATGACTATGGATATTTATTTGGGATCTAACTGTGTGCAGACTTTATTTGTGTCCTGCAGTGAAATGTTTTGCCTGGCTGTACACACTCGTCCCTGTTCATAAAATAATGAACCATAAAAATTCTGTCGTTGTCTCTGAAAAGCTTTGAAAGTTTAAATATTAACTTGCTGTCTTTGTTTCTTGTTTCCAGGAGCGCCAAGGACGAGTCAAGTAACAGTTGGTGCTTTGGTCAAAAGACTGCAATGGCCCCCCCTAAAGCCCTGTCCACCCCATTACATCATTACATCCAGATCTCTAAGAAATTCTAATAGGGGTGAAGAATTAACCAAGGACAAAAAAACTAAATGAAGACTTTCTTGATTTCTTTTGACTTTAAAGACTTACTTCGAACTTGTAGTAAAAAGAAAAGGAAACGATTATTCATAGGACTACAACTAAGTGCATAGCATCCTTAGGTGAAATCTTTTTTGCCCCACCCCATTCCACTACATATGCTTTTTCCCTTGTATGCTGCTTTTTCCTTTTTTAAATGAAAGGATCATCCTCTGTTTTTATGGTCCAAGAGCAAGTCTGTAATTCTCAAACACACAAATCCAATAGAAATTTGTAGTGTTGGCTTATAATAGTGTCCCAAAGTCAAGAATGGGCGGTTTGTCTCATTTTCTTTGTAAACCCCCTTCACCCCACCCCAGTCTTCTGAGGATGCTCAAATCGGCAACCAGGACCCGTTGGAGTTTCCTCCTCAGTGGATTTTTCATCGTAGACGGGTTTCAACGACGCTCACAACAGAACCGGTTTCCTACATGCTTGCCATGTTTTTGTTTGAGAGGACTGCAGATGTTCAGAATGGCCCTCTATTTTGTTTTCGCATGTGTTGGACAGAGTGTGTGGGGAACGTAGAGTACGGAGGATCTGGAGAGGAAGAGTAGGGAAGGGGGGTCAAGAGTTTGAAAGCAGAAGAAATGTTAAGTTGATGAGCCTTGCTCTGTATAATTTTATGGTCTAAAAAAAAAAATTGGGGCCCTCTGTTAACAGTCTCTATTGGACTTTATTTACCCTCTTTTTCTTGGACAAGTTAATTCATCATTGCTATGGGCTGCTTTCTTTTTTTTGTTTTTTCTCCTTCCTCCGTTTTTCTAAAGACAGTGATGCGAGTGGCCTTGCCCCCACTCTTTCTATTAATCAGTTCAAAAGTAATAAATGTGGTATATTCAGCAGAACTGGTGTGCATTCCCCTTGTTTGACTGTGTAAAGCAATTTTGTCACGCAGCGTGTCTGTGCATTCTTTTCATCTGTTTTTTTTTCTCCCAGATGGGTATAATGAATGAATGTTTTTCTGCTAACCTTCATACTCAACCCGTCCACTCCCCACCCTGACTTCAGTTTTTACCTGCATCTCTCACCTCTCTGTTCTCCTCCCCCACCTTGTCCTCCACACTCCCATTTCTGACTGCTCAGCCAACCATACATACTATAATATCACAATCAGCTTCCACCATTTTCAGAATGTCATTGTTGGTGAGTTAAAAAAAAAAAAACGCAAGGTCCTCTTTCAGAACTACTGGCTTTTATTTGTGGCATAATAAAGATGCTCCACAAAGTGGTGTGTGGGTTTTTCCTCAGTAGCTTTTTTCCTCTTTAGTCACGTGGGTGGCCTGTTGTACCTGTTTCCTGGTATGTTTTCATTTTCTTAAAGCAGGCGGATCATACTGTCTGTTTGGAATTTCCCAATGAGTAAAATCTGTTTTCATTATGCTGTTCATTTGTATTGTGGCAAAACATCACCTCTGACATTTTAAGTTATTTTTGCACAAGGTACTATATTATGTAATTTATGGTAATATCTGGGCTCAAACAAAGAAGTTGTGAAGATGTGATTACTGGGGGAAAATGTTAAAAATGCCGCTCCTTACCCGTATACCTGCATGTGTATTAATGACTTAGGAAATTATCTGCAATCCGCCATTTTCTCTCCCTGTCATACGGCTGTAATAACGTTAGCAGCCAGGAGAGGGAGACACAGCCTTAGTTTAGTCTCCTGACTGGAGGACACACTGCTAAACTCTTCAGCTCGGGGTCGACCGGGTTTCGAAACGGCTCCCAGCGTTACGGCCTCTACACTCGGCGAGTAGTGTCACTATTTGTTTAGTTTTATGTTTATTATAACCCTAGATGCTACCTCTTATCACTGGCAACAGAAACTGTAAACGCAAAAAATGTAGTGTAAAACTGTATCGACATATTGATTTACATTTTGAGATTTGATGGTTTTATGTGGCCTGTAAGTGCAGGAGCTGTTAAAACAGTCAAAAGCAGATTAAATTTACCTGAGCCATAAAATCACAAACTGGTAAACCTATCACCAAATTTAACAACTACGTCCTCAAATAAAAAATATTTTTAATAGTTTACAATCGACAATATGTCGACTAGAGTTGTCTCGTGTTAGATTGCTTTTATAGCCTATGTAGCCTATATTATAGCATCCCTCATAGTTTCAAACGATAACGTGTATTCATATATATATATATATATATATATATATATATATTGTTTGAAAATATTAAGAATATTCCATAGTCATTGTAAACCAAAAAGTCAATCCTTGCTTTCAGGTCAAATATAAAAAGTAGAAATATATTTATTAATTAAATCATATTTTAATTAACTCCGAATTTTGCACAAGTTGCACAGATGTCGCACTGCCACACAATTTTAGTTTAATTTGCTATTTTATTTTATTTTTTAAATATCTAAATGATGACATCCCTTCACCCCTGGCCAGCCTGGTGTATCCTAGGTCTGTATAAGAGTAGTGGGCCTACTTATAACCAGAGCCTACACAACGATGACCTTAATAGGCCAGATAATAATAATAATGTCATGACTCAATGTAGTCCGTCAAAGAAAGGCCTGTTTCAAAAGGCTGCGAAACTCTGGCTGGTGATGTAAACTGATGTACGGGGCGAGAAAACTCAGCTGTTTTGGGGGGCTAAAGTGCAAGTCTTAAAAAGAGAAGATCTGTGTGTGTGTGTGTGTGTGTTGTGTGCGGGTGTCAAGAGGGGGGTCGACGGCACGTGTCGTGTCTGCGTTGAGGGTGCGTGGCAAACACGCTGCCTGGAGGGGATCTCCTGTGACCCTTATCTGCGCGTCTCTGGGGACGCCTTTTAGCCCCTCCTGGGATGCAAATGAACGGCCATAAAAGAGAGGCAGATACAGCCACCGAGACGATGGAGGAGAAGAAAGGGAAATGGGACCATGGGGAGAAAGTGGAGGAGGAGGAGGAGGAGGTGGGTGGGGGGGTCTAAGAGGAGGGGAGGAGGTCAACACTCACATCTCAGAGCACACATGAAGCTAAAGAGGAGATGGAGAAACAAAATAAGTTGCCCTGCAGTGGTGAGAGGAGACATTCCTCCCTGTTAGGATGACGTGTGTGTGTGTGTGTGTGTGTGTGTGTAGTGAGGACTTGTTTCTTTATTATGTGCAGTCAGAAAGCTCCTTTAGACTATGAAAAAGTAAAAAAAAATGTATATGTCAGTAATAATTCACTGGCTATCCAATTTCTGCACGACTCATTTTAGAGATATGATACTTGTTTAATATTACACTCTTGACCTTGCATTTCTTTTATCATATGAGAGAGAAAAATATTTAAAATTATGAAATATTTTTCTGTTGTATTTTGTCATTGTTCAGTCACAGAGCTACATATTCGGTGTGTTGTGTCTGTGGGTTCATATTGCACTGCAAGGTCATGGTTCTGCTTTATTTTCCCTCATTATCATAAGGCATCCATCTCTTTCTTCCATTAGTGACGCTTCACCATGTCGCCAACCCGACCTCTATTTACATGACTAAATTAGATTTCTTCTCTTTTCGGGCGTTTTGCTTCATAAAAAAAAAGCCTGCCTCTCTTATTAAAAACCAATGTAAAGATGAAAAACCACAGCACTATAGGACAATAGCAATTGTCTGCTTCATTTAAAAACATATTTTATTTGGATTTTACACATACTAAAGGCAATAATGGGTTCCTTTTATATATTTCTATAATTTATTTTATTTATTTATTTTTCCCTCTTTTTTTTAACATTGACAAAGATGTTCCTGACTATAATTCTACACCTGTCACCATTTTATCAGCAGTATTTTGCATCATAACTAAAAAAAAAAAAAAAAAAAAAAAAAAGGCTTAGGGTATGTCATGATGATGAGTGTTTTTAGCATGTGAGGGGGCCTACATGCGGTCACCTGCTCTCCATCGCCAGGGGTCCCGCACTGTTGACATATTAGTTTTACCCCCTCGTTTCTCCTAGTGTTCCCAATTCTATTGAGAGTTTTTTTGAAAATGCATAATGTGCAGACGGGCGAAGGGGCCTTCAAACAGTTGATGACCTCTGTCTCAACATATGTGGCACACTTGCCCTCTGCACGCTCTAATTGTGTGGAGATGTCAGGCAATAATGAAATGTCATCCATTGATATATCAACACATAAAGGAGCTCACAGGCCTAATATAGATGCAGGGTGTATTCTAGGGGGAAATAGTTTTTATCTTAAAATCTCTCTAGCCTAAATTTTGTGCTTATTGTGATGCTATGGTTGCTTTAATGGCATTTTTTCCCAACCATAAACACACTGAGTCATATGTTAAATATACTTTAAAAAAAATGTAGAATTGAAGCTTCAGCAGTAAGTAAAATACATCTAAGAAATCTAACCAAAAAATCCACAATCCCTTTTTTTCTTTTCTTTTTTTTTTTTTTTTTTTTGCATATTCCGCCTCCATCATCTGAGATGTAGGTCAACTCACATCTCTATTGCCAACAGCGATTTACAGCCTGAATCATTTGATGCAGTTCTGTGATTATAGGAGTAGGAATGAAGCTCATTATTTAAATCACATGATGTGCTTTGGGCCTTTTTTTTTTTTTTTTTTTACTTTGAAAAGAAAACACTAGGTAGTACAAATAGAAATGCAGCAGTCTGTGATATGACTTCTTTATTGAGACTTTTTGCAGAACAAAAACACAAACAAAGGCGTTAATATTGAAACCCACATCACAAATAATAATTTGAAATAAAGTGCATTTCAGAGTATGGATGCTCATGGTAATATGCTCAGTTGAACTAAAAAAAAAACCAGCATGCATGAGATTGATTTAGAAAAGTATTGCCTTTAATGATAAAATAATTCTTCTACAACAGCACACCATGCTCTTATAGCATTCTCACCCTGTTTTCCCTTCTTCCTCTCAGACAGGGTGAGTGCACGCTCATGCGTAAACACACAGACCTTTGAAGTGGCCCTCTGTCACCACATGGCAAATCCCCCTGGTGTGATCCCTCTGTCCATTTGGCCGCAGGACCGACACCGGTAGGCTGCCTACGGCTCTGTCTGTTCTGTCATTATGGAAACCAGTACATTACCTCGATGATTCTGCTGTATTTCTCTCTACTGCTTCTTAACTGATCCGTTCTCATGCCTCGGGTCACGGCGCTGTAACCTCTCCGCCTAATGCTTCTCTGTGACTATTTAACGTCGTCGCTCGTTAATCTCATAGGATTGTAGGGAACATCCATCTGTGCAGCGATCAGCGCCACTCTGCTGTCCTGTAGCGGCCGGTCTCTCTCAGGTGAGCGAAGACTGTGGCTTCTCTCTTGGCATTCACCGCGTGCCTTAATTGTATTGAAATTAAATCAAGGTCCACTGTGAACACAAAGAGCTCAAACCCAAACTTCCCAAAATGTTCCTCATCATATCCTCTGTGACTTACCCAACACTTTCCCTCCTTTGCATTCACCTTGAACACTATTCGCTGTCACTTTCTCAATCTTAAAAGCACATCCTAATGTAGTGTTTCATCAGTCCATCTCTGTTTGACTGTCTCTTTCCTCTCTCCTCACCTGTGATCTGTCCTCCCTGTGGGCTCAGAGGCGGCTATGCGGTCCTTTCACACGTCAAAGTACATTGCATGCTAATCCCACACCAGCATGCGTTCTCCCCTTTTTTGCAATGGTTTTTCTATACAGACAATACAGGAAAAAATACATACATGATACAAGCCAATGACATTGTGATTGCTCTGCCTGGAACAGCCCAGAGTGTGTAAGTAAATGCATGCATGTAGATGTGCAAGAAAGGCTTTCCAGCAACAAAATGTGAACAAAAAAAAAATACATCTAGTGATCATCAAAGCAGCATTCGCAGCATTAAGGCATTCTCTGTATACATCATTAAAAAGCACCACAGAGAGAGGAGAGCACAGAGAAACAGGGAGGGAGATAGAGCGAGCGAGCGAGCGAGCAGCTACCTTTGTTGCACCATAAAGAGAGCAGCAGCCCAGCTACCTGATTGCTACCATTCCTGCAGACCATCTTCCCCTCAGAGCAAAACAAAGGATGACGACTAGATATTTATGAGTACACACTGCGATGCGCCGCTATGCCTTATCCTCACCATAGCACTGCCTCCGCTGCTCCTGGTTAAGAGCTTGGTACGGTTTAATCAGACCAAGCAGTTCTTCATTACAGTTGGTAAAGCTGTGTCGTTATCTCCCCCTTACCCTCCCTCTCTCCCTCCCTCCTACTCTCCATCTCTTCTCTACTGCTCTCTCTCTCTCTCTCTCTGTGCACTCTGCGCATGTAACCATAGCCATGTACAGACTGGAAAACAGGATCTAAATGACAACATCCTCAGATTAATAACTACATACACAGATAATTTAGCAAATTGTAAATACGGATGTATAGAAAAAGCAAAAAAAAGAGGAGAAATTTAGCTTCTTTGCCATTACGCATGACTGTCACATCCAGAAAAACTGTAAAAATCCCTTTTTTAACTCTTGACCGCTGCAATTTCTATCTATGTTTGCCTATAGAATTCTACAGTAGCACAAGCAGAATAGTTTTTTTTTTTGCTCAGATCAAATACATCCTTCCTCTCTAAAGACGAGGCGAAAAATAGCTGAGGAGCTGCAGAGTATTTCCTCCTTCAGGTCCTTGGTCCTGGTTTTGTTATTGTTGCTGTAGTTGTAGCTGTGACTGCGCAGCTCCATCCTGTGAAGGTCCTTGTGGGTTGGGAAGAGCAGGGGAGCACGGGGGGTGGAGGGATGGCGGACAAGGGGGCTGAAGGGACGGGAGGCAGGCAGGTGTCACGCATGCAGTCAGGGGAGAGAGGAGAGAGGGTAGCAGGAAAAAAAAACTAAATTCTACCCAGTCACCACCATTAGAAAAATCCATTTGGATCTGCTCAAGACAAAATCAGGAAGGAAGACAAAAAAGCCCAAGATGTAAAATATACATATATAAGCCAGGTAGGTATATATGTATAAGGATCCAAGGGAGAAGGAGGAGAAGGACAGAGAGGAGGGATGGACGGACGAGGAGGAACAGGCAACTGGCTCACACACAGACACACTGCGCCGAGGCGAAGGCACCGCTTCAATTTATGCTTTCTGGTCGACACCACCCCCCACCTCACACGCACACACACACACACACACACACACACACACACATATAGAGCGTCCCGCCCCTCTCTGCCCCTGTCCCTGTCCTGTCCCGTACTGGATGCGTGGCCCAGCTGATCAGTGCAGAGGGATTAGCCAACGGGGCCAGCTGGCAGGGATTACACAGGCAAAGTGGGGGAGGTGTGTGTGTGGGGTGGGGGGGTTGGGGGGGTGGGAATGGGAGGGGGGACGAGGGGTGAGGAGGGTAGGCCTAATACTGGGGGTGGGGGGGGAGGCCCTGTCTTGTCCTGCACACACACACACACACACACACACACACACACACACAGATGTGCATGTAAGCACAAATTTGCACATACACGTTTCATGGAGATGCACATATGTGTCATGCACAATATAAAACGCTTACAAATATGGCGTAGCGGTGGATGCACGAGCTGCAGCGGCGCAGACTGCGGGGCAGCGAGGCAGTAATGCATGCGCTGCATCCGCCATGGTGACGCACAGTGTTGATAAATGTATGTAAATGTGCAGGAGGCAGCGGGGGGATGGATGGATGGAGGAGGGGGAGGGGGGAGGGGGGGAACCCCACGGGAGAGCGCGGGGCCAGGCTGACAATGCAAGGCTTTGACCCTTGACCCCTCTCCGCTCCATCATCCGCGGCCATCAGCTGATCCCGGGAAATGGACAGCCGCAGTCACACCCCCACCTCCTCCTCCTCTCTTCTCCCCCTCTCATACACACACACACACATACTGGTCCACAAACAGAACAGCGCTGAATCTACCAGGGCACAACTCACCTTTTTCTTTTTTTTTTTTTTCTTCACCAATCCTTTTCCATCCCGCTCCCTCCAGCCCTCCGTTGCTCTTTCCCGTCTCATGCCTCACTTCACCACTTAGCTCATCCCGATATCCTCGCTGCTAACCTTTCTCATTATTTTGAAATGTGTCGACATCTACAACTGTCATATCTCTGCAGGAAGAGAGCCAATCTGTATGGGTATATTTTTATATGTGTTCATGTTTTGACTGATCCCACTCTATTCAAGAATTTCTGCTTATACTGGCTGTCAGTCTTAGTTTTACCCCTTTTTTTCCCTCAAGAACTGTTTAGACCAGGACTTTTAGACCTCAGCCGCAGTGCTCCCATATTAAATGTATTTTATATAGGAGTTAGGGCAATGATATTTAACAAATAAAATAACAGAAACACACTCTTTATTTCTATTTCTAATGCATTCATGTGCTTGAAAATGACTGCCGTGATTGTTTCATGAACACATATTTTAGGATAAATATGTCAGCTGTTTAGTTTTGCTTGCTTAAGTTTTATTTTTTGTGTTCTGTTTCGATCGTTTAATGTTCAGTTTATATGTTATAGTGCAGCAATGTTAGAAGTTTGAGTCGTTGGGTTCAGCCGCTGCTGCTTGTATGATATTTGTCAGGCATTCGCAGGCTTAACGGCTGCATGTCTGCCCAGCAGCGATTTGACACACATTTACTTCACACCCTTTGATCTCCATTTGAGTAAAGGCGTAAAATATCTATTTCAATATCAGGCAGAATTACATACCTTGATGGGATAAAATGTCCTCGTATTTGATATATTATTTTTCATGGAATATACGATCTGTCTCTCAGTCTGTCACCAAATCTGCAAAAAAAAAAAACTGCCAGGTGCAGCAGGATAATTCAGAGACACGTTCACTTAGCATTAGCTGCGTCAAGTGTTATTTTGTGAAAAGCTAAATGTCAAAAGTTTTTGCAGACTGTCAACAGCAGTTTGAGCTACAGTGTATAAGACAGAGACGCGGCTCAGTCCAAACACACAAACACAGAATCATGCAAACACACACACACACACACACACACACACACACACACACACACACAGGGAGAAGCAGACATAGAGTGATTTGTGTAAAATCAAAGAGACGTTTTGTAGGGCCTCGCAGGCAGAAAACAGCAGCAGTGTTTTATACTAAATATATAGAATCGGACATGGTTGATGTGTGACAAATAGGACATTAGTTTAGATCTGTTTACATGAAATGCACAATAATGTTGCAGCAGAGCTCTGGGCTGGAACGATAAAGACAGCTTGGCCTTCCACGTCTGAGGGATAGAGGGATGGATTTTAAGAGAAATATGAGTGAAGGCTATTTGAATGGAAGGGAAATTAATTCTATTTTCCTTTATTTGTTTTTGAGGAATACACTTGTCCACTCTTGTCAAATATTTTTTTGTCTATTTCTCGCAGAAGGCTGAAACCTTATTATTTATGGGCATAAATTACACACCATAAATTTCACACATTCTATCCCGTATGTGTTTAAATGTTTAGGTTGGGTTTTGTTTACGCTTGTTGGCACGGAGAGAGGAAAGGAGATTTGTGAATGCATTTTGATGTCCTGCTACCCCGTTCTCCATTTTAAAAGCTGGAACATGTGAGGATGAGAGCGGGCGAACGGGCACGCAACCCTGCTAGCAGACAGCTAGGGAGATCACAGAGAGGCAAGCAAAGGTTTTTATTTATTTATTTATTTTTGATCATACTGAGAAATACAAGGGAGCAGTTATACAAAGAGACAAGCTGCGAGAGACAGACAGGCAGGAAGACAGAGAGACAGACAGGCCGAGACGAGTAGACAGTGCTCGTCCCTAGTTCGGTAATCTGATGGAGAGATTAGCAAGCAGGCAGCATTTGGGTCGGATTATCGAGTCATTAGAAAAGACTGGTGCTCCAGAGCCTCTCTCATGTGTTAATGTGGCTTTACAGATCCTCAGTGCAGTCTGTGCAGATTGTGGAGATTGTGTTGAGAGTATATACTTTAGATAGTCTGTCAATATGTAAATAGGGCCACATAACCTAAAGCCCCACAGATTGATTTGCTTCTATGTATACATGTATTATTTAGGTCTTTCTTTGTTACTGAATTTTTATGTTAATTATTTCATGTTGGTATGTTAATTAGAATGTTTAATATTTTTAGTTTTTAGTTTGTTTTTTTTTTAGTTGAGGGAGTTCCACAGAGTTAATAATAGCAAGTGTATCACACAGAAATGTCCCCTATATGTCACTAAAACTAATCAGTATAAATCTTTTTTTTTATTTTTGGAATCTCAACTTTATTCGAGCAAAAACTGCTTAAATTTTTCTTATAATTATTATTTCTCATCCTATAATTTGCAATTCACCACCTGGCTGTCACCAGAATTTATTTTTATGTAAAACACTACTTTGCATTTTTATTGAAAGTTTTTTTTTTTTGACCCCTTAAAAAATGTAAGTGAGTTTGCAGCAATGACACACAAATTCCAGGCCCAGAGGAGAAGCAGGTGAACCTGGAGACAAACTAAATGTTGAAGGAGTCCATGTCTCAGTGTATAGCTGGATAAGCTGCAGCATTTAGCACACAGGTCAGTGGAGAATAAAGAGGTACGTGGCCTTCGTGCTCTTGCAAATCATACAGCTGTGATGTTCAGTGATGACGGGATTTATACAGGATCAGGAGGAAGCCGGAGAGCTTACGAGTGTGTGGGTGTCTGTGCAGGGGAATACATGTATTTACAGTAGGTTATGTGGATTTACTCTGTAAATATCAGTGGCGATACACACAGCTCGACTATGTGTGTGTGTGTGTGTGTGTTTAGTAGTGTCAGGAGTTGGGGGGTAGCTGGGCAGTTCATCGACAGCTGATCAATGCTGCTCACACTCTCTGTGTCAGATGTGCTGATATGGTCCAGTGACCGCAATATCAGTTTCAATTTCACCAGAGTGGGCAATGGAGCCTCTGATGAGTGTGTGTTTGTGTGTGTGTGTGTGTGTGTGTGTGAGTGTGGTTTGAAATATTTACTAAATACCAAAAGAAACGTAAATGTACATGATCATGTGTCAGCAAGAAGACTTTTTTTTTTTTTTTTCAATTCCTCACTGACCCAGCAGTTCTTGAATGAGCTTGTAACTTTACTTCCAGGTCGCACCTTAACACACTCTCTCACACACACACACACACACACACACATATATATATACACACACACACACACAAATCTGATCTGCGTTTCCAAAAAACCTTCCCTTTCGCTGCTGCCTCTGCATACACCATGCCCCAGTTCCCCACCCCCATCCCTTTTTGTCAAATAAATTGCTATGTGACCTACTTCCCATTTTGCACCATTTCTGTCATGTTCAGATATTATTGTTTGAACATGAGTGATTTGCTTTGGGGCATACAGTATCAAAGAAAACACGGTGTATATAATATGGGGCATATCGTACTGTAAAGTGCAATGAATGAAATGTGTTTTAAAAAATATTGAAGCGTTAACATCAGCATTGACAGTTTTTTTTTACCCCTCCGAATGACTATTTGGTGTGGTTGCAGCTTCTTCTAATGTGTGGGCAACATTTTTTTTAGCCTTTTGTTTTTAAAATTGCCCTTGTATGATTTGTAATTAAAATACATGGTTCACGTATTTTCTGATTAACACATACAATAATACTCACAGCCCTCATAATAACAGGATGTCTTTGTGATGGTCATAGACTGGGGAAATAAGGTAAATCAATTTTGCAGCCTAGTTAAGCAGAAAGCGCAGTGGTAATTTTCAGTAATAAGCATGGCTAATTCATTGGACCACATTGCATTTATAACCAAGTTAGGTCTGCACTAGTTGGCATCCAGTATACTGTTTGGACTTGAGGTGCATATTTAAAAAAAAAAAAGCTCCTCATGATGAAAGGGATCTTATGGCGCGGCACTCTGGATCCAAAATATCACATGTAGGCAGATTATACGGCGGTGTTAGGAGGGCTGCGGTGACTTTTATTTCATATTTCTGTTTATTTATTAACCCTCTGAAATCTTGGGCTATTATGTCCTCTAAATAAGCTGTTAAAAATATTTACCATGCCATGTTGGTATCATTTTTTCAGTGTTTCCTCACCTATATGTCCTGATAATTAATTTTTAACTTTGACTTCCTTGATAAAAATGTTGAACCCAAAAGAAACAAAGGAAAACATAAAATCTGATCTTGAAAATTATACTTTGATACACAGAATTTTAAATGTTGCAATATGAATACAGGTTGCAAGTATTACATATAACAGGTAAAATGAGGATAATCTCTAGTTCTATATTTTTATACTAAATATATTTGACATTATCTCTGGTATGGAATTTAAAGCCAGAACTTTAGAGGGCAGCTGATGGCTGAAGGCTCGACGTTGCTTCATTTTCATGTCGTCACGTCATGAAGAAGTAATGTGCAGGTGCTTTCATGGACTCTAGAGGGTTAACATCTCATTTCATGTTTTACACAATTTTTTTTTTCTGCTTCCACATATTTTATTTTTTATCTCAGAATTTAGTCAATACATGCATGAAGTTGAACAAAAATTGCTTTGGGATCATCACATTTCTCACAATTTGAATAACAGTGTGTGTGTGTTTGTGCATGCATATGAATGTGTGTGTGTGCCGATCAGATCGAGGTTCTCCCTGGCTTTTCCCAACCATGCAGGGATGGCACCGGAGACCACACTGACCCTGATTTATTGGGATCAGAATCCACATGACAGCAATTAATTTACATCCATTAACTACATCGCTCGCTCTCTCTTTCCTGCTCTCTGTGGACATTTTGCACTCTTGCACAATCACTTTGAACATTCTTCGTTTCGCCCCTCACTCTCCGACTTTTTCCTTTCTCAGCATGTTCTGTCGCTCTCTCGCCTTTAATCAGTCACTCTCGCTCTACCACTGTCTCCTGCATCTCACTGCTCATTTTGCCACTATTCCATATTCCTAATGGAATTAGAAGATCTTTAGCATCCCGCGCTACCTCTGCGCATTAAGGTCTGCTACATAAACGATAATGTCATCAAGTTGGTATTGAGCATGTGTGTTTCTGTTCATGTAGTGTGTGTGTGTGCTCTTGGAGGAACCTCCGGCTGTCTGGGAATCATAAGAGCGAACCCTATAAATAATCATTATGTTACATGTACTCAGACTTTTTTAATAAGCGAACAGACTATCTGTGTAATCGTAGCAAATTAAACAGTGCTCAACAAATTGGCTGATTATGATTGCGCAAGGAATTTGACATTAACATTATAAGCTCAGCATCTTGTGATCATTTCGACGGATCCTCCATGCCGTTTTCTCATTAAAGCGCCCAACTCATGCAGGTTCTCATGCTCAAGGGTCTTTCTCTCTGTCTTTCTTGCTGGCCTACATCCCTCGTTGCCTCTCTACCTCTCAATCTCCATTCTACCAGTTTCTGTCTGCCAAGTGCTTTTTGCTGGCTTTTCAACTCAAGAAAGGAGACTTTGCTTCAGGGAGAATTTGCCATTTATTTCCAGAGACAAAAAACTGAAAAGGGGCTTTAGCACTTTGTATCTTTTCCCCTTTTTGTCTTCATTCTCTACGCATCTTTGCTCTCTGCACCATTGTGGAGCCTCTTCATCCAACCCGGGCCTCCATGCCTCCACTGTGTCCTCGGGGTGAGCGCGGCTGGATAAATGCACTGGGGGTTGGGTGATTGGGACAGCGGAATGGAGGGCGATTTTTTGTTTGCACAAAAATGCACACATATACCATTAAACCATTGCATGCACGCCATTACGGCACTCTTTGTAAGTGTAGCCGTGCATTACAGCATGCTCATATGCACACATATACAAGCAAGCATTTCATTTCATCATGTGTCTGCCTAATTCCAAATTTATTCTATAGAGACAGACAATGCAGGAATCCTTTTCTCACATCTCTTAACCAACATAGCTTGGGGACAGGTTCTACCAGTATCTGTTTAAGGATTGGCTGAGGATGTGGTGCGGGAGGAAAAGTTGCAGTTGGCAGCAGGCAGAGAGACACTGCAAGGGGAGCGGCGGTTCACAATAAAGGATTTTAAACCAAAGCCTCTTTGGTAAAGAGGAGGGAGGGAGGGGGGGAGGAAAGAATGGGGCTGTGGGGGTGGTGGATAGATACAGGATGACACAAGGTCCAGATTAACCCTAATCTCAGGCCTGGTGGTTTAGGTGAGGCTAAGGGACTGGTGGAAGCTATCCCATGCCAGGTGGTCATGATGAGGTTAAAACTGGGAGAGGGTGGGGGGCACTGGGAGGATGAGGACGGGACGGGGTGTTGCTAGGGAAGACAGAGAGAGAGACAGAGGGAGGAAAAGATGCGGGGAGAATGACGTTTTTTCTGATATCGCAGCTTCCAGCACGCTTTATTCGGATAGAAATAAAACCGAAAATCCAAAATGACCGACCAAAGACAGAAACGGGGAAGATGTTAGGGATCGGGTTGGGGTGGGGTGGGGGGGTTGCACAACTAGCAGAACAGCAGGCGCTGTGACGGTGGCTGCAGGGTGATTGGGTGGTTGGTGCATGGTGACAGGGGCACATGCCCTGGTGCATGGGATTAGAGGGACAGTCAGTAATCTGCTGTTTAGGCTGTATGTAGGGCAAGAGTGGCTTAGCCCAGCCACACTTAGCCCGGGTGGAGCGCCACAGAGAGGGAGAGGAAGTGGACTAGCCTTATATAG
Source organism: Centropristis striata (assembly GCF_030273125.1). Taxonomy (NCBI): domain Eukaryota; kingdom Metazoa; phylum Chordata; class Actinopteri; order Perciformes; family Serranidae; genus Centropristis; species Centropristis striata. The sequence continues at coordinate 6,498,900 of NC_081532.1, forward strand.
CTGAACTCTCTGCGTTTGTCCGTCTCTTTTCTCTCCTGCTACTTGTATCGACATAACACGTCCTATGATTTAAAAAGTCGACAGGCTTTTCTGAAATAAAATGCAACACAAGAAATGTCTGAAAAGGTTATTTTAGAAATGACTGAACCCTCTGGGGTCTATGATCGCGCCGTCCTGATCAGATCACGTGAAGTTTAACAAAAAACATTCAACATTGTCATTCCCAGGTCATGTAAAACCAAATATATGATAATAAGATAAGATAAGATAATAATGATAATATGTAATTTTGCACATAGTTTGTTTTTGAAGAGTCGCAGCTAACAAGAAAAAAAACACCTAAAATATATATGGTTTTATTGGAGTTTTTTGTATATAGTTTTATTATATTTAAATTTTACCTTTTTATATGTGTATATATTTGCATCCTATGTTTACATTTTCAAGTTCCAAAAAAGTTCATTGAGCATATTTGTGGTTTTTATTGTAGTAAATAGTATAATTTTTCAACTCGGATTTCATGATTTTTGTGTATTTCTGGGCTCAATATGTTGATAAAGTAGGTTAAATCGAAAAAATAATTGTCAGATCATATAGGTGAAGAAAAAATGGACACCAAATATGGGTATAGTATACATATTTTTAATGTGGTACATGAAGGGCAAAATCAAAAGTATTCAAAAACGGCCAAAAACAGCTCAGACCCAGAGGGTTAAATGATAGGGTGAGGGGGGAACATGTGTAGTAAATATTTGTACTAATATTGAGTGAAAAAAGAATAAAAGTGTTCTGTCAAAGAGGCTGTGGGAGATGAGATTGTAGTATAAGTCCTATTCAGCAAATACGTACAAATGTAACCATTTGTCAGTAGTGGAAAGTCCCAAAGTACAGTTACTCAGACACTTTATGGCACTTTGGGTACATTGTATTTTTCAGAGTAAGATTCTAACTGCAAAATATATAAAATATAGCACACTGTTGTAGGTTAAGTTACCCGACAGTATATAAAGCTGTTAAAATGTGGCCCACTTTGATCAAATAAAACTTAAATTTCAAGGGATAGTTCAGATTTATTGAAGTACAACAAGTTCTCCTGCATAAACGGCACAGGAGGTTGTGTGTCAGTACCACAAATTACGACACGTAGGTACGTATCACAGCCATCGCGGCTCATGTTTCACAGCACAAATATACTATACACAATACAACGGCGTGTTCTAAAAATAGCTCACAGGTACGTTCCGCGGTTGTAAAAAAAAAAGGCTGCAGTTTCTGATTTATGTTGTAAAACCACTGACCTGATGGTAAGGTGTTATAAAAGACAGTTTAAACAGTAAATAAATGTACGATGCTGGAAGTTACGTACAAAACGTGATTCACGTAACTTATGTAAACAACATAACTTAAGTTGAAAATGGTTCACATTTGTTTTCAGGACCAAACCCTGCTCTCCTGGGTGAAAGTCCACCGTTTGTTTGACCCATCCATCACCCCAACCCCATGTTTCTTGTCGCTTGTGACTATTCCCTACTTCTCCGGCTTTTACAAATGTTGTGTGTTGTTGTGGCGTTGAGTACTACGCTACATCCTGCTTAGCGTTCTATCCAATCAGCAACCAGGCTTTTTTCAGGGGAGAAAAGTGGCCCTGCTCTTCGACAGGGCCAAAAAAAACGGCCGGTCAAGTGGCCGCTAGGGCCGACTCACATTCAGATTTGCGACGTTTCAGAGAGGGAGACCTGCCTTGTTCCGGGTATTCGATTACAGTGGCAACGCGGCTTATGCTTTTGTCAAGGCTACCAGACTCATTTGATTGGTTAATTGTTTCTTGTCTTTCTCTTTATGCTCTTCTTCTGCTTCTGTAGATGAATTTGGTATGAAAGTAGTAGTCTGACTCACCAGGTGTTAGTAACAAACCGTAGTCGGCTTCTCCTCCCATATGGCTCCAATCTGGCCTTAGTTTAGCCAAAGACAGTTATGATTGGTTAACCCTCTGGAGTCTCCAAAAGCACCAAATCATGACTTCTTCATCACATCCAGACTAGAAAACAAAGCAGCGTGGAGCCCTACTGTAAATTTACCTCTAAAGTTCTGGCTGTAAACTCCATGAGGCCAGTTTCAGTTTGATGATGATATACCAAGTAAAACTGGAGACAAGGTCAAATCTATTTAGTATAAAATGATAGAACTGGATGTAACCCTCTTATATGTTATATTTGACACCTTTGTTCACATTTGCAACATTCAAAATTCTTTATTGAGCACGATCATGTTTTGAAAGGAAAAAAAAGATTCAAAATCACATTTTATGTTGGACTAAAGGACTAAAAAAGACACAAAATTACCTAAAATAACACAAAATGACTAAAAAAGACACAAAAAAAGACACAGAATGACTAAAAAAAGACACAAAATGACTAAAAAAAGACACAAAATGACTTAAAATACACAAAATGACTAAAAAAAAGACACAAAATGACCAAAAAAGACACAAAATAACAAAAAATGACACAACAACAGAGACTTACAAAGACACAAAAAGACATGAAAAGGATTAAACACAAACAAGCCCAAGAGTTTCTTCCTTTATCCCAGAGTGATACTGGATACAGCCAGACCTCTCTCCAGTGCTGACACAGTGCTGTTGAGAAAGGTCTAGATTTATGAGACAAGCATAAAAGTGAATGATACCAAATAAAATGTGTTTGGCATTTGACTAAATTCTACAAAATTGGGTTATACAAAAATGGTGTAAAAAAAAAACTGTTGTGCTGCTGTAAAAAGGGACTCAACAAGTTTATTACATTTTATTGAAGGGACAAACATCCAACAAAGATCCAATATAAACCAGTCAGAAGAGCTCATGAGAAAGATTCCCAAACAATACATGTATAGCAGAGTTTCTATTATTCTTCTATTAAACAATAGCTTTTAAACCTAAGATCTAGACCTGAACAATCCCTGCAGTACTGTATAAAGCCCTGCATTGCAGAAGCTCTCCAGATATACAACATAAGCAGCCTTTACTCTGCAAACATTGTACAATGAACCAAAATCACTGAACAAATTAAATCTAATTATTTGAACCACTGAAATAACAAATCCAAAACTCACAGTAAAACGATTTGCTACACGGCTCTAAAGAGAGACTACAAATTGGCAGACTATCTCTTCAGAAACAGAGGCACCTCCCTCCCGCCCCGGGTATAGACTCATCGACCATTAAAACGAGAGGAATACACAAGAAGAAATGGCTTCCCGAAAAAGGGTTTGTAATCACTGCCGAACAGGAAATGGTTGAGACAGAGGTGTACTTCCTCCTTTACTGTGGAAAGTTTTCACAGTTCTGTAACACAATTAACAGTCGTCTGTCATGACTGAGAATATGTGAATAAGAGCAATATTTCTCTGTTTTGCGAATGATACCATGATACACACTTCTGGGAAAAGGCGAAGAGATGGACAGAAAATTAATCTGCAACTACAGCATATTTTGATAGCCACTTCAGTAGCAAAAAGGCTCAAACATGAACAGATATGATCATCTGATGATGAACAGATTGTTGACTTTTTTTGATCTTCTTGGACAGTAAGCTGAATATCTTTGAGTTATAGACAGTTAGACGGACAAAGCAAGACATCTGAATTATAATGGACATTTCCATTCGTTTTTGGGCATTTTATTGAAAAAAAAATCACAAAATAATCCAGAAAACAGTCTGCAGATGACTCAATAATGAAAATAATGGTTGGTTTCAGCCAGTGGCATAAGATAGTTATGATGGGCCCTCTAGTCATTGGAGAACATCATTACATATCTGAAGTGGTGGTATCTTGAGAGAATTAAATCGCTGCTTGCAAAAATGCATCAAAAATAATAATACATAATGTATTTGGAATATATAAAACAATCTCAGTGGGTTCATTCTGCATAATGACTACTTTTACTTTTGGAACTTTAACATTTTGATGCTGATACTTTTGTACTTTTACTTCAGTAAGTTTTGAATGCAGGACTTTTACTGTAGTGGAGTAATTTCACAGTGTGGTATTAGTACTTTTACTGAAGTAAGGAATCTGGATACTTCTTCCACCATTGCTTTTTTTTCTTTTTCTTTTGATGCTCGGCCAACCTGTCACTCAACACTGGGAGAATTGTATGGTCCATTTAAGACTATCCCATAAGTCATCTTGGCATTTTAAAAATATTATGGCGACTTAATATACATTTATCTCCTCACTATTCCATGTTGTGTCTCCTTATCTTTATTTTTTTGTAGTTTATACCTGAAAACCAGTGGTGGAAGAAGTATTCAGATCCTTTACTTCAGTAAAAGTACTAATACAACACTGTGAATTTACTCCACTATAGTTAAAGTCCTGCATTCAAAACTTACTGAAGTAAAAGTATTATAAAAGTATCAACATCAAAATGTACTTAAAATATCAAAAGTAAAAGTATTCGTTATGCAGAATGGACCCACATTGTTTTATATATTCTAAATATATTATTTGTGTTGACGCTTCATGTAAGCAGTGTTTTAATTTTGTGAAGACAGAGCTTATTTCACTACTTAATATACTGTTATAAGATTTAATTTTAAAAAGTCATCACTTTAAATTGATCATATATTTTATGTTAAATCTCAACCTGAAAAGTAACTAAAGCTGTCAGCTAAATGTAGTGGAGTAAAAAGTACAATATTTGCCTAAAAATGTAGTGGAGCAGAAGTAAAAAGTTAAATAAAATGGAAATACTCAAGTAAAGTACAAGTACCTGAAAATTGTACTTAAGTAAATCTAAATAAACTATTTGAGTAAATGTACTAAGTTACTTTCCACCACTGCATATATGACAAAAATACCAGAAAATAAGAAATGTTCCATTAAAGTGGAGATCTTTAACAGTTTATGTATAGTTTGTATAGTTTATTTCTTTCTTCATCTTTATTCTTCTAGTTTAGATTTCTAGTGACTCAAAACCATGACAGAGACCGGTTTGCCTATTGGAGATTATATGTTATATAGTAGCAATTATTGTTTGTGCTTTTTTTTCAATAGTTGCAAGAGTTATTGTTATTCATTTTGCACCTTGTGCCAATAAAGTTTACTGTAGACAGTGGTGGAATGTAACTAAGTACATTTACTCAAGTAAGTACAATTCTGAGGTACTTGAACTTTTCTTGAGAATTTCCATTTCATGTAACTTTATACTTCTACTTGACTCCATTTTGAGGCAAATATTGTACTTTTTACTCCACTACATTTAGTTGACAGCTTTAGTTTTTTGAGTTTTGGCTTTTAAGATTGAACATAGAAAACATGATAAATTTAAAGTGATTAGACATGTTTTTAAATGATACCTAATAACAGTGTATTAGGTAGTTAAAATGAGCCCTATCTTTACAAAATGAAAACACTGCTTACATAAATGCATCAATACAAATTATGTAATAATATATTTAGAATACATTTAACAATCTGAGTGGGTCCATTCTGCATAATGAGTACTTTTGATACTTTAGGTACATTTTGATGCTGATACTTTTGTACTTTTACTGCAGTAAGTTTTGAATGCAGGACTTTTACTGTAGTGGAGTAATTTCACATTGTGTTATTAGTACTTTTACTGAAGTAAAGGCTCTGAATACTTCTTCCACCACTGTGTAGAGAGAGGATGTTAGATATAACACACCATGGCCTAAGCAGAGTTTATTCTCCTCTCTGGACAAAGTGACTGTAAACACAACAACCATCTTGGAAAGGTACCACATGCATTCTCCCTTCAGCCTTTCAGACATTCAAATAAACCCCCGTCTCTTCCCTCCATTTTCCAATGAGCCAAGTGATTTATGTCAAGTGAAGTCAAGCATGGGCCACCGTATGAATCAAAATTTGTCAAGTTGGCTTTTCCTACTCAGGTCTATGAATTGATACGGCTTAGTTTTGAATATGAATCCCCGGAGAGCGGCGCGTTGCTTTTAACTGACTGTAGCTTCATCCGAGCAATCAAACCCTTTGTTTTTTTTTTTCTCGCACCATCCCACAATCCCACCTGCTTCGGTGAGACGATGGAGGGCCCTTTGAAAACAACGAGGCGGCATGATTTATTATTCTAATTAGGCGAAGTGAGACTTTAGCAAAGCCACAATTACACTAAATCGCCAAAACAGTTTTCTGGTTGGCTGGCTCCTGTTGTGTTCAGATGTTAATCAGAGGCAGCTATTGAGTCAAGGTGCAAACTGCTTGTGAGTCACACTATTGCTTGGTAATATCTCTCACAAACAAACAAATAAACAAACAAACGCTAGAGTCCTGTATTGAATTACAAATAGGCAATTTGGCTTATTAAATAAAATTTAAACCAACGTCAACATACAGCTTTCCAACTAGCTCTCAGTCGCAGAGGGCTTAACGTGCCGCGATACCCGGGAAAAATCTACTGCGGTGTTTAATTCCAGGTCATTTCATAATCTCTTTGATACTCACTCACATCTGCACATCTCTTCGCTCTCACTCACTGACAATCAAACAGCTGCAAGCTGGCAGACTCACTAAATCCACCGCTACGACACACAAACCACACACACCAACATATGCAATCACCCTCCGAATGCACACACACACACACACACACACTACAGTACATACACAAGAGCCCATTAGGCTGCACGCACACGATGGTGCACACGGGCTCATATACCCACATGCCTACGTGCACACAGGCACCCAGGCGCAAACACTTATGCATGCATATGTACACACACACACACACACACACACACTTCAACTCAAACTGCTACCGCACTCATGCAAAAAAACAGTTTTTATTCAGCGCAGATATTCTTCTGAATTAAAAGTCCTCCGTCACAGCACAGAGCAGAGACTTGGGGGAATGTATTGAACATTTGTTAAAGGAACGTACACACACACACACACACACACACACAGAGGGGAAATGAACACACACCGTGGGCTCTCTGTATACGTTGTTCCCATCCATCCCTGTGCTTCTCATCACCTTTTTGTCCCCTCCTCTCGTCTCCCCTTTCCTCTTCTTCCATCCCCACACACCCCCAAAACACCCCAATCATCCTGCATCAACAGGCATGTGAACCCGGTGCTCGGTTCGTCTCTTTCTTTCTCTCTCTGCCTGCTCTATTTTCATCTGTGTGCTTCCACTCTCCTAGCTTTCGGGTAATTACCTGGCATTTGCATTGCAAAGTCCCCTGTGCCGCCCTCAGCTCCTCCGCAGGTGATTGAGCTTCATTTCCCCAGCAGATAAGAGAGAGAGAAAGGGGAAGAGAGAGGAAGAGAGAGGGGGAAAGGGGGTATTGCAGCAGGGTGTGATGTTATTCTGGCTTGCAGGATATAGGAACAATGGCCCGGATTCTTTGTTACTGGTAAATTGGCTGGTTCAGAGCATGCACAAGAAGTTCCCACACGTAAATAATTGCCCTCATTACTATCACATTACTGTTCTGGCTCCATCTAAAGCAGAATGTAAAGCACATATCACTTTTGATGACTGAGATGCGTCGTGGACATCAGCATTCACGGTTGCACAGTTGTTCAGATGATTGATACAACTTGCTTGAAGAGTTGGGATTGCAATTTGCAGAATGACAGCAAAGACGACATAGCTTGCAGTGGTGGTGTTTTGGACCTCAGTGTTGTTGGCTTTAATTACCTCCAACCTGGTTATGTTCTGGGTTGGTTTGTAAATGGTGTAACATGGGCCAAGGTAGAACCCCATTACATTTAGGAAGGGATCAGAATCATGGGCCGGATACATGAATTCTAGTTGAAAATGCCATCGACGGACCAGGTATCTCAAAGGCAAATACTGTATACATAAAAAATCAATATCAGTTGAAGTGTAGGCTATATTTATACATTTTTTGCCACCTTACCATGGTGTCAGACAGTCTTGTTTAACTCAATGGAGTCTGGGGCTATTTTGTCCATTTTTGAATCCTTTTCATCCTGCCTGTATACACCACTTAAAACATGTTTAAATACCATTTTGGTATTTTGTTTTCAGCACAACCTCAACTATATGACCTAATAATATTTGATTTTTTATTCTGACTTACTGGATCAACAGTTTTGGTCATTTTGGTCATTTTGTTGTGTCTTTTTTAGTTATTTTGTGTCTTTTTTTTGTCATTTTGTGTCTTCTGTGGGTTTTCTTTGGTTATTCTGTCTTCTCATTTTGTGTCTTTTTTTGGTCATTTTGTGTCTTTTTTTAAAAGTAATTTTGTGTCTGTTGTGTCTTTTTTTTGTCATTTTGTGTCTTCTTTGGTCATTTGTGTCTTTTGTTGTGTCTTTTTTAGTTATTTTGTGTCTTTTTTGGTCATTTTGTGTCTTTTTTTGGTCATTTTGTGTCTTCTGTGGGTTTTCTTTGGTTATTCTGTCTTCTCATTTTGTGTCTTTTTTTGGTCATTTTGTGTCTTTTTTTAAAAGTAATTTTGTGTCTTTTTGTGTCTTTTTTTGGTCTGCTTTGTTTTTACGTCTGGATGTGATGAAGAAGCCATGCTTTGGTGCTTTTGTAGACTCCAGAGGGTTAATATCTTGCCCAAGGATCCATTGACATGTCGGCTCAGTGTATCAGTGGACTGCTCTACCAACTGAGCCACACCATGTGTATGTTTTGTGATGTGAACATGAACTTTGAGTCAACCACACATTGAGTGTCAGCAAAAGTCTGTTGGGATGTTTGGTGGTTTACATATAGTTAGTGATTAAATCAAGATAAAACAATCTAATAGGATAAAGTTCCGACACAGACACACTGGTGCTTTTAGGAAATATATATTCAGCTTCTACTCTTTAAAAGGTTGCCTAAAGTTAAAATTTAGTCAGTTTCAGTGCATGTAAACATGTTCTTCTGGCTCAAAATCTATCTATATGACAGATGGTTGTCTGACCCCGTCAGCAGCTCTCACATATCAGAAAACAGGTGTTGTTTTTTGTGTGGATGAACTGATCAGAAGTAGGAAAGCTAAATGGTTACTTTCTTGCCTAAAAAATATTGTAACTAAATCTTAAAATAGCTTTATGCAATCTAAGGATAATAAAGCTTGTGATGCTAAGCAAAGTAACCACACTTCTGCTCTAAATTGAAAGTTATGCTAAAAACGCAGCAGACAGTGTCAGTGTGGCCAAACTGGAAGTTGGGGATAGTCTATATTTTGAGGCCAGAGAATACACGCAGCCATCAGAAAACACAGTACTGTAACTCCTGTGACATGTTGACCTACGTTACAAGGACATCTTCCTGCCCTGTGTTTTCTGCATAAGATTACAAAATGACGTATTATAGAAGCGCCCTATTAGACAGAATACTGTTTCACTATGTAGTGCAGGGATGGGCAACTGGAGGCCCGGGGGCCACATACGGCCCGCACCCTCACTTGAAGTGGCCCTCAGTACATCTACATGCATTTGAGCATGAGATCTTAAAAGTGCAGTGTAAAAATGCACAAAATTACTTCTTGAAATTAATGTTGGTCTGCTGTTCTTGCACTGAAAAAAAAAGAAATCACAGTAAGTGGTTATTTTTTATTTGCTTCAAACCTTTTGTATTCCTATTTATATTGTTATACATGCATTTGAGCATGAAATATGTTAAGTTACTGCACTGTAAACATATTTAAAATAGCAGTTTCATCATATCTGGTTAAGTGCACGGTCCTATATGTGGCCCTGTGGTAGTGTCCATGAAAAATTGTGGCCCCCTCCAGCATTTAAGTTGCCCATCCCTGATGTAGTGCATTGCCATTGTTGGTATGCATTTCTTCGTAATTCTCCATAGCATGCATTGGTAAACTCTGACCAGTTTGACCTGACACAGGTATGTTTCATCTGTATAACATGTTGAATATGTATGTACAATGTTCAGCAACCTGCAATGTCCAAAATAGCTGGCACCGTGCCATGATTACCATAATATGGTAAAGTGTCCAGTCTCTGTCACAATTCATTTATCTTCTGTCAGTATGTCAGAGATGAGTCTGATGTCAGATGGAATAAATGTGCATTAAACAAACACTTCTCCACTTGTTCTCTTCCTCTATCAAACCACAAAATGCAAACTATCTGACATAAAACACAGTTTTCAGCAGTGGTGGAATGTAACTAAGTACATTTACTCAAGTACTGTACTTAAGTATAATTTTGAGGTAATTGTACTTTACTTGAGTATTTCCATTTTATGTGACTTCATACTTCTACTTCACTACAGCTTTAGTTACTTTTCAGGTCGAGATTTAACATAACATATGATCAATTTAAAGTGATTTTTTTTTTAGTTAAATCTTATATCAGTATACTAAGTAATTAAATGAGCCCTATCTTTACCAAATTAAAACACTGCTTACATAAAAGTATCAATACAAATAATGTATTATATTTAGAATATATACTAAAACAATCTGAGTTGGTCATTCTGCATAACTAGTATTTTTACTTTTGATACTTTAAGTACATTTTGATGCTGATATTTTTTTACTTTTACTTCAGTAAGTTTTGATTGCAGGACCTTTACTGTAGTGGAGTAATTTCACAGTGTGGTATTAGTACTTTTACTGAAGTAAAGGATCTGAATACTTCTTCCACCATACTTATTTTTTAACTGGGCATCAAAATTGGTTATATGTAGATAAGTAATGACACTTTTTTTTCTACATGTATTGATGATGTCATTTTTATGCTCAAAAATCATGATGATTTATTTGACCTTTGACCCCAAAAATTTAGCTACTGCACTCTGGTTTTGCTGTAAAAGGTTGTAATAGTAATGCAAAAACAGAATGCAGTAACTACAATGTTGTTGTCTTCTTTCAGCTTTTATATTTTGTTTTCAGTGAATAAACATTTACAAATTGATTTTGTTATGAGTGTATTTATAGTATAACAACTTGATTTAGACTGAATATTATAAAGAAATGTCATATTTTAGTCTTAATATAATGTTATCTCACTTTTTTCACTTAATCACTAAAAAATAAAAAATATAAAAATAAAAATAAAATAATTGAATAAAATAAAATAAAATAAAATAAAATATCCTTCATCCAGATTTCAACCAACAATCGTGTATCATGTGTCCCTTTTCGGCTGATTTTTCCGCTACTGCAGATAATTTTGTCAAATTGTTAAATATACTAATTCTGTAAGTATATTAAAATGTGCTTTCTCAACTTCTTAAATTTTGATTTGAGCTTAGAGCCGGCCATGGTGGTAAGTCCAATTACTGCTTTGGTTTTGAGTTGGATTTTGTAGTTACTGCAAATTTTTATATCATTATTTCTCTGAATTGAAGCAAAGTTGAAATCTAAAACTTTGTCACAAGATAAAACAGACATCGAGGAGTTAATTTTTAGTTAAAACTAGGGACGGGACTCGATTAAAAAAATGAATCTAATTAATTAGAGGCTTTGTAATTAATTAATCGAAATGAATCGCATTTTAATCGCATATAAATATTTGACCTGAGAACAATGAGAAGTAATTTTTTTCATATGGATTTTTAGTATACCGTTGAATACCACATTAATTCCACGATAGCTGCTATATGTTTAGCATTGAGGTGATACTTGAGGCTCGATGTGCTGCAGTGATATGCAAATTCCTTGTTGCATAGCAACACAACCATGCTCTTATCGACGCTTCTATCCGTTCATTTTTTGTAACAAAATTTAAAAAATCCACGGGTCCAACCAAAGCGCTCTCATCAGCTTCTTCCTTCATGTTCACTGTGGTTTGTTGTTGTCTCAACTCATCAACGCTAGTTGGTGCTCCAGTATAATCGGTCCGCCTGAAACTCATCCAGTGAGAAACGTTCCGCGGTGCAAAAATAAGTGTGATTAAAATGCGTCCATTTTTTTACGCGTTAATTTTTGTGTAATTAATGAATCTCTTAATTAACGCGTTAAAGTCTCGGCCCTAGTTAAAACTCAATTTTGACCAAAAATGTAGTTACTGCAGTTGGGCTTTGTAGGGCAGTACAGTACTTGAGTAAATGTACTTAGTTACATTCCACCACTGAAAATAAGCAGTCCATAGGATCATTTAAAAAAAATATTTACACAAGACATGCAGGGCTTTAACCACTTTGTAGGTTATTACCAATGGATGCACAAAGGCAGACCAAGCCATCCATCCACCCATACATACATCCACACACCTCCAACCTGCTCCACCAACCACCTCCCACCTAATGAGAGCTCATAATTGGCGCGAGCTCATTTGCATGCGGAACGGCGTGGATATTTATTTAAATTTAATTTCGTTGCCGCACACGGTGCACTGTAGGCTTTTGTGCCAAAGTCATATTAACCCCTTGATTAGTTAATATGCAGTGCACGACGTTGCCCACGCACGATGAATATTCATATTGCTGCCGTTTTTGCCGCCGTCTCTCCAGCAACTCCCTCCCCCCTCCCATATCTCCCCCCCCTCCCCACGCCGTAAAGCGTGGCGTGTCGTTATGGAGGCATCCCGGAAGAATGTGCCATAACTCTCAGCTGTCCTCCTCACTAACACTTTGGTTGCTTCTAGTTTGTGTGTCGCTGGCTGCTGCTGCTGCTGACTCAATGGCAGACAAGTCTCAGATGCCGAGCAGAGAGCGCGCTCTGAAAGGAAGAGAGGAGAAAATGGTCGTGGCAGGTAAATAACACGCAGTCACAAGTTGTATCACAGATGATGGAGTTGTCCTCAGCTGACACCTCGTGAACTGTCTTTACGTGGCAGGAGGGTGGCCTCTGAAGTTCACTTATGACAGTTTGATGCATGAATATAATACTTGCAATAACTGGTGGGCAGTGGTGGAAGAAGTATTCAGATCCCTTACTTAAGTAAAAGTACTAATAGCAAACTGTGAAATTACTCCACTACAAGTAAAAGTCCTACATTCAAAACTTACTGAAGTAAAAGTACAAAAGTATCAGCATCAAAGTGCACTTGAAGTATCAAAAGTAAAAGTACTCGTTATGCAGAATAGACCCACTTAGACTGTTTTATATATTCCAAATATATTATTACATTATTATTGTTATTGATGCTTTTATGTAAACAGCCTTTTAATTTTCTTAAGACAGGGCTCATTTAAACTACTTAATATACTGTTATGAGTCTAATCACTCTAAATTAATCACATTTTTTGTGTTAAATCTTGACCTGAAAAGTAACTAAAGCTGTCAGCTAAATATAGTGGAGTAAAAAGTACAATATTTGCCTCTAAATGTAGTGGAGTAGAAGTATAAAGTTACATAAAATGGAAATACTCAAGTAAAGTACAAGTACCTCAAAACTGCACTTAAGTACAGTACTTGAGTAAATGTACTTAGTTACATCCCACCACTGCTGGTGGGACACTATAACCAGTGGTGGAAGAAGTATTCAGATCCCTTACTCAAGTAAAAGTACTAATACCACACTGTGAAATTACTCCACTACAAGTAAAAGTCCTGCATTCAAAACTTACTTAAGTAAAAGTACAAAAGTATCAGCATCAAAATGTACTTAAAGTATCAAAAGTAAAAGTATTCGCAATGCATAATGGATTCACTCAGATTGTCCAAATATATCATTGTATTATTATTTTTGATGCATTTATGTTAGCTTTGAATTTACTGTTGTCAACATAGGGCTCATTTTAACTACTTAATATACTTTCGTGTGGTTTAACTAGTACAAATTTTAAATCTATTATGTTTTATGTTAAATCTCGACCTGAAAAGTAACTAAAGCTGGCAGCTAAATGTAGTAGAGTAAAAAGTACAATAGTTGCCTAAAAATGAAATGAAGTAGAAGTAAAAAGTAACATAAAATGGAAATACTTAAGTAAAGTACAAGTTCCTCAAAACTGTACTTAAGTACAGTACTTGAGTAAATGTACTTAGTTACTTTCCACCACTGACTATAACTTTGACCAAGTTGTTAAGCAGTGGTGGAAGAAGTATTTAGATCCCTTATGCAACACCAGAAGACTTTGAAAAGATTTGGAAAAGACTCCTGCACTGAAAAAAATTGGAGTGACATTTACTTAAAAAAAGCTCAGCAAGTTTTTCCACACAGAAAGTGTTTGTAATCTTTACTCAGGCTGTTTCTAAGTAATATTTATTTAATAGAACCACTTATTTTTATGAAAATGCACAAGTAAATTGCAGATTCACTGATGTCCCCCAATTACATTTTATTTGGAAATATCAACGAATTAAGCCAATGAGCTGGTTTAGTGAATATTACTTGGAACGAATGATTCAATTTACATACAAAACTAAGGACACATAATAACAAACAATCACTAAGTAATACACATGGAAAACTGCTATTTTTAAGTAAAAGCACTGAAATCATATTTCTTTGTAGAATTTATATAGATGATTGAAATAATAATGACAAGGCCAAAAAAATATTTTTTTTCTGTGTGGAAAACTATCTGTTCACACCTGCTCACATCTAAAGACAAGTGTTTAGAATTTTTAGTCCCAGCCTAGTCTCACACTGAGATTTTAGACAGACTGTGAATATTGCAGGGTCACTATTTACAAGACTACAACTAGATTCTTTTAGCATTTTTTTTCTTACCATGCATTTTTTTCTCTATCATGCTCTTAGTAAAAACTTTCAAAATGGAGAAGCAGCTTTTGGCTCCAGCTGCTCTAGTGTGTGCAGTGGTTTGTGTTGAAAAAAAAAAAAAAAAGAGAAGACGCCACAAAATGCCCTTCACAAAGCTGAAAATGGGTTTCTTTTTTTCTGACATAAAAAGTTGACTATTTTACAGTAAAAATTGATATAAGGAAGAATAAAGGAAAGGAACATTTAGAAATGAATTCATGATATACATTTATGTCCTATTTTATTATAATTTGTTTAATTGAACAATTATATTTATCAGCTCTGTCAACTTTCATTTAGTTAATCATCATTGATTATTTATTACTTGTTTATGTATACATTTATTTAAACATTTTAACTGGGTCTCCTTACTGTTCTCTTTACTAAGAAACAGCACCCCCAAAAATCTAAATATATGACATCACTATATTTTTATTTTTTATTATTGGTTTATAATTGAAGATATTGATCATTTCACTATTGTCAATATTGGCTTATTGTAACTATTTAATGTACTTTTATGTGGTTTTATTTATAAACATGCATGCACATTTTAAATTTAGTTAGTCATGTTAAATCTTGACCTAAAATGGAGTGAAGTAGAAGGGTAAAGTTATATATATTGCAATACTCAAGTAAAGTACAAGTATGTCAAAGTTGTACTTAAGTACAGTACTTGAGTAAATTTACTTAGTTACATTACACTACTGGTTATAAGGTTATGAGACATACAAATAAACATATCTACACACAAATGGGCTACTTTTACACTGAAAACTTCACATACTGTGCATGCTTTCTGTGTATTTGTATTAATATATACAAGTAAAGAACTGTTTTATTGTTCTAATTCTATTCTACTTAAATATTTATACGTAGGGTAAAAGGCTGCAACTTACATTTCATTATGCAACCCTGTTATAAAATGTCAAATGAGTGAACCTTGAACAGGGACGGAGTGGGACTCCTTTTCAACCTGGGAGTTTCACTTTACTTTACAACCTATTATACTAAAGTAATATAATTATAACATTAGTATTTAAGTCTGCGATAGCTGCAGTTATTCAGTGTATTTAAAGAATAATATTATTCCAAATCCAGTGCAAATAATAGAATAAAAAAGAATAGATGGTTAGATATTTGAACTATTAACTTTTTTGTATTTACAGAGTAAACACAGAATACAATAAAAAGTATTTCACTGTTCTGACTTTCTAATCTCTTTTGTGCTGTGTAGCTTTAAGGAAACATGACCAACCTTAAAACATTAATACACACCTGAGCAGGGCACTGCAACTTTATCACCCTGTCATTGTCCAAAGGCATGAGACTTTCTTTCTCAGTGCACATGACCAAGAATGGCTCCAATTTCTTGTTGGTTAAGTCACATTTTTCTTTTGATAAATGTCACTGTTGACAAGCTTCTCTCACATGCTACTCGTGTGATGGGCAGTGTGAACAACAACTTGTAGGCCAGTCGTATCACATGGTGCAGGAGGAGAATGAATGCATGAATGCAAATTACACAGTTTTTACAGGAGGAACAAGTTTTGCTCTGTAGTTCAACATGCTGCTGTTCTGTTTTATTTGAATAGCTCAGATAGCCTACACTGGAAAAAAATTGTTTTTTTTGGCCCTGTAATTATTATTTCAATCATCTATATAAATTCTACAAAGAAATACGAATTCAGTGCTTTTACTTTGAAATAGCAGTTATTCATGTAGTGCATTACTTAGTGATTGTTTGTTATTATGTGTCCTCAGTTTTGTATGTAAATTGAATCATTCATTTTCTTCCGCTTATCCGGGGCCGGGTCGCGGGGGCAGCATTTGTTCCAAGTAATATTCCCTAAACCAGTTCATTGGCTTAATTAGTTGATATTTCCAAGTAAAATGTAATTGAGGGACATCAGTGAATCTGCAATTTACTTGTGTATTTTCATAAAAAAAAAAAAGTGGTTCTATTAAATAAATATTACTTAGAAACAGCCTGAGTAAAGATTACAAACACTTTCTGTGTGAAAAAACTTGCCTAGCTTTTTTGAAGTAAATGTCACTCCAATTTTTTTCAGTGTACTTTGTGTTTTGCTCCACTGGAGCTTTCGTCTCTCCCACAGGCCTGAGAGAGCACAGTTTGTCTTCCCACAGAAGTCAGATGTGACTACAAGCTGTATTTGATCATGTTTAGGCTTTGTAACTCAAAGATATGCGCCTGTAAGAACAACACACACACTCATTTTGTATAACAAACATCGTACGGCATGATCAGCTGTTGTCATTGGTAACTGGCCAATACAACTCGGTTGCGTATAAGTGTTCTGTAGGGGGGCGGGGGCCCAGCCCAAAGAAGTGAAAATGTGAATTATTTCAGAAATCGGGGCTCATTCTGACTGGGATCCTGCAGAGCGATGTCAGTCTGAGTCCAGTGCTGCATAACTTTACCTGTAACCTGAATAAAGCTGGCATTGAGACCAGACTTTTTCTCCGGTTGTGTTTACTTTTGGTCTTCCAATCAAGGAACCTGAAGCCTGAACAGTTCCCTGGAAGGATCCTCCTCACTTCCCTGTGAAATTTCACTGTAAACCTCCAGAGGGGACGTCTTTAGTCTGATTCTTTTAGAACTGAGCTTGGAGCCCATTTCCCCTCACAGCAGCAACGTTTCTCGGGTCTAGGCAGGCAAAATCTGAGCAAAGTTTTGCATTAGCAGAAAACCTCCTATGGATACTGTCTGCCAATGTGAAGGCCTGTCACCATAACACATTTTTTAAGACGATATATTTTCCCAGAAACTATCACGATAAATGATAGTATCGTTGTATTGATGTTGTTTTAGTTTTATAATGATATTAGAGCATAATAAGAACATATTTTTCCACAGCAATGAATTTTAAATCTTAAGAATATTAAACATTGGAATTGAAAAGTGGAAAAGAAATAAATAAATAAAACATAAAAAAGCTACAACCAAAACGAATCAAATAGACTTTCAGGCTCTGTTAACAAAACATTGCACTGAGATAATCATTATGTGTTATATTATTTTATTATTACAATATTATTATATTATATATTATTAAAACATAATATAAACAGCTGGAATGGCTGCTTAAGAAATGTGAATATATATATATATATATATATATATATATATTGAAAATTTGTGCTGCCTGTCAAACACTTGCACCATTACTTTAAACACAAAAAAGCACAAAAACACGTATGTCAACGACAATATATTAAGTCCAGAAAAAAAACTATCGTGTCCATTTTTATGTATCCAACGATAAGTGGATATAGTAATTATCGTGACGGGCCTGTCAATGTGTCTACTTTGACATTGTGTACTTTGACCTTAAATTCAGTGTCAGGTGATGCTAGTTGTTCATCATCTGCATGCTCTGTTTACGTTTGTTTTTCTCTCAGAAAGGACAGTCTGGACTTCTAACTCACAGTCTTCCTCCTCTTGCTGCACATTTAACTCCTCGAGCACATCTGTCCTCTGTCCTCTCAACCAGATGTTGAGCTGTTATGATATCCATTCCCCTTGTCTTGTCTGTAAGGAATTTGACTAAGAAGAGGAAATGTTTGCTGAAAATGCGTAGGCAGATTTGAGTATTGAACACTGTCGAAAGGCCTTTATGGACCACTTAGCCTTGGCCCTCACAGTAGTCTTTTGTGAACTGTCCTCTACAATGGTCTGTAAAGTAGGGGTGTGCCATATCGTATGGTTCACCATAATACCGGTATATATTTTTATGGTGGAGGAGCTGGACGTTGTGGCTGGGGAGAGGGGCGCCTGGAATGCCCTGCTTATCCTGCTGCCCCCGCGACCCGGCCCTGGATAAGCGGACGAGAATGGATGGATAAAAAAAAAATGCATATCATGATATTGGCAACATTCCTACTTCTTTACGTAGTGGCCTACGGGTTTTCCATTAATGTCCTAGACTGTGGCGGCCCTCCAGAGTCTCATGTGCTGCGCTAACGTCACATTTCAAGCTACTGAAAGTATATCTACACAATTCATAATATAAAGTTATGTTGCTCAGCAGAGTGTTGAACACACTGTTTTATGCCATTTGTTAGCCGCAAGCTAACACTAGTTAACAATTAAAGTTATTTTAATCACAAAAAGCTGCTATACTTCCTGTCACTAAACACATGCAGCTTTCAAAATAAGAGCACAGTGTGTTAACAGAATTTACAAGAAGACCGTCAAAATAAGATGCCTTAAATAAAAAATACAAGAACCCTTATTCTCCCAGACACCCCTAGTCAGCTGTTTTCCACACTGGCTGGCTGCTTCATGTCCTAGTGGAAAACACGTTGGCGGCAATTGAAAATGTCACAGTAGGAAACCAAAGATTCAATATCACAGTATTCACAACTGTGAAAAATGTTATGTGAGGTGTTTGCTCACATTTAGCTCTCAAAGTGCACAAGATTGATGCATTTTACTTAAAAATGTAAAATGCCCCCTGGAGCCACTAGATGAATATTTCATTATTTGCTAACACTCAAGAGTTTTTTTTTTGTATTTGGCAACTCTTGAGATTTGCACTTTGCACTGCATTTTACATTTGTATCATGTTGTACGATTTTTACGAAAAAAAAAATCACATTTTCTATATATTTTTCTGTATTTTGTAGTATCGACAAGATCACTATGGCAGAAATACCCTCAAATATGGTAATATTCTTTTAGGGCCATATTGCCCACCCCTACTGTAAAGTAATTCCACAAAACGAGGCTCCCTGAGGATTCCCCATGCACCCAAACACTTTACTCTGTGCCCGATCCTTGGCCCAGCACCGAGTTGGTCCTATTGGACAGTCGTCTGTTGTCCTGACTCATCTCTTCCCACTTCTGAATGTGCTTTCCACAACACTGTTTGTTGTGTCTGCCAGTAAGATTCAAAAGATGTGCATGACACCATATATGAATCTGTTTGGGAGCCTGGAGTGCAGAAAACCCCCGATACTGTCCCTGCATATTAGCTGCACCATCTGTTGAGTTGCCCACACATGTGCTAATGTCGATATTGAGCTCCAGCAATACTTTTTTTCAGGAGCAAATCAGTCTTTCATGAATGACATCTGTTACATATCTCAGTATGACGGAACACTGGACTTTGGAGCTGATATCTTGAATTGTATCTATACACAAAATGCAGTTTAACAGTTAAATCGCAATATATTGTATCTCAATACTCATCATATCGCGCAATGCTTACCCCGGGATTCCACTGGATGCGATACGTCTCCGAAACGTGTCCGTCCGTCAACACACACCGGATCCGTCTGTGATCCGCACTGTTGCAGACAGCAGAGTCCCGAGGACGCACGAGATCTCGCGAATTCACGCAAGTCATGGGTTTTCTACATGTATAACTGGAGAATGTCTCATTTATTGGACCATATTAGTAACTTACCATCCACTCCCATTACTCCTGCAATGGTTTTCCAAGCCACTTCCTTTTTATGGTTGTCTTTATATAAAGGATGTGATGGGTTATAGATAATAGAATGATTTCGGACCTCCAGAATCAACATCTCCTCAAAAAAAACCCTCTAACCTGTTGACTTTAGGTCTGTCCCCGCCCACCATGATGTCTTCAAGTTGTCAAATACGATCCGCCTACTGAATGTTTTATTTTGTGTCTGTGCACGACTTCCTGCCCCGAACGATCCGTCGTCCGTCAAAAATAGAAGCTCTGCTCTGCTCTCATTGTGGACAAATAAAAAGACTGAAGTGAGATGGATACACTGATGATTTTCTCTTATTGGACAAAACAATTCTTGATTGAATTTATTGAAGTTAAACAGTTAAATCACAATATATTGTACTATATATTGTATAATACTCACCATATCGTAAAATGCTTAAAATTGCAATAATATCAGTATAAGTATCAGGATAAAATGGTATCATGGAGCTTCTGGTGATTCACACCACTATTACATGCTGTAGGAGGAAAATATATAGGTGATATTTGCTCAAGAGTAGAATCAACTGTAGGAAGTTGTGATGATTAACAGCAATGTTTCCATCTATAACCAGCCTCTTCTTTACTCCACTATGCGCTCCACCACCTGACGTTTCTTTCTCACTTGTTCAGCATGTAATGACATTTGGTTGCCAGTCAACAGGCTTTTCACATCTGCCTTCTGTGCATTCAAAAACTAAACATCTGCACTTTTTCCTCTGTGCCTTGCTTTGTTCGTGTTCCTCTGTCCTTTGGTGAATGTGATGCCAGGCTTTCATGCCTCTGTTAATGAA
The DNA here is from genome assembly GCF_030273125.1 of Centropristis striata. NCBI lineage: Eukaryota > Metazoa > Chordata > Actinopteri > Perciformes > Serranidae > Centropristis > Centropristis striata. The sequence goes on from NC_081532.1 coordinate 6,519,802, forward strand.
AGGGCTTTCACAACCCAAAGGAGCAAGTACCAGACATACAGAACAGTGCAGAGATTTTTTTTTTTACACAGTAAGTCAGCCACTTACGGTTTGTTCCATTTTTTCTGTTGAAAACCTCTGGTATCAGGACATTTGGGGGGTAAGATAAGAAAAGAATGTATCTGTATCCTGTGACTGAGGGAGGGCAAAGTAATCAAAACTCTCAACAGCTTCATCTGTCTGATCTGAGCTTGTGGTTCAGGGTTCTGCTGCTGTGTTGTCAGTCCCTGAGCAGGCTCCGCTCCCCTCACTTGAACCCTACATTTAATCACAATACAAAGCAAACTGTAAGGCTTTAGCACATTTGACATGGAAAAAAAATATTTTAAGCAAAACCATTCAGATTTTTGCTATGGCAAAATATGCAGGCTTATTTCATATTATTTTCATCCTACTCCCTTTAAGTTATGGGCTTTGCTATCCTACTTTTAAAGATACAAATCATAATGTGTCACTATGTGGGTTTATAAAGTGGTTATATTGTAACTAATGTGATATGTTTGTCTTATATTCATGTTTTTTTTTAACCCTATATGTTGTTATATGTCATAACATCACATAATTCATTAGAGGTGGGATTCATGATACGATTTTATCACGATACTTGAGTCACGATACGATATTATTGCGATTTTAAGCATTTTACGATATGGTGATTATTGCGATACAATATATTGTGATTTAACTGTTTAACTTCAATAAATTCATTCAAGAATTTATTGAAGTTGTGTCCATTAAGAGAAAGTCCCTGTCTATTCATCTCACTTCAGTCTTTTTATTTCTCCACAATGAGAGTCAAACCCACAGTCTGACCAGCAAAGTATCCAGTCAAACTGAACTGAACTGATATCCAACATGTATGGACGACAACTGCAGCATTTTATCAAACTTAAAAAAAAACGCCAAAAATACTGACGTCCGTCGGAATGCTAAATACCGATACGTGCCAGCCATGAATCGATATAATATTGCCATGCAACATATCGCAACACTATGCTGTTTTTCCCCTCACCTCTATAATTCATTGACTTTCCTATAGTTGAACGGTGGTTTACTGAATGTCGTAGTTTCCTTACTGCTCCTAGCTTACCGCTCTGATCGTTTGCCGCTTCTTAAGAGCTTGTTTTAAAAAAATTTTTTGCTAAGTTTTGCACATTTGGCCGCATCCGTTTGTAAGGCTTTTTTTTTTTTTTTATCAAGCCTTTCAGCTTTGCTTCTTCTATTGTCCATCATACTCAAGTTGCTGAGTCAGTGTTGCATCCTCCATCAAGCCTCGCGGCGCTGATCATCACCGTGATGTCGGCCAGGTTCCAAACCAACCCAGAGTCAGCCTGCATGATCTATTTCAACTCAGTGCCACGCTTGTACACCAGCCCTCGCCGCTCGAAACCAGGCCGGCACACCGGGAATTTTCCCGCTTCTCCCCATTAGCCGCTCCAGGCCTGACCTGACCCTGACCTTAATGTAGATGACACACGTTCTCCAGAATGTGTTGGCTTTCAGTCCAATTGTCCAATTGCAGCCCTCGTGACGCTTTTTTGTGGCCCCCACCTTGATATGAAATTTTAATGTGAGTTTTATATGAATGGCACCGTGTTGTGTGTGGAAGGTCCCTTTATTGCGCAAGCTGGAGCTTTGTTTCAATTGTTTCTATGACGACGTTAACAAAAAGAAAGGCAGCTGCTACCGGACCGTTTATTATCTGCCGTGTTGTTATCAGAAGAAGTGGAAATGTTATGTAATGTAATTTTGTGTCTTTTTTTGTGGTAATTTTGTGTCTTTTTTTGGTAAATGTCTTCTTCTAATAATTTTGTGTCTTTTTAAAATAAATTGTGTGTCTTTTGTTGGTCATTTTGTTTCTTTTTTAAGTTATTTAGTTTTTTTTCTGTCATTGAGTGTCTTTTTTTTGTAATTTTGTGTCTTTTTTTGGTCATTTTGATACTGCCTCCAGCGGCCCCCTGGTGATTTGAGTTTGAGACCCCTGGTGTAACTGTTGTTTAAAGTTTTTTTTAAAGAAGGCTTCCTTGACATTAAAAAATATTGTGTTTTCATTGCAAATCAGATTGATATCTGGAGTGGACTTTGACTTTGGCTAATTTTTGCTTATTGTCCTTTTGAAAGATGAACTTTCTCCCCAGCTTCAGTATTTTAAGGAGACTGAGGCCACATTGACACAAAACCAGCAGGTGTAGCAATTAGCTCAGGCTTGTGCTGCAGTGTGTGAGTCTCACTTAAATGGCCCATTAGTGTGTTGTCACATTGTTAAATACGTAAATTAAGTAGATTTTATATCTCACAATTCTTGTTTTGTGCCAGAGCTCTTTTATAATCTCAACCTTTCCAACCATCCACCTGAAGGCTTCATTCATCTTACAGCAGCTAGACTTTTGTTTTTGAACCACCACGTCCTCTCAGGCGGCATTTTTCCAAAACTTGAGTCTGTTTCAACTTTTTGGGCCGACCTCTGCAGCCCAAATACACTGCCACTTCTCAAATGAAAGGGATTAATGGCAATTTTGGCGCACCACCCAAGCTCATGTGAATGCAGAGTGAAGCAGGTTCTCTTGTTCTTCTCTAGCTCCGTCCATTCTTCCTTCAAATCAAACAAAACGCCCAGTCCCTGCTGAGGAAAAGCATCCAACAAACACCAACAATGTGGGGAAGTTTTAACCCAGAACCTTATCTGACCACAAGAGCTTGTCCTACTTCTCTGCTTGGTACCCCCCATGCCAAACTCTGGCAAACTCCAGACATGCTTCGACGTTTTTCTTGAGCAATGGCTTATTTTTCTTAAGCTTCCCTCTCATACAAGCTGGAATTGTTGCCAAACTCCTTTTAAAGTGACTGTTGAGTTTCAAGCAACACCCTTGTCCAGGCAGAGCCTCAACTATTGTTTAAAACATCTGGATGTAATTTTGTAAGTCATTACCCAATTGCAAACTCAGTCAAAAGTATCACAGTTTTGGTATTATCACCATCATGTAGAAAAAATGTGCCTAAAGCGATTTGGCTTTTTTTTTTTTTTTGGTTCTGTGCATGCACTGTAAAACCCAATGTTGCTTGTTTGTTATCATAACTCATTTTTCCTTTTCAGTACAACAAAAAATTGTGCAAAAAGTCATTTTAACTTAAAATATCGAGTCAAATAGCAAGATACATTTGAGTTAACTCCATTGTCTTTGTTGTGTTGATATGTCAGCATGGACACTCAAATATTTAAGTTGAAACAACAAATTGAGATTTACAGTGTGTGAACATGTACGCCTTCTTCTGCATCCTATTTGTATTTTTATCCATTCTTGTAATATAGTACTGAGTCATTTCTGCTTTATCCCTTCATTCAGCTGTTCATCGTCCTATTTTTGGACAGGAGGGCTCGTAGGTGTGCGCAACAAAGTTTGCAACGTGGTGCGATTTGAACTCGGCCCCGGTCTTCACCTACTCAGACTGAAGCGTCGGCAAAGTGCATTGTGGGAGCTGGGTGTGAGAGCATGGGAGGAAGCGGTGCCGCAGCGTCCAGGGGCCCATCTGGGCATTATGCGCATGAAGGCTCCGCCCCGTCGTAAGTTCCTGCTCCGTCTGTCGGAGCAGCTCGGAGACACCGCATGGCAGAAATCTGTTCCTCCCCTTTCACCGTGGGGGGCAGCTTAGGTGGGGACGGGGTTGTTCTCGTGTGTGTGTGTGTGTGTTGGCGTAAGCATGAGTAATTTAGGGATTGAGAGGACTGTCTCCACATATGCCCTGTGCCGTCCCAGCCTTGTGTGTGTGTGTGAGTGCACACATTTGTCCTCTCTAAAATGAAGATCACTTATTTTGAAAGTTGCCTGTGCCCCTCCGGCCTCTTTAAAGAAGCTCCTTGTTCCGTGTTCAGATGTCCTGCCGTCCCTTCCTCGCTCCACTCTCTAGAACATACTCTGTGACCTTGGCGACAATGATCCAGTGGCAGATTGCTACATGGTAGGGGCACAGTAGCTATTATTTTGAGTCAGTGCAGGATAGACTGCCAATATTTCTTCCAAACAGGATGGGGGGAGGTCAGCTGACCAAAATCAATCTCTGTTACATGCTTCGCTATAACTCTTCAAAGCAGGTTCATGGCGGAGATATATTTCTGGCATTATTGCTCTGTTGTTTTCCCATCTCTGCTGTCTCCCGATGCCCTTGATTTTTTTTATTTTTGGGGCTTTTGCAATAAGCTCGGAAGAAAGAAATATGTCAGTAATTTTGGAAAGCATGCAAATGAAGTATACAGACAGAAGATAAATGAATGAGAGGGGTTAGCTCATGGGCAGTGCTGTGGCTCACTGATTAGGACTATTGCCTCCACGCAGGAACGTCCTGTCTTCTGACCCGAGCTTCTATGTTCTCCTCATGTCTGTGTAAGCTTCAGGAGTCTTCCATACAAAGGTTGTCACGGTTCAAGAAATGTCAATTTTGATTCAATAATAGTTTAAAGAAACTGATCATTGTTACCTCTCTGATACATGACAAAAAAAGAAAGAAAACATCCCAAAGCACAAAAAACTCCAAAAATAATACTAATCTGCACACATAGCTGGTATAAAAGTCGCTGAACACATAAAACTCTTGATTTTCTTCCCCATTGTTTCATGAGTGCAGCCTTAGTTTGAAAAGCTGATTTCTGATCAGGTTTTCTTAAAGCTTTTGCACTTTTGATACAAATGGAATGTGCAAATGTGAAAAACTATCAATGTTGCGATACTTTTGACCACTTTATTCCAGACACAGTCAGTTAGGTGACCCTGTATAGTGCATTGTGCATCTTGCCCATTGAATGCTGTGACATTTTGTGCGATATTGAGATTTACGGTGATATATCTGCACAGGAAGAGTGCTGAGGTGCATGTTTTTAGTTTGATTTCCTGTTACAATCTAGTTAAAACGAGATTTATTCATTCCTTTGTGCAGCCAAGGTAGATGCCATCCTCTTCTGTCCTCGTCAGATGAGTATTTGAGTAAATATATTCATGCAGGCCCCAACAGGATGTGCCTCCATCTTGCTGGAAGGGATAATGGAGCCACTGCTATAGTAGGCAGTCTTCTCCATAGCAACTGTTTCCGTTGCTAGGATACAGTATGTATGGAATGCATGGATGGCTTCAAAGTTTTACTCTTCAGAGTCTAGACAGTTTTCCCACCCTAAACAGAGGCAGCTTTACACATCACCGTGTTGGGTTGGTGGTTTTAAGGCCACAACAGCTTCGTTTCATTTACTTACCTCGCACTGTTTTTAAAAAATCGACCACCTCCCACCCGCCTTTGCCTCTTTCCTCCCCACCCCTCCTTTGCCCCACTCCTTCTCGCCCCTACCCATCCTCCCATACAGCAGAGGGTAGTTGGCACCAGTATAAAGCTTCAGCCTCCTCCGACGACTCGTGCCTGACTCTCTGCCAACCTGTGTGAAGCTAGAAAGAGGAATAGCGAGAGGGAGGGAAGAGGAAGAGAGAGAGGGAAAGAGAGAGAGAGAGAGAATGGATTTTTTGGAAGGAAATAAACAGAGCAGCCTGGAAATCGACCTTTCCGTCACCAGTTTTGGCATCCAGGGATAGTACCTCTCCCGTGTCTCTGCATGAGGGGGCAGCAGCGCTTGGACTCCAGTTTAACGGGTGAGAAACACAGGACCACGGGTAGAACCGAAGGGTAACAAAGACTAAATACCATCCGAAACAAGTCAAACTGGACGTTATTATCCGTTCAGCACCAGATAAATTGTTGTGCTCTTGACTGGTGGTAACCATGAGACAAGCAGAGCGGCAGGGTCCGATGTTTTGGTTCGAGTCCAGCCGCCTACAACCACCAAGCTAAAAGCAACAAAAGGTGACCAAAGTATTCCGCTTCAGTCCCGCTGTACTGTATAGCCTGCACTGCGCTTTCCAGATATCCTCGAAAACAAAGGCGCACAAAAGAAATTACGCCCATATCTCATCCAAGTTGGGAAAAAAATCCTTTTCATGAATCCTTCCCCCATATTCAGCCTGTTTTTCTTCTTTTGTAAACTCACTCAGTCACCCTCCCTGCTTGTTTTTTGTCGTCCTCTGTTCTTTCTTTTGCTGGCGTAGTGAGGCAGCGTAGTGAGGGTATTCAGCCAGCTCTTTCTCTCTGTTAGGTGGGGTAATTCTGGCAGAATGGGGTGTGGGCGCTGGGCTGGCAGGGGGGAATGCTGGGCTAGGCACAGTGAAAGGAGCCAGCCTGGCACCACCTGGACCTCTGCCAGCTGCTCCATGGGAGAAATACCCTCAGCAGAGGTTGGTGTGCGAGTGATTGTGCGGCTGATTGCGTGCTTGTGTGCGTGCAGGAGGGTGTGCACGTGTTTGTTAAGAGGAGAGTGAGGGATGATGGGAAGGTGGTGTGAGGAAGAGAGTGTGAAGCGAAGATGGAGAGGGGGGGAAGGGGGGGGGGGGGGTTGGCTCGGAGCTGGCTTCTCTGGACAGTGCTGTGTCGGCGTGTTCTTGGCTGTCTTCATTTTTACCTCTCTTTTTTTTTTGTTTGTTTATTTGTTTGCTTGTTTGTTTTCTCTGTGTTCTCTCTTGGATGAAGTGCTTGGTCTTTTTATATAGCGCCTAAAGGCATGGTGGTCTGAAAGCCAAAAGAATCCTTCACTGCCTCTCTGCTCCCCTCATCTGTTGCTTCTCACTGGCTATTTACTCCTTTTATTGTTTTGGCAGGCTGATCTCTCCTCCTCCCACTCCTCCTCCTCTATCGCACACTTGTCTCTCTCTCACTCTCACATTTTCTCCCTCCATCGTTTGGCAACTTCACTACTTTTTATCTCGGCGGCCAGAAAATGCAGGACAAGAGGGCGAGAGTGAGCCGAGGATGGGAGACTAAACAGATTCGCAGGAGAAGGATGAAGATTTCTTCTGTCCTCCTACCACCTTAAGTCACCCCCGTGGACTGGGAATATTTAGCCCGGCGCTCGCTGACACAGATCTACTTTGATTGCAGCTGACTGCGCACGTGAACATGACCTGGCAGTGCCAAACAACCTGCTGCTAGAAGACAGAACTGTCTCACAACGGGAGGGCAGGAAGGGACTGCCTGAAGGCAGACCAGGCCTCTGTGACATTTTGAGGAGTCCTTCATGCTCCTGCAATCTGTTCCTGCACAGAAAAACCAAACAAGTTTGTCTAATATCAAAAAGTGCCCTTAAGGTGGCACACCAAGACAGGTCTTATCAGCTCCAGTGCTGTGGTGCTTCTTTTGCTTCCTGTATACTTCAAAACACCTGTTCATCTTTAAAGGGACAGTTCACCCCAGCATCTAAAATACATGTTTTTCCTCTTATCTCAGAATCAGAATCGGCTTTATTGGCCGAATTTGTGCGCAACATATAATAAATTTGACTCATAACATATTGATAAATGGAGCAATAAGTTAAAGAGAAAGTGCACAAATAAAGAAAAATGAACAAAAGTTGGGCAAAAGTTTTAGGCAGGTGTGAAAAAATGCTTTAAAAAAGAATGCTTTCAATAATAGAAAATGTAAATAGTTTATTTTTATCAATTAACAAAATGCAAAGTGCGTGAACAATCAATATGTGGTGTGACCACCCTTTCCTTCAAACGAGCATCAATTCTTCTGGGCAGTTTTTCACACCTTTTGCAGATTTTTGCACAGTACTGTATACAGTCATGGAAAAAAATATGAAACCATTTTTTCTTAAAGTTCTTGTTCATTTTAATGTCTGGTACAACTAAAGGTACATTTGTTTGGGCAAATATAATGATAACAACAAAAATAGCTGATAAGAGTTTAATTTAAGAGCTGATATCTAGACATTTTCCATGGTTTTATTGATAATAACCAAAATCATTATCAAGAAAACCATGTGAGTTTTATATGAATGGCACTTTACCGTGTTGTGTGTGGAAGGTCCCTTTAATTACTTTTTTTGGTCATTTTGTGTGTTTTTTTTTTTATTATTTTGCGTGTTTTTTTATAATTGTGTCTTTTTTTAATAATTGTGTGTCTTTTTTTAATAATTTTGTGTCTTTTTTGGTAATTTTGTGTCTTTTTAAAAAAAAAAAAAAAAAAAAAAAAAATATATATATATATATATATATATATATATATATATATATATATATATATTAGTACTTTTGTGTCTTTTTTGGTAATTTTGTGTCTTTTTGGGTCATTTTGTGTCTTTTTCAATAATTTTGTGTCTTTTTTTTGGTCATTTTGCATCTTTTTTCAGTCATTTTGTGTCATTTTTGGTAATTCTGTGTCTTTCTTTGGTCATTTTGTGTCTTTTTTTGTCATTTTGTGTCAAAAAAAAAAAAAGTAAATTTGTGTCTGTTTTTTGGTCCTTTTGATACTGCCTCCAGCGCCCCCAGGTCATTTGAGTTTGAGACCCCTAGTTTAGATAGTTTTGCTGTGAGTTGCAGATTGTTGCCGTAGAGTTATCTGCCTTCTTCCAAATATAATGGAACTAGATATGACTCGGCTTGTGGTGCTCAAAGTGCCAAAAATAAATTTGAACTCAAAAGCAAAGTCTCTTTGCAGACATCATGACCCGGTTACTCAAGAAAATCAACATACTTTGTTGTGAGCAGTTTCCTGTAGGAACTATGTTCTTTCTACCAAACATTTCTACACCCACTAACTGTGTCGCCACACAGAAAGAAGCTTGCATCAACTTGTGGACGAGAGGCTCATGCTCGACAGCATGAGATGTAAAAATTTGATGGCGTCCTTCTCGGGCGTAATGTCTTGAGCTGTAATGTTAGCTCGTAACATCCAACTGTTCCTTCTGCACGGTGATACGGTTGGCAGGTGTAGTTCGGTAGAAAGAAAAATAGTTCCTACACGAAACTGCTCACAAGAAGATCTGATTATTATCAGTATCTGGTCATGGTTTCTATAAGGAGTCTGAGGTTTTCAGATGTGTTTTTACGATCTAGATTGATAAAAAGTACGACAGGTAAGAGGAAAAACCTGTATTTTTGACTGTTTCTTTAAGGCCCAGGCTGATTCTTATCAATGCTTGTGTCCTCTACAGTTAACACTCGGTCTGAAATAACCTGCAGGTAACTGGTTTATGATCTGTTGTCACAGTTAGAGATCATCCCAGGCCTATCTAGGAAATGAACTGTTGTGGCTCTATCAGATTAGAGATTGTTTGTATTCAGGTCAATGTCACACATCACGTCTCTGAGCGACCAGGGAGCAATCACACATTGAACTTAGAGCAAGCGTCCATTATTGGTATGTGCCTAAGCTCTTATACCCTGTACCCTGTGGCCTGTTTATCTCTAGACTAATATTAGTGGTTGCAGTACAAACCAGCCTTGCTTAGTGGAGATTTGCACGCTAAGTCACCTCAGTCTTCTTAAACCCTAATCCTCCTCACACATCTGTGGGCTACACACACACACACACACACACACACACACACACTTCCTTTTTAGCGCTCTAATTCCATGCAGCACAGTTGGCAGTAGAGTGCCACCCCCCTGCCACCTCTCAGCACTCCAGTTTGTTTTACTTATTGGGTATTTTTAACATGGAGAGATTAGGACGGCACTGGGTCTACTTCCGAGGTCCTCCCCTGCTCGGGAGGTTATGCAGGCGCGTGCCCCTGAAGTGTCATCACTGGTTCGCTTTGTGGGCACCCAATGGTGCCAAACTTAGCACTTAATACACTCACATTCAAAGGCATATAGTAGAGCAAGAGAGAGATCACGAAATAAGTGCTTAATAGTGTTTAATTGTGGGTATTGAGGAGAGGACAGCAGGGATAGAATGGCGGTCAAAGCCGTGTAATCTCTTAAATGTCTTCCAGCACAGAAGCCTCTGGCTCTGATCCGCTGGCCCGGGTCAGACTGTAACCAAGCGCAGACCTACGAGGCCTAGTTGAGGCCGCTAATGGGCCCCTTTACACAGATACTGTAATTTGTGCTTGTTTGCGACACAGTGTTATGATTTGATTTCACATTTGCATGCTGTTTTTCTTTACAGACAAGCATGCAGTCAATGGGAATCCCACTGTGGAGCCGTTTCCAGAAGGCATGGAAACCATCATGTTTGGTGAGACGGCACAATCACACATTTGTGTAATCAGAGTTAACCCAATATGGAATCCCCTGTTCCCAGTTTGTGGTTATTGACACATTCTGATAAAATGTGTGGTTGATATGGCAGCACAGAAGCACTAACACTGTGTGTCTTCATGTCCAGGCTTGGGCTGTTTCTGGGGAGCCGAGAGACTCTTCTGGCGTCTTCCAGGAGTCTTCTCCACTCAGGTGGGCTACGCCGCTGGCTTCACCCCCAACCCCAGTTACCAAGAGGTCTGCTCAGGTAACACACTCTGCATCACATGTGTGCATTTGTTCACCAATGCAACACTTTGATACATGCTACCTGACGGTGCTCCCTCCCTGAGAGGAGGTGAAGTGGCTTGGCAGGACATTTCTCCCTGAAGGGTTCAAGAGAGCAACAAAAAAATAAAAATGCAAAGGGAAAAGAAAAAGATACAGAGTGGAAAAGGGTGTTTAAAGTACAGCGCTCTCATCCTCTCGCCGCCTTCCCTTCATCTGCAGTCAACTACTCAGAATGCACTGCTCCAGATGGGCTGCACCCCCCGTCCCCACCCCCCCATGACCTACTTGTAAGGATTGGGCTCTGTACTGTGCTGTACTGCGGCGTTTTTTGCCAACAGAGGTTACTGTGTATGAAGCGCCATAAACAGGCTTCTTTTCTTCAGACTGTGATTTGGCGAACATGATCTTGGAGATATACAAGCTTGATGTCTATGTATTTGCTATCAAAGCCTTTAAAAATGTTTGGCTACCTGTCTTCACCCGTATTAGTTTTCCTTTCGTCTTTGTGAGATTCAAATAGATTCATGTGGGGCGATACATAATTGAAATGAAGATGTCTTATTCTGTGCGCCTCTCTTCGTTTTTTTTTTTGGAGTCGTGAGCTGTTATTTTGGGGCTCCTCCAGTTCTGAGGGCGCATCATTACAGGCCAGTATGAAGTCTAGGTGCAGGCGCAGCATGGGGGACTAGAGAGGAGGGGAAAAGACGCTTTGGGCTTGGCTGGCAGACTTTCTGAGCAGAGCCCTTCAAGGGAGTGTATGTTTCCTATCTGTCTCCCTCTCCCAGTCTCTCTTCCTGCCAGCAACAAGATGGTCAGCTATGGAGGAGGATGGAGACAGATGACAGGAAAAGAGAGTGAGAGCTGCAGCAAGTGAAGGAAACGGGCGAAATAAACTTTTAAAGGGGGAAAGAAAATTTGAGGCAAAGAGTGTGAGAGAGAGAATGGTTGCCTGTCCATCGGCTGAGAGAGTGCAGGCGTCGCTCCAGTGGCCATGACGGAGCAGAACACTGCGACGGCATGAGACCGAGGAGCTGTCAACACAGCCAGGGCAGGACAGACAGCTGGACGGACAGACAGACGGACAGAAAGAAGGGCTGATGGAACTGTCAGCAGAGCCAGGGAAGGATGGAAGGACAGGCAGAGAGAAAGATGGATAGATAGGTGGATGGTCTGACAGACAGGGATGGGAGAGGTGGAGCTGCAGTCAAATTTGTCTTGGGACGACAGACGAGACAGACAGCTGAGAGATGGATAGCAGGAGATGTTATTAGCAATCAGCATATTTTATCTCCACTAATTCAAATTGTAGTCCATTTCACAGGGCATTTGCAATACAGAATAAAGTTGATGCTGAAACCTACCCGTAGACCCTGAGGGAGTGGGTTTTCTGCAGTAAATTTGAATCTAAATATCAGCAAAAACTGTAGTTTAGACTAAAAAAAATCCTTTTATTTTTAGGCTAATTGTGTCCTTGTGACAATATGGTATTTCTCCATTAATTTTACATGAAAATGTTATATTTTTACAGTAAAACTGTAGTTTCAACTACGGTTATATGCAATTTTTAATTTTACGTCCTATTTCTCACTCATTTTGACAGTGTTTTATACTGTCATTTCTACAAATATTTCTTATAGTGTACAATATACAATCTACAGTGTCATTTAGCTGACGCTTTCATCCAAAGAGACGTACATTTGAGAGAAAATACAACACAAGCAAGGATGAAGTCAAGAAACAACACAAGAATAAGTAAGAATAAGTGGCATGGACGAAGCTGAGTCCTGTTAGGATATAAGTGCTTTTGTGTTTCAGCTCTCCAGTGTTACAGGGGTTAAATCAAATAAACCTAACTGACGAAACAGGTTGCTGAGGTCGTCGGCGTCTTCCAAAACAACCCATGTTGTCGCTCTAAAACATGGGTCTCAATCTCGCGGCCCGCTGGCCAATTGCGGCCCTCGTGGTGATATTTTGTGGCCCTCACTTTGATATGAAAGTTTAATGCGAGTTTTATATGAATGGTACTTTACTGTGTTGTGTGTGGAAGGTCCCTTTTAATTCCTTTTTTTTTTTTTTTTTAATTTTGTGTCTTTTTTTAAATAATTTTGTCTTTTTTTTTAATAATTGTGTGTCTTTTTTAATAATTTTGTGTCTTTTCTTAATAATTTTGTGTCTTTTTTGGTAATTCTGTGTCATTTTTTGGTAATTTTGGGGTAATTTTGTGTCTTTTTTGGTCATTTTGTGTCTTTTTAAAGTAATTTAGGGTTTTTTCAGTCATTTTGTTTCTTTTTTTTGTAATTTTGTGTCTTTTTTTTGTAATTTTGTGTCTTTTTTTGTCTTTTTTTGTCATTTTGTGTCTTTTTTGGGTTATTGTGTCTTTTTTAAAGTAATTTTTTGCTGTAATTTTGTGTCTTTTTTTTGCTGTAATTTTGTGCCTTTTTTGGTCATTTTGATACTGCCTCCAGCGGCCCCCAGGTAATTTGAGTGCTCTGCTCTGGTTTCAGCTACAGCTATTGGTTAAAGGGCAATGGTGGAATGTAACAAAGTACTTTTACTCAAGTACTGTACTTAAGTACACTACATTTAGAGGCAAATATTGTACTTTTTACTTTTTACTCGGCTACATTTAGCTGACAGCTTTAGTTACTTTTCAGGTCGAGTTTTAACATTAAAAAAACAGCATTATCTTGATTATGGATTATCTTGAGTAACCGGGTCATGAAAGACAAATCACCGATGAGTTTTTCAAGTGTGTTTTTTGACACTTCGAGCATCAAAAGCTGAGTCCCATGTAGTTCCATTACAGGTGCATCTCACTAACTTAGAATATCATAGAAAAGTTTATTTATGTCAGTAATTCAATTCAAAAAGGTGAAATAACACATTATATAGATCCATTACACAGAGAATAAAACATTTCATGTCTAATTTATTTAATTTCTTCTAAGTATAATGATTATGGCTGACATCTGACAAGACCTAAAATTGATGAATGAATATTACAAAAGACCAATTCTAAAAAGTATGTTTAATATGGAAATGTTGCCCTCTGAAAAGTATATGTCCATCTATATGACTCAATACTTGGTTGGGGATATTTGAAATGGACTTTTACATCATATTCTAATGTATTGAGACGATCCTGTATATTGAAGAGAAGGCAGACATTTTCCCATGCCTGTAGGTCTTTTTAAATGTTGAAACAAGGAGCCAGAGTTGTGTCACTTTTGTGGTGAGGGCATACTCTTCATGAAGTTTAACTTTATCCAACAGCAGAGAACAATTAAACAAAAAAGGGCACTGTGATGTCATGGCGATTTAGCCATCCTCACACAAAAGGCTGTTCACCCTGCTGAAGTGTCCTCCAGCAAAACATTGACTCTCTAGTGGCATCACTTCTCAGCCTTTCACCCCTTTCAGATTGGACAAGCACAAAAAATCATAGTACATTTTAAATTTTCATTTTTTCCAGCAGGTCTTGACAGCTATTTTTCTCTGCTTTCTACCATTCCTGTTGACTCTCCTGCTCCCTGACTCCTAGCCTACAACCCAGATCACTGATGTCTGCAGCCACAGCAAAATGAATGCATATGGTGAGAGTTTGTGCATTGAGGACTGTGAAGGCTGTCCCTGCCAAGCTCAGGAGACAATTGGTTGACAGCTCACCTGGGCCTCTGGCTATAGAAACTGGCACATGTGCTTCCTCTTGCCTCTCCTTCCTACAGCTGATGTCCACCCTGCAGCCTCCTCTTTAGTTTTTGCAAATGTAACACCTCCACAGCACACGTGTCTCACATCCATGCATTACTTTGATGGATAACAGTGCTAACTTCCACTTCTTACTATTGTTTATTTGCAGGGTTCGTATGGGTGCTTGAAATCTTTTTTTTTTTTTTAAAGATATTTTTTGGAGCATTTTGTAGCTTTATTGACATGAGAGATATTGAGAGTGAAAGGGCGAGACAGAGGAGAAGACATGCGGGAAAGGGCTCCGAGCCGGATTCGAACCCGGGCCGTCCGCTTACGAGGACTGGGCCTCTGTGGTATGCGCTCTACCAGGTGTGCCACCGGGAGCGCCCCTGGTGCTTGAAATCTTTGAAAAATGCTTGAATTTTAATGTTGAATTTTAAGGTTTGAAAAGTGCTTGGATTTTGTGCTTGTAAAATGCTTGAAACTCTTACTGTATTTATTTTGCAGTCTGACTATAGATAACCGCATTTTCAATGGAAAAAAATAAATAAACTGAATAGCCTATAGCCTATCTGAAATGAAGACCGCTCCGCCTGCATCTTCTCGTTTCTGAGATGTTCCTTGTTGCTCTACCCTGTATCTTCTTACTGAAGGGAGTTTTTCTAATTCCTAGTGGATGTGAGGGCTCCTGAAGTAGCCTATTTGTGGGTCGTGTTTAGTTCCACCAGCTGCTGGTTGATGATTTTTGTGAGCTTACTTTTGCTCCTAGCCCCTAGTTTCCCATACCAGTATGTTTTATGAGACTAGCAAACTACTTTTAGTTGTTAAAAGTGTAATACCATTGCTGGTGGTATGGTTAAGTGAAATTACCCCTTTTAGTATCGAAGTACTCATCTAAAACATGCCATTTACAACCGTTGAAAGGTACTGGAAAAGCTTGAAAATGGACCTTGAAAGTCCTTGAGAAGTGCTTGAATTTGACCACTGAAAAAGTCTATGAACCCTGACTTGTGTTAACCTTCATTTGTTATATGTGGACATTCTTTGAGCCAGTTTGTGTCTTTTTTTAATATATTGGCATTTTATTATTAAAAAGGGGGGAAACAGCTCCAGCAAACAATGGCTTTTTGTTGTCAGATACTCATGACAGATTGCTACTATCCACTGAAAAGTGTGCCTGTTTTTGGTTTTAGGTAACAACTGTTTAAACAGGTGAAGATGTCCATGTTCATTTGGCAAAAAAAAGATCTGCTGGGCATGCCAAGTGTCATTTAGAGACAGGAAGTGGGTCTCAGGCCAGATGCATGAATTTGGCAGCCATTCTCCTATTGTCTGCAATGCACCTGATGCATTTATCTGTTTGTGTGTGTGTGTGTGGGTGTGTGTGTGCGTGTGTGTGTGTGTGTGTGTGTGTGTGCGTGTGTACACCTGTGCACGTGTCTGTGTAATGTGTGAGGGCAGAGAAAGCCTGCTATTGATACAATCCAAAGCTAACACTTCTGTGTTTACATTTTGCAAAATAATATGTTTGCGTTGAGGTGTGTGAGTACACCTTTTCCACTGTGAATATGTGCATGTGTGTGTGTGTGCACATGCACCTCCATGTGAGACCTAAAGCCTCTCCTAGTTTGAGAATGCCTGCAGGCAGCTTGTTGAAGCTTTGGGGTCCTGGCAGCTGCAGACAGGAGCGAGTGTCTGTGTGCTTTTGGCAACTTTCACCATAAGCCTTAACCTTTACTGTGCCTCCTCTCCCTCTATCTGCACCTCTTTTTATCACTCTCTTATTCCCTCCTATTGTGCCATAAATGTGGAGACAACCTGAGTGTCTCCTACCCGTGGCACATGCACTCACTGACATGAAGGAGCTATTCATAAGCTCTCTTTTGCAATTTTAAGCGTGCAATTTTTCCAGTTTTGACAAACATGCAGACATTGTGAGACATTGTGGTGTTTGGTGCATCAAAAAATTTGCTGCATTTAGGGGAGAGGAGAGAAACGGATGAGGGAGCAATAACCGTAAATGTTCCACAATTTATTTTGGATTAATGCAAGTTTGTGCTCCTCCTTCAGGTCTGACTGGTCACACTGAGGTGGTCAGGGTGGTCTTCTCCCCCAAAGACATCAGCCTCGAGGAACTCCTCAAACACTTTTGGGAGAACCACGATCCTACACAAGGTAGCAACACACATACACTCACACACACACACACACACACACAAAAACTCAAAAAGTCGCCCTCAAATAAGACCCGTCCCGAGGGTCACGGGGTGTATTAGAGCAGAAGGATGATGCCCAGACGTGTGCCTGCGTGTGTGTTGTGATGGGGGGAGGTCTCAAGGGTGTAAGTCAATGCCAGACAGTGTTAATGTGTCTGAGATCCAGCCAGCCATGGAGAGACACACCAGTGTGGTGCATGTTCAAGCCCTAACTGCAGAAAAGCCCTCTCTGTGTTAGAGCATGTGCACTCTCTCCAATTGAAAACAGCCTTTTTCTCATTCACTTCAACGCAATGATGCAATGATTTTCCAAGATCTGGTATTTTCTGGGCTCATAGATGTTTGTAAAAAAAATGTTTATTGTGCATAGTGTGTTTCATGGCTGGATTTAATCCCTTAATGGCAATTCTGAAGTTATAAATCATGGGAAACTGGTGATGGTGTAACATTTTGTTTCTTGCAAATACTTTTTCACTGATCCATATTCATAAACTATACGCTCTGTACAGGGTGCCGAATATGTTTAATTTCCTAGCATTACAATCCCCGCCTCTCCTTTTTCCTGACACACGTCTTTTCCCCACCCGTCTCTCAACCCCCCGACCTCCGACGGCGACAAGAACCCCATCCCCCATAACCCATCTCTCCATCTCTTCCAATCTCTTGCTCTCTTGTTTTCCCTGCTCACTGGAGGAGGTGATGTAAGAACATTAATGCACCGCGAGGGCACTGTGTGTGTGTGTGTGTGTGTGTGTGTGTGTGTGTATGTGTGTGCGTGTGTGTGTGTGTGTGTGAGACGGGAGAAAGGACAGGCAAAGAGGTACTCTGCTCACTCATATGGGATGTAGGGAGGGGCATGACAAGTTGGGAAGAGATGGATCAAAGATTCATAGGCCCGACCTTCAGCCTTAAAACAGGCTCACACACACACACACACACACACACACACACAGTGACGTTGCCCACATCACCTCTGTCATCTCTTCTGCATCTGACATGCTTGTTTTCTCATACACCATGTGACCTCAATACACTAAAATGTCGGCCATGCTTGTGCGTCTACCTCAGAAAGCTGACAGATCAGCTGTATGTTCTTCACGTCCCACTTCACTTGTTCAACTAGAAAAAAAAAAAAAAAAGAGACAGAGGCGGAAGTAACTGTTGAGGTTCATGCGAGAGCCGCATCATTCCGATCAGAGGAGATTCTCCCGTTCTGTGTGGCTCCGGGCAGAGACACGTCTCACTACGGGCAAAGGCACCGGCAGAGTGGAGCCGCCACGCCACGGGGCGAGGCAGCGAGGCCGGAGAGTAGTCATGCATTCCCCCTGACTCACCGCCTTGTCTCATCTTATGTTTTATTAATAGCGTGCGGCTTATTGACGATGAAGTCTGCTTTTTTTTGTGCGTTACAGTTAAGACATATTCCGAAATAACGGCAAACTCAAGAATACTTTTTTTGTTGCTCCTTGTGCGTGACATAAATGTGAATCCCTGCCGTTCCTCTCTACACTGATTCTGGGTTCACGTGTAGCAGAAATTCCTCTGATTTGACAAATGTGGCGTGGAGTGGTGGAGAGGGGCCCGCTGGCTGTGCCTTCACGCATGCTTAAGCTCCAATTTATTCTGTCCACCTTAGAGCCGGGCTTAAAAGAGAATGGAGAAATTAAGGAAGTTCGCTCTTTTCCCTTTCAACTGCGCGGATTCACTAGAGATCATCATATATGGAGACGAGCCCAGGAACATAATGAATTCTGTTTCCTCCTGACACGAGCCCATCCTGCTTTATATATACACTCTGTGTTGGAGTGCATGTGGAACTATCATGTACAGATGCATATTCAGTTGCATGCAATACTTCCTTTTAATGCGTGTGTGTGTGGGTGTGTGTCTGAAAGTGTGTATGCACGTATGTGTGTGTATGTGTTTGGAGATCTGTGCCTCTCTGCTTTGCCTCAGTTCAAAAGGGTTTAGTCCCGACAACGTGATGTCGGGCTGCGTCAGCTCCACCAATCCCAGCCTGGATAGCAACATTAGCAGCCAATCAGAAACTCCCAGCAGCCTTTGCTGTGTGCCCTCTTTCCATATTCAGCAACACTAGTCTCAATCTGCTGGCTTCCCTGGGATGTTGCATAAAGACCCCCCATTCAACACGCTCCCATATTATAAGTTTCTTATGTCTGCAACTCTTCAGTAACATACCTTCACACGCGTGTGCACAGAAACTCTGGAGCACAGACGAACTCTCAGCAGTCAGAGTGACGTGCGCGTGTCAGAGGGCAGCAGCAGCAGCAGCGGCTCTGTTTCATGGCGGGGGTTTGATTTGATGTATTTAGAATGATCACTGGTGAGACGCAAACACATCTTGCTGTTCTTTCACACACTGCAGATCAATTGCGCACACATTTCCATACGCGAGCATACTGTTCACTTCACATTATGCACAAGTGCTCATTATGCCTACTCATAGACAGCTTTACTCCATTTGTGCGTACATGCGAATAGGCAGAACACACACACACACACACACGTAGTGTGCATGCAGAGGGTGCACACAGCTGCACCGATGGCACGTCAGGTCGGTTTATTGGATACTTCCTTGTTACAGGCCCAGTTTCTCTCCCTGTGTCCCAGTGGAGGATGGGAGCATCTTATGTGGCCACTTCTTCACTGCCTACCTGTCAACTCATCCCTCTGTTCAGCCACAC
Organism: Centropristis striata; assembly: GCF_030273125.1. Taxonomy (NCBI): domain Eukaryota; kingdom Metazoa; phylum Chordata; class Actinopteri; order Perciformes; family Serranidae; genus Centropristis; species Centropristis striata. Next base: position 6,538,795 of record NC_081532.1, read on the forward strand.
TACCGCCGTTTTCCTCAGTTTAACCTATTCAAACGTGCAGTCACCTCTGTTCCTCCTTTTCCCCTTTTTCTGGGATTTCTTCCGCCTGCTTTTTCTTCCACCTTTTCCATCATCCGTTTTCCACATTCTTCCCCAGTTTCCCACTCTCCTCCTGTCCCCCCCTCCCCCCCCCCCCCACCCATCTCACCTGCACCCTCCCCCCCCACCTCCCCCACCCCTGTCCTCTTTGCAGCGAGCAGAGCGGAGGGGCGAGTGAGTGAGCAAACGGCCCGGAGCCCGTCAGCACATCCGCAGAGCAGCGCAGTGAGTCGACCGCTCCCCGAGGCCATCCGCTCATCACACAAACACACTCGCATCCACTCACTCCACTTTTATCTCTTAGTCACTCTCTCCTCCCTGCTCCTCACCCACCCCCCATTTCCCCGTTCTCCCATCCCTTCCCCCCCTCCCCCCTCCCTCCGCCGCCCTTCTTCTTAACAACCGAAGCTTTTCCTCCTCCTCTTTGTTTCCTCCTCATCTCTTTTCCTCCTCCTTTCCTTCCTCTCGCCTCGTTCCCTTCATCCTCTCTATTTTTTGAGGCCATGCAGTATTTATGGTGTGGGCTGGTGATGCTGCGTCAGTGAACAGCGATAGACACAAAAACACAAATGCACAGCTAAGACACTAAGATGGCCGAGGCGGCTGTCCTCGTTTGATAACGTCTGCACGTACACGCACGCCCGCCCTTATAGGTAGACGTGGATTCACACGGTAGAGAAGAGGTATGTTATATTACAGCTCTTTTAAAGAGCTGAGTGCAATTCATAAAACGGCTATCGTGGCCATTTTTATCCACCTGAGCCTCTTTTTTTTATTTTGTCAGCTGTGTTTTGTCGTTCATTCATAGTGTTTCAAACTACAAAAATAGCTCATCATACACCGCCCTACAAAGCCTAACTGCAGTAACTACAATTTTGGTCAAAAAAATGAACCCCTTGATGTCTGTTTTATCTTGGGACAAAGTTTAAGATTTCAATTTTGCTTTATTTCAGAGAAATAATGATATAAAATATTGCAGTAACTACAAAATCCAACTCAAAACCAGTCTGATACAATGTCTGATACAGTGTAGTCTTCTATTTCTTCATTGTGTTGAATAGTGAAGACAAGAATAATAGAAATTATAAGTTTTTTTGATAAGGAAATTATTATCGAGATAGTGCTCAAGTAAAAAAGTGAGATAAAATTATACTAAGACTAAAATATAACATTACTTTTCATAATATTAAGTCTAAAATACACAAATCTTTGAATAGAGTTGTTAAACACTTATAAATACACTTATAACAAAACCAATTTTAAAATGTTCATCCACTAAAAAACAAAATATAAAAGCTGAAAGAAGACAACAACATTGTAGTTACTGCACTCTGTTTTTGCATTACTATTAGAACCTTTTAATGTCAAATCTGAGCATAAAAATTACCAAATCAATTCATGTAGAAGTAAGTGTCATATCACTTACCTACCTATAACCTATTTTGCTAGCCTGTTAAAAAATGTTGAAAAACTTTAAAGCAGTTTTTCTCAGTTTTACTCTTGACGTAGTTACTGCAGTTAGACCAGGGATGGGCAACTGGAGGCCCGGGGGCCGCATACGGCCCGCACCCTCACTTGAAGTGGCCCTCAGTACAACTACATGCATTTGAGCATGAAATCTTAAAAGCGCTTACTTTACTTAAAATTAATGTTGGCCTGCTGTTCTTGCACCGATAAAAAATAAATCGCAGTAAGTGGTAATTTTTTACTTGCTTCAAACCTTTTGTATTCCTATTTATACTGTTATACATGCATTTGAGCATGAAATCTGTTATGTTACTGCACTGTAAACATATTTAAAATTGCAGTTTCATCATATCTGGTTAAGTGCACGGTCCTATATGTGGCCCTGTGGTAGTGTTGATAAAAAATTGTGGCCCCTTCCAGCATCTAAGTTGCCCATCCCTGAGTTAGACTTTGTAGGGCAGAATAGAGGACAAAAATAGCTCATCATATAGAGTACAAAAATAGCTTATCAGACACACACAGACACGGGGTCACATCACATAATAGACATAAATCAAGCTGTCTTCCATCTGCCAAGTCATGCTGGTGGCAGTTACTTTCTGACAATTAAAATGAGCATGAATATTCCCTTATATAATATCGTCACCCCAGCTGGCAGCGACACACGCCAATTCCCTGTTGGGGTCCCCCCTGTGTCCCCCCGTGTCCCCCCGTGTCACCACATCCCTCAATTTAGGGATGCCCCAGTCATCTAAAGCCAAATCCCGCAGGAGTTGACCTTTCACCCCTGACCTGCAACCTCTGCCACCCCCACACTTCTAAACAAACCCTTTGCCTTTGCACTGGTTGGCTGAGAATGGCGTTCTCATTACCAGGTGTCAGATATTACACCCTCACACACACTGACAGTCCTAATTTATGGAGATTGCGGCACGTGTGTGTGTGCACGCTGTGGGGGTTGAGTTATGTGTGTCCATTTGATTATGTTGAACTTATAAGTCTTTTTTATAAGTCAGTTTAGTTTAGTTTAGTTAGACAAAATTCTCAGTATTTTCTCCGCGTGCTTGTTCACCTTGCATGAAAAATAAAATACCCACAGATAAGAATGTAATTGAAACAATATGGGAGGAATTAAATTATTGTTCGGGTAGTGATAAGAAAGAAAGAGAGCAAAAAACAAAGATGGTTACAAATTCAGAAAACAAAAAAAAGCCTCAGCCTGAGCTGCAGTTGTGATTATAGACGAGGACCTCAGCATCAGTGTTCTGCATAATAAGTAATGTCACCAAATCACACACACAAACACAGATATGCACACAGAGCCCAAATATTTGCAGCGCTAATTTCAGGTTGTCAAATTGTCAGTTGAGTGTTGGAAAATTGAGTTGAAATCATATGAACTGTAATTAAAAGACTTTTTTTCTCTGAAATAAGATGTGAAGCCTCTAAAAAGGATCCGTCTCTGACTCGCCTGCAGGGAAGTGAAACTGACAATGGCCAAAAAAAATTGAAGAAGTTATAATAATCAAATTATTGTGATGTTTATTGGAAGATATTCCTGTTTACTTCAATTTGAAATTGTTATATGATAAATAAAAACATGCACCTGAATACTACAGTCATGGAAAGATGTATTAGACCATTGTTTTCTTCAATTTCTTGTTCATTTGAATGCCTGGTACAACTAAAAGTACATTTGTTTGGACAAATATAATGATAACAACAAAAATAGCTCATGAGAGTTTAATTTAAGAGCTGATATCTAGACATTTTTCAGGGTTTTCTTGCTAATAACCAAAATAATTATCAAGAAAACCATGGAAATGTCTAGATATCAGCTCTTAAATTAAACTCTTTTGAGGTATTTTTGTTGTTGTCATTATATTTGTCCAAACAAATGTACTTTTAGTTGTACCGGGTATTAAAATTAGCAAGAAACTGAAGAAAACAAGGGTGGTTTAATACATTTCTTTCCATGACTTTATATCTTTTCTTGATGGCCAAACGTTTAACCCTCTGGGGTCTATGATCACGCTTGTGTTTGGCTTTTTTCAAAGCCCCGTAACAAGATATGATCGTTTTAATTTGATAGTACAAATATACTTATTTAAGTGTAAAAGTAGGATGGGATGAGGCAGGCGTGGCATTCTGTAAAAATGGGAAAAAAGGGGTCTAATCATCTAACACTGTTCCTATAAATAAACATGTTTTATGGTAATTTTTAATGTATAGTTTTATTATATTTGAATTTTACCTTTATATGTTCATATTTGTAACCTATGTTTTACATTTTTCAGGTCTTAAACAGTTCATTGAGCATATTTTTGATTTTTATTGTCATAAATAGTAAAATTTTATTTCAGATTTCATGATTTTTTTAATGTATTTTTGGGCTCAATGTGTTAATAAAGTGGGTTAAACTGAAAAAATAATAGTCAGATCATGTTGAAGTTGCTGAGAAAATACCAAATACCAAACATGAGTATAGTAAATATTATGTGGTATATAAAGGGCAAATAGGCTCAGACCCCAGAGGGTTAACTCACAAAATCACAGATTCCAATAAATATGATTTATTAAAGTTGTGCTCTCATCTGGACTGATTTGAGTACAACAGTAAAACAAGCTCTACTTGTTAGATTTAGATGCAGCTAAAAATAAACAGCGTAAGGGCCGGAGTCACAGTGCTCTGACAACATGCCCAGAACCATGAAGTGATCATGTTAGAGAGCACTGCTCCAGCAGAGAAACTAAAATGGGAGCTAAGAAGAGATGGAATAGATGGAGTCGATTTTAAGAACACATACAGTAACCTACATCATGTGCACGCACTGCAAATTATTTGCTTCTTACCAAGATAAAATAACTTAGATTTCGAAGTGTTAGATAATTCATCTTGTTTTAAGAATTCATTTCTTTTTTTTAAGCCTTGTACAACCTGATAATGTAATAATGTAATACTTTATTACATTATTGGTAAAAAAAAAAAAGCGTATTACATTATTGGGAAATGCACTTTATTACATTATCGGGAAGTTATTACATTATCAGGTTTTATTACATTTTTAATGGACTCAAGTGCAGATTTTTATTACATTATCGGGGTTATTACATTATCAGGAATTTATTACATTATCAGCTTCTACAAGCCTTTAACATGTTTATTTCTAGATGCAACAATCCAAATTCAAGAAATCTTTTCAAGTGAGATTATCTGTCCATGCAGCAAGATAACTTCCCTCAGATTGAGTGATTTTATCTTGTTGTTAGACACCCCTTTTTTTGCAGTGCGTGCATGTCAGAGTCATGTATGCACACACATGCAATTTACTATTTCCAAGACACACACAGTCCAACTGTTGGTTTAAGGTTCCTCTGGATGTGCAGTGTCGCCATCTGACAGCCAGCAGAGCATCGCTTTCTGTTTTGCTCTGTATGTTTGCATATGTCACATACTCTCTCCCCTTAGTATATATAATCTATTTGTGTGTGTTTTGCACGTGCAGGCTAGTGTATGTGTGTGTGTGTGTGTGTGTGTGTGTGTGTGTCCGCTGGGGATGCTCTCACCATCCCAGCTCCGTACTCTGCCTCTGTCTCCAGCGCGTCAGGAGCGGCTTACATAAGAACAGGGCAAAAATAGCAGCTGAGAGGGGAGAGGAGGAGAGGGCTCTGCTGGCACGCACACAGTCGTAACGGGACCGCGGGGCACGGCACAACCCAGAGTACTATCACGCGCACACACACACACACACACACACACACACACTCACAGAGGGAAGACTGCAGTTATCAGGCATTATACTTCTTCTTTTTTTATTCCTGGTGCACTTTTTTTGACAGAATAGTAGAAATAACTGTAGTTGCCAAATAATCCTCGCTGATTTTTCAGCTCTCCAGACCTGAAGTGGCTGAACAAGCATGACATGGTGTGACAGTAGGGGAATGGTGGTAGGGGTGAGGCTTAGAGAGGTTAAAGAAGAAGAAAACATCAGATTGTTCATTAGCGCTCACTCTGCTGCAGTCTAATTGGTACACACTGCCAAGTGCAATAATTCCAAATTCACTTCAAATGTTTTTCCTCCACGTTCAGAAGGATGCAAAAAGTCACCAATTACGGCGAAACATTTCTTAATTGCAGATACTGACAATAGCTTGACTGCTGAAATGTTTATTCTTTCTTCTCTGTAATCAAATGGGGTGTTTTTTTTTCGCCTCATTTGAAATCTTTTCTTGTTTTACATCTATTTGAGTGCTGCTGAAATATAGAGGGAGCTGAAGGAGACAGAGGGAAAGGAAAGGAAAGGAGGGATGGTGCATGAGGAGGTGGAGAGGTGAGGCTAATCTCAGCTCTTACAGTGGTTAACGGATGAAGGATCGTTGTGTAAAAAGACGACAGGGGACAATAAGCCGGGGTCAGGCCACCGGCTCTGTAGAGGGGCGTTACACGCATCGCTACAGTGCTCCTCTGTAATTTCTACCTCTGTCTCTTCATCTCCTCACCACTTCTTCACCAGCATCCCTGTTAATCTGATTACCTTCTTACTGTTTCTTCTTCTGTTTTTAGCCTGCAACTTAAAATCACAAGCCTGGCGGTGCTTTGTGCATCCTCATCTGTTCTGTCACCGCACGTATGCACACATGAGGTTCATATAGGGCTGGGCGATATGGACCAAAAGTCAGATCCCGATATATATTTATTCACAGAAACAGGTAAATTATAAGGCAAATTATATTATAGCCCTTTAAAAGAGGTGAGTGCAATTTATAAAACAGCTATCATGGCCATTTTTATCCACCTGAGCCTCTTTTTTAAAAAATTGTCAGCTGTGTTTTGTTGTTCATTCATACTGTTTAAAACTACAGAAATAGCTCATCATATAGAGTACAAAATGGCTAATATTTTTATCGCAAAGTGAGAGCAAATGTTCAGTCAAAGTCAAATATGACATGTCACAAGTTTTTTTATTGAAACAATTTATTTAAGTGAACATAAATACTGTGTAACAACAGGAGAACCTTTTTTTCAAATCAAAGCTCAAGCTTTCAAATAACCTATGAAATAAAATAGGCCAATCTTTTTCTGAAATCAATATATTTACATGAGAAAAGAATAAGGAACATTACAAAAGAATAAAATATGACAAACCCTAGTAAGGGCAGCATTTATATATAAAAAAGGGGGGGGAAATGTTAACTATATCAATATATGTGATATGGTCTAATTCCATATCACATTAAAAAAAATATCGATATATCTTTTATATCGATATACCGCCCAGCCTTAGGTAGATGCACTTGTGGTTGCAGAGAGTGAAAGTGAAGGGAATGTGGAGGGAAATAAGGTAAGAGCCAAAGACAGAAGGTGAATGAGCACCATTTGCAGGAGGAAGGAGTAAAGGTGAAGTGGGAGAAATAGCAGTCTTTTATCCTCAACAGCCGGCAGGGACAAGCTGAGCGGTGCCATTTTTTGCGTGCAAGGGTAAACACTGGAAGAGATTTTACAGAGTTGCAAAGAATCTCAGCGGGTTTAAACACAACAGGGCCAAAAAGTGTACGTTTGTGTGCAGGTTTGCTCCTAAATGTGTGTTGGCGAGCGCAGCTAGTCCCCCTGAGACCTGAGATGCCCCGGCACCTCCCACTTTGTCTGATTTTGGCTTTTGTATAGAGGGGGCTACTTTTAGATTTTCTTATTTAGGGTGGGGGGTATATTAATTAATATTTTTGGCTTTGTGGGCGTAGGTCAGTGACCCTGAGATGAGGTGTGTGCATGTGTGTGTGCGTGTGTGTGACCCGAAGCCCCTCCCCTTCTGTCCACCCCCCATTACCCTCTGCTTTCAGAGGCAAGGCTCTCATGCATAATGCAGAGAGAACAGGGAGGCTCTCATTAATAATTACTGCCGCCTTTGATGGATGGAGAAAATAACGAAGGGGGCTGTTAAAAATGGAGAGAGCAAGAGAGACGGCGGAGGCGGTGGGGGGGGATCTGAGTTTTTTGGGTGGTATTTGTTGCCGTTGAGGACCGAATGCTTCTGGGAATGAATTTGGACTTAGTATAGTCAAAAACTAGGCTGATGTTTTGGATGGTGTTAATATTTTGATGAGGGAGTAACTCCTCGTCTGATGGTGGAGAATCTCTGAAGATCTGATGAATCTCAATTGTCTTTGTGTTGGAAGCTGCTTCTACCACTCAAGGGTGTTTGTCTCTCGACTTTTCTTTGATATTCTATATCATTAACCATTAGTTTGTGATGAAAAGCCTTTGTCGTCTTTACTTTTTTTAAAATATGAGATGTTACATGTCTACCTTTCCTACTTATTGCACAGGTTTCCATTAGAGATAGACATATATATCGGCCGATATTTGCGTTTTTTACTTGAATCGGCATTGGCCGATACGTGCGTGCGTCCACCGATCAATTAGCCCATTTCACTGAGTCAACACCAGGCAAGGCTCGGTGCAACAACTGCCATTATCTGGTGAGCTGCTGCTGATACCGGAAAAAAGAAAAACACATCAAATATGTGGATCATCTGAGGCGCCACCACCTCGAAGCCTAGAACAACATACACATTGTTTGCTATCTAAATGTATTTTTTTTTGTTTAAATTGAGACTTGGGTAACATTTGTTATCATTGTGTCATTTTTATCATGTAAATGGAGGGAGAAAAGGCAATATTGGCTTCAAGAATCGGCATATCACACATATCAGGGACCAGTTAAGACTGATGTCAAAATAATTGGTATCGGCCTTAAAAAACCCATATCGGGCGACCACTAGTTTCCATGTTAGATTGTTCCACAGCTACACGGCAGCACCTTCCACATTACATTTGGAACCCAGTAATGTGTCTGAAGATGGATTTATAAACGAGTTGCTGATGATTATTTGTGGTTTTGAGGGGTATGTAGCTGTAATATGGTCAGATATTTTATCATAACTCAATGAAAAGTTATACATTATTGCCTAAAACTCACTTTGTGGCAGATTTTTAAGGTGTGTGTGTGTGTGTGTGTGTGTGTGTGTGTGTGTGTGTGTGTGTGTGTGTTGGTCACAACCTCGGGGTCAGCAGGGAAGGTCACAGGGAGCAGCAAAGCTACAAGACCCCTGCCAGCCAGCCAATCAGAGCAAAGGCTCTGGTGGACAGCCAATGGCGGAGCGGCTCGGTGGCCTTTGATGGAGGGGCCACCATTAGCCTCGTCGCTGAACAACAGCGCTGGGGGCAAGATGGCCGACATCCAACACTGCAGAGAAGGAGGAAAAGGGAGAGAGGTGGAGATGGATGCAGAGACAGAGGGAGAGAAATAGGAGAGTGGGTTGAATTGTGAATACTAGAATATAAAATCATAGATGTTTTTTGCCAAACTAGAAGCAGAGCACTATGGAGAGCTGTAGGGCTGTAGGTCGGTCCACCGCTGTGGTCCACAGTGATATATCTCAACAGATTTTGGACGTTTGTCATGAAATTTGGGACCAAGATGAGGTGGAGGGGTGCACACTGTTATTGGAGAGGTGCTGACCACGAGGAAAATGCAAATAAGTAGTAATAAGTAGTACTAGTAGTAGTAGTAGAATAAGTAAAGATGTGGAATGAGTTGACAATTCTGTCTGGTATCAGGCAAAGCTCATGGTGCATCTTTGGGTTGTAGCTGTTAGCTAGCAGGCCGCTCTTCTTTCTCCTTTCTGTACTTTACCTCTAGTGGGTCCTGACTTCTGACAGGCTCATATTAGATAAGACCAGTGTTGGAAGACGTATTCAGATCCCTTACTTAAGTAAAAGTTCTAATACCACACTGTGAAATCACTCCACTACAGTAAAAGTCCTGCCTTCAAAACTTACTGAAGTAAAAGAACAAAAGTATCAGAATCAAAATGCGATACTTTTGAGATGCGATATATATTCCGATACTTTTATCCCAAAGTGAGAGCAAATGTTTAGTCAAAGTCAAATATGTCTCAAGTAGTTTTATTGAAACTGTTTATTTAAGTGAACATAAATACTTCATAAAAAACGAGAGAACCTTTTTTTTTTTTTTTAATCTAGCTCCATAAAGTGCACATTTAAATAAATAAAAAATCTTAAATAAAAATAGCTTATGAAATAAAATAGGCCAATCTTTTTCTGAAATAAATGTATTTATATGAAAAAAGAATAACGAACATTACCAATGAACTAAATATGACAAACCCTAGTAAGGGCAGCATTTATATATAAAGAAAGACATTTTTTTAACTATATCGATATATGTGATATGGTCTAATTCCATATTACATTTAAAAATATGTTGATATATCGATATAAATAACATATATAATATATATATCGCCCAGCCCTAGCAAAAAAACTTATTTGGGTCACATTTGCCTGCAGTCTGAACGTATATGTCACTATAATCAAAAAGCATGAAAAATGCTTATATTCTCGTTAAGATGTATTGATGAGACCAACAATGGAGATAAAAAAAGTAGTGTAAGAGGTTATCAATGGACGAAACAACGAATGACAGATTGTGTTGTGGCTCTAAACTATTAAAAATCTACAAAGATGGAGGTTACATCTCTTTGTTTTTCTCTCACTTCAAAGCGAAAAATATTACAGTTAACTCTAGTCAGGGCTGCTATAGAAGAAGAAAAATATGAAATTTGTCATATTTTTGATAGAAAAGATATTCAAGAGATTGATTTACACACTTTGTTCAACAGATTAATCTCCACAACAAACATTTTATCACAAACCAAGCATTTAATATTGTTGAGGAAATTTTCAGTGAAGCGAATTGTGCGAGGCATTGGGTGTGTGTCAGGGAGCCGCCACGTCTTCTTGTCTGCTCTGATCTGAATGAAGACCAGATGAATACTTATAGCCATTATATCTGAACAGACTGTGTCATAGATTGTGACACTCTATAATGTAAAGCAACATTTAATCTAAAGAGAACAAGATATGCAGATCAATTCGTCATGGAGATGGCAGCATCCTTCGGCTCCATCACATTCAGTGAATATCTGTTTTCTCCCACAATATAAATAGAAAACAACACAGAGATATTAACAGGTGTCACTTCCAGTATGTTGTTTGACAAAATGTAAAATGTGAAAACTTAAAAGGGTAATAGAGCTCATCTCCTGAGGAAATCCTATGAGGAAGAGCACAAATATGGCAAGGGAGCACAGTGGTCATATCTGATCGGTTAATATTAGAGAAGGGGGGGGGGGGGGGGGGGTGGATCGATACAGCATATATCGCTATATGCTTGCAGAAGACACACAACATTCTGAAGGACTCACTCCACCCTGCCAATCATCTGTTTGAACTGCTGCCCTCAGGGAAACGTTACAGGTCCATCAGAACACGCACCACAAGATTCATGAACAGTTTCTATCCCATAGCCATCACCATACTCAACTCAGACCTGAAAACAAACCCACAAGTCCGACAGCACTAATCAGGGACATCCACACCTAACACAATGCTCTGCACTTTATATATTTACACTACTGTTTCAATGCATACAATGGCACTGAGTTGATGAGACAGGATGAGCAGTGTTTTATTGTTGAGTGAACGTGCATTTTGTAACATGAAGGTTGGAGTGTTGTGAAAGGATGCCGTAACAGAGGTTGGGAGGTGGATGATGCTGTCAACACAGAGGAACGCTCTCAGGTTGCAAGTGCACGAAAAAAAAAAAAAAAAGGTGCACGTGTGATTTGTTGTGATGACGTCGTATCTGTGCGGCGGAGCACCGGTCAGACAGTATTGTGGGCAAGGTTGGAATAAACAAAGTTGAGTCGGGCTGCTCTGTGCACATATCGAGGATGACGCAGGAGTACGAGGGATTTAATTTCAGCGAGGCAGTTTGGAGTAAAGTGGCAGGTAATATTCCTGAGTTGAAGAGCGGAGTATTAGCGGAGGACCAGAGATGCAGCAGCTAGCTGCTAGCTGTTAATGACTGGTTCACAGAAGAATGGAGAGAGCAAACGGAGTAAGGAAGGTCCAATCTGGAGGCAGACGAAGGCCAAGCCCGGGTAGAGACATTGGAGAGATAGCAGCTGGCGGCTAGCAGGCCTAGAGCCGGGCTGTTCGTCTCTGCGCCGGGGTGGACGAGGGCAGCAGCTAGTGGCCGCAGTGAGCAGACAGGACCAGACGAGGAGGTAAATAAAAAAATAAGGAATAGTGCAGCACGCTTGTTAATCAAAGACGTCAAATGAAAACGGGTTGAAATCAATGATCAGTTTAAAGTTAACGCCGTTTAGGTACCGAAACATGGTACCGTTTAATTTTACATGAATCGGTACTCGGTAGTACCGACGGAATTCGGTCGGTACCTATAAAAGTACCGAATTCGGTAACCATCCCTATTCAGGGTCTATGAGTGGGATTGTCGTGACCGATAAGACCAACTGTATCAATCATCTTATGCATCATTCATTAACTGCAATGTGGGTGTAGCAGGTTAGTCTTAGCTTACAACAAAGTCTAACATTAACATCTTACATTCAGTGTTAATAAGAACGTAATGAGGGCAGTCAGTGGCCTAGAGGTTAGGAATCGGGCTTGTAACTGGAGAGTCGCTGGTTCAACTACTGACAGGTCAAGGACTGAAGTGCCCTTGAGCAATGCACCTAACCCCCCTGCACAGCTCCCCGGTAATGTGCTGCACACTGCTCCTTGCATTGTGTGTTCACTTGTGTGTAAAGAAGGATGGGTTAAACAGACACAATTAATAAAAAAGACAATTAATAAAAGTAATTAATCATCATCATCATCATAACAATCCATAGCATCAAGAAGAGCAGAACAAATGTGTTGTAGACGTCGTTTTGAATGCCAATGTAGGGTCACAAAGCCAGGAGCAACAGAGACAATGTGCTATTGTTGTTATTATAGTCGTGGAGAGCTGAGGCGTTTCCAGACGAATACAGTGATGTAATGACGTGGCTGTGGAAAAGCAAACAGGTTCTGAGACGGTTCGCATGTTGAACCAACAGTGAACCAGCACCAGCAAAAGAACTGGGTTCATGTTGGTGGAAGAGGGGAATCTGCAACCCTTTTCTAGGTGCAGCAGACAACTGTTTTCAACAGAAAAAAGCAGCAAACAGCAGACAACGTTAGCAACTAGCTGGTGAAAGTAGTGGAGCATTTAACAGCTAGAGAACAATATGTTTCCCTCAGGAGTTGGTGGAGAACAAAACAAAGCTAAAAATGGAGAAAATGGCTAAACTTTGCTTGATGGACACATGACAAACATGTCTCCAGATTGATGCTTATGTTTCTCTGGAACTGACGTGTAAAAAGTTTACAACATGTTCACAATGTCAGTGTTGTCTTAACTGATTTTTATTTTCTGCTACTAATTAGCCCAAAAATAATTAGGTTATAATGCTTTGAAAAAGGCAGAATTATAAGAAGTTGTCCATTTTTGTAAACCACATTCAAAATGTGCCCCTCCTCTCTGGTTTAATAAGACCAGAAGAGCTCGCCAGCAGGAAAACCAGCCCTAGTTTCACTTCAGTTTTGGAAAGAGATTTGTCCACTTGTCATTTTGCCTCGCTTTATCTGCATTTTAATTTGGAGTTGTGTCCTCAATTTTTGAAGTTTGTTCTAGGTGTTAGACATCCAGTGGCTAAAGGCTGATACCCAGAGAGAAGATAAGATGAGATAAGATAAGATGGTAACACTTTACAATAACAACTAAATAATGTTTATAGATGGTTTATAAACCAATTATTAACCATTTACAAAGTGTTATTTAATCGTTAAATGTTTTGAACTAATTTCTTAAACGTATATGAATAATTTCAAAATCATTAACATACTTAATATGGTGTTAAAAATGTTATGAGTGCAACTAAAACATTAATAACCTATTAATTATAATGTAATTGTTTGTTAATGGTAAATTAACTATAAACTGACATTAATATACCATCTTTCTAATAATTTCTAAATTATTTAGTTAGTAAACATTAATAAATTATGTATTTACCATTCTAAATGGCCTATATACGCTTTATAAATGATGATTAAACATTAATAAACTATCTGTTTACCATTTATAAATGAGGGTTATTGTAAAGTGCTACCGATAAGATAAAATAGAACTGTATTAATCTCGAAGGAAATTCTGGTTCCAGATTGTTACAAAGTTACAAAAACAATGACAAACAATCACAATATAGGATAATATAAGAAAAACAATGAACAAAATATGAATAAAATAATAAAAATATAACTATATAATGATATAAAATTAAAAATAAAGTGTCTAAGGAGTAAAGTGAGTAGAGTACAGATGATTTAATATACAAATTATTGCACAAGAGACGTCCCGAACACAGCAAAATGAAAAGAAAAGAGAAAATCCAGGTTGAGGGCATCACCGCATACTTCTACTGGATCATAAGTGATTATTGAGAGGGTTTAGTTTCATATGAGTCAATAGGTTTTTCAGGAAAATCCTTCTCATCCTGCCTTTAAGAATATACTTTAAAAATTGTGGACAGAAATGAACATGACAGCGAGACAGAAATCCAGCAGTAATGTTACACGACAAAGACTCTGTTCTTCAACAGAAGCAGCTCCTCCACTGATGCAGCCTTTGATATGTTCCACTGATCTGTGGCACTTACTGAACAATAGCCAAAGTTTGACCAACTTAAGTGACGGTGGCAGTGAAGAGGAGGAAATCTGTTGTTCAGATGAACTAAGCCACTGTTGCTGTCTTCAGGCTCAAAGGCAAAGCTGTAAAAGCCTTAAACAAGATCACACACACACACGCCACTCTCCCCAGCCCAGAACAGGATGCCAGAGATTGAAAAAGACAAGGATTTAGAAGGATAGATGAAGAAAGGAGTGTAAAGAGGAGAAAGAAAGGCTGAGTGGGAGAGAGGGTGAGAGATAAAGATGGCCCATGGGTGCCAGAGCTGCTCAGGATTGTACAGCTGAAGAGCATAAAAGTGGTGGCAGCTGTTTGTCCCTCTAATCAAGGTACACTAGGCCTGGGCCTCCTCCAAACACTCTGATGTAAAGCTGATGAAAATTTTGACAGTGCCACATAGATGACAAAAAAAGAAGAAAATACGCCCACCTACATGAGCCCGTACACCTCCACACCGCAGGCCTCCCCTAATGAAAGCCCAAATCTGCTGTGATCTTTGAATTCATTTGGCTTCATGAATTCAAGATGCAGGATGATGACATAATTGTGAAAACCTTTTACATGCAAATGACATTGTGTCTGTGGTGATTGTGGTACTTATGCTTATTCGTGGGGTGTCTTATTTTCCCTTTGTGTGTGTGTGTTTACGCAGGTATGAGACAGCAGAACGACAGAGGGACTCAGTACCGCTCAGCCATTTACACATCCAACCCCACTCAACAGGAGCTGGCTTTGAAGAGCAGAGTGGCCTTCCAGCAGGTAGAACACACACACACACACACACACACACACACACGCACACACACACACACGGGAAGCATTCATTATGACTCTTATGGGCATTTTGGATTGGCTTTCTGTTTCCCAGCATTGTAACACCAGTTGGTGTCAATAGATGACTGATGGATGAAACAGGAAACCTACACTGTTTCATTCATCAAGTGCTTAAGTACAGTTTTGAGGTACTTGTAGTTTACTTGAGTCTTTCCTTATTTGTAACTTTATTCTTCTGCTTTACTACATTTAGAGGCAAATATTTTACTTTTTACTCCACTACATTTAGCTGACAGATGTAGTTACTTTTCAGGTCAAAATTTAACATAAAAAACATCATAAATTTAAAGTGATTAGAATTTTTTTCTTAAAATTAAACCTCATTACAGTATATTAAGTAGTTAAAAGAAAGCCCTACCTTTACAAAATTACTAGTGAACGCTGCTTACATAAGTTCATCACGACAAATAATCTAATAATATATATAGACTATCTGAGTAGGTCCATTCTGCATTAATAATACTTTACGTTTGATACTATGATGCTGATGCTTTTGTACTTTTACTTCAGTAAGTTTTGAATGCAGGACTTTTACTGTAGTGGAGTAATTTCACATTGTGGTATTTGTGCTTTTACTGAAGTAAAGGATCTGAATACTTCTTCCACCACTAATAGTGACCTGATTCTTGTTGGGTTACAAGGGTAGGGCAACTCACACTCAAAAGCAAGTGTTGTAAGAAATTCTTTCAAATAATCTGCAGCAAGATGGTTAACGCTGCACAATCAAACCAGAAAAGGGTGGAGACTTGACCAGCAGCAGCATTCTGCTAGTGATGTGAGTAAACGATTACTTTGGCTGAAAAACACAAAGAAAAGAGCGATAACTACAGATGTCGAAACTTAAAATCCAAGTGAAAGTTGGATCTAAAAAACACAGCTGCAATTACCGCCTATTGATATAGTTGCAGCTAAAATGGAGATTTTCTATATTTTAACTTTTATATTAACTTTTAACTAGAAAGCTAGAAATGTGAGTATTTTCTATGTGTTACGCTATTTTATTTGTGTCTTGTGTGTTTAGCGTAACAATTTTAGTCATTTTGTGTCTTTTTTGGTCATTTTGTGTCTTTTTTAGTCATTTTGTGTCTTCTGTGGGGGTTTTCTTGGTCATTTTGTCTTCTATTTTTGTGTCTTTTTTTTGGTAATTTTGTGTCTTGTTTGGCCATTTTGTGTCTTTTTGTGGTTTTTTTTTTGTCATTTTGTGTATTTTTCAGTCATTTTGTGTCTTTTTTTTTTGTCATTTTGTGTCTTTTTTCGTCCTTTAGTCCAACATAAAATTTGATTTTGAATCTTTTTTTACTTTCAAAACACTATCATGCTCAATAAAGAATTTTAAATGTTGCAAATGTGAACAAAGGTTGCAAATATAACGTATAAGAGGGTTACATCTAGTTCTATAATTTTATACAAAATATATTTGTCTCCAGTTTTACTTGGTATATCATCATCAAACTGAAACTGGCCTCATGGAGTTTACAGCCAGAACTTTAGAGGTAAATTTAGTTAGTTAGTTAGGTTCTTTATTGTCCCCAAAGGGATAATTGTTCTCACACAGGTTTTTCTCAGGACAGCATACATTTAAAAGAAAAAGGCACAGCACATTGTGGCAGTAGGGCTCCACGCTGCTTTGTTTTCTAGTCTGGATGTCATGAAGAAGTCATGCTTTGGCGCTTTTGGTGACTCCAGAGGGTTAATACAGATTTAAAATAAAAATGAAAATGACTTTTAAAAAAAAGATCATATTATGTTGATATGTAAGAGGGTCTTGAAGGGTTGTCCCTCCAAGTTTAAAAACAAGGAGCACTTGGAAACAAAGGTTAGGGTTAAAAGTAAAAAATTGGATTTGGGCCCAAATTGACCGTTAAGCAGGTCTTAGCTGTAGTTTGGCTTTTTTTATTCTTATTCAAATAACTGGGATCACTCCAGTCTCTGGAGTGGTGACCTCTGAGAGTTTGATGCTGTTTAGTAAAGCACAGCCACCTCTGTTAGCTTGATCTCCAGTGAAAGTTGGGTCTAAAAAACACAGCTGCAATTACCGCCTATTGATATAGATCAGGGATGGGCAACTTAAATGCTGGAGGGGGCCACAATTTTTCATCACCACTACCACAGGGCCACATATAGGACCGTGCACTTAACCAGATATGATTAAACTGCAATTTTAAACATGTTTACAGTGCAGTAACTTAACATATTTCATGCTCAAATGCATGTTTAACAGTATAAATAGGAATACAAAAGGTTTGAAGCAAATAAAAAATAACCACTTACTGTGATTTCTTTTTTTTTTCAGTGCAAGAACAGCAGACCAACATTAATTGCAGAAGTAATTTTGTGCATTTTTACACTGCACTTTTAAGATTTGATGCTCAAATGCATGGAGTTGCACTGAGGGCCACTTCAAGTGAGGGTGCGAGCCGTATGCGGCCCCCGGGCCTCCAGTTGCCCATCCCTGATGTACAGTAGTTGCAGCTAAAACGGAGATCTTCGATATTTTAACTTTTATTTTAACTTTTAACTAGAAAACTAGAAATATGAGTTTTTTCTTAGTTAATACTGATTTAAAATAAAAATAAAAATGACCATCATATTATGTTGTTTCTCCATCAACGACTACTGATATATCTCCAAGTTTAAAAACAAGGAGCACATGGAAACAAAGGTTAGAGGCAAAAGTAAGAAATTGGATTTGAGCCTAAATTGACCGTTAAGCAGGTCTTAGCTGTAGTTTGGCTTTTTTTATTCTTATTCAAATAACTGGGATCACTCCAGTCTCTGGAGTGGTGACCTCTGAGAGTTTGATGCTGTTTAGTCAAGCGCAGCCACCTCTGTTAGCTTGATCTCCATCTACATCCAATTGGTGACCCCTCTCTCTTCAGCTAAATGACAGGAAGAGGGTCAATAGGTCATCAAAACCCATTTCTAAAGCTCGTCCTTTCAGTGGCACACGCGTCGCCCTTTTGTTCTTCCACCCATCTGTCCGTCCGTCCGTCCATTAGTCCGTCCGTCCGTTGATCCTTCCGTCGCTCCGGTTTCTTCCTCTCTGGCCTCTCTAAATGCTATTCATGGACAAGCTGGCGGGGGGGCGGAGGGGAGCAAATTATGATCGTCATGGTTACTTAGGGGTCCTGGGGTCAGCGGTTACGGGCCACAGGGCTGCTCACGTTGCCATGGCGACAACCTCCCAACCTTGGCCTTGGGCTTGGGTCAGAGGTGAGAGAGGGGTGGCAGCTGAGACCAGGAAGGTGCTGAATGAGGGGGAGCAGGAAACGAAAAGCAAAGGAGGCAATCAGATCAGAGGGCCATGACTGACTGACAGGGTACCAACTGACTGTGACCTCACACACACACACACACACACACGCGCACGCACGCACGCACGCACGCACGCAAACACACCCACACACAATAGTGAATTCCCTATCAAGGTTATAATAGTTTGGAATTTTTCATTAGTTTTAGTTTTAATTTCGTTGTGATTTTTTGTTTTCAAATTCAGTTAGTTTTAATGAGTTTTTAGAGTGAGTTTAATAGTTTTAGTTTATTTTTTATTTTTTTGAAAAGCTTTAGTTTAAGTGTTTTAGATTTTTGTTCTGGGGTATTTGTTGGGTGGGAGATTAAAAGAGGTCACAGTAAATTTTGCCTTTATTTCCTTTGTCTGATGCATCTTCATTATGTATGAAAAAAGTTGACAAAGATGAAAACGAAGGACATTTTCACTATAATTTTAGATTAGTTTACTTAGCTAGTTTTTGTAACCACACAATACAGTTTCAGTTTAAACATAAACCTAATGTAACCTTAACCCTTAAAACAAAGTCTGAAATTGCAAAAAAGCCTTTAAAGAAGTGAGGACCCTCCGAAATGTCCTCACTTTGCAAAAATGTCCTCACTCTGTTGGTTAAAAACGTGTACCGGTCCTCACTATGTAGATAGTACAAGAACACACACACACACACACACACACACCACCTGGGTTTATAAGCATAAAACCACAACTGAAGTGGAGGAGTTTAATATATATGTTGTGTGAATTTAACAACACACTGTACATGTAGGGGCAAAATAAATTGATCACAAATTGACATAAGGAAAATACACATTGAGTTAAATTCTGGACCTTTTTGCATCTGTTCTGGAACTTTCAGTAACATCACATGATCTTTAGCAGCAGAAAGGAGTTTGCCTCATTCTCACTTTTCTCTGTCTCATGCTTTTTATGAGCATTATATTACAACTTTTCATCCATGTTGTCTTGAAATTTGAGTTTCTAAGTTCTGTCTTGGTCTTGGAAAACAGCACTTGACTAATAATCTCACCTCTAATGATGTAATTTGATAATTAGCTGTTGATATTATAATATGATGTATAATAATTGTTATTGTGACAAGTTGACAACAACAACAACAACAACAACATGACAAGATTATAAAATCCTCAGAAAAAAACTTAAACAGACCAGCAGCTAAATGGACCGTTGGGCTTCATGTGAGATTTTTCTGTCAAAGAAGTAGTAAGAAATTCAGTAAAAACATCCATTAACATTTACTTGGTTATGTGTTTTCATTTCATTAGTCACTTCACTTTCACTAATAAACACTTTTTTTCATGTAGCACCTTTAAAAAACAGCAGCTTACAAAGTGCTTCAACAAAGAGCAGTTAATCACAACGAGAATGATGCCATAAGGCTAAAAACAATTCTTACGTTAAAAGAAAAACAATAAAAGACAGAGCAGGAACAATCACAAGACATTCACAGATGCACAGAAAATAAAAGGTAAATTATGTAAAAAAAATTAAAAAGGAATGGTAAAATGGAAAACATTACGTTAAAGGAAGTGGGTTTTAACAAGTGATTTAAAAGAAGTTACTGACTCTGCGCACCTTATCTCCTTCCGATTCCAAATCCATACGGTTCCCCGTCCTATAAATGGAAGAAGAACACTGATATAGGCTGTTTGTTAAAAACATTTGGATATTCAAGTAAGCCCCGCCCAACTCACCATTGCATTTATGTATTTTTACGAAATACTTTGAAATGTAGTCTGTTACTGAACACAAATTTGATGGCATTTTTTGTAATTAAGTAATATAATTAATTGGATTATAAAGATGTGATATCTCATCTGAATACTTTAAAATCGGATTACTTTAAAATCAAACAGTGGAGATAATGCACCTAACACTTTAATGAAAATGGAAGTTAATATGCAAATAAAATACATTTAGCATATTCAGCAACAGTTACAGTTGGTCAGATCAAATTACAAAAACAGTACTGGCATATACTACAGGTGTACTGTACCATATTTTAAAGATGTAATGAAACCACGATGAACCACTTGACCAGTGGTGAAAGAAGTATTCATATCCCTTACTTCAGTAAAAGTACAAATACCACACTGTGAAATTACTCCACTACAGTAAAAGTCCTGCATTAAAAACTTACTCAAGTAAAAGAACAAAAGTATCAGCGTCAAATTTTACTTAAAGTATCAAAAGTAAAAGTACTCGTTATGCAGAATGACCCCACTCAGATATATATATTCTAAATATATTATTAGATTATTTGTGGTGATGAATTTGTGTAAGCGGCGTTTTAATTTTGTAAAGGTAGGGTTCTTTTAACTATATATGCTGTTATGAGGTTTAATTTTAATCACTTTAAATATATATGATGTTTTTTATCTTAAATCTCGACCTGTAAAGTTAAAAGTACAATATTTGCCTCAAAATGTAGTAGAGCAGAAGTATAAAGTTACATAAAATGGAAATACTCAAGTAAAGTACAAGTACCTCAAAATTGTACTTAAGTACAGTACTTGAGTAAATCTACTTAGTTACTTTCCACCACTGTTCTTCACAATGTAACTATACTCTGATTGCATATACAGTATGGACTTTTTTTCCTCTAATCCTGATTAAATGTAATCCATTACTACCCAACCCTGTTTATTTAGTAGCCTAACCTTTTCTGAAGCTAAGTCATCTAATGACGACACCATAAGACTACAAATAAACCAAGCGTTCAATGGGTTTTATTCTATGGAGCTCTATGTTTCTGTCACCTCCATGCCAGACTGCTGAGAACCATAACCCAGTTTGCAGCAGACACTCAAAAAACACACCCATTTAGGAACATCCGGAGGAGAAACAGCACTCAGACTCTCTCCTTCTCCCCGTCTCTCTCTCCCCACCAACGCTGCTGACACCACCGATCTGTCAACCACTTCAGTGGCACCCCGGTTTCATCTGAGGGCCACTGGGACACGTATCTTCTCAAAGCAGCTGACACGCTCTGAACCAAAATGGCAGCTTCCTGCCCTGAAATGGTTGCCTTGCCGCATTGATGCTGAGTCTCAAGAACGCCCTGGCTTGAAAATGGCAACTCTACAGAGGAAGGGCTTGCTGTGTGTGTGTGTGTGTGTGTCCGTGTGTGCGCACGAGGTCGTGTGTGTGTATGTGTGTGTGTGTTATCCTAAAAGGCCAATGCTCTCTTATCGGGAGGAGTGAGTGCATGTTCGCGAGAGTGACAAGAGAGAGTGGGTGGAGGCGATCCAAGACGATCGCAGATAAGACAGGCATCACAAAAATCCAGATTCCACCCCACTGCCAGCCCATGACTCACACACACTCACATGTACGTAAAGACACACACACACACACACACACACACACACACACACACACACACACACACAGAGACATACATTTGGCACATACACGCACAGCCCAATGAATAATTAACCCATACCAAGAGTCTCTTCTGCAGGGCTTTCAGTTTCTTAACTTCAGCATTGGGGGGTGGGGGGTGGGGGGTGAGGGAGAGTGAGGCAGAAAAGCTTGTTTAAGCGCGAGAGCAGAGAGGGGGAGGAGAGGCGGGGGGAGGGAGGGGGGGAGAGGAGAAGGGGGTTCTCTATAATGAAATTTGAAATTTGCAGAACATCAAAGGCTTCTGTAGCCAAGCCGCTGTGGCAGCAGAGCAGAGAGGAGGAGTGCATCTCTTTCTCTCCCTCTGTCTCCCCCCCGTCTCTCTCACTCTCTCTCTCTCTTTCCTCCTTCTCTCTTTCTCTCTATCCCTCCCTCTCTGCTAAAATGTGTCTCCCCAGAGGTGGGGGTGGGGGTGAGTGGAGGGTGAGAGAGAAGGGAAGAGTTGATTAGGAGGAGAGGAGAGTGGTGGTGGGAGTGGGTTAGAGATGGGTGAGGGTTTGGAGAGAAAAAATGGAAGAACAGGGCTCTCTCTCTCTCTCTCTCTCTCTCTCTCTCTCTCTCTATATATATATATATATATATACACACACACACATATATATACACGTGTGTGAGAGAGAGATGAGTGTGTGTGCATGTATGAACAATAGGTTTTATCAAGCCAGCTTGAGTGCTGTGTGTGTGTGTGTGTGTGTGTGTGTAGGGCCTTGGAGGGGTGAGTGTGCCCTCTGATAAGGCATCCTAACTTAATGAGCTTGAAAGGGGGGAAGCGGCGGGGGGAAGTGGGGGTTCGGATGATGGCTGGGAAAAAAAAAAGGGGGATCGTTTGGGGCTAGAAGTCTGTAGGAGCCGCCCGGGGGTTTAAAACGGGGCACAGCATCAGCAGGTTTCGTAATCGGGCTTCAAGTGGCACGTCTCTCATTTTGGAAAGTCTTCAAAAGTCAGATTTACCCTCTCAGCTATTCCCCAGCTCCCGCATTTTATTTAATAGTCTGTGTGTGCTTTACATGAAAATCTTTTTGCTGTGCGCCGAACTGATCGATCGCAACGAGACGTCTTTCTAACGCAACCACCGGGCAGTATTGGCTAAGACATAACCGTTAATAGGAGATAATAGGAGGCATATTGTTCTCAGATAACTTTTCTTTAATTGCCAGAAGGCGTCTGCCCGTCCCCCAGTGAGAGCAGCCGAAATGTTGAAGCGCGATCGCTTTTCACAAGGAACGCAGGGATCATCTTCTGCGTTTTTCGGTCTTCAGATGTTGAGCTACTTGTTGTCTGCCCAGGAAGAAAAAAAAAAAGACAAAAACAACAACAAAAAACAACGTAGGAGCACACACCGCCTCGCTCCGAGACTGAAGTGTGTGCTTCCTCTCAGAATGTAGGAGTGTTGGCTTCCTCGCTCACAAAATGTAGGAGCGCTCGCTGAAGATTAGAGCCCAGCTAAAATGGATGCCTGACCCGCGCTGAGAAAGAGAAAGAGATGAACAGAGCAGGGCAGAGGAGAAAAAAAGTCTTCATCCTCTGTGCATAGGCAGACAGAGGCACAGAGGGAATACACACACACACACACACACACTGATGTACACGAGTGTTTTACACATATGGCATTTTACAGAAACCTCACAGGAGCAAGAGGCATAATGTACTACTTTTTCATTATCTTCTCTCTTTCAGACTATTTTTTCACCACCTCACGACAGTCTGTTTTCATTCTGTCAGCCTCTGGATAATCTCTCTCCTCCTTCTACTTCCCTCCATCTCTCCCTGTGTGTCTCTGCACCATCTCTGTCTCTTTTCCCGTCCTCCGTCCTCTCTCCATCCCTCCCGCTCCGTCTCTCTCTCCCTGAGGTCATCGAGGGCAAGCGTGGTGCCGCGGACTCGTCGATAAGTATCATGTCAGCCTACCTCATGTGTTCTCGGGCAGAGCTACAGTCCTTCTGTTAGCAGCGGAGCAGCTCTGCTTTCGGCACTACTCAAAGTGTATTTACATTTTTAAGATGTTGAAGGGCTTTTTGTGCTCCAGCGTTCAGGTGTGCAGCTGCAGCGAACGTTGCATCGGTTTTAGATCAAGAGTTTGCAGTAACGTGCAAAAATTAAGCATATTTAAGTGCTTTATTAAGTGCAACTTTTGTTTGAATTATTTTATTTCTTCTTTGTTCTGCTGCACTACATTTCAGGGAATCTTTTTTTTTTTTTTACTACATTTTTTGTGCAGCTGTATCACTAGTTTAATATCAATATTTTACACATAAATATATGAAATATTATGCAATATTATAGATCAGAATAGCCCAATCTAGACCAATTTATTGCTGCATACACATAGGTGCATCAACAGTGATGATCCCCAATAATAACCGCAATATAAAACCTTTACAGGCATCATGAACTTCTGTACTTCTAATCAAGTAAAATTAGGACAGTCATACTAATTGTAATATTTTTACCTCAAGGTTTTGCTATTAGTACTTCTTCCACCACTGCTGAATTATTAGATCTACATTATAAGCTTTGTGAAACATGCTTTGGCATTACTGTACCTAATTAGGGTAATGCCAATAAAGTAAAATTTTAATTTGCAATCAAGATTGAGGTGAGGACACCAAGAGAAATTGCTAAAATGACGGAGGAGAGGAGTCAGAGGAATAGTAAAAGGCGGTAACCACACACCAGTAACAGGAGTGGACTAAGGAATGATTACATAAATCTCTGAATTGAGGTCATATCCCTCTTCAAATGTCTTCACCATGAGTCATCGGGTGTCACAAACTCTATGTCAATGCGCGTCTCTTCCCCACCACTCTGCAGCCGTAGGCCTTCCGAGGGAAAAAACAGAGAGAGAGACAAGACAGTGGGGTAGGACGAGAGGAGAGAGTACATTTTCCTCCTCCTCCTCTTCCTCCACCTCCTGCTCCTCCACCTCCTCCTCCACCCTCTCTCGGGGTGTCACGTCCTATTTGTGTCCCGAGGCCGTCTCTCTGGCGATGGTGATGGCGAGAGGGGCTCTCTCGCTTGGCTGGAGAGCAGGGAAGGACTTGGTAGCACGAAGCGGTGGTCTGTGCTCACATGGGAGAGAGAGAGAGAGAGAGAGAGAGAGAGAGAGAGAGTCAGCAATGGAGGGAGATGGAGAGAAAGGAGGAGAGAGAGAGAGAGAGAGAGATATGCACCCGTTCAGCCATGCCTTTGACAGGGGAGTCTTTCCGACAGGCGTGAAGAAAGGAAGGGCTGACTGGGCTGAGTGAGCTCACACACACATACATGTTTTTGTCACTTAGGAGGACATTGCATTGACTTGCATTCATTCGCCGCCGATCCAACCGTAAGCAGTACATGCCTGGTCCTCACCGTACACACAAACCCGAAGTCTCAACCCCAAAATTTAAACATTTCTCTTGTGGGTACCCACTTTTTTTTTTTTATCTGAGTCCCCTTAATGATGTGATTTGTGTCTCCACGGTTATCCAGATACACACCCTGAGCTACACCTGCCGTGTCCTGTATTCATGACCCTTCACGTGCGCGCACACACACACACACACACACACACACACACACACATTTCTTTCCCATCATTTCGACATCAACTTGGAAGACGTTTTCTCTTCCTCTCTAGTATTTTCTCTCCTCCATCTTTTTTTTTTTTACACCCCACAGTCGTCCCTCCATCCCTCTGCTGCTGCTGCTGCTGCTGCAGTGAGAGAGAGAGCGAAGCCACATAAGGTTATACACAGTGGCGTGACGCCATGCATTCTGATTTATAGATCTAAAATGGCCGCCGTGTTGTGACTGCTGTAGAGGGCTGGATGGAGAGCGAGGGGGTGTCGGGGTGGGGGCGTACGTTAGCTCGGAATAGCAGACCTTTTCTTGGACATTGTGTTCTCCTCACATGATGCGTCCTCTGCCCCGGAGCGCTTGCTACTACAGTGGTTTGGTGATGATGACTGATTAATTAGGCCATGATGTACAAAGCTTTACTACAGTGCTGTTGGATGCAGGCGGGCGGGCGGGAGGAGAAAATGGGTTCTCCCTGTGTCAGGCTGCACACAGTGTGTATTTGATAGGTAAATATGTCCGTGCATGTGAGGTTGGTGTTCTGGCTGCAGGTTGGTTTGTGGACGTTGGGTCCTTCCTGCAGGGAGATTAGAGCCCTCACATTGTAGCGGCAGCCACCGAGGACTTAGAGGTCAGCCGCTGCCTCAGCCTCTCTGTGGGGCGCAGAGCTTTGATTTACTGACTCCACTGCATCACCTCCAGCACACACACACACACACACACACACACACACACACAGCTAGTACCACACTGCCTCCATGTGGACACAATTAAACACTACCCAGCTGCTTTTCACTCCCATTATTCTCTCTAAAAACTTCTTTTTATACATGTCTTCCTTTTTAATGCACAATTTAATTCAGCTGAATTTCAGCAGTTTTATTTATATAGCCCACAATCACAAATTGGCCTCAAAGGATTTTATAGTCTGTATTAGGGCTGGGCGATATGTCGATTAAAAAAATATATATCGATGTATTTTTAAATGTGATATGGAATTAGACCATATCACATATATCGATATAGTTCATTTTTTTCGTTCTTTCTATATAAATGCTGCCCTTACTAGGGTTTGTCATATTTAGTTCTTTTGTAATATTTGTTATTCTTTTTTCATATAAATATATTTATTTCAGAAAAAGATTGGCCTATTTTATCTCATAGACTATTTTTATTTAAGATATTTTTTTATTTAAATGTGCACTTTATGGATCTTTGATATTTTGAAAAGGTACTCCTGTTTTTATAAAGTATTTATGTTCACGTTAATAAACTGTTTCAATAAAACTACTTGTGACATGTCATATTTGACTTTGGCTGAACATTTGTTCTCACTTTGCAATAAAAATATCAGGATTTTTTATCATATATCGATATTCAGCCTAAATATATCAGGATAAGACTTTTGGTCCATATCGCCCAGCCCTAGTCCGTACAGCATAAAACAGAATAAAACTCCTGAAACAACAAAAAACAGCCTTTAACTGGAGAAAAAAGGAAGAAAAGAAAGATCATGAGTATGAGTAGATCAACATAATACAATTACAATACATAGAATAAAATTACAATATATAGATGGATCAGTTTGGATTTAACTCAGGAGCCAGAAACAGAAAATCAGCCTTATTTTAACATGCAAATATAAGTGTGAGGTCGATTAATTTTAAATTAATCTCAAACGATTCCAATGATGGATTAATCAATACAATCATTCATCACACTTTCTGCTTCCAGACTGGAGGAAATATTCCCAGAAACGTCACCTCTCAGTGTGAAATGATTAAAGGACGAGGGAACATTGTCTCATTAGTTCTTGCTCTGTCATAACTTACAATCATTTTGCCGTTCATTGTGTGATTTTTTTCTTTTAACAGGGAATTTAATCCAGACCCATTTACTGGCTGGTTGTTAACGTAAAGACTGAATGAGACTTTCAACACCGTTAGCCAGAAAACTAATGCTGTAACTCTATAACTCTGAAAAGGTACATTTGAAATGTAATTAGGTACATTTTATCAACTTGAGAGAAAATATTTTTGAACATTTTGGCAGCCTTAAATTAATCTAATAATTTACAGTTAACTAAATGTCTCTGGGCTGTTCTTTATGTCTTGTCAAAAACTCCAATGTGCAGTGGTGAAAGTATTCAGATCCCTTACTTAAGTAAAAGTACTAATACAACACTGTGAAAGTACTCCACTACAGTAAAAGTCCTGCATTCAAATTCAAATTCTTACTGAAGTAAAAGTTGCAGCATCAAAATGTACTTAAAGTATCAAAAGTAAAAGTACTCGTTATGCAGAGTGGACCCACTCTGATTGTTTTATATATTCTAGATATATAATTAGATTATTTATATTGATGCAATTATGTAAGTGCTTTAATTTGATAAAGACCGGGCTAATTTGAACTACTTAATATACTGTTATGAGGTTTAATTTTAAAAAATGTTTAATCACTTTTTATTCATTATGTTTTTTATGTTAAATCTCGACCTGAAAAGTAACTAAAGCTGTCAGCTAAATGTAGTGGAGTAAAAAGTATGATATTTGCCTCAAAATGTACTGAAGTAGAAGTATAAAGTTACATAAAAATGGAAATACTCAAGTAAAGTACAAGTACCTCATAAGTACAAAAGTATCAGCATCAAAATGTACTTAAAGTATCAAAAGTAAAAGTACTCATTATGCAGAATGGAGCCATTTTGATTATTTTATATATTCTAAATCTATTATTAGATTATTACTATGATGCATTATTGTAAACAGCATTTAATTTATCAAGATATGGCTCATTTTAACTACTAAATATACTGTTATGAAGTTTATTTTTTTTAAAACAAGTCAAATAACTTTTGTATGTATTTACCTGGTGACTGCATACCAACTTTAGTGTTTATGTAAGTATTCCTTTATTAAATTATTAAAACTAAAAACTAAACACAAAATGTATCAAGAAATAATAATACAGTAATAATACATTGTCTGGTGGGCTCTTCAACAACTCCAATCCTTTAAAATAACCAGCAGATTAATAGATTATGCAATTAATTGTGAGGTGCAGCCTGAATCTTGTTGACCAATCAGAATCAGAATCATATCAGGTTTTTTCACATACAAGGAATTTGCTGTGGTGTAAAACAACAAAGTACTAAATATAAATTTATATTAAGAAAACAAGTCCTTCAAGTCAAAAAACAGCAGCATAAATACAACAGGTAAGATAAAAAAAAAAATAGGAAGGTTCACAATAAATTGTTACAGGTGGGCGACAAATAAAAGTACAAACCTGAATAATTATAGGAAAAACATTTTGGCTTGATTAGTATGAAAAATTATGTGAATAATATTCCTTTGTTCTATGGTTTCTGAAGGCTTGTTTTGATCCATTTTGTATTGTTTTTTCCTCTAGATTGTCATGGCTTGAATGTGTTTTTTTGCCTCAAAACTTCATTCACTGATTATTTTGGTTACTGGCAGAAAGCAGAACAACCTGTAAATACAACTGTTATGTTTTCTTTTTATGAAGTTACAAACCTGTTAGCTGCTAACCAGCAGACACGGAACATTTGGACTAATTAGGAGTCATGTTTCTGGCCAAGGGGCGAATAAAGCTGCAACTAAAGATTATTTCCAATTAATTAAAATTAACAAGAAATTGAAGAAAACAATGGTCAATTTTTTTTTCCATGACTGTAGTGGTCTAAAAAAAACCAATAAGCTAAATCCTGCTCAGATGCATCACAAAGTTGCGTGATAATTCTGTGGGTTTATGATTTTACGATTTGATTTTTGCAGTTTTAAAGTGACAACTTCATCCCGAGAAAAGCTCTTCACCGTCCTGCTAGGGTTGTCACGATACTATCATTTTCAACTCGATACCGATACTCAGGAAAATATTCAATACTCGATACCATGTTCGGTTTTAAGGATAAAAACAAAGACCCCAAAATTTAACGGAAATAAATATTATATATATGTTAATATTTTTATACATGTTAATATTTACCGGAAAAATGCAACATGTAAAAATTAACAGAACCAAAATGAAATATATAATGTTAAATATTTATAATAAAAAACAGTTGTGCAAAAAGAAACTGCAACTATGATAACAAGCTTCAGATACTCGACACTTTTGAAAATGAGTATTGTTACAACGTTTTAGTATCGATACTTTTTTGAGTATCAATACTATTGACAACCCTACATTAAAACGAAATACGTTTCTTTTGCAATATTTCTGCAAAAACATGACTGTTTTAAACATGAAGAGCATTACAGTCTTTTGAGGAACCTTTAATAAATCTGAAATCTATAATAACCTCCAGTAATTCAAGCTGACCACAGCCTCCATAAAGGGACCAAACTCCAATTTTTAATAGGCAATTTAGACGTTTTATCACCTTAAGAAGAAATGAAGAATCCTTAAATTCTCCAACAGTATCCATGACAGTCTCATGCAGGGAGCTGATGAGAACGGGTGGAGCCAGGATTAGATACGTTCAGCTTCTGTTTCATGGTGCTTGCTGAATAAAGCAGAGCTCCTCAGTGCTTCTAAAGGTGCAGTGTGCTACATGGAGCTACTTGTTGCCCACAGACTCTCCCAGTGCACCCCGAACTTGTTGTTTTGTCAGCTCCCAGGCGCACTGATCTAGAGAGGACTGAGTGCTTGTATTATTAGATAGAGAAAACCACTCAGCTCAGCAGGTATTTGATATATCTGTCAGAGGTGTTTAGTGTGTGTGTGCATGCGCGTGTGTCTGCGCCAAGCAGTGTGCTTTCTTAGCGTGTTTGAAGCCCTTTTCTCAAGGTGTTTAGAAAAGTGTAAGTATGAAAGTGTCTTAAGGAGTTCTCAAAGAGAGCGGATACTCTTTGATGCTTTGTCCCACGGAGAGAGCCACAGAGGCAAGCTGCACTGCTGAAAGAAAAAGATGTTCCTTTCTTCTGTCACTCAATCAGCCCGCTTTCTAGCCGAGGAGCAGAAACTCTTTACTGTATTAGTGAGAGGTATTGAAAGTTCACATCCAATACACCACAGAATAAAACAACCATTTAAAGAGCCGTGTTCATTTTGAGGAAGTTACAGAAAAGGGAGAAAGTAGTGCTGAATGTGTGCCACGACTGGTGAAGAACACATGAAGACAAACTGGGAATTTTTTCCTTCCAAATTGGTCTGTCATAGTGGTTTTAACCCTTTAATGGCAGTGGTTCTGCCGCTCCAAATTTAAAGGAGCACTCCAGGAGCTGGTGTTAGGGGCTCTGTTGGCATAAAATCATTATAAAATCTATAACAGTGTTGATTTTGGCAGCTATTTAAGACTTGTATATACATTCTATACACCTTATATACATTAATTTCTGCTGCTATATTTTTGGTGTTTGTTTGTTTCCTGAAAGTACTTTACATTTTACAGATATTGCACATTGGAGAAAATATATTTTAGCATGTTAAATAGGTTAAATAAGTTGTTGCATGTAGTAATAAGAACTTCAATGAATAAATATATTTATAGCGTGCTAGAGTTAGGGGCTCGGTTGGCATAAAATGATTATAAAATCTATAACAGTGTTGATTTGGCAGCTATTTAAGACTCTATTTAAGATATACATTCTATACACCTTATATACATACATTTCTGCTGTTTGGCATTTATTATTAATATATATTTTGGGTGTTTGTTTGTTTCCTGAAAGTACTTTGCATTTTACAGATATTGCACATTGGAGAAAATATATTTTAGCATGTTAAATAGGTTAAATAAGTTGTTGCATGTAGTAATAAGAACATCATTGAATAAATATATTTATAGCGTGCTGGATTTAGAGGCTCTGTTGGCATGAATTGATTTTAAAATCTATAACAGTGTTGATTTTGGCAGCTATTTTAGATTTACTCTTCGTCTTTAGAGATAAGATTAGATATGATTTATTTATTCCGAAGTAGGAAAATTTTGTCATCACAGCAGATCAAGATACAGACACATAGATTAAAAAAAAGAATACAAAAAATAAGACATATATACATACATTCTATACACCTGAGATACATTACTGCTATTAATTATTATTAGAAAATATATTTTAGCATGTTAGATATGTTAAATAAGTTGTTGCATGTAGTAGTAAGAACATCAATGATTAAATACATTTATAGCGTGCTATATTTAGGGGCTCTGTTGGCATAAAGTGATTATTAAATCTAACAGTGTTGATTTTTGCAATTTTATTCTTAAGTCTTTAGAGATAAGATAAGATCTGACTTTATTCATCCCGCAGTGGGGAATTTTAGTCGTCACAGCAGCTCAAAGTACATAGAATATAAAAAACAGAAAAACAAATAGAAATAATAAGACATATACATATGTTTTATACACATTCTATACATACATTTCTGCTATTTGGCATTTATTATTAATATATATGTGTTTGCTTTCCTGAAAGTACTTTGCATTTTACAGGTATTGCACATTGGAGAAAATATATTTTAGCATGTTAAATCGGTTAAATAAGTTGTTGCGTGTAGTAATAAGAACATCAATGAATAAATATATTTATAGCGTGCTGGATTTAGGGGCTCTGTTGGCATGAATTGATTATTAAATCTATAACAGTGTTGATTTGGCAGCTATTTTAGATTTACTCTTCGTCTTTAGAGATAAGATAAGATATGATTTATTTATTCCGAAGTAGGAAAATTTAGTCGTCACAGCAGCTCAAGATACAGACACATAGATAAAAAAAATATATAGAGACATATATATACATTCTTTACACCTTATATACATACATTACTGCTATTAATTATTATTAGAAAATATATTTTAGCATGTTAGATATGTTAAATAAGTTGTTGCATGTAGTAGTAAGAACATCAATGATTAAATACATTTATAGCGTGCTATATTTAGGGGCTCTTTTGGCATAAAGTGATTATTAAATCTAACAGTTTTGATTTTTGCAATTTTATTCTTAAGTCTTTAGAGATAAGATAAGATCTGACTTTATTCATCCCGCAGTGGGGAACTTTAGTCGTCACAGCAGCTCAAGGTACATAAAATATAAAAAACAGAAAAAGAATAGAAATAATAAGACATATACATATGTTTTATACACATTCTATACATACATTTCTGCTATTGGGCATTTATTATTAATATATATTTTTGGTGTTTGTTTTCCTGAAAGTACTTTACATTTTACAGATATTGCACATTGGAGAAAATGTATTTTAGCATGTTAAATAGGTTAAATAAGCTGTTGCATGTAGTGGTTTGAACATCAATGAATAAATATATTTATAGCGTGCTGGATTTAGGGGCTCTGTTGGCATGAATTGATTATTAAATCTATAACAGTGTTGATTTGGCAGCTATTTTAGATTAATTCTTAATCTTTAGAGATAAGATACAACTTTATTTATCCCGCAGTGGGGAAATTTAGTTGTTATAGCAGCTCAAGATACAGACACATAGATATAGTAGACAGAATAAAGAATATAAAAAATATGAAATAATACATACATTCTATACACATTATATTCATACATTACTGCTATTCGGCATTTTTTGATAAATATTTTCTTTATTTGTTTGTTTCCTGAAAGTACTTTGCATTTTACAGATATTGCACATTGGAGGAAATATGTATTAGCATGTCAGATATGTTAAATAAGTTGTTGCATGTAGTAGTATGAACATCAATTCATAGTCTTTAGAGATAAGATAAGATAAGACATAACTTTATTTATCCCGCAGTAGGAAAATTTAGTTGTCACAGCAGCTCAAGATAGAGACACATTGATATATAAGACAGAATAATTCATTACCATTAACCGCTTATCCGCAATCGGGTCGCGGGGGCTGGAGCCTATCCCAGCTGTCATTGGGCGAGAGGCGGGGTCCACCCTGGACAGGTCGCCAGACTATCGCAGGGCTAACACATAGAGACAGATAATCACGCTCTCATTCACACCTACGGGCAATTTAGAGTCACCAATTAAACCTAAGTGCATGTTTTTGGACTG
This sequence comes from Centropristis striata, assembly GCF_030273125.1. Taxonomy (NCBI): domain Eukaryota; kingdom Metazoa; phylum Chordata; class Actinopteri; order Perciformes; family Serranidae; genus Centropristis; species Centropristis striata. Next base: position 6,572,125 of record NC_081532.1, read on the forward strand.
TGGGAGGAAGCCGGAGTACCCGGTGGGAACCCACGCTGACATAATAAGAATATAAAAAAAATATGACATATACATACATTTCTGGTATTTTGCCTTTATTATTAATATATTCATATGTTTGTTTGTTTGTTTCCTGAAAGTACTTTGCATTTTGCAGACATTTTGCACATTGGAGAAAATATATTTTAGCATGTCAAATATGTTAAATAAGTTGTTACACACACACACACACACACACACACACACACACACACACACACACACACACACAGATAGACACTTATAGTTATACACAGTATAGTATAAGTGGTATATGGCATATTTAATATAGAAGAAATACAGAAGGCCTAATATAGGCCTAATGTGGTTGGATGTAAAGAGAGATAGTGCAAATAAACCAGTAAAACCGGTAGTTTTACTAACAATTCTGGTATTTTCTATAGCTTAAAAATGTTTAAGTCCAGTTTTTACATTATTAGTCAAAATGTTTTCTCTCTTAAAACAAGTGTTAATGTTGCCTGCTGTCTTTTAATTTACTCCTAGTCTTTGTCCTTGTTAGTCTTTATCAACCTCATCCTCATTATCAGATTGAACATTTCAGTCAACTTACTTTAGCCAAAACTAATAATTGTGTCATTCTAGTCAAACTTGTTTCTCATAAGATTGTATCTTTTCATTTTAGGCCTAGGTAATTAATTACACAGGTTGAATGATTAATAATGCAGCTTTAACTCTGAGTCCTCCTGACTGCTCATTAGTGATGTGCAGGTCAGTTGCACCCACCTGGCTCGTTATCAGAGCCAATCTGCACCATCAAACATGCAAAAATATGCATTAATTAAGCGCTTGAACCTAACCCCACCTGCAAACTTTATGAATTATAGTAGAACAGTTATCAGGACTGAGACGACAGAGAAGGACTGAAAGAGTGACAGAGAGAGAAGAAGTAGGGCTGGGCAATATATCGTTATTAAGAGTTATATCGATATATTTTAGAAAGAGATCTGTAGTTGAGACAATACTGCCATACAAAAGATCTATATCTAATCTTTCAGTTATTAAAAGTGTAATACCAATGCTGTAGTATGGTTAAGTGGAATTACCCCTTTTAGTATCGAAATACTCATCTAGATTTTTTTTTCTATGCAATAAATCTATGCACGACACTTTGCTATGTTATTAATATTATTACTATTATTATTATTATATATACTGTTGCTGCCATTACTATTATTACTATATACTGTAATATACTGCTATTATTATTATTATACAGGCCTTATTTATTATTATTATTACTATTATTATTATATATTATATATCATATTATTTTACTTATAATTACTTTACTTATATTTTTCATTTTATTTTCATATTGTTTATTATCTATTATTACATACTATATTATATATATTATATTGTAAATATTATATACTGTACTATTATTATTATTATTATTATATACCGTCGAGTCACTATAGCATTGTTGCCATCATATCACCAGTTTAATTATTACCATCATCTTGCCAACCATCCTACCAACTGATGTTCTTTTTTTTTACTTCTATCTATCTAAAACATGACATTTACAACCGTTGAAAGGTACTGGAAAAGCTTGAAAATGGACCTTGAAAGTCCTTGAAAAGTGCTTGAATTTGACCACTGAAAAAGTGTATGAACCCTGTGCGTGTCATCTGATGTTATATTTCTCTGCCTCTTGTCTTCAGTATTAGCTCCCCAGTCACTAATGTGGATCATGTTTGTGCTTTGTCCCCAGGAGCTGGATAAGAAAAACTACAGTGGCATCACCACGGAGATCATGGAGGGGCAGACGTTCTACTACGCTGAGGACTACCACCAGCAGTACCTGAAGAAGAACCCTAAGGGTTACTGTGGCCTCAAAGGAACCGGAGTCTCCTGTCCCATCGGAGCCGGCAAGGACGAGCTGTGAGGGAGGAGTGGTGAGACATGAAGGAAGGGTTTATGAAGGCTGTTATTTTTTCATTTATCATACTTAATCTTTCATTTTAAAAATATGTTATACGCTAGTTAAGTATATCTGCTCCAAGTATCTTTAAGTATTTTATATTCAAATATGTTACTTAGCCTCTGTTAGCTATGGAGAACAATATAGAATCAGATTCAGCTTTAATGGCCAAGTATGTGTTAGATTACACATAATAGGAATTTTATTTGTTTTTGTTGTTATATGTACAAAAATAGACATACAGCTAAACACAAGCACACCAAGCTAGACAAAGATATCACCTTTTAACTACCACCTACAGATATAAATATACAGTCATGGAAAAAATGATTAGACCGCCCTTGCTGATATCTAGACATTTCCCATGGTTTTCTTGATAATGATTTTGGTTATTATCAAGAAAACCATGGAAAATGTCTAGATATCAGCTCTTAAATTAAACTACTATGAGGTATTTTTGTTGTTATCATTATATTTGTCCCAACAAATGTACCTTTAGTTGTACCAGCCATTAAAATGAACAAGAAATTGAAGAAAACACTGGTCCAATCATTTTTTCCATGACTGTATATATATAAAACTATATATATTTTATATGTATATTAAAACCAGACTGTAAGAGAGCTTTCTCTGTAGCATCTGTGAATCATAAATTTTATAGCACCTAAAATGCAGTACCAAGAGTATTAAGAAGACAATATGAATGGAAATGGGGTTAAACTTGAAGTTTTAGTGCAGCTTTAGCAGCAAAAAAAAAAGGATGGGTTAAATGCAGAGGTTAAATTTCCCCATTGTGGGATTAATGAAGGATAAATCTTAATCTTAATCTGTATCATGTTGGACTGCAGCAACAGTCAACGTCCACAAGGTGGCAGTGTTTCTCAAAGAACAAAGTAGAGCCCCTGTAGAGAGTTTCTATTTCTTCCCCTTTAATACAACATAGTTGTAGCTGAGAAACCATGAGAAACTTTGTCTTCCAGAGTCAGTTGATTGGAAGAAAATCAACCAGCCTTAATGCTTTTACTATCCAGGAGCCTTTTTATGCATTTTAAAGCCAGAACACGATAACCATGTTCACACTTTACTGTTTACTGAGTAGCAATTTGTCAGGTTTCTGAAATGCATATTTTAATATAATCAAAAGCTTTGTAACCGTTTGAATTTTAATGGGTCTTATTTTTGTATTTCACTATGAATAACTAATGTGAAGGAACTTTACTATATCAAGACTGAACTAAGCAATAAAACACATGTAAACTTCTGTCACATGCATGTGTGTGTCAGTTTGTTCATGCATGCATGCATGGTCTACCCTTGCAGCTATATATATCTTAAAGATAAGCACTGTTTAGATTATTTCCCCCTTCTTTTCTGCTCCATTTGAGAAGGGACCAGACCAACGAGGGACACATGGGTCTGACTCACATACACCCACCAGGGACCACTCATTGTGGATTACAGAATGAGACATTTGAGGCACTGATGTATGCGATATGATACACACTTTGCTTAAACAATCCGTCCTCTCCGCGTAAACCTGTGATTATGGATTAAAGTCCCATTATATAATTATATATCAGAGAGAATTACTGTGATACGTTTTATCACCAAACAACTGAAAGTCTATTTAAAAATTAGAATCACTCATCGCTAGATTCTAAAATACAGAGATGATATCTAGAAAAAGCTTTTTGGTCGACCGCAGCAGTGTGATTCACCCCGCTCTCGTTTTCCCCCTCCCTCTCTGCTATCTCTCTTTCTCTGTCTGTGTGTATGTGTCACATCCTGACACCTGTGTGTAGGTGTGGACCAGGGCACAGGTGCAGGTGCAACCTCTCAGGGCCTATTTTAGTATTGGGACAGATATTTTTTGCATGTGTCTGCATGCAGCAGCCGTGTGTGTGTGTGTGTGTGTGTGTGTGTGTGTGTGTGTGTGTTTATGTCAGGGCATGTGAAGCTGTGGCTTGCTTGATCGAACCGCGATGAGTGGTATGTGGTTGGGCCAGCTAGCTGTTTTCCAACACCCGCCTATAATTTTGCATGCTCTTGTGTTTTGTCAAGTGTTTGAGAGGAGATAACCTTTTAATAAAGTCATCTTCATTTCCTCGGCTTTGAAGTAAGGATGGCATGAAAAGCTTTAATCGTGACGTGAAATCACTTTTTCCGCCATCTGCGATGGTGTTTTGACTTCAACAAGAGACAGTAAACCAACCGAGGCATAAGTCTGTTTAAACGGCCACATTGCGGGTCGGCGTTATCAAAACTAAGGTCATGAGTTAATTATATGAAGAGATTTTATGTTTAAAAATGACCACATTTAAAGGTGCAATGTGTAAGATATGGCCAGAATTGATTTTTTTGTTTAAAACTGTTAAATATTACCTAACATTGTTAATAGAATGTAAAGAAGAAACAGTTTTGACATGTCAAAGACGTCTATGTATTGTAATGCAGAGATATCTATTGAGATTAGCATGCTAACCAGCTAGCCTCAAGGCTGTCTGTCTTGTAATATCACTTGTGACTGGAGGCGATAGTGAGTCACTGTAGTGTCCAGTCTGTAGTAACAAAGCTACATTGTTCAGCAGTTAGCTGCTTTAGACATAAAACTAAGACTGAAATGAACACAAACTGAGAGTCTGCATTAAAGAGAATGTTACGATGGGTAACTATCAAGAGAGTCCCAGCAGAGTTTACTAGCTCAGTAGAGCACATGGAGACCAACAGTCCAGCAGAGCAGAAGTTCAGGAGGGACCTGGCCAAGAAAGCAGCATAAAAAGAGACAAGTTACAACATTTAACCACAGTGATCATAAACAATTAAATACAAATCCAGCCATCACAGCAACACTGAAGGAGCCTCAGTAACCAACTTATAAGGAGCAGTCACACCGACCAAGGGAAGCGATAAAGCGAGCCAGGTAAGCTCAGAACCAGGCTAAGCTAAGAAGAACCCTGTATTTTGTTGTGTCCTTTGCGCCAATATCGCACTTTCATCAACAACCTGCATGACATGGATTACCATCAACTGCACAGATAGTTGTGTTATGGTAATAGACAAAGATGCACAAAACCATCTCTGACTTAGCTTAGCTTGTGAGCTAGTAGGCCTCATCATTTATTGTGCAGACCCCTGCATCAGGCTGTGCCTCCTCTCTGCAGGGCTGTTGGTCTCTGTACACTACACTGAGTCAAGTCAAGTCAAGTCAAAGTTTATTTATAGAGCACATTTAAAAATAACCTCAGTTGAACAAAGTGCTGTACAGTTATTAAAGTACAATAAAAGCATAGACAAAAATAGTAATAAATAAAAACAATGAAAACAATAAAATACTAAAAAAAACAATTAAACAATAAAATAGTAATAAAAACGAAATCTAAAAACAGAGTTACAGTTAAAAAAGGAAATAAAAAGTAAAAAGCCTAGGATTTTTGCTTAGCTGGGACTGAACACCAAAGAGAATGAGTTAAAAATAAACTCCCGAGATAAAGATTCTCACAATCTTCTCACAATCTCTTAAAGCAGAATATCAGTTTAGGTTTAGGTCTTATTTTTAGTTTGGAAAGGCCGTGGTTAACTGTGTGTCTGGCTCTAATGTTACACCACCTTGAACAGTGTCACCGCTGAAGTTACTAAATAAAATCTTGCACAAGGTAAAACACTGCCCGCTCTTTTTTTGGAGCAAGGAATCACACAGTGCAACTCTAATGCAGACACATTAAAACGACCTCTAGGAGTAGCTGCATGAGTAAGTGTATGTTTTCTGTGGATTCCTTTGTAATAGATTAAAATGGGGCATGGAAATGCATGGTACTCTCATATACGCATCCATACACAAACACAGTGAGGCGAGTAGGACAGGAACCAGGCTGTGTGTGCCCTTCAGACAGAGCCTATTGTCTGCAGATGGGCCTTTAATGGCCCCACAGCTGGCCACAAAGAGCATACCGCTCTAGCTCACTGCTATGCCTCTCACTGGCCTATACTCAGTCACCCTGAAGAGAGGAGGCACACCAACACCACTGTGTGCATGCATTTGATATCTTATTCTAGGTATTATACCCTCACCAGCATGCATTTTCCTGTTTTTCAAATTCTCTCCACTTTAAAAACTCATAAAGAGAAATCCTGGGCCCAACGATTTGAAGAATAGTTTGAGTAGAGTGGGCTGAAACAGAGAGAGGTGCTGGTTGTTTATCAGAAGTACTCTGCACTCTTACCCACACATGTACACACATATAAACACACGTCCCAACCACTACCTCCGTCCTGTACTGCCGCCTAATGCAAAAGGCTTCGCCCACGCAAAAGAAACAAACACACCAAAAAGACACCTTGCAGAGACGTGCACCCACACAAATTTCTTGCACTCTGATACGCTCTCTATTGTGTCCTCCTTTTCACAGCTTTTCATTTATCTTCCCCATGACAGCTTTAATAGATCTTACCGTATGTATATAAAGTACCACGTATGTATACATCGTTAAAAACAGCATGCCATTTCCTCTTTGGCTGCTACTCCGCTAAATAATTTGTTTCTTTAGACGGCAAACACGGCATTGTTTGGTGAGCTTTATAAATAGAACAATAGCAGAGAGTGGTGTATTCTGGTGCTGTCCTACCAGCTGGAGGATTGTTGTGACTTCTTGTCCTGTTCCTCACGTAATTACTTTTCTAGATTGTAGAGGTAGTAGGCACAATTTGGATGTGTGTGGGTGTCTGCAGCATGTGTGATAGCAGAGGGGGGAAAACAGAGCCTGCTTATCTATACGGCCTGTACATTTCTCTCATGATGATATGAGAGTAGTGTGCAGGGTTTTTTGCAGATGCCAGATGTGTTTGCATCCCCTCCTTCCCCTCCCCTCTGGTTCCTGCATGGGCGCAGGGTCTCAATCAGAGCATCAGGGCTCCAGGAACCGGAGCACAGCAGTGTCTCTGTGCTGCCCAGAGAAGTGCAGCCTTGTCTGGGTCGGTGCATCTGCAGCCTGGGGGCGAGCCGGGGGAAGAGGGCTCGCCCTGGTGCCCCCTGCATGCTGGTTTGACTCGAGGTCTTCTCCGTCGGCGCAGCCTGACCCCTGAACTCTGGAGGGAAACACAGGCTTATCCCAGACAGACACAGTGGAACAGTTTGACAGGTGGATAAAACTTTAAGACCTCAAACAGGTTAGTTTAGTCCACCCTCATTGAAAGTAAAAACAAAAGAAAGGCGAGCTCACACTTGCTCACACGTTCTCATGTGTTCTTTCACATAGAGAAAATGTCACAAGCCTGTTCCTCCTTTCCACTGGGAATAGCAATGGGTTAAGGGTGGGGGTGGAGGGCAGCACGTGCTGCAGGGCCTAGTTGGCTTGCTAACTGGCCCACTGGCTTTCTGGCTGACAGCCCACACTGTGACACTCTGCACCTGGGAGCCTGTGTGTTGTCAGCCATGCTAGCTAGCACGAGCTACCACCACATGACACACAGGAAACACAGAAATAACTGCTTAGTGTCTTCAGCACAGTAACCACTTAACTGGGGGTGTGCTGCTGAGAGAAAGGGGTTGAGGAGAGGGGTTAAAAGAGGAGAAGACAGAGGGATACTGGGGCAGGGTGATAGCATTAAGGAGTAAGAATAGAAAACTGGAAAGGAAAGTGAAACACAAAGATTCTAGGTTGTTTGCACCTGTTCAGTCTTTTGTCAGAGGAAGATTCCAGCGGCCTTGGTGCAGACAATAAACGGTGCATTTACATATTCACTGACAGATGTACTATATCCTGTTTATCAACTGATTTTTTTTCTTTAATCAAGCTCCTGCAAAGATGATTGTGTAACTGTGTAAGATTGACATTTTTCCAGCTGAGGTTCTGATGCAACGGTTCAGTTTCCAAAACAGCTTTCTTATGTTAATTCTCTGGCTTTATCTGCTGTCCATCTGCGCCTTGAGTCATCGGAGCCTCACCTCGCACAGGTGTGAGAGCAGCAAAACCAGCAAGCCCTCGATTAGAGCTCTGAACAGGAAAGTGTTGTGCAACATTTTAGGCTTTCAGGTGGTGATGTGCTGGTGTGTCACCATTCTGTGGAAAGAGGACAGAAACAGGACACACACACACAGACAGTTTGTGTTGCAACATGCACCAACTGTGTTTTCTGTAAGCCAGATCATTTCTGTAGATTGAATCACAACATATTGGGTTTAGAGCCAACATATGATGGTGCTACTGGATTTACAGTGTGTTGTAAATATGTCTTTGTTTGAGCTGATGAGTAGATAGAGGAGAGAAGAGAAGGAGGAGAGATGCTGGCTGCACCAGGAGGAAGCTGGGTATGATGCTTCTCCATGCAGCTGCTCCCAAACACCCACACTCTTCCTGTTGGAGTGTGTGTGTGTGTGTGTGTGTGTGTGTGTGTGTGTGTGTGTGTGTCTGTGTGTGTGTGTGTGTGTGTGTGTGTGTGTGTTTGTGTCTGTGTGTGTGAGTGTACTCATTGATTTAATGTGTTACTTCCACATGAGGAAAAGGAACCTAATTGTATATTCTCCAGACTTTTTACCTGTATGCTTATTTTAATTATGTATATAATATGCAGTGGTGGAAGAAGTATTCAGATCCCTTACTGCAGTACTACCCTACTTAAAAGTACTAATACCACACTGTGAAATTACTCGCCTACAAGTAAAAGTCCTGCATTCAAAACTTACTGAAGTAAAAGTACAAAAGCATCAAAATGTACTTAAAGTATCGAAAGTAAAAGTACTCGTAATGCAGAATGAACCCACTCAGATTGTTTTATATATTCTAAATCTATTATTAGATTATTTTCATTGATGCTTTTATGTAAGCAGGGTTTTTAATTTTGTAAAGGCAGGACTCATTTAACTACTTAATATACTGTTATAAGATTTAATTTTAAAAAAAAAAGTCTAATCACTTTAAATTGATCATATATTTCATGTTAAATCTCGAACTGTAAAGTAACTAAAGCTGTCAGCTAAATGTAGTGGAGTAAAAAGTACAATATTTGCCTAAAAATGTAGTGAAGTAGAAGTATAAAGTCACATAAAATGGAAATATGCAAGTAAAGTACAAGTACCTCAAAATTGTACAGTACTTGAGTTACTGTACTTAGTTACTTTCCACCACTAATGATATCATATATACTATAATACACATTTTGTAACAATATTTAAGTTCAGTCTGCATTATTCCGCCAGTGATATTGGCCTTTTGTTAAGCATTTCTGTGGAAAAATTGATTATTTTATACTTAAGGCGGACCAATAATCTGGGATCAAACAGAAAGCTGGTTAAGAACAAAAAGAGTTCAGCGGTGCAGCTTGAAAGCTCTTGAAAAGTAGAAGAACTTCAGGTATCCTACAGAAGATGTAATCTAAAATAGCTGATGTAGGTTTCTCCTGCCTGGTTGAGGCGCTCTGTGTCTTTTCAAAGAAACACTGGCCTCAAAAAACATCCGCTGGTGGAAAGACTGGCCCGGCAGTCAGTGAATGGAAAGGTTTGAGGTGAGAGTGTGGCCACACTGGGGTGTCAGCAGGGTGTGCGTACGTGTGTCTGTGTGTGTGTGTGTGTGTGTGTGTGTGTGTGTGTGTGTGCGTGTTTGTGGCGGGCTTTTTTAACTTTCCATCACAATGAAATGCAAAGGGCTTTTTCATCTGCAGCACCTTTGTATCTGTTCAGGTTGACCTTTGGCACACAGCACCACTTCATTTTTAGAGGTGGTTATATGTACATTACAGTATTGTTTTGTCAATTATCTTTTTATGTGAAATCATGGTTAAATTATAATCATGTAAATGTAAAGATATAAAGTAGATGCTGTTTAGGATTTTATTTTTAAACTGACACATTATCTAAAATAGCTAAATATACATTTTTCAACAAAAATATATATAATTTAAATAATTTTGAAATAAATTAAATAAAAATCTACAAAGATAAAATAAATGTGTTTATACTTATTAAAATAGATATAAAAAAATTTAAAAATCATGTGCATTCACAGATATAAAGTACATGCTATGTAGGATTTTATTTTGAAATTGACACATTATCTAGAATAGCTAAATATACAAAATATATATAATAAAAAATATATAATTTAAATAATTTTTAAATAAATTCAATAAAAATCTACAAAGATAAAATACATTTTTATATACTCATATTTAAAAAAATCAAAAAATCATGTACATTCAAAGATATAAAGGAAATGCAATGTAGGATTTTATTTTGAAATTACACATTATCTAAAATAGCTAAATATATTTTTATATATAAAATAAAAAATAAATAAAAAACATTAAATAGTTTAAAAACTATTTAATAAATTAAGTCATTCAATGATACAAAAATAAATCTACAAATATAAAATAATAACATTTTTCAAGTAAAAAAATAATTCAATAAAAATCTACAAAGATAAAATAAATGTGTATATACTAATTAAAAGAGATATAAAATAATCAACAATATGACAACATCTTGACAAATGCATTGAAAATAAAATATTGTGGAATTCTAATTACATCATCTAGCCCATGTAGTGTATTTATATTAACCGATAACAAAATAAAACCAGATAAAATTGGGTTTGTCACTGATGAGGGATGTAATTTATGCAACATAAAGTCAACAAATGTAATTGAACTAAACTAAACACACATTTGTCATTAAGATAACATCATCAGCTCATCTGTAGCAGCACATCGGGATATTCAGACCACAGCCAGTGTGTCAGCTGGTCAAATGCTGAGATAAAATATTGTGTCTGGCTGCTGTGATGTCTTTGTATGTTGAGTGCTACTGGTTGAGCATACTGAGGCAGGATACAGTACATCTGCTTCACGCTCCATAATGATGGGGAACAGCACGTGTTCAGCACCAAAACTGTGTGACAGACTATTACATTACAGTGGTGCCAGTTCAAAGCAGATGGCTATTATTGAAGGAAATGAGCGTTTTTTTTGGCAAATCACGAAAGAACAGAATTCAATCAGGAATGTTTGTGGTGATTTCTGAGTAAAGTTACACATTGAGTCTGAAGGTAACCCAAAAGGACTTAAAAATAATCCAAAATGTATTTCTACTGAAGTGTAAAGGGCATTAGTTATTATTTTGATTATTTTCTCAGTCTCACTGCTCTATTCATATCTGTGAGGGCTGTATGATGGGTGATGATAGAGCTGAAAAGAAATTGTCAGTTAGTTGATGGAGAATGAATGCAGAAGAATGCTAAAAATGGCCACATCCAGCCTCTTGCTTTCTTTGTCATATATTGAGTATTGAATATTTCTTTCTTTGCTTTTATTGTTCAGACTAACAATTGCATATTAGGACCTGAAACTGTCAGAGCTGATTACTGTGGGGGAATTAAAGTCAGTTTCAAAGGGTTGAGAAAATAGCACTCGTGGTTAATTGCTCCTAAAATGATCACTGAAAAAGTTTAAAAAATGGAGTTTTATCTGATTAAGCTGTTTTCTTTTTCTTGCACCTTAACTGAATATTGTGCTCATATTTTTATATTTATATATATATTTATAAAATATATTAATACATATAAAAAAAGTATATATTACATTTTAATATTAAATAATAAGATAAAATAAATATTACAAATAAATATTATATTTATAAAATATAATAATACATATAATGTTATATTTATTTTATTATTAAATAATAAGATAAAATAAATATTACAAATAAATATTATTGTATTCATAAAACATAATGATGAATATACATTTTTTATTTTGTATTACATTTTATTATTAAATAATAAGATAAAATAAACTAAAAATGTTATATTTATTTTCTATTAAATTTTATTATTAAGTAATGAGATAAAATAAATATTAAAAATAAATATGATTATATTTATAAAATATTATACATACATAATTTTATATTTATTTTAATATTAAATGTTATTATTAAATTATAAGATAAAATAAATATTGTATTTATAAAATATAATAATGCATATAAGGTTATTTTTATACTTTATATACTTTTATATTACATTTTAGATAAAATAAATAGTATTATATTTATTAAAAAAACGGCAAATTAACTGGTGAAATAATCATTAGTTTTAGCCTAAGTTAAAAATATTTAATTATTTTGTCACAGGGCTAATTACATTTCATTTCACTGTGTTATTGCTCTTTGTAAAGTAAACGAGGTACTTCTGAACTTCCCCAACATTCAGATGTCAGAATAAAAGCTCATTTAGAAAGACGTGCAGTGTACTTAATCTATGACTGAGTGAAAAAAAAGTGAATGAAAGCCTCTGTCCCAGCCACCAATACGTACTGACTCATTACATGAAACCCATATATTGCCATCACCTTTGATGACAAATACCTCTGCAGCCTCCTCTTCTTCTTCTTCCTCTTCATCTACTTTTACTTCTCTGTCTTGCTCAGCTGCTCCTCCGTCTGTCACACTCTTTCCCCCCTTTCTTCTCTTGGGGCCGTGTGAGATGAGTACAAGACAGGGGAGAGTGTGAGCTGTGGTGAGCCACAGACCAAAATAACTGGTACTTTTTTATAAGAACACATGTGCATCCACCCACACATAAAGTCACACATGCATGCACAGTCGCACACATACACACTCGCACAGACAGAGGTCCTTTTTACTTGAGGATCCCTGGAGAGAGGTGTAGTTGGATGTATTTTGGCCGTGCCATGAGAGATTGAGTGTGTTGATATCCAGAGCTGGAAATGGACCTCCATGGAGAGTGAAGTAGGCCATGTGTAGACGCTGTTTATCAGCTAAGAAATTCTAAGTTTTGTCAACTGTCTGGACTTAAAACTAGAACATAATGTTCAGACATAAAGTAACTGTTTCTTTCTTTCTTTCAGCTTCCACTTTTTTTTCTCAAAGGGAGATGCTCCTCTCCGTCTCTGTCTCACTTTCTCTGTGTTGCTTTCTCTGCTGACAGATCCTGCAGCCTCCCTGTCAAGCTGGCATAGTGGCATCATTCTAAAACTGGTATTAGGCATTTCCTGCTGCGTCCGTTGGCGGGTGTAAGGGTGTGTGTGTGCGTGTGTGTGTGTCCGTATATATGTGTATGTGTGTGTCAGTGTGCGTGTGTGTGTGTCGGGGCGGAACGCACCTGGTCCGCGCAGCTGTGGGGATCCTAGCAGGGGGGAGAGAGAGAGAAAGAGAGAGATAGAGGAAGGAGAGAAAGAGAGAGGGATGGGAGGAGACGAAAAGGGCGCCCTGTGTGCTGTACTGGGGACCCAACGAGTTCAAATAGAGAGACAGAAAGATGTGGGGAGAAATAAGAGGGACACCATTTCTACACACAGTAGTTGGAGCATGCACAGGCTCACACTTTGACACAAAGTTGCTGGAACTGCCCTTTAAAAATGAGCTATTTTATCCGTTGAAGATAGATTTATAAGGTAAAGTTTCTGCATCCACCACGTGACGGAAATCAGAGTGCTCTGTTTCTTTTCTCCGGTAAAGGTTTGACAGCAATCTTAAACATTACACTCAGCTGAATAAATCAACCTTATGTATAAAATATTACTATAAAAGACCTCTGTATATGTTATATTCCTCTCTCACCAGAAAGGAAATTAACTGCACATAAAATAGTCAGTTTTACCTGCATGATGCTCACCCAGTTGGTTTTCAAATAGTGCATGTGAAACAAAAGTTACTGTTGATTAAATGCAGCTAATTTAAATGTTTTTTGGACAATCCTGGTTTGTCGCTTTCTGTCATTCCAGAGCCCCAAATGCACAACTTTAAACTGTGTCAGTCCAGACTAGGATGCAGTTCCTCTGTCCTTCTGCAGAGGGGGCAAGGAATCTGGGGGAAAAGGAGATGGGAGAGCAGTGATAGAAAGATTTTTTACAGTGCAGATTGAAGCGTGAACATATAGGCCAACGATAAGAGGAAACCACGTAGGAACCCGCACCATGAGGAAACAAACAAACGCGTCTATCAGCCGTTTTCAGGATGTAGCCAGAGCACAGATGTGCTCACACACACACACACACACACACACACACACACACACACACACACACACACAGAGTCTATTTCACAGCTGGATGACCGAGGAGCGGTCAGCACTGAGGAGGTCAAATGACCAGGTCAAAGGTCAAGCCACAGAGAACTGCAGTAGAAGAGAGGAGAGGGGGGGCGAGAGGGCATCGAGCACACACACATTTATTAAAGACATCATCGACACTGTTGCAACTCCTGAGCCTTTGCTCCAGATGGGCGAAGGAGGCAGCGGACGTCTGACTGTCCAACACACACACACACACACACACACACACACATTCTTCTACTTCTATCTGTGTGAGGGCCCTCAATGGAATAGTGAATTCCCTAGCAAGGTTATAATAGTTTTGAATTTTCATTAGTTTTACTTTTAATTTCGTTCTGAATTTTTGTTTTCAAATTCAGTTATATTTAATTCGTTTTTAAAGTGAGTTTGCTAGTTTTAGTATTAGCCTTAGTGTAGTTTTAGTATTAGTATTTAGTATTTATTTTTTGAAATGCTTTAGTTTTTATTAGTTTTAGTGTTAGTTTTAGTTTTTACTAATGGGGTATTTGTTGGACGGGAGATTAAAAGAGGTCACAGTGAATTTTGCCTTTATTTCCTTTTTTTTATCCATCTTCATTATGTGTGAAGAAAGTTGACAAAGACGAAAACGAAGGACATTTTCACTATAATTTTAGTTAGTTCTGTAACCACACAATACAGTTTCAGTTAATTATCATGATCATGTAACCTTTAACCCTTAAAACAAAGTCGGAAATCTCAAAAAAGCCTTTAAAGAAGTGAGGACCGGCCGAAATGTCCTCACTTTGCAAAAATGTTAAAAACGTGTTCTGGTCCTCACTATGTAGGAAGTACAAGAACACACACACACACACACACACACACACACATTCTGACCCTCCATCTGCATGTCGGTCAGAGTTTTGCAGGCGGGACAACACGGGTCAACATCAAAGCAGCATCTGTAGATCAGTTCCCAATAAGCTTCCACTCATTCTTCACAGGTCAGAGACTGACAACAAGACGTTTACTACAGAATATACAGTCATGGAAAACACTATTAGACCACCTTGTTTTCTTCAATTTATTGTTCATTTTAATGCCTGGTTCAACTAAAGGTACATTTGATTGGACAAATCTAATTATAACAAAGATAGCTGATGAGAGTTTGATTTAAGAGCTGATATCTGGTTATATAACATGGTTTTCTTGATAATGATTTTGGTTATTAGTACTTTAAGTACCAAAAGTAAAAGTACTTGTTATGCAGAATGGCCCAAGATTATGTTATGATGTTTTATATATTCCAAATATATTCTTTTATCATTAGTAGTAGTAGTAGTAGTAATTGTATTAGTTTTAGTATTAGTATTATTGTTATTATTAGTATTATTATTATGTAAGCAGCATTCTATTGTTGTCCAGATGGAATCGATTTTCACTACTTAAAATACTGTTATGTGGTTAAATTTATCACAGAGCATAGTCTTTTGAAAAGGGATCATGTTTTTCATGTTAAATCTTGACAATGATTTTGGTTATTATCAATAAAACCATGGAAAATGTCTAGATATCAGCTTTTAAATTAAACTATTATGAGCTATTTTTGTTGTTATCATTATATTTGTCCAAACAAATGTACCTTTAGTTGTACCAGCCATTAAAATGAACAAGAAATTGAAGAAAACAAAGTGGTCTAATTTTTTTTTTTATCCATGACTGTAGTGTGTAATGTAAATGTCATTGTTTTAGGATGAGATGCTTCTCTGGTTATGTGTTTAATCACTAGTTTTACGGATAAATATGCAGATTCTAATGTGTTCAAGTGAGTCCTTTTAAAACATGATGTAACAAAAATCTATATATGATAATGGTGCATTCACATTAGAAGCACATTTTTCACATAGTGTACTTTCATACAAAGTCAATGCAAAGACTAGATTAGACATTTGTCTGTGTGGCAGTAGCCTATCAGTGTTGAGATTCTCCTGCATAGCCCTGAACATCTGAACTGTGAACTGAACTGTTTGCTGACAAAGCTTGAATTCAGATTTTAACACATGATGGAGTTACTTTGGCATACCTTTGGTCCTTCTATTGCAGTTAAAACCTGTTTATTCTGGGTTGATACTACTGTAATAGAGGAATTCACCAAGCTGTGTGCACCTCCATTAAATGTTATGAACGCAGACACAATGCTGTTTGGTTTTTCAACATAATCCTGGACATCCACAGCAGATACAAAGCAACATTATAATAGTTTTGGATTTTTCATTAGTTTTGTGTTTACATTTGTGTTCAAATTCAGTTAGTTTTAATCAGTTTTTAGAGTGACTTTAGAGTGAAATGCTTTTATTAGTTTTAGTGTTAGGTTTAGTTTTTTTGTAATGGGGTATTTGTTGGGTGCGAGATTCAAAAAAGTCACAATAAATGTTGCCTTTATTTCCTTTGTCTGATCCATCTCAGCCCCAATAAGTTTATTAAGTCATAAAACCAGATTGATGAAATAGATTTCATATCAACCAAAAAGGTTTACGTATGAAAAAGGTTGACAAAGATGAAAACGAATCACATTTTCACTGTAGTTTTAGTTAGTTTTGTAACCACACAATACAGTTTCAGTTAGTTATCGTTTTTTTTTTTAAAAACTCTCGTTTTTATTTTTATTTCTGTTAACAAAAATGTTTTTTCAATTCTAGTTTTCGTTATTTTGTTAGTTTTCATTAACTATAATAACCTTGGTACAAAGCAGTAATAGTGGTTATTCTGCTCATGGTTTATACGATTGCGTTTTTACTTGTGAATAAACACAAATGTGATGCTGCAGCCCAATATCTATGAGGTTAAAATGTGCTGTGTGTTTGGTGTGAACATACCATAAGGAATAAAATGCATCCTTGTTTAGTTGCAGCTCTCTGTTTTAACCAGTGGTGGAAAAAGTATTCAGATCCCTTACTTCAGTAAAACTACAGTAAAAGTCCTGCATTCAAAACTTACTGAAGTAAAAATACAAAAGTATCAGCATCAAAATGTACTTAAAGTATCAAAAGTAAAAGTCCTCATTATGCACAATGGCCCCGCTCAGATTGTTTTATATATCCTAAATATATTATTGGATTATTATTGATGCAGAGATGTAAACAGCATTTTAATTTTCTCAAGGTAGGATTCATTTTATCTTCTTAATATACTGTTATGAGGTTTGATTTCAACATATGTCAAATTACTTTAAATGTATCATGTTTTTATGTTACATCTCGACCTGTAAAGTAAATAAAGCTGTCAGCTAAATGTAGTGGAGTAAAAAGTACAATATTTACCTCTAAATGTAGTAAATGGAGTAGAAGTATAAAGTTACATAAAACGGAAATACTCAAGTAAAGTACAAATTCATCAAAAAAATGTACGTAGTTACTTTCCACCACTGGTTTTGACCATTAGCTTATGGTGGCTAATGTTAGCAAATGTTGGATATAGCTGTATTACTGGCAGTACCAAGTAATTTTGCTGACTTTGTGACTTTTATTTGACTTGTGCTGCTGTTTTAGCACGTATCATTCTCCTGCAGCTGTCAGTGTGTGAGTCAGCTCCTCAGGACTGTCTGAACTACTCTGTGGCTTTATTCCGCATTTGTGAATTCTCGCAGGAACTCCAGAATAGCTGCTTCTTAATAACATTCAGGAGGTGTCTGGTCACAGCAGGTAAAATGTGTCATTTGTCTAGAAGTGACCGGACTAATAGATTACACATTGGTGTGCTGGTCTAATTACAGCAAAGTGGATTTAGCAGCTATTTCAAAATGTCCCATCTCTTCCTAATGTGACCTTTGAGTAGAATAGTTTGTGTGTGCGTGTGAGCGCAGAGCTGACTTGGTTATTGGTGTTTCTTCATGTGGCTGTAAAGATAATGTGGACGGTCTATTTTCAGAGTGACAAGTACATGAAATTGAGTTACAGAGGATTTGTGGTCTCTTATATGAGAAAAACAGGCAAAACATGAAGGGTGAAAGGCTGTTGAGATCCGTTTTCATGTGGGTTTCTCGAGTTTCTGTGTTTATTCCAATGTGACAAGGACTTATTAACGCTTGCCAGGTCCATTTGTATGTGTGTATACTGTACTGTTTATAAGCTTGGGTCTGTTTAATGCCATCCAATTACAAACCTCCCGTTCTCTCCCAAACAACAACCAGGCAATCACGCTTTTGTCTAATTAAACAGAATCAGCAGTTGCTTTTTATGGCAGCAAACTGTGAAAGCTGCACTCCTTTCCCGCAACGTAAAGCAATAACACTTGAAACTCTCCTCTCTCCTGCACTTATCTAACAGCTACCTTGTTGTTTAGTTTGTTTTTTTCTACTACAAATTACCTGTAACAAACAAACACACACACACACACACACACACACACACACACACACACACGATCTTATCAGCACGTTAAGATATGCTAAGTAGCGTGCATGGTCAACGATGCACGTTAGTGACCTCTGAGTTCAATTAGCCCCGGCATGCAGCCTGATTTCACAGTGTGACCCCTGCTGCTGCACACACACACACAGACACACACACACACACACACACACACACACACACACAGTACAACTCCCTTAATGTCTATCTACGTCGCCGGTGATCAATGCGTGCTTTGAAGGGGAAGAATCGGCGAGGTGGGCGAGGGAGGAGACCGGGTGAGCGAACACAGGACACGACTGGATGATGGAGGAGGAGGAGGAGGAGGAGGAGGAGGAGGAGGAGGAGGAGAGGAGAGAGGAGGAGGAGAAGGAGAGGAGAGAGAAGAGGAGGAGAAGGAGAGATAAGAGGAGGAGGACGAGGAGAGGAGAAGAGGAGGAGGAGAGAGAGAGGAGAAGGAGGAGAGAGAGAGGAGAAGAAGGAGAGGAGAGAGGAGGAGGAGGAGAGAGAGGAGAAGGAGTTGGAGGAGGAGGAGGAGGAGGAGGAGGAGAGAGAAGAGAAGGAGAAGGAGAGGAGAGAGAGGAGGAGTGAGAGAAAGAGGAGAAGGAGGAGGAGGAGAGAGAGAAAGAGGAGAAGGAGAGGAGGAGGAGATAGGAGGAGGAGGAGGAGAGAGAAGAGGAGAGGAGAAGGAGAGGTGAGAGAAGAGGAGGAGGAGAAGGAGGGGAGGAGAGAGAAGAGGAGGAGGACGAGGAGAGAGAGGAGGAGGAGGAGGAGGAGGAGAGGTGCAGTATGGGACAAGAGGTGAGGAAGGTGACATTGTATCCACAGTGATGGATGATGATGCTGGAATACAGAGAGATAGTATCTTTAGAGGCTAGATGACCTCTGACCCCAGCCATAAGGCCTTATGTGGAGGCAACAACTCCAACATTTGTTTTGAAACAGACAGAGAGAGAGAGAGACAGAGAGAGAGAGAGAGAGAGAGAGTGAGAGACAGAGAGAGAGAGAGACAGAGAGAGAGAGAGAGAGAGAGTGAGAGACAGAGAGACAGAGAGAGAGAGAGAGACAGAGACAGAGAGTGAGAGAGAGACAGAGAGAGAGAGAGAGAGGTCATGAGGCAGAGACGAGTCTCAACAACAACTAAAGAGCAACACAACCAGCAGGTTGACCTTTCTGACCTTATATAACTTGTTTCTTGAGAAATGTCTATAGGAATCTCTATAGCTGCATACAGGATGTAATAGGTGTATATTAAGTATATATATATATATATATATATATATATATATATATATATATATATATACTAATACTGAATTTGGAAAAACTGCTTTCAGTTTGTCTGCTGCATCTACCTGGAACATTCAAAACTATGATAACCAATAACTGCCTTTCACTGTAACTGTTTTAAATGTTTTTGCATGTGTTTTGTCTGTGCTGTTTCGTGTTTCCTCTGTACTCTGTTTTGTGTTTTCTCTATGCTCTCAACATCATTGTAAATGAGGGGTTGCACTCAATGATTCCTCGAGAAAATAAATAAAGGATAAATGAAAAAATGAAAATATATATACACGGTCGCCCATAAAGTTGGAATAATGAGAAGTTATACACTTTATCTGTCAATAATAAATCACATTGTCACAATCATTTCATGGAAAGAGATAAAAAATATTTTATTCCAACTTCATGGGCAACTGTGTACCATACGGCAAAATGAAGTAAAAGTCCTGTATTCAAAACAAGAGTAAAAAGTAGAATTTCGGAAGTTTCAGCACCAAAATTTACTTAAAGTACCAAAAGTACTTGTTATGCAGAATGGACCCACAGAGATTGTTTTATATATTCCAAATATATTATCTTATTAGTATTAGTAGTAGTAATAGTAGAAGTTGTATTTTTAGTATTAGTATTGGTATTATTGTTATTTTTAGTATTATTATTACACAAGCAGCATTTTATTGTTGTCAAGGTAGGGTTGATTTTATCTACTTAAAATACTGTTATGTGATTTAATTTGTTACAGTGCATATTCATTTTGAATTGATAAAGTGTTTCATGTAAAATGTTGACCTGAAAAGTAACTAAAGCTACATTTAGTGGAGTAAAAAGTACATAATTTGTCTCAAAAATGTAGTGAAGTAGAAAATTGCATGAATGGAAATCATCAAGTAAAGTACAAGTACCTCAAAATTGTATTTAAGTACAGTACTTGAGTAAGTGTACTTAGTCACATTCCACCACAGTTTACATTATTATTAAGTTAAGTTCAGATCTTTATTGTCTTGCAAGAGGACTGATACTAATTTTTAGTTGTTGAGCTGAAAAATTCGACTCTATTTATGAACATTTCTGGCGAGTTATGATGCAGCATTAATTATTTTAAATGTATGAAAATGCATCACACTTTACTTCCAACTAACAATGTAACATTATGATCAGGCATGGATTATTATAGCTGCACCAATAGGTGCTTCACTTTAATTACCACATAAAATGACACCTGATGATAATATATGGACTGTAACATACTATTCCTCCTTACTCCCTTTTATTGTTGTAGTATGAAAAATGGCTGAAAATGTTCAGAAGTCCCACTGTCCCTCACAACAGACATGGGTTAAATATATATTATGTTATAAATGTTAATTTCAATCCATTAAAAATAGATTTTAAACCCCCATAAATAAAAACAACAACACCATAATAAGAAGGAACAGAAACAATATATTCATGATTTTTTATAATTTATTTCCCTTCCTGCTATTTTCCCCACTTTGAAAAGACAGAAGTTGATTTCTGTGGGTTGCACCGCCGTGTGTTACATCATGAGAAAGCCCAGGATGTTTTTACACAGAATGTTAGATTTTAAATAGACAGCATACATGTTTTTGTCCCCACAGAGGACAAATATGACTTGCCTGGTCTGAAGGATAAGAAACTTGAACTTATAATGTCTCATGAGTGAGTGTTTATCAGTGTAGTCATGAGTCATTATAACTGCATTATAATTTACTATCAAAGCCCTTTAATGCACTATAGACGTCTTTGAAAATGATGATAATTTTGTTATTGGTATTCTGTTGTTGTTGTAATGAGATAACCCTCTGGAGTCTCCAAAAGCGCCAAAGCATGGCTTCTTCATCACATCCAGACGTAAAAACAAAGCAGACCAAAAAAAGACACAAAATGACTAAAAAAAAGACACAAAATGACCAAAAAAGACGCAAAATGAGAAGACAGAATAACCAAAAAAAAAACCCACAAGAGACACAAAATGACAAAAAAAGACACTAAATGACAAAAAAAGACACTAAATGACAAAAAAAAGACAAAAAACAACTAAAAAAGACACAACAACAGAAACAAAATGACCAAAAAAGACACAAAAAAGACACAAATGACCAAAAAAGACACAAAATGACTTACAAAGACACAACATGAGAAGACAGAATAACCAAAAAAAACCCACAGAAGACACAAAATGACTTACAAAGACACAAAAAAACTAAAAAAAAGACACAACAATATACACAGAAAGACACAAAAAAGACACAAAAAGACACAAATGACCAAAAAAAAGACACAAAATGACTTACAAAGACACAAAAAGACATGAAAAGGATTAAAAAATGGACAAAATAGCCCAAGGCTCCATAGAGTTAATAAAATATAATATGAACAGATAATAAAGGTATAGTTTTGCTGATTGGTATTGAGACATATTTGTATCCTGATAAACAGACTTCAAATTAGTCAAAGTGAGAAGCTGTGAAGGCAGAGAGCCAAACAACAGTTAAAACCATCAGGTAATAAAAGGAGAAGGAGGCACGGGGAAGCCCTCTGCCCTCTCTGTCTCCAGCCAGTCTACCGCAACATCTGGAGCTCCCATCAGCCCTCCTCAGAGACTGGCACTGCTGGAGAGAGGGATGAGAGGAGCGACAGAGAAGAGAAAAGAGAGGAGAGGAATGGTGTAGAACAGGGGTCGGCAACCTTTACGGGCAGAAGAGCCACTGTTGGCAGAAAAAAGGTAAAAATGTCTGAATGGAGCCGCAAATTATTTCAAGCCTTACAATGACAATAAAACAGCCTACGAAGTCTAAAGTCAAGTTAAGTCAAGTCAATTTTATTGATATAGCCTAAATCACAAATCACAGATTTGCCTCAAAAGGCTTTACAGCATTGGTCTCAAACTTGCGGCCCGTGGACCGATTCATGCCCTCGTGATGATATTTTGTGGCCCCCACCTTGATATGACAATTTAATGTGAGTTTTATATGAATGGCACTTTACCGTGTTGTGTGTGGAAGGTCCCTTCAATTACTTTTTTTGGTCATTTTGTATCTTTTTTAAGTAATTTAGGTTTTTTTTCTCTCATTTTGTGTCTTTTTAAAATAATTTTGTGTCTTTTTTGGGTCATTTTGTGTCTTTTTAAAATAATTTTTTGTCTATTTTGGGTCATTTTGTGTCTTTTTAAAATAATTTTGTGTCTTTTTTGGGTCATTTTGTGTCTTTTTAAAATAATTTTTTGTCTATTTTGGGTCATTTTGTGTCTTTTTAAAATAATTTTGTGTCTTTTTTGGGTCATTTTGTGTCTTTTTAAAATAATGTGTCTTTTTTGGGTCATTTTGTGTCTTTTTAAAGTAATTTAGTGTTTTTTCAGTCATTTTGGTCATTTTGTGTCTTTTTTTTAGTAATTTTTTGGGTTTATTTGGCCATTTTGTGTCTTTTAAATAATTTAGGTTTTTTTCTGTTATTTTCTGTCTTTTTTTTAGTAATTTTGTGTCTTTCAAGTAATTTAGTTTTTTTCTGTCATTTTGTGTCTTTTTTGCTATGATGCACATTTAAGTTGACCAAAAAGTAAAAAAAAAAAAAAGTTTCAATGTCATATATAAGCTGCATAGTTTTACAATCGAATAATGCAAATTGCTTTAGGTCTACACCAAAGTTAAATAAAAAATAAAATGTAAACAAATATTTTTATGAAGATTTTATTGTATAAATGTTGGTCACAGCCACAGGGATCCACTGCAGATGGCCTTAAGAGCCACATTTGGCTCTGGAGCCACAGGTTTCCTACCCCTGGTCTAGAAGAAAGGAGGCGAGAAAATGCTAATAAGAGAAAGAGTAACAATGAAGGTAGAGAGAGAAAAATAGGAAAATGATCAGTGCAAAATAGAGCTGAACATCTGTGCTTGTGGTAGGTGTGTGTGTGTGTGTGTGTGTGTGTGTTGTGCTGATGATTTTCCAGTGATCATCTTCGATGCAGAGCAGAGAAAGCATGAACACTGGGTAGCTTCTGTGGCGAAACACTCTGTGTGGCAGGAAACAGAACAACCTGTGATCTCTGCAAAAACACTAATGGAAAACCTCACTCAGATAAAAAAAAAAAAAAAAAAAAGACGTGGGTGTGTATGCATAAAAGTACAAGTGTGTGTTCATGTGCGTGCATTTAAATACCTGCAAGTGAGTGGGCGGAACGCCTTGCAAGTTTGTCAAAATTATAATTAAGACAAAGACACTGTGTTAGGGTTTCGCGTGCAACACACACCTGCTTTTGCAGCAATTAAGTTGAGAACCACAGACTTTCCTTTAGAGATAACAAGTGAGAAATGTGCAGACAAAACAGACAAGCCCTAACCTTTTCACACTTCACACCATTTTTTTTAAACCCGAAAACATCACTCTGTTCTCAACAGTTTATCTATATTTATTTCAACTGCTGATTTTATCTAAGATTAGAAAAGGAAACCGCTGTTGAAGCCTCGCTTGGCGCCCAATTGTTCACAGTTAAAATAAATCAAACCTGGATTATACTTTGCTCAAATTTTTCGGCAATTTTTAACTGCTATTTTGGTAGCAAATTGGTGACATACATGATGGAAAAAGTTATTAGACCACCTTGTTTTTTCACTTTCTTGTTCATTTTTAATGTCTGGTATAACTAAATGTATATATGTTTGGACAAATATAATGATGACAACAAAAATAGCTCATTTTCCATAGTTTTCTTGATAATGATTTTGGTTATTATCAATAAAACCATGGAAAATGTCTTGATATCAGCTCTTAAATTAAACTCTTATGAGCTATTTTTGTTGTTATCATTATATTTGTCCAAACAAATGTACCTTTAATTGTACCAGGCATTAAAATGAACAAGTTATTAGAGAAAAAGAGGTCTAATAATTTTTCCATCACTGTATATAGCAATAGAGCATGTGCATGGATGACAATCACAGGAAATATTTAGTGTAACAATTAACAGTTTGACAAATTCTTCCTTACATGTTAGCTTCTTCAAACCATGCAGGTTAGGGAAAGACCAAAAAAGCTCATAACAGAAGGACTGTAAGGGCATATTGACGTGTGGGACTTTATTTGAACAACATCTACTTCCTGCTCAAGCCCAACCAAGTTCAACTATATTAGTTCAAACAAACAAAACATTTCTGTCTAACCCGAGGCCTTACCCCCTAAACCGCCAGAGGGAAAATGTGTTTTAAGAGGATTTCTCAGAATTATATGAATATTCTGGTTTCTTGTAATCGCTTGCTGGAGGTGTTACCCCTCTGCTGTCTGAACAGAGCCAGCCTTATTTACATAGTGGTACTGGCCAGGACTGGAGACCAGAGATGATAGGCATCAGTGACTGATTTAAGGGTCTTGTTTTTGCCATCATGATGCCCTGAAAGCTGATCTCTGAGTAACGTTTCTGTTTGGAACTAATGTGTCACGGTCATGTCCTGACTATGTCACAGCAATGTCTTAACTGGCTCGACTCACTGGTGGCTCAGAGGAGACTACCAGCCTGTTTAACCTTCCTCTTGTGTTAGCTTTCTGTTACTGTCCATGGTGTTATCCATGAGTAAAGTGCAAGTACTTTAAAATTGTATTTCAGTACAGTACATGAGTAAATTGATTACATTCCACCACAGTTTACATCACTATTAACTCTCTGGAGTCCACGAAAGCGCCGGAGCACGATTTCTTCATGACATCACAATGTAAAAACGAAGCAGCATGGACCTTGACCAAGTGTAGTAACATGATTTTACTTTTTTTGCAGATATTTTTCTCATTTTGCAGTGTGCATTCAGCATTTTAATGCAATCTTTTGTGTTTACATTTTTCTGTGTTTTTTTTGTAATTTCTTTGTTTTTATCTGTGTTCTTTGTAATTTCTTTGTGTGTTTAATGTGTGTTTTTGTGTGTTTTTTGTAGAGAATGTTTAATGTTTTTGGTGTGTTTTTGTGTGTGTTTTTTGTAATGTGTGTATTGTTTTATTTTTTGTGTGTGTGTTTTTATGTTTTATGTGTGTTTTTTGTATTTTTTTGTGTGTGTTTTTTGTGTGTTTTTGTGTGTTTTTTGTAAAGAATGTTTAATGTTTTTGGTGTCTTTTTGTGTGTGTTTTTATGTGTTTTATGTGTGTTTTTTGTGTTCAAAATGTTGATCCAGTAAGTCAAAATGAAAAAAATAATCAGGTCATATAGGTGAGGTTGTGCTGAAAACAATGATACCAACATGGTAAATATTTTTAAGTGGTTTATACAGGCAGAATGAAAAGGAGTCCAAACCGACAAACTAGACCCAAACTCCAAAGGGTTAAGTTAAGTTCAGATCTTTACTGTCTTACAAGAGGCTGTTCCGATTGATGTTGTTTTGTAGTTTCTGAGCTGAAAAATTCAACTCTGTTTATAAAATTTTTTGGCGTCTTATGTAATATTCAGTTATGATGCAGCATGGATTATTTTAAATGCATGAAAACGCATCACACTTTACTTTCAACTAACAATGTGACATTATGAAAAAGCATGCATTATTATAGATGCACCAATAGGTACTTCACTTTAATTACCACATACAATGACAGCTGATAACATACTATTCCTCCTTACTCCCTTTTATTGTTGAGTTGTGTTTTCATCAGTCAGCCTTTTGTTTACAACTAGTCAAGAGCATTCATAGTATGAAAAATGGTTGAAAATGTTCAGAAGTCCCACTGTCCCTCACAACAGACATGGGTTAAAGGTATATTATGTTATAAATGTTAATTTTAATCCATTAAAAATAGATTTTAAACCCCCATAAATAAAAAAACAACAACATCATAATAAGAAGGAACAGAAACAATATATTTATGATTTTTTTTATAGTTTATTCCCCTTCCTGACAAAAAAAAAAGTTTTCTGCTATTTTCCCCACTTTGAAAAGACAGAAGTTGATTTCTGTGGGTTGCACCGCCGTGTGTTACATCACGAGAAAGCCCAGGATGTGTTTGCACAGAATGTTAGATTTTAAATTGACAGCTTACATGTTTTTGTCCCCATAGAGGATAAATATGACTTGCCTGGTCTGAAGGATTGAACTTATAATGTCTCATGAGTGAGTGTTTATCAGTGTAGTCATGAGTCATTATAACTGCATTATAATTTACTATGAAAGCCCTTTAATGCACTATAGACGTCTTTGAAAATGATGATAATTTTTTTATTGGTATTCTGTTGTTGAGGTGTGTTTTCAGCCTCTCGTTTACAACTAGTCAAGAGCATCCGTAGCATGAAACATGGTTGATAAATGTTGAGAAGTCCCACTGTCCCTCACAACGGACATGGGTTAAAGGTATATTATGTTATAAATGTTAATTTTGTGTCACGGTCACGTCCTGACTTTGTCAAAGTGATGTCTTAACTGGCTCTAGTCTGTTTAACCTTCCTCTTGTGTTAGCTTTCTGTAACTATCCATGGTGTTAGTGGGTCCGTTTCTAACCAGTGTCTTAAATGATCCATAAAATAACCTCAAAACAATTATTTATCATCCAGTTTGTTTCCTACCTCTTGGTTTATCTTGTTAGGCTCCTTATCCATGAAACGATTACTTTTAATATACTGTAGATCAGGGATGGGCAACCTAAATGCTGGAGGGGGACACAATTTTTCATTCACTCATCCCTTATTTCATCCACTTATAGGACCGTGCACTTAACCAGATATGATGAAACTGCAATTTTAAATATGTTTACAGTGCAGTAACTTAACTTATTTCATGCTCAAATGCATGTATTACAGTATAAATAGGAATGCAAAAGGTTTGAAGCAAATAAAAAAGAATCACTTACTGTGATTTTTATTTTATCAGTGCAAGAACAGCAGACCAACATTAAAAGAAACAAAATGAGCATTACCAAAAATGACACAAAATTATTTAAAAAAAGACACAAAATGACCCAAAAAAGACACAAAATTACCAAAAAAAAGACACAGAATTACCAAAAAAGACACAAAACTATTAAAAAAAGACACAAAATTATTAAAAAAGACACACAATTAAGAAAAAAAAGACACAAAATTACCAAAAAACTAATTAAAGGGACCTTCCACACACAACACGGCCGCAATTGGCCTGCGGGCCGCGAGTTTGAGACCCCTGCTCTACATGCTCTTTCGCAGAAACCTGCTCATCCACTATGCTGCTCTGTGTCTCTGCCTCATTTTCAGTAAAGATATGATCCAGAACGTGGCTTATTATAAATCTTCTTCTAAGAGATGTGTACTCTGCAAGTCACCAAACCTGTAATGAATTAGTCTTATGCATCGCTTACAAATCTGGACATGTCCCTCTTTGTTTGTTTTTGTTTTTGTTTGTTCAGCTCCTAACTGAAGCTCAGGGGGTTGGAGAGGAGCTGGCTGTCAGTGGACTGTTGTCATTTTGAGCTGACAGTATGTTTATGATTTCAGTTTTGGCACTAAATATTGTCTCATAAACTTATATTATCACTAATAACAACACAAATGTTATAATTTTCACCGGGGCAATTTATAATTTAGTAAAATGTATTTTGTTTAAATAGAAGTTCCTGACAAAGTCAAAAAGCCTTGATGCAATAAACAAAAGTGTTGTGGTACTTTTAAAAACATCTAAGAACATAAGAGGAAGGTTAAACCAGCGTGTTTAAACAAGCTTGTTTATAACGGTGGCCATCACGTGGCACAGTGAGAACAGGTTGCACACTTTAATAAAGGGATGTCTAAAAACAAGATAAAAACACTAAGTCTGAGGGAAGTTATCTTGCTGCATGGACAGATAATTACACTTGACAAGATTTCTTGAATTAAGATTATTAAATCTAGAAATATGCATGTTGGACACTTAAAATAAGAAATTAACTCTTAAAACAAGATAGATTATCTAACACTTCTAAATCTAAGTTTGTTTTTTTTATCTTGGTAAGAACAAATAATTTGCAGTGCAGTGGTTCAGAAATGTTCGCATTCAACATATTTGTGGTTTTAAAATGGAGCGATCTGTGGTTTGCAGAAACGTAAAATGCGAACGTTTAATCTGGCGGATTTAACTGGGTCAGCAGTTGGCAAATCAGGTTAAAACTCAAACTTACCAGTTTAAAAACACTAAGTCTGAGGGAAGTTATCTTGCTACATGGACAGATAATTTCACTCGACAAGATTTCTTGAATTAAGATTATTAAATCTAGAAATAAGCATGTTGGACACCTAAAATAAGAAATTAACTCTTAAAACTTAAAAAATAAATGATCTAACACTTCTAAATCTAAGTTTTTTTTTATCTTGGTAAGAACAAATAATTTGCAGTGCAGTGGTTCAGAAATGTTCACATTCAACATATTTGTGGTTTTAAAATGGAGCGATCTGTGGTTTGCAGAAACGTAAAATGCGAACGTTTAATCTGGCGGATTTAACTGGGTCAGCAGTTGGCAAATAAGGTTAAAACTCAAACTTACCAGTTTAAAAACACTAAGTCTGAGGGAAGTTATCTTGCTGCATGGACAGATAATTTCACTTGACAATATTTCTTGAATTAAGATTGTTAAATCTAGAAATAAGCATGTTAGACACCTAAAATAAGAAATTAACTCTTAAAACAAGATAAATAATCTACTTACACTTCTAAATCTAAGTTTATTTTTTTTATCTTGGTAAGAACAAATCATTTGCAGTGCAATGGTTCAGAAATGTTTGCATTCAACATATTTGTGGTTTTAAAATGGAGCGATCTGTGGTTTGCAGAAACGTAAAATGCGAACGTTTAATCTGGCGGATTTAACTGGGTCAGCAGTTGGGAAATCAGGTTAAAACTCAAACTTACCAGTTTACAAATGCAAGAGGTGATACTCTGTGAGTGTGTGTGTGTGTGTGTGTGTGTGTGTGTGGCTGGGGGGGTCACAGGGATGTTCTTGACTGTGTCATCTCCAGCAGCTGTTTCCCTCAAACCCTGCCTCGCCCCCTCTCCCCCCTCCCACCCCGTCGCCTCACAATGAAACCAATACAAAGGAACAGGAAGTGCCTCCCGTTAACTGGGGCCCAATCAAAGCCATCATTATTCCCGTGTCAGAATTTTTACAGGAAATAGCTTCTCAGAAAATATGCCAGCTGTGCAGGGAGTGTGGTATTATTGTCTCGTAGGTCTTGTCTGTTTTTGCTTTTTTTTCACTTTGCTGTTGCTGCTAACAAAAGGACACATAGAGCCGTCTCGACCACGTGCGCGGCACACTGTCACTGCTGCGTTCACCAGGCAGCCAGGCACTGTGTCTCTGGGCTGCTGGGTATTGTGCGCGCTGTGAAAAGAGCTCCCCTGCTGTGCCTGCACCGGCTTATTTGGTTCCCATCCTGAACCGAGCAATTGTCTTTTTAAACCCGTGAGCCCAGAGACACACAGATGCAACAGTACATACATGATTGCACACATGCAAACGCACACACACACACACACACACACACAGCTTTGCCAACTGAAGCCACATCTGTAAGAAACTGCTGATTTTATCTAAGATTTTTTTTTTAAAGAAACTGGTGTTGAAGCCTCAGTTGGCGCTCAATTGTTAACAGTTTAAATAAATCAAACCTGGATTATATTGTGCTCAAATTTTGTGGGCAATTTTTAAATGCTATTTTGGTGAGAAATTGGTGACATACAGGTGCATCTCAATAAATTAGAATATGATAGAAACGTTTATTTATGTCAGTAATTCAATTCAAAAAGGTGAAATAACACATTTTATAGATCCATTACACACAGAGTGGAACATTTTATGTCTTTGTTCTATTTGTTTAATTTCTTCTAATTATAATGATTATGGCTTATATTTAATGAAGACCTAAAATTCAGTGTCTCAAAAAACAGTTACATGTAGCTTGTTAGGCGGCAGAGGAACAACCATCTAGTTTTTACCTTCTTAGCTGAGCATATCAATATTGCTAGTCACACTGCACTCAAAAATGTGTTTTTTATATGCGTCTGTCCCCTAAAATGTCTGACCTTGACTATACTGACTTGTATTTGTGTAAAGTTTGTCACATTTTTCTACTGAAGGGGGAGATGTCTGCACACTTCCCTACAATTTGAGATTCAGATGCACGCTAGGCAAGCTAGCTTAGACACGTCACAACTTGGAAAACCAATCAAAAGTCATAAAAGAAACCTGAAACCACAAGTTCAAAACTAGGAATGCACGATATTGGATTTTTTACCGATTTCCGATACGTCAACTCATTTAGCCGATTACCGATACCGATATTTTTTTCCCGCACAACTAATACCCACTATCAGGGCAAATTTGGCCAATTTCCCAATTGACATAATAAATAAACATCACCTGTGTTCACTGGGAACATGTGAAAAGTGCAACTGTACAGCAACTAAACCAAAATTGAATAAAACTACATGTACCTTACAGACTGCTGCTTAAATTCAAATTGAACTTAAAACAGGAGCCCAATATGTGACGACTCAATCTGCACTGTGCAAACAAAATCACAAAAAGTACAAAAAATATAAGCAGCTTCAGTCCTTAATCAGAACATAAATAAATAGGTGGGCTCAGACTACACTGCACAATTCTATGAGCTACAAACAAGGTGCAACAGAGAGGTGATGTGCACCCCATTATTTAATCACTTTATTACATCGGCGGATATCGGCGTGTTGGCCGATGTCCGATAGTTCATTTACAAGCCATTATCGGCCGATACTGATAACGTGCCGATAATATCGTGCATCCATATTCAAAATGAATGTGGCCATGAGGCCACATTCATGAATGAGGCCAATTTGTCATAGTGGCAAAAACATGGAATTTTAACTTCTGAGTCTTTTGTATGATGCCATGGGGCCCAAAAAGACCTTTTATGTGCAAATGTCTGGAGGGGGACTTTAATGTACTGCTCAATGACTTAACTTAGTAATCACCTCTGAAAAGTATGTCCATCTATATGACTCAATACTTGGTTGGGGCTGTTTGACTTGAACTACTGGAAATGGACTTTTCCATCATATTCTAATATATTGAGATGATCCTGTATACAACAATAGAGTGTGTACATCAGGGATGGGCAACTGGAGGCCCGGGGGCCGCATACGGCCCGCACCCTCACCTGAAGTGGCCCTCAGTACAACTATATGCATTTGAGCATGAAATCTTAAAAGTGCAGTGTAAAAATGCACAAAATTACTTCTTGCAGTTAATGTTGGTCTGCTGTTCTTGCACTGAAAAAAAAGAAATCACAGTGAGTGGTTATTTTTTATTTGCTTCAAACCTTTTGTATTCCTATTTATACTGTTAGACATGCATTTCAGCATGAAATATGTTAAGTTACTGTACTCTAAACATATTTAAAATGCAGTTTCATCATATCTGGTTAAGTGCACGGCCCTATATGTGGCCCTGTGTCCATGAAAAATTGTGGCCCCCTCCAGCATTTAAGTTGCCCATCCCTGGTGTACAAGAATCACAGGGAATGTTGAGTGTAACATTAAAAGTTTAACAGGTTACAGGCTTCTTAAAACCAGGCAGGTTAGGGAAAGACCAAAAAAAACTCATAACAGAAGGACTTTAAGAGCTCCCCTGCTGTGTCTGCACCAGCTTATTTGGTTCCCAATCTAAGCCGAGCAATTGTCTTTTTAAACCCGTGAGCCCAGAGAGCACACAGATGCACAGAAGAGTACATACATGATTACACACACGCAAACACACACACACACCCGGCTCTGCCTACTGAAGCCGCATCTGTAAGAACGCTGCTCAGATTACAGCATAAACGGTGGTTCAGGTGAAGCCTAACGTTTGCCAGATGCTGCGATAAAGTCACCAGGAGGTTAGCCTAACATTGGAGTGTTGTTGTTGGTCGGGGAAGGGTGGAATCATCTGCCTCCCCAACAAGAGGGGGGGGGGCACACATCTGGCCTGAAACAGAAAAGTCATTTATGAGCATTATCTTAAACGAGCGTGAAAAGCAGCACTGATGCTTTGGCTTATCTGTGATATTTAAACAGCAACTTAAATGTTGAGATCGATCACGGCTGAAAAGAAAAGCTAGCTCTCTGTTTATCTGATCTTCAGTTTGTCCTCTGTAATCTCTCTGAGGCCTTACAGACGTCTGGAGGACAATAATTAACTCAGTCACTCAACACGTTGACACAGGTGAGCACTACTCAGGTTGTTAAACAGTCATTATATGCACTGGTGGAATAGAACTAAGTACATTTACTCAACTACTGTACTTAAGCAACATTCTGAGGTACTTCACTTGAGTATTTCCATTTTATGTAACTTTATACTTCTACTCCACTATATTTAGCTGACAGCTTTAGTTACTTTTCAGGTCGAGATTTAACCCATAAGAACCCAGACCCAGTAGTCCTTAAAGGAAAATTATGGGGGATATACCAATATAGACCAAGTGGACCACATAGAACACATTTATGATGTTTTTAAAAAAAATTCTACCCCTAAATGTCAAAGATCTGTGATGTGACATATACCATACATTGGGCGTTTATGGTATTTGTGTTTATGATATTTCTTAATTTAAAATAAAAAACTAGACACATTTTCTGCTTACAGAAACACAAATTTGCCTTTGTCTTTGCATCTCCACAACATATATCAAAATTGTGACATTAATAGTGCTGTTTAACAATAAATTATTTTTCAGATTTGTTTTTAGGTAACAAAATAAGAATGAATCAATAATAAATAAAAACAAATAACCTTTTTTATTTGCATCTCCATAACATATACCAAAATTGTGACTTTAATTTGTTAAGGAAATATGGTCAGAACAAGTTAAATGCAATACAGGACACCCTGTTAACGGATTATACTAGTTAAATGGGTTTAAACTTAGTCTAGTAACAAAAAAAAAAGCCTTTTGAAATGAGCCATTTTTCACATTTCTGTTTCCAGTCACAGCCACATTTTGGAGAAGTCACTTCTTGTCAAAGTCACATGACCACCAGGATGTTGAGTATATGTCACTTAGGGATTTAATGAGTTATGGTGAAGCATAAAGCTGAATATGGGAGATTCTATAAGATTTAAAGTGTTTGTTACACGGATGTCACCATGGGTTCTTATGGGTTAACATAAAAAACATGATACATTTAAAGTGAATTTTTATTTTTTTATTTTATTAAACCTCATAACTATATATTAAGTAGATAAAATAGCTCTATCATCATGAAATTAAAACACTGCTTTCATAAATGCATCAATAGAAATAATCTAATAAAATGTTTAGAATATATTTAACAGTCTGAGTGGGTTCATTCTGCATGACAAGTACTTTTACTGTTGATACTTTAAGTACATTTTGATGCTGATACTTTTGTACTTTTACTTCAGTAAGTTTTGAATTCAGGACTTTTACTGTAGTGGAGTAATTTCACAGTGTGGTATTAGTACTATTACTGATGTAAGGGATCTGAATACTTCTTCCACCACTGATTATATGGCTGCTGTGATGTGAATGAACACATAGGAGTAACCACCAACACTGTCATAGCTTGTCTGTCACATCAGGCTGAACCTATTCAGCTACAAAATGTCCCTGTTGACTGTTTTAACACTGATTAGATAAAGATATAAAGTCCCTACTGACGCTCAGCATTAAACCCACAGGGAGGAAGTATCTTTACACTCGTGCCTACTGTGAATACAATGCAGAGACATGATGATTTCTATCAGTTTAACACTGGTTCTCACCTCTCATAAGCTGGGCTTTGTCAGGCCTATCTCTTGTTTTGGGCCAAAGGAGCTGCTCTGCGTCCTTCACTGTGAAGCTTATCAGTCGTGTTTGAAGTGCTCGTCTTTATCTGACTCACTGTGTTGAGGTCATCAGCCTGACCATGTGGCCTCTATCTCTGCTTTTGCTACTTCTCTGCAAAAAAATAAAAAAAGTAGAAGTGCTTTTTAAAGGTTGATTCATCCAAATGATTTACATGCAAACATATGTATGTATCTATGTATGTATATATATGTATGTATATATATATATATATATATATATATATATATATATATGTAAATATGTATGTATATGTATATATGTATGTATATGTATATATATGTATATATGTATGTATATATATATATAAATATACATATATATTTATGTGTATATATGTATGTATTTAGGTATGTATGTGTATATATATTATATATATGTGTATATATGTGTGTGTGTGTATATATATATATATATATATATATATATATATATATATATATATATATATATATATATATATATACATATATATATGTACATAAAATAAGTGATTTTTAAAGGTTGATTCATCCAAATTAATTACGTATAAAAACATCAAATTAAAGGAAAAAACAACCTTTAAAAGAAACTGGGCAAATGATACCAAAAACATCTGCATGGCACCATGGCTTTATATATCACCAAAGCCATGGTGCCATGCAGATGTTTTTGGTATCATTGGTTTTCTAAGGTTGTTTTTTCCTTTAATTTGATCTTATGACGGTATACGCACAGAGACGGTAAACAAAGACAGGCTGATGACATATGACGAAGTTTCCTGTCTTGAGCTGGGAAAGTTGTCTGTGTCTAAGTGGGCGTTTTGACTGAAAATAGCACAGCAATTTAAAAAAAGAAAGAAAAAGTGGCGGTGTTTGAAAGTTAACAGCTACAAGTAGAAAGTAAAATTAGATTAGATTAGATTCAACTAGAGTACAGGTACAGTTTAGCATCTAAACAGAAGTGCAAAAAGGCAGTAAAGTGCAACGTATGTGCATATGTACAGTTATATATAAATCAATACAATAGGTTTTAGCAGCAGATAGCAGTAGGTAGTGCAAATAGGTCAGTATAAATCAATCAATCAATCAATCAATCAATCAGACTTTATTTGTATAGCACTTTTCATACAAGAGAAATGTAACACAAAGTGCTTCACATAAAAAAGGAAAAAATAATAATAACAATAATAAAACATAGAAACAAGCAAACAGCCTCCAAAAGATAAGTCTTTAGTTTGCTCTTAAAAATGTGACCAGTCTCTGATGGCCTCAGGTCTTCAGGGAGGCTGTTATATAAAGTGCAGTTGACAGTAAATAAATACGCTAAAAGGGATAAATTCAGTGTTAAACAGATCAAAACAAAGAAAATATGATCAAGAACAGCCAGGCTGAGGAAGACATGTACAAGTTTAATTGCTTATCAGATGAAAAAATGAAAGAAAGTAAATGAAATGTGCGCTTTTAGTTCTTTGACTGGCTGAATCGCTGCTTTGCTGCATGACGTTGCATAGTGTTGCAACATGTTGAACCAGGTTCAATGTCTGTTTCTTCTTTTTTTCGACCAAACCCTTCATTGGTGTCCCCAATGCATCAGTGTAGTGGCATCACTAGAATGAATGAGGTGCTTGCATGTTATAATACAGTGTAAGTGACAGTGTGAACATGAGCTCAGCTACCAGAACATCCAGCCCAAAACAGCAGAGCATTATGAAAGCTCACTGCTGTAATGACAGAAAAAGAGAAATGGGTCAGAATCACATTATAACAGAAAAAGTTTAAAGATTTTTTTTTCACATTATCATGACATAAAAACTTCACGTTATAACAACAAGCTTTTCTTGTTATAACAAACTTTTTATCTTTGTTATAATGTGAAACATTTTATTTTATAACAGAAACTGTTGTTATAACAAAAACTTATTGTTATAACGTGACATGTTTCATGTTTTAACAATAAGTTGTCACATTATTACATTCAACTTTTAACTGTTATAACAATATATTTTTATGTTGTTATATCATAAAATGTTTCATAAATTATCATATTATAACAATAAATGTTTTTCTTATAATAAGCACGTTATAACATGAAACATTTCACATTATAAAATGCTACAGTATATTGTTATAATGATAGCCTACATTTTCTTATTATGACATGATAACTTTTTATGTAAATTTGTAAAATTGCAACAACACATATCTTGTTATAATGTGTTAAAACATTCAACTTTTTACATATATAGTGATACTGGTCTTTATTCTTTTTCTGGCCTGGTAGCAATAAACTGCTAAATATATTTTTATATGGGTGAAAAAACTTTTTTAACATGTTTTTTTTTCATGTATAACTTTAGTTTAAAACTTCTGACTCTTACTTTTTATTCCTGTGTTGCCATACAAATGACAGGCTGCCTCCAGTGTGTGAGAACTGGCTTCTAGTCCTCTTTTGGCCTTTCTGAGGTATTGGAGGAAGCAACATTTTTAGAAATCCTGAGTGGCTTTGACCCTCCACTCTGGCCAGACTCCTAACTTAGCGGTGCGGGGATATTTTCAGTAAATTACAGAGTGGCCAGAGAATGTTAGCAGGAAGTGTCCATAAAACAATACACACAGAGCAGACATGGCTAAACAGATAAAGGCATTTCCTGGTAGTGTTACTCTCTTTGGGAATGACTCATTATTGTTTTACTCTCAGAAACAATACATGGACTTTTTAAGCATCTTTGCTAGGCGTTGTTTAATGGATAAAAAACATACTGGACTATGACATCTTGATGCGTTTTCACAGGTTTTGCACACAAAACCCAATTAAGCCTCGCCACATAATGCACAGCTGAACATGGCAATGCATAGCTGACCAGCTGGCGAAGTGTCCATGTTCCCTCAGGCCTTATGTCCGTCCCATGATGCCGTGCACGTCACACCGCCACGATTAGAGAAACTTCCAAGGAAGAGGGTGTGTTAGTGTCGGGAGGGGGCGAGGGATGAAGAGAAATCTTCTTATAAGAGAAGATAAACTGGTCTAAATGGAGAAAGCATTGTGTGTGAGAGCCAGACAGAGTGAGAGACAGTCCAGTAGCAAGGCCCAGGGTGTGTGTTGTGTTTTGATTGGTTACGGAGCTCAGTAGTCTGTGTAAGAGCTTTTAATCAGGTCACTGAGAGCCCAGACCTCTCTGCTCCCACTCTGCCCCCTCTGTCTGGAGGGCTCCGACAGGGGTGACCAAGAGGGGCACCGCTGACCCAGATTAGCAATGGGTAAGGGTGTGTGTCGGTGGGTGTGTGTGCATGGGGGGGTGGTGGTGGGAATCAGCTGTGTATCATGTCTCAGTCCCCACTGTTTCCATTCATTAGCAGCACAAGGAAGATACAAGAGCAATGAGGAGGGGCTGCAAGTGTGTGCTCATGCATGTGTACTATATCCTTTTGTACATGCAAGTGTGTGTGTGTGTGTGTGTGTGTGTGTGCAGGGGGTGGGGAACAGACCAAGGACAAAGTGTTAAAAGAATACAAAGCCAGTGACAGAAGGAGAAAGTCACTGCTGTGGCGCATCTTAGATGTCAGGGACCCACTTGACCTAGAAACACATGACACACACACACACACAGATACACATATACACACACACAGGTGCAGAGATACCCACCAGGGACCTGATGGCCTCTGTCTGTGTGTCTGTGTGAAGCCTGACCAGCTGAACCCCTGCAGCA
The DNA here is from genome assembly GCF_030273125.1 of Centropristis striata. Classification (NCBI taxonomy): domain Eukaryota; kingdom Metazoa; phylum Chordata; class Actinopteri; order Perciformes; family Serranidae; genus Centropristis; species Centropristis striata. The sequence goes on from NC_081532.1 coordinate 6,610,334, forward strand.
GCCACACTCAGCCTCCTCCACGTCTTTCTTTCTGTTTCTCTCCTTTTCTCTGTCACTCGCCTGCAAGTTTATCCCGCAGTCATTTTCCACACTAATGTTCTCTCTTCATCTGGCTTCCTGATCGCCTGTGCAAATTTCCTGTTTGTATCTCTCCATCTTGCTCCCCCGGCCCATGTTGTCTCGCAGAAACACATGCATGAACTTTGTGTGGGGTCTGCGAACAAAATGAAAAATCCTGAACCTGTTACTGCAACTTAATACACCTTTGTAACTGGTCAAAAATGCTGGGATTGCTTTATTTCCATTCCAGTCCTCTCCTTCCAGCGCAGCTCGCAGCTTTCTCCTCCATCTAGCTTAGGTGTCTTTAAACCAACAGATCAAACTACAGTCTGAGTACTTATTTTTTCTCCCAGGAGCCGTTTAGCAGCCAAAATGGACTTTGTTTGGAGTCTACTGGAGCCATGAAAGTGCAGGAATGGATTTGTATCTCTGTCTCGAACACTTTTGGCGTCTTTAATGTGCAGACTGCTCTCTGTGTGGGGTCTCACACAGCATATGGACCGGGACAGTCGCTAATTACAAGGTCAAAACCTTAGTTCAAAGTGTATTTACCACAAATGTCCCACTTGCAAAACAACAGTAAGAACAGCAATTACACAAGAGGATTTTTGTAATTATTATGGTCATCATCTGGTAGTCATCTGCAAATTGTTGCATAGGTCTTGTTTGGGGTTAAAGATATAGCGCCACATCAGACTCACTCTGTGGAGACACGCTCTGTCTCTGTGCTGTCTGCAGACACTCATTCTGTTTATTTGCTGGTTTTGAAAACAGAGGAATGGTTTTAGAAGAGAAGATTAAGGCCTGCAGTGCTTCCATTAATGGTCATCTAGTGGGAGACTACAGCAGCAGGTTCACTGTCAGCTCTGTGAATAATCTGGCTGCTTGACAAGGCACTAATGGCTGCAGTGATGTCTCTTCTGAATAAGTCAGTTTACTCATCAGAACTCGTATAAAATTAGAATCCAAGTTGAGAGGAGTGATGGAAGGTGTTATGACTAATCAGATCACTCGCCTACACCAACTGGCCCCAGCCACCAAGTCTGGCCTTAACTCTGCTTACACAAAGCCAGATGTTTGTCCTCATTGGATGGCTGCAGAATACACGGACTGTTCCAGTCAGGGACGATGAAAACGACAAAACAATAGTGTGACCAACAGCTGGCAGCCTCCCCGCCCGCCCAGCCACACTGAGCATACACTCAGCTTGTTTTGGCCCTCTGTGCTGGTGGCCCTGGGCTTTATGGCCTTCTGGAGCTTGTGTCCCACCTGCAGTACAGTTGAATGGCCTCCGTTCATTCCTGCATGGACCGTTGAAATATTCAAAACCAAGGACATGCACAGGGTCACCTGACACATGATAATGACAACAACAAAGTTCCCACAACGGGCAGCCACAGTAGTGTCAAACTATTGACTTATTACTGGCTCCTGATATTATGGTTAAGCCTTTGGAGTCTGGGGCTATTCTGGTGGTTTTGGACTCCTTTTCATTCTGCCTGTATAAACCACTTAAAAAGTGTTCAACCTGCCATGTTGGTATCATTGTTTTCAGTACAACCTCACCTATATGACCTGATTATTATTTTTTCATTTTGACTTATTGGATTTTGTAATTTTATAGTTTTTTTTAAGTTTTTTTGTGTGTTTTTTGTATTTTTTTTTTGTGTGTTTCTGTGTTCAAAATGTTTGATTTACTGGATCAACATTTTGAACACAGAAACACACAAAAAAATACAAAAAACACACAAAAAAATCCATAAAAAAAAAACAATAAAATTACAAAAAACACATAATCACACAAAAACACACAGAAAAATGACAAAAAAACACACAGAAAAATTACAAAAAACACACAAAAATGACAAAAAACAAAAACGCACAAAAAAATGCAAAAAAACCACACAATAAATTACAAAAAAACACACAAGAAAATTACAAAAAACACAAAAAAACACACAAAATTATTTCATTAAAAATGCATTGAAATGCTGAATGCACACTGCAAAATTCAAAAAGATCTCTTCAAAAACAGTAAAATCATGTTAGACTTGGTCAAGGTAGTTTTAACCTTTGCTGAAAAAGAGTTGATGCGTTAAATGGGACATGGAAACTTCTAGAAAAGTCAAAACTTTAGAGGGAAGCTGACAGCAGGGGTCTCCGGCGCTTTTCGAACATGTGCGAGTAACACAACAAGGTCAACTCAAGAACAAACAAATCCAATGAGAATAATCAAAACAAAAATAGCAATAGTCATAACAAAAGCTATAATGTGAACGCAACATGTCCGAAAAGGAGTAGGATGAAGCATATGCTTATTTAACCCTATTCTCCACTACTCAATTAACAATTTGTTGTTTTTTGTTTTGTTTTGTTTTTTCCCCCTAAACATACATAGGTGTTTCATTTATTTATTAATATAATAATAATAATAATAATATATTTAAATTATATATTTTTATTAATTCATGATGAAAGCAAATCAATAACACATGTTGTAAAAAACAGAGTGAAAAAAAATCAAATAATAACATCCAAAAAATACATAATTTTTAAATATAGTAAAACTTGTAACAAAAAACAAGCTGAAATGGATTAAAATGTTTAAAAAAAAAAAAAGAAAAGCTGTGTCAAATAATAACAATGATGTTATGATGAAAAAGATTAAATAATTTAAAGCAAAATCATGAAAATATGTTCTGAGCTGGGGGTTTTATTTAACCATAAACAAACTGTGCTTTTCTTTCTTTCTTTCTTTCTTTCTTTCTTTCTTTCTTTCTTTCTGATGGATTTGTTCCAACCTTTAGTACTTGACAACAGAAATCTTAAGTGTTCCACTATGAACTTGGGAGACTTTAGACTTTTTTAATGCAAATGAATGCAGAAGAGGCCAATATATCCTGATTTTACTCTTTATTATAGCTCACATGTTGGATCCTACATTTCCCATAATGCAACTTTGTTTGTTATATGCTGTCTGTCTGGTATCAAACAAATGTCTAACTCCACACCCTCAGATTATAATATAGAGTTTCTCTCTAAAATGTGCTGCTCCGAGCCAGGCCAAGGTACCCCTGATGACATCAGCAGGGATATTTCTTCAGACTTGACAAAGCTCCTCCACAGCCACAGAGGACATTATGCAACAGTTTTACCGGCATGTGTAGGCTTCTTTGTGATGAGTAAACTGACCTATGTGTCACAAGTGACCACAATTTCAACGATTTTGCTACAGCTGCAAAGACAATGTACTCATCTCAGCTCAAACGTGCAAACATGCAGCACTTTTTATTCACAAAGGACTTAAACTAGGTCTAGATGGGGTTCGCATTTTATTGTATGCACTTATTATTAGAAGTACATTTGTGTTTATCATTGATGGAAAGTAACTAAGTACATTTACTCAAGTACTGTACTTAAGTACAATTTTGTCGTACTTGTACTTTACTTGAGTATTTCAATTTATGTAACTTTATACTTCTACTCCACTACATTTAAAGGGCAATGTTGTACTTTTTACTCCACTACATTTAGCTGAATTAATTACTTTTCAGGTCGAGATTTAACATTACAAAAACTAGCTATTTTTATAAATGAAACCTCCTAACAGTATATTAAGAAGTTAAAATGAGCCCTATCTTGAGAAAATAACATAAATGCATCAATAATACAATAGTACAATAATATATTTAGAAAATATAATAAAAACATGATCAATTTAAAGTTATTTGACATTAAGTCGTTAAAATGAGCCCTATCTTTACAAAGTTAAAATGCTGCTTACATAAATGCATCAATAATAGTTATAATATAATAATATGTTTAGTATATATAAAACAGTCTGAGTGGGTCCATTCAGCATAATGAGTACTTTTACTTTTGATACTTTAAGTACATTTTGATGCTGATACTTTTGTACTTTTACTTCAGTAAGTTTTGAATGCAGGACTTTTACTGTAGTGGAGTAATTTCACAGTGTGGTATTAGTACTTTTACTTCAGTAAGTTTTAAATGCAGGACTTTTACTTGAAGTGGAGTAATTTCACAGTGTGCTATTAGTACTTTTACTGAAGTAAAGGATCTGAATACTTCTTCGCACCACTGATATATATTGTGTTTACATTTGGTCCAACATTAGATTTGCTCTGAGCTGTCAGAGCTCCATGTGTCTCATGTGTTTCAACCAAGATAGAGTATATTTGAGTATTAACCACACAGTCACAGTGTCTAAGGCGTGATCCTGGTGTATCATTGCTGCCACAATGGGCACATGGTGGGCGAGTGAATGAATCAATGAATGAAGTGCGTGGGTGAGTTTCTTTCTTAATAAATCGGTTATCCTCTCATCTGAAAAACCAAGCAAAGATCATTATGCACAAGCTTGAACAAGAGACTCAAACATTAATAACAAGTGAGCAGTACAAATCAACAATGTGCATAAAATGTCATGTCATCGCTCGGGTCACGAGGGACAATAGCTGTGGATCTGTAGGCCGTTCAAAGCTGATGGAGAGGACTGTAGCGTCTTTGATGAAGGACGGGGTGAAAACAGGGGGCAGAGGAGGAGGAGGAGGAATCCTGAACGACACACTACGGATACAAAGAATTAAGTTTCAGTGTGTTTCTTGTCACTTAATTATCCCCGCCAAGATGGGCCTGCACTTGTGGATGAAAAAGATACCCTTCTTGTATACAACAGTGCCTCTCCACATGACAGTGTGGTGGTTTCCCTCCCTCCTTCTGTCTCATCTAAAGTTGACCCTCAATCCTCTGTTCTGTTGTTAGCACAAGTAGAAAGAGACACTTTGTTTATGTTGAGACAAGGTGCTCTGAGAGGTAAAGATGAGTGAGATTTAGATCCTGCAGGTGTGGAAAAACACCCAGTCATAGGAGTGGAACAGATGTTTAGGCTTATTATTGTGTGGTGGTATTTTTCACTACCTTGGCTGTCAATAAAAATATACCAAATTGAAATTTAATTGAGAGGGAGAAGTAGAGAGGAGGAGTAGGGGAGGGGGCGCTGCTAATTATGCATGGCGATTGTTGATGGCTTGATTGTCTGCGTCCAGCTGCACGGAGGAGCGGGGAGAGGGAGAGGGAGGGCGGGGAGAGAGGCAGACTCACTGACGCCAGGCTCGGAATTCTCCCATCCATTGAAAGAGAGACCCGATTGTGTCCGGGGCCTTTCCGACAAGCACCTGATCCTTGCCCAGACACACTAGTGCGTGTGTGTGTGAGAGAGGGAGCGTGTGTGTGTTTCGCACAGTTTTACGAATGAGAACTCTGGAATCTGCAGACAAGCGCTGTCATGGGATACACTGTTGGCATTTTTGATATCCCAGAAATAGCTCCCCAGTTCCTAGAAATAACCAGAGCTTTTATGTGGATCATCAAAATCAAATAATGTTTACGCGGACTCCACGTGGAGGACTTCAATCCCAAAAGCATTAACTATTTTGCCCAGTCAGCCCAAAAGGCACAATTTATTTTCCCACCAGACCTGGGAAATGTGGTGCAATAGTTGTCCTCCCCTTGACATATTTAAGAAAGATATTTAAGGTCAAAGTCTTGTTTGGATACTCTGAACCGCTCACACAATATATCTCTAAAATAGCACTGGACTCAAGTCCTGTCTCACGGTTCAATATTGTGTTTTGCTCTAAAGTGAGTGACTCGTCATACAGGGTCAGTGGTTGTGGGGAGGACTGGGGGGGTGATTACCAGGCAGTGACTTGAACATCTGTTAAACCTCTGCATAATGGGAAGGATATCTCCAGCCGTGCGTAATTTACGCACAAGTACATCCAAGACGAAGATTAAAAAAATGTAGCACTCTACTCACTGCTCATCTTCTTGTATTAGTGTGTTATGTTGAATCAACTCTTTTATTGCATGTGACGTAACATAATGTCAACTGTGTTGTAACACTATTTAACCTAAAATGGATCGATGAAACCTTCAGTTCTAAGTGGGTGAGGCGTTCACAGTGGTTGCAAAATGTCAAAATTCTGGCACCCACTTCAACTTTATCTAACTACTGTACATGGACTACTTTAGTGTTTACTTGACAGTATAAATGTGAGATTTATCCTGGTTTTTAAAATGATCACATCTTCACTACTTTCCTGTCACTTTTAATGATGAGATTCGTCTCCGTTTAGGCGTATTCGTCATTACACAATTGTGGAATATTTGTAAAGGTTTTCCTCTAACTTTCTCTGAGTACAACTGCAGACGGGAGGAGGAGGAGGGAAAGCGTTGGGGCGTAGCTCTATATCCCTGAGTGACAGAGCCGGTCTTCCAATCGGATCTCCGAGCGCCTCTGCTTCTCTCCCCTCTGCTGGTGGACGGGGGAGGGCGGGCCGTCTGCCAAAGAGGGGAGTGCGCGTCGGGGTGAATGGATGACGTCGGGAGGCTGGCGCCAGCATGTCTGGGACTGGCGCGTTAGATCAACACAGCTGGGCCGGGATAGGACACACAGCTGGCTCAGGCCTGCATTCCTCCACAAAACAGGATTGTGAGAAAAGGGGAAAATAAGACCCAAATAGGAGCAGAACGGGACGTGCTTTGATGTAAACTAAAGCGGAGCAACATTTGGAATTTTTAAAAATATAATTTTCATAAAGCTGTTTCACCCAAAAGAGGGTTAGATCTTAGCAGAAAGTGAGTGGACGGATTTAGCGCAGCCTAACTATTCTTTACGAGTTTCTATTATAGTTCATCATACAGGCATCAGCAATAGAGCTGTAAGAGAAGGACTATAAACTTCCTAAACATAAATAATAGCTCAATAAATCAATATCCAATAAACGATCGTCATAATTAACATTCTTAGTGATTTACTAATGTAGAAAATAGCCTGGCTTTACACTGACCTTTTACCTATATCATATAAATATCTTATCTTGAACATTTTCATCTCTGTATGTACAATTTTGGGTGAACTGTGTCCTAAAATAAGCTCACTCACTGCTTCAACACCCTACATACCTATACAGCGTTATAACATCTGTCTATGAAGTTCTGAAGATGTGTTTTCAAGGTCCTGACACAGTTAGACATGCAGTCAAACTTCATGAAGGATTTACAGCACTAATAAAAAAATAATAAGCCATAATTGTGTAAAATTGAGCACGATTAACTTTTACAAGTACATCTTTATTTGAAAAGACTGTCATTGGTGTTGATTTATAGCTGTTTATGAAAGTAAAAGTGAGACAGAAAGTGTGGTGAGGTCTATAATTAAAGCAACCACCTCTCTTATAGTGGCTGTGAACTAAAAATATTCACATTTTCACACAAAAAAATACTCGAAACTTTTGTTGTGCCTTTCTCTGAGAACTGTCTATCTATTCCCAATAAATAGCACCACCTGAAAGAGGTAACTAATTGATTGACAATCCCCTTTAGGCATCCCAGCCCCTAATTTCCTCATTCTTTCCAACCCTTCCACAAGGTGATATCAGCCAATGAGAGAGTCAGGGGGCGTCAGCAGGGCGCAGTGTATAAAGAGCTAACTGTACGTCGCTGTCAGAGCACTGGAGCTTTTCAGGACAGCTATACAGGAAGACCACAAGAGGAAAAAAAAAACCGAACTTACACTCAAGCCCGAGGCTCCTTGTTGTTGTTTTTGTTTTCACCATGAAAGCCATCAGTCCCGTCCGCTCGGTGAGGAGCTGCTACAAGGCCGTGTGCTGCATCTCGGAGCAGAGTCTCGCCATCAGCCGGAATAAACACTCGTGTCTGGAGGAGCCGCTGGGCGCCCTGTGCGACATGAACGACTGCTACTCCAAGCTGAAGGAGCTGGTGCCGAGCATCCCGCAGAACAAGTCGGTGAGCCAGGTGGAGATCCTGCAGCACGTTATCGACTACATCTTCGACCTGCAGATCGCGCTGGAGGCGGAGGACACGGCGACGCCGGAGATGGTTCTGTCAATAAAGGTGAGGGGAGATGCGGGCTGCAGGGTGGACTGACTGATGCTCGTCCTTCACCACACACTGACATTCAAACACATTTATGCACCATATAGCTATATGCATGCATGTGCATCGTTTATTTTTACGCGTGAAGCCATAATTTGTTGATTTTATGAAGTTTACTCCACTTGCAACACCATGTGCACCCCCCGTTTGCATGCACAATGCCGAAACTGTGTTTTTCTGTGATGCACGCACAGTTTTTAAAACAAGAGTATTGTCTAAATGCTGCTTTTTGCTCTCCATTCAGACTGCGGACCTTGCTCGCAATTTCTCCAAAGAAGAAGCACGGTTGTGCCACTAAGACGAGGATGACAGATCACGGTATGTTTTTTTTATCATTTAATAATAAATCTTTAATAATAAATCTTAATATCTGCCTAATTTTGTAAAATCACATGTTAAGTATGCCTAGAAACAGCCTAGCCTCGGGTCACTCGATTTTGAATTACAGCTGTGGCTTGTTTTTGACTTTCAGAAAATAAATAAAAGTTTTAATACCAGCGAGAATAATGTAGGCATTGATGTGCTCGGAGATGAAGGTCTCCTTACCCTCCACATTCACCACGGTTGCCAATTAGACAGGCCAGTGAATGTGTAGCGGATTCATTGCTATCTGCCTGGGGTTAATGAAAGTTCCATGCTAGGCGCCAGTCTGTCTGCTCTCCTCTGCAAGGGAGGGAGGGAGGGCGAGAGGGAGAGAGATCTGACTTCACTTTTCTTCCTTTCTCTCCATGCAGGTGCAGGGAAACACATGTCTCCACTTCACTCCGGGCAAGAGGACAAGAGGGGCAGAAAGGGTGGGATAGGTATTTGGGAGAGAAGGAGAAGAAGAAGGAGGAGGAGGAGGAGGGAGGTGGAGGGTTTAAAGAAGAAAAGACAGAAAAAAAGTGGACTGTTTCCTAGATGAGTGGGGATCAACAGTGGTGCATGAGCAAGAAAACAGAGACTCATTCTTTGGCCCCTGGACAGACAAATCAACACACCAAAGCAGAAGCCAGGATTGGAAACTGAAAGCGACCGGCTTTGTATGCCCTCGTCCAAAAACCTGGGATCCCCTATAGGTAGAAGTAGAAACCTTGTTGTTTTATTTTCCTTTTTTTGTGTGTGTTGCATTCCAAACCTACTGTACGTGGGTCAAACTCCACAGCCCAACCTGAACCCCTTTCTACACCAAGTCTCACATCATCTCACATTATTGTCCCTGCATTATTTCCCTCCTCTAATCTGATTTCTAATGAGACTGTTACAATGAATGTGTACATATCTGCTGTGGGTATGTAAGGTGTGAGTCAATTTGGATGTTGGTATGTTTTCTGAATGGGAGTTTGGGTTTTCTTAGCTATAATCAGAACTCTATACTAGAGTTAATTGTAAGTGTTTGTAGGGATTGTGTTATTTCTACAGACAATGTGCTGTGAGTTTCATAAACTCTTTATTATAAAGTTTGCTTTGTATGTATGTATGTATGTTCTTATGTAATGAAATAAAAAAAGATGTGAAACAGTTTGGCCCCACGGTGTACTTTTGTGAATCCCTGTGAACTCTAGACGTGTTATTCAGAAAATAAAGGTGATGCTGACGCAACTTTTCGGCTTCTGGATGACAATGAAATGCTGATACAACAGGATGTATTCAGATGAATCTTGAGGTTGAGTGGTTGGAAATCAAACGGAGGGAGTTTCCTGTGAGTGTTTCTAATTTTCCAAAGAAGAGTTACCAGCAGTTTAAAGCAGTTGAACTTCCTAAAAGGTGTAAAAAGAGAGGATGTGTTGTGATCAAACCATTCTGATCATTCATACATTTTAAAGCATTCATGACACCAAATCAGCATGTGCCAAAATATGTTGCTCAGCCTGAAAAGTTGTAGAGCACCTGTACCGAAGCATCTATCCACCTCAGGAGAGCGTGCTTCACTTATGTAATCATTAATTATACAGCATCAATACAGCTGTGAAATGATTTATGGGCAGATTTGTACATTAATTTTACTGTACTTAGTTGGTCTCAAAAACTGGCCAAACTACTCCACCTGGTGGAGTCATCTGGAATTTCAGGCATTAATCTTTAGCATTATATACAGTCTATGGTTGGGACATATTACCAGTGCCTCTGGTAATAGACAATGTCTGGATATGGCAGAATCATCAGTAACAATAAAGAATCGTGTTATTTACAGTCTTTCCAAACTTAATAAAGAGACAAGAAGCAAAAAAAAATCCATCTCCATGTTGAACAGTTTCAGAAACTGTCCTAGTTGTAGCCTTGTTGCTGCTAATAGTGAGGTTATGGCTCCATCTAGTGGTTAAAATGTGTCATTGGCACAAAGTTTTTCAAGTTCTTGGAGCACTGCAGACCAGAGCCTCTGTATGGACTCTGTGTACGTACATACAGTCATGGGAAAAAATATTAGACCACTTTTTTCTTTAATTTCTTGTTCATTTTAATGCCTGGTACAACTAAAGGTTTATTTGTTTGGACAAATATAATGATAACAACAAAAAAAGCTCAAAAGAGTTTAATTTAAGAGCTGATATCTAAACATTTAACATGGTTTTATTGATAATAACCAAAATCATTATCAAGAAAACCATGGAAATGTCTAGATATCAGCTCTTGAATTAAACTCTTATCGGCTATTTTTGTTGTTATCATTCTATTTGTCCAAATAAATGTACCTTTAGTTGGTCTAATATTTTTTCCATGACTGTACATACATATTATAGAGAATATGTGGGCTAAAAAATGTGAACATCATTCATATCAATTTGCAATTTATTTGTTTGTTTGTTTGTTTTTTCTTAAAGGAACACTCCACCGTTTTTTCATATTAAAACATGTTATTCGGTCAAGTAAGACGAGTTGATACAGACCTCTTGCGTCTCAATGCGTGCACTCAATCGCCCTGGCGCGCGGCGCCACTTGGCTAGCACTTAGCTTAGCCCAGTTCATTCATTAGGATCCAAACAGATGGACAGTTAGAAGCGACCAAACTCCTCCACGTTTTCCCTATTTAAATACAGCTACACGAGTAGTTAAACGACCAAGTATGGCGACACAAAATAAAACGTGGCGCTTTTCTAAGCGGATAAAAAGGATAACTATAATGTATGGCGGAATAGCACTTGGGAGCACTTCGACTCGGCGCAGTAATATCATCACTCCTGAAAAATCTTCTCCCCCTCCCTCTCTGTGAAACATGACGGCACTATATACCTTCTACTTGTTATCGCAACCCTTTACGATGCACGTTATAACCATGATTGTTCACAAATATCTTCCTACAACCTGATACTTTGTCAGCTCTGCTCGAACTACTACTCCTGGTGCAGCTCACGTTGGTTCTGTTGACGGAAGTGAGAGGGAGAGGGAGAGGGAGGGGGAGAAGACTTTTCAGGAGTGATGATATTACTGGGCCGAGTCGAAGTGCTCCCAAGTGCTATTCCGCCATACATTATAGTTATCCTTTTTATCCGCTTAGAAAAGCGCCACGTTTTATTTTGTGTCGCCATACTTGGTCGTTTAACTACTCGTGTAGCTGTATTTAAATAGGGAAAACGTGGAGGAGTTTGGTCGCTTCTAACTGTCCATCTGTTTGGATCCTAATGAATGAACTGGGCTAAGCTAAGTGCTAGCCAAGTGGCGCCGCGCGCCAGGGCGATTGAGTGCACGCATTGAGACGCAAGAGGTCTGTATCAACTCGTCTTACTTGACCGAATAACATGTTTTATTATGAAAAAACGGTGGAGTGTTCCTTTAAGACGAGATATCATTCAACCCAAATTCCAAAAAAGTTGGGATGCTGTGTTAAAATAAAAACAGGATGCAATGATTAAACCCATATTTTATTCCCAATAGAACGTAAACAACATATCAGATGTTGAAACGGAGATATTTGACCATTTCATGGAAAATAAGAGCTAATTTTGAACACGTCTCAAAAGAGTGTGGGCAGGGGCAACAAAAGGCTGGAAAAGTAATTGGCACAAATCAAAAACAGCTGGACAACTAATTAGGTTAATTGGCAACAGGTCAGTAACATGACTGGGTATAAAAGGAACGTTTCAGCCTCTCAGATGGAAAGATGGGGAGGTGGTTCACCAATGTGTGACGAACTGCATCTAAATATTGTGGAACAAATTCAACATAAAATTGTGAAGACTTAGTAGATCTCAACTTCTACAGCCTATAACATCATCAAAAGATTCAGAGAATCAGGAGAAATCTCTGTGCACAAGGGACAAGGCCGCAAGTTCAAACTGGGTCAAGATATGGGTTTATGAGATTTGCAAATCATTGCATTCTGTTTTTATTTACATTTAACACAGCGTCCAAACTTTTTAGGAATTGGCGTTAAAAGTAAAAGTACAAATAATTGTTTATTTTCACGCACTGTTCAATTTTGAGTTTTTGGACTATTTTTCTTCCATGACATGTCTTCTTTCAGACTTATGGAAAGAAAACATCTAAAATACAAGTTCAGTTGATTATTTGGGAAACTCTATTTGCATCTGTAGATTTCTCTTACATTCACCAAAGGTAAGCATTAGCTAATGCCCCATTTTCATACTAAATTTGATACATTTTATTGTAATATTACATTTTAGAAAAATGTATTAATCAAAAAAACAATAATTGTCTTGTCGTTTATAATCAGCTGACGAAGTTTTATAGTGATATCTATTAGTTAAAACGTTATCTCTATGATCCTATTCACTTTTACGCTACAAGTCCCCATAAGCCATGGGTCTCAAACTTGCGGCCCGCGGGCCAATTGCGGCCCTCATGGCGATATTTTGTGGCCCCCACCTTGATATGAAAGTTTAATGTGAGTTTTATATGAATGGCACTTTACCGTGTTGTGTGTGGAAGGTCCCTTTAATTACTTTTTTTGTGGCAATTTTGTGTCTTTTTAAAAATAATTTTCTTTTTTAAAATTGTCTTTTTTTTGTAATTTTGTCTTTTTTTTTTTTTTGTGTCTTTTTGGTCATTTTGATACTGCCTCCAGCGGCCCCCAGGTAATTTGAGTTTGAGACCCCTGCCATAAGATGTGTCGCACCATAATGTATTCATATTTTAACTACTAAACTACTTATACTTCAGCACTATATATATTGGCTACTTGCTGCACATGTTCATGTTATAGCATATTCATTTCACAGTGTTCATACTGTCATTACTGTTCATATTTTATACAGCTCTCCTGTTCTTCTTAGACAGTTATATTCAGGGCCGGTTATTCCTACAGGCCACCAAGGCGGCTGCCTAGGGCGCCAAATTGGCAGGGGGCGCCCCCTTGTGGCGCCCTTAAGCATACATCTTTGTTTTAACAACATTGATTAACGAAACATTTTTTAAAAAGCATGGGCAATAAAACCCTCATTGAATTAAATGAACATGCCCCAACCCATATTTCGAATGAAAATGTAATATTATATTATATAAAATATGATACGTGCATGGGTGTCGTCACTCGTCATGACGATGCAGTAGCAAGTCACAAAACACTAGAACTAGATCACGCTAACGGTCGTAGAAGGTCAACTAGCAAAATGAAATGGTGAAATACCATACTACTTTACACTTTGATGGTGAAATACCATACTACTTTACACTTTGATGGTGAAATACCATATTACTTTAACCATTGATGGTGAAATACCATAGTACTTACATTTTTACATTTCTTTATTTTTTATATTTATTTTTATTGCGCAAAGGCGCAAAATCTCAATATCGCCTAGGGCAGCCAATAGCCTAGAACCGGCCCTGGTTATATTTATACATATCTGTGATAGTCTTATAATATGTTTGTCATATTATATGTGATTGAATTATTCTATTTTACAAGCTTTAGACTGTTAAAATACTCTGCTTTCAGGTTGTGTGGCTTTATTGCGTGCATCAAAGTCATTGTGGGTAAAAGCCTTTGTAACAACCCATTTGTGATTCTGATATTGCATATTCATATACCTCTGTAGACTGTTTAATGTTTTTAATATGACCACTATTCATATAGACTATGAAGTGTACTGCTTTTTGCACTTCTAGTTAGATGCTACATTGTATTTCATTGTGTCAGCAGTTGTACTTAAACTGAATCCAATGTCATTTAATTTAAAATAAGTGTTTCATTACACTGTATTAATGTAATATGTAGTGCTGGAAGAAGTATTCAGATCTCTAACTTCAGTAAAAGTACTAATACCACACTGTGAAATTACTCCACTACAACTAAAAGTCCTGCATTCAAAACTTACTGAAGCAAAAGTATCAGCATCAAAATGTACTTAAAGTATCAAAGTAAAAGTACTCATAATGCAGAATGGAGCCACTCAGATTGTTTTATATATTCTAAATATATTATTGGATTATTATTTTTGATTCATTTATGTAAGCAGCACTTTACTGTAGTCAAGGAAGGGCTCAATTTAACTACTTAATATACTGTTATGTGGTTTAATTTATAAAAATGCATAATCAGTAAAAATTGATCATGTTTTTCACGCTAAATCTCGACCCGAAAAGGAACTAAAGCTGTCAGCTAAATGTAGTGGAGTAAAAAGTACAATATATGTCCCTAAAATGTAGTTAAGTATAAAGTTACATAAATGGAAATCTAGTAAAGTACAAGTACGTCAAAATTGTTTTTAAGTAAATATACTTAAATACATTCAACCACTGGTAATATGTCATTTCTACCACACCTCTACTATGCAAATCAGGGAACGATATACCAAGATCATCTTCATGAATGTAATAATTACAAACAATGGGTGAAAATTTGGCTTAGGGTAGAAACAAAACATAACTGACAAACATATTTTTTTACAAAGACGATTTGAGTGTTTGTAACCAGTAAAAGATTAACTCCATGGAGTCTTTTTGGGATATTTTGTCCATTTCTGAATCCTTTTCATCCTGCCTGTATACACCACTTAAAAAAATGTTTAAATGCCATGTTGATATATTTTTTTTTCACCTATATGACCTAATAATTTTTTTATTCCGACTTTTTTTTTTTTATTCCGACTGGATCAACATTTTGAAGCAAAAAGAAACAAAGAAAACCAACATAAATGTGATCTTGTGATTGTGTGTGATCCTGTCATCCACACCTAGTTTTTATGGGACTCTATTTTATTTGTGTCTTGTGTGTTTAGCATAACAATTTTGGTCATTTCGTGTCTTTGTAAGTCTTTTTGTGCCCTTTTTTTGGTCATTTTGTGTCTTTTTTTTGGGTCATTTTGTGTCTTTTTTTTGGTCATTCTGTGTCTTTTTTTGGGTCATTTTGTGTCTTTTTTTTTGTCATTTTGTGTCTTTTCTTGGTCATTTTGTGTCTTTTCTTGGTCATTCTGTGTTTTTTTTTTCTTGTGTCTTTTAGTCATTTTGTGTCTTTTTTTAGTCATTTAGTCCAACATAAAATGTGATTTTGAATCTTTTTCTTACTTTCAAAACACTATCATGCTCCATAAAAAATTTTAAATATTGCAAATGTAAACAAAGGTTGCAAATATAACATGAGGGTTACATCCAGATCTATCATTTTATACTAAATATATTTGAGCTTGTCTCCAGTTGTACTTGGTATATCATCATCAAACTGAAACTGGCCTCATGGAGTTTACAGCCAGAACTTTAGAGGTAAATTTTCAGTAGGGCTCCACGCTGCTTTGTTTTCTAGCCTGGATGTGATGAAGAAGTCATGATTTGGAGCTTTTGGAGACTCCAGAGGATTAAATGCTTGAGGCCTTAGAACTTGCTGTCAGATCCCAGCTCACACCACTAGATGGGGCTGTTGGATGATGATGTGGATGCCCCCCCTGACATCCCAGGAATGTGATCGCTCTAAACACAAGATAAGCTTCATGCTTTGGATCTGAACTTCTGCAGGTCAAGTGCTGCTTTGACATAGAAATGCAACCCTTTGACCTCGCAACAAATCCTGACCAGTTTGGTACAAGACAGAGATTACTGAGCATGAGGTGTGAAACGAAGCAACTCAGGCCTGAATGTAATCCATCATTCGTCACATGAAATACATAGAACCAGCTCTGGTTCAGTGTGGTGGTGTCATGAACAAGTTTTGGCATGTGTCAAACAAAAGCCCATCACTGCTGTTATATTGACGTGACAGCACTTTTTCTGTTTGTCTGGCCCCGTAGTGAGCCTCCAGTGTGAGGTATTTCACACTATACTGACAATGACTTTGAACACGCATGACACATTTGCTTGAATTCAATATGAAACACCTGGATTTTTTTTTTAATTTGAAGGTTTCAATGACAATTAATAGAGATATAATAATGACATGGCCAAATACACGGTTGTCCTTTTTTTGTTTTCAGACACAATTCTCTGTTAATTATGGTTTCAATTTCATTATATGTTTGGAAGAGATTGATTGATAATGTTTTTTAGAAGATATACACTTTTTCGGTCATAATAAATCACATTGTCACAATCATTTCATTAAAAGAGGTTAAAAATATTTTATTCCAACTTTATGGGCGACTTTATATTTATCTCTATATCCATTCCGTCAATTTTATGTGAATAATCCGATATATCATTGTGCTCTGCAGGCTCATGTCATGCTCCCTCAACATTTTGTTAATATTTTACAACTCAGACAACATCACTTCACCACAAACTATCACTAAAGAGGAAGAAACGGAGGGTGGGGACAATTTAATTTCAACTAAGTGCAGTGAAGTAACACCTCTGCCAGTATTTCTAGTCTCTAACATCTGTTTAATGTTGCAATATCATGTGATTTGCAAAGCAAATGTCTGCACTGAAAGACAATTAAGAATGATCTAATCTAATCCAGTGTAATAAGCTTCAAACTGTGTCAGCTTTTTCCCTCCCCATTGATCCTTTATATCTATATATACTGTATATGAAGTCTATATTGAGTGAATGAAGCATAATCAACTTATCTTGCATTCAATATATTTTTTTACATTTCATGATTTGAAATGACAATGAAATGTAGTTCAAACTGAGCCATGACAATAGAGCCGGCTTTGGATGGGAGTCTGCTTTGCCTTGGCCAATGGGGGTCAAGTCATATGGCTTGGGTGTAGTAGCTGCGGGTGGGGGAGGGGTTGTTTTCTTTCAATATCTCCTTTGAGCCAATAAGCAAGAGTGGTACTGAATGAATCCAATTATCATCTACGAACTATCCCCTAGCAACACCTTGCACCGGGCTACTATGCACTTTCATCAAGCAGTTATATATACGAGTTCAAATGTAAACAATGAAATGGCTTCTTTATTCCTATACAAATGATCGATTTTCTACATAATTACATAATATTTATCTAACAATTGTGTTAAATTACAAATATAGTGTCTTGAAAGATAAATGAAACAGTTCCCTACTTTAAATTTTTTTATATATATATATATATATATATATATATATATATATATATATATGCACTGTATCTTCTTCATTGAGGCTAGACCTCATGATAAATACACATTTAAAAAAATATAGTAATTCAGTTTTCACTATCACAATGCAATGTTATGGACGCACCATTGCATCAAAAAATAAAATATTTTATATACAATATTCCTATAATTTTTTAAATTTGAAATTGAATTGAAGCCTTATATGCTGTATGATGCAATATATGGGTCAACTTGTTGCTTGTCATGGTGTGTGATGACCACAAAAACTTAATTGTTGACAAAGTACTGCACAATTTGTGAGAAAAAAATTTAATGTTTCAGGTAAAAATAGCCCATTAAGTTCAGTTTGTTTATTTATTTACGAACAAAAGCAAGAAAAGTTGCCCAGCTGTAAATGGAAATGGGTGGCAAGTGATAACATCAGATTTAAGGAAGAATATTAACAGACTAGCTTGAGGATGTGAGTAGTTTGTTTTATGCTTAAAACATCACTTCTTGAATTATAAAAACGCACTTACTGAACTGTACAATTAAAATAAAATAAAAAAAAGAATATTTTCTAATTTCTTCTAATTAGCTCCCTATTTATATGTGTGATTTTATGGACTGGACTCATTCATTTTCAAAATAATACCCCATTGTGTCCAACTCCAGCCTGGTAATAAAAGAACATTATGTCCTGAAATGATGCTACGGCCCCTTTAAGAAGACAAGCCCCATCCGCGTACAACTGTTTTATGCAAATATGACAAGCCGAACGTGCCGTCAGCCAATCAGAGGCGAGTTCGAACCGCGGGAGATCTAAATTTCGCGGGACGAAGTTTGGCGGTAAAAAAGCAGTTCTCCCCCAGCTCTAGTCCTGTTGTATGGAGAGCTGAGCTCTGGAGTGGACGGACAGGAGTCACACACCGGGTCGGATTCCGCATCACAGGGACTCACAATAAACTATAAATCTCAAGCTGGAACCTGATCTCAATGAGACCTGGAAGCCTTCTTATACTGGACTTTAAAATACTGGAGGTTTGACATAGATTTATTTATTTAACTGGCAGTTTTCTGTAACCTGTAGTGCAAGTCCCCTCTGTACTTTGTTACGGGACAAAGGGTAATTAACAAAACCGATATTCTGCTGTATTTACTGACGAATATTGTTAGTAAACACCACAGAATTACCTGTTTAACCCATGCATTGTGCATATAATAGTCTGATTTCAGCTGTATGACGTTGCTCTTTTGTTATTATATTTACAGGGTATGAATATACGTTCATAATTAACCTATAGCAGAAGCAACTTGTTAGTAACAGGGAACCGTTACGCAGAGCATTGATCGCTGAGCTACCAGCTTGACCAATCCGGTTAATTATAGTTTACTCAGGAAAATGATGCGGATGCCTAAAGGCGTCTCTCCGGCATCAGGTCGGCCGGTAGTGGGGCTGCCTTGCTCTCAGCAGAAGATGAAGGTCCTGTCCACCGGAGGAGTGAAGACCGAGTTCTTCAGCACCGGACTGTCCAGCCCGCCGATGAGCACGGTACCGGCCGGGTATTTCACCCAGATCTGCAACACAGCCGTGGCCGAACAAAGAGCCAACAGCCTGTATTCAACCCCCCACGGACCAGAGGCTAAACCCATCAGATCATCCTCCGGGAGGCTGCCGGTAAGGAATCAATCAAACACACACAACAAACACTACAAACACTGGTGTGAGACAAAGTGTGTCCAGTAAAGTGAGTTCTGTGGGCGGAATCATGATTTCCATTGGTATGCATGTGTAACATGGGGCACATTCAAATATGTTTTGACGTGATAAGCCACAGAGGAGCCACTGTGACTGCTGCTGCTGCTGGATGTGTATGATGGTGTGTGTCCCCTTTGCCTGCCATGTTAACCCTCTGGAGTCCACCTATTTATTGAAAATACACGTTTTATTTACAGTAATAACTTTATTTATATATGATATGTAGACAAGATGAGAAAGCTAGTTAAAAGAGCAATCATAGGAGCTTTCACAGTGTGCCATTTATGTTTGTAGACCATTTTTAAACTGTGAATTTTCTTTCTACAATGAAAACTATTACTATTATTAATTTACATGCAAATAGACTGTTTTGTAGTTTTATTATTTATTATTTCTGCTGTTCTTGTGTGTATAAATGGTTAAAAAAGGTACTTTTTCATAGACACCTGTGTCTTTTGTTTGTATTTTGGGTTCCTGGCAGCTTTATACTTTGTTAATTGAAATAAAATGAAAAATCTGACTGATAGCCAAGTTTGTGTGGAGAAAAAGGAGCCATGCATGTGATGTAAGGACAGACTGAAAGATGCTAAACAGAGACAGAAATGAACGCATAGGAAGTTGACAAGTTTGAACCAAAATCTCCTGGACTTCAGAGGTTTAAGCTGTGTGACATCTATTCCCGCAGTCCAGCTGTAGCTAGACAAGACCAGACGCTGTGTGTATGTGTGTGTGTGTGAATGTGTATGGTGGTTTTGATGAGAGAGGGGGGGTGGTTGGTAGTGTTTGGAGAGTGTTTGGGGCCCCTCGCATGTGAAAAGGAAGGATGGCTGGCCTCCACAGTGGGAGATAGCTGGGTAGCTTTTACACCATCAAACAATGCCCAGGCTGGTGGCAGACATTAATGTAAACACAGCATTTTACTGTCCTATTAATCACTCCGGGGAGTACAAATCAGCTCCAATTTGTCAAGAAATGTTCCAGAGTCACTATTAACACTTTCTACAGGTGCTGGGAACCCTTGAAAAGGCTTGAATTGTGACAAATGTGGTATTTTAAAGGTTTGAAGAGGGCTTTGATCTTGAATTAAAGTACTGGAACCTGCTTGAAATGAAAGTTATACACGATGCCACGTCGACTTACTTACATTATTCTAATTCAACTTCTTGCAAAACATGATTTTGGCTGTTTATAACACAGAAACATCCAATTTAATGTGATGAATTGGTGAAATAATCCGTACTCTATATACAGTATGTACCGTGTATAAATATGTAATTTACCAAGGGGCTAGAAAAGCTCGAAAGCTCTTTGCTTTGACTTTTAGAAAGTGTTTAGGAAGCCTGGATTTCTATTTGGTCAGCTTTTTTTTAGTGATTACGCCCATATAACAGCTGCTCCAACTGCACCTGTCATTGAGGCCATAGAGGACCTGTGTAACCTGTTCATATCACAGTTGGAAGAAGGTGGAGGTCAGAGGTCACCACTGGACAACTGGTGTGTTTCCTCAGAGCTGGTGTGTGCACGCTCTAGTGAAAGGAGCTCTTAGAAACACTAAAAAACAACATTCTCAACTGCGTGATTTGCTCACGTAAATATAATAATCAATGTGAGGGCTGCTCCTGCCTCCTGTGTTATACAGTATGCTTCCTATTCCTGAAGGATTATTTGAAAAGCTTTATGATCTGAGAGGATTGGATCGCACTCTGCAACGTGTTACAGCTCCACACCTGCTGTTGTTTGTTATATTTGCTCCGTTCTCTCTAACCGGCCAGCCTCGCAGACTTTGAGTTGGTGAACTGCAGTAAGGCTAAAGGGGTGAGGGGTTAGACTGTGTACAGGGTCTCCAAATCTCATGTTAACCCCCTGCCCCCGGAGCCTGTATTCACTAATAGGCCCTTCAAGAGGATTAGCCAGACGTAAGTAAAGTGAGAAATAGGCGACCACCTGGCTTATCACATGCCGAGATGCACTTAATTATTAGTTATTTATGTATTCTTGGATCCATTCATGTCACATGGTGGAATTATGACTTGGAGATGTGTTTTTCCCCTTTTAATCCAGCATAAAGAACATTTCATATGACAGATATAGTCTGCATATGACAGGGTAATATAGAGTGTGTTGGATGTGGGGTGGTAGGGTTTATTACACACACACACACACACACACACACACACACACACACACACACACACACACACACACTGCTGTGCAATCATCATCAGATGGTGACATGTTGCTGATAGGGAGCCGGAGTGCTGAGTGTGTTTTCTCACTGATAGTGGCGTCGTCTATTCTTTCTCTCTGCCGTACATACATACATACAGACTTATAGTTATGTCACGTTTGGATTTGTTATGACCACATAATCTTCTGTTTTTTGGTGATTTGAAGAAAAGCAGGTGTTCTTAGCTGTTATGCACTGTCAGCCGCAATGATTAGCCAAATAATTGTTGTTTGACAGAGAAATAACTTAAGTAATTACTAATTTGTCATGCAGAAATGGCAAAAAGAAATGTTTTCAGCCCCTCAAATATAAGGGATTTCCTGTTTTTTGTTTTTTGTTTTAACTAAAGTCCATAGTCACCCATAAAGTTGTCAATTGTGGTTTCATTTCCATTGTGATATTTTTGAGATTGATTAATAAAGTTATGAGACTTTATCTCTCAAGAATAAATCTCACCATATATCTTTTAAAGACATCACCACCATGGACTTTGAGAAAGTGGGATGGAAATTTTACACTATTTTTCTGGCATTTTATAGACTTAACCATGGGTCACAAACTCGCGGCCCGCGGGCCAATTGCGGCCCTTGTGACGATATTTTGTGGCCCAACCTTGATATGAAAGTTTAATGTGAGTTTTATATGAATGGCACTTTACCCTTAATTACTTATTTTGGTAATTTTGTGTCTTTTTTTAAAATAATTTGTCTTTTTTTTTAATAACTTTGTGTCTTTTTTTGTAATTTTTTGTCTTTTTTTAGTAATTTTGTGTCTTTTTTTGGGCAATTCTGTGTCTTTTTTTTTGTAATTTTGTGTCTTTTGGTAATTCTGTGTATTTTTTGGTCATTTTTTGTCTTTTTTTAAAGTAATTTCATGGTTTTTTTTTTCAGTAATTTTGTGTCTTTTTGGTCATTTTGTGTCTTTTTTTTTCTGTCATTTTGTGTCTTTTTGTTGTCACTTTGATACTGCCTCCAGCGGCCCCCAGGTAATTTGAGTTAGAGACCCCTGGACTAAACAATTAATGGAGAGATGAATTGGTCACTGTGAGAACTTGGTTGAGGTGGCAAAGAGTGATGCACTTTTGAAATGGCACAACAGGTTTCAAAAGTCCCCAAGTCCCATGGTTATGAAACTTCCTCAGCACATTTCAATAAATTAGGCAAACTCTCAATTCTAGGAGGGAGAAGCACCTGAAAGTCTTACAAATAACTTTGAAAAGTATCTTGCTTATGTCAAGAAACATGAAGCTTCGTAATCCCATTTGGTTCCCTTTTCTAAAGGAATGATGTTTCGCTTTTTCCTTCCTTTTTCTACCCTGCCTCAAAACCATCCAAGGTGACAATGGCACAGCTTCCTCTTTTTTCGTCTTGTTTTATGTAAGAAAGCGTTCTTTTTTCTCTCTAGGTTTTTCTGAGCGTGTTCCAGTCTCTAACACAGACCTGAATTTCTAAATTACTGACAGCTGCACCTGCAGTGTTTTTAAGGTCATGTCCTAAATTCGATGATATGTTGTCACCTCCAAAGTCCTTAATTAGATGCAGAACAGAACAGTATCCAAATTAAGATGAGCTTTAGTTTTCAGCCACAGAGCATCACTGCAGCAGCTGGCATCGACTAAAAATACATTCTCTGATTTCACAAAACCTGTTGACAAGTTTTCACTTTACATTAACTTTAAAGGACATCACAATAGAATACCATTACTATGATTGTGTCTGAATGGGGGAAAAA
This sequence comes from Centropristis striata, assembly GCF_030273125.1. Lineage (NCBI taxonomy): Eukaryota > Metazoa > Chordata > Actinopteri > Perciformes > Serranidae > Centropristis > Centropristis striata. The sequence goes on from NC_081532.1 coordinate 6,633,490, forward strand.
CTGTTTAAAAACAACTGGCATGTACATATACACCGCAAAAAGTGGTGTCTAAAAACAAGATAAAAACACAAATCTGAGGGAAATAATCTTGCTGCATGGACAGATAATTTCACTTGACAAGATTTCTTAAAATTAAGATTATTAAATCTAGAAATAAGCATGTTGTACGCTTAAAATAAGAAATTAACTCTTAAAACAAGATGAATTAAAGCTGCAAGCAGCGATGAACTGGCCCGAGCAGAGTGCACTGCAAATTATTTGTTTCTTACCAAGATAAAAAAAAGTTTAGATTTAGAAGTGTTACATAATTTATCTTGTTTTAAGAGTTAATTTCTTATTATAAGCGTTCAACATGCTTTTTTCTAGATTTAACAACCTAATTTAAGAAATCTTATCAAGTGAAATTATCTGTCCATGCAGCAAGATCATTTCCCTCAGATTTAGTGTTTTTGTCTTGTTTTTAGACACACCTTAAAACTAAAGAGTTTCTTCTTATGTTCTTGCTGACACAGCAGCTTGGTTGCAAGTTCAGCCATGGTTCTTTATGTTTACAGGAAGTGTTGCTTCTTCATGTTCAGCTCACTTCCTTCATCTTAAACAACACAACAGCTACCACTGCCTTTTTATCTTTAACTGGGAAACAGGATGCGTAGCTCGCTGTGAAAGCCTTCAACTATGAGACAGTCATGCATGATCCCACGCTTGAAGGTTTAATCACGGGGCTTTCGAAAACACAGAAAAGTTAAACCTCTAAAGTCCAGGAGATTTTGGTTCGAATTTGTCAACTTCCTATGCATTCGTTTCTGTCTCTGTTTAGCATCTTTCAGTCTGTCCTTACATCACATGCATGGCTCCTTATTCTCCACACAAACTTGGCTATCAGTCAGATTTTTCATTTTATTTTAATTAACTTAATATAAAGCCGCCAGGAACCCAAAAATACAAACAAAAGACACAGGTGTCTATGGAAATGTACCTTTTTTAACAATTTATACACACAAAAAACGCAGAAATAATAAATAATAAAACTACAAAACCGTCTATTTGCATGTAAATCAAAAATATTAATAGTTTTCATTGTAGAAAGAAAATTCACAATTTAAAAATGGTCTAGAAACATAAATGGCACTAGGGTTGTCACGATACTAAAATTTTCAAATTGATACCGATACTCAGGACAATATTCGATATCCTCAATACCATTTTCGATACCACAAGGATAAAAACAAAGACCCCAAAATTTAACAGAAATATTGTTATTAATAAGAAAAATGCAACATGTAAAAATTAACAGAACCACAGGTTCAATATTTATAATAAAAGAGGTAATGCAAATACCGATACTCCATACTTTTGAAAATGAGTATCTTATCTGGATACAACATTTTAGTACCTATACTTTTTTGAGTATCGGTACTTTTGACAACCCTAAATGGCACACAGTGAAAGCTCCTACGATTGCTCTTTTAACTAGCTTTCTCAGCTTGTCTACATATGATATTTAAATAAAGTTATTACTGCAAATAAAACATGTATTTTCAATAAATAGATGGACTCCAGAGGGTTAATGTTTGTGTAAATGAAGCTGCAGAGATATCCTCTTTACCTGTTAATCACGCTAGCTGTAGTAAAATGCTGCGTATCAGTGACTGTCATGTGACTTTTAACCAGGGTGTGTGGACTGTTGATAATGTGTCACTCTTGTTTCCTTTCGGATTGATAATGATGTAAATGTGTTACAGGACTCAGGCCTGCCTCCAAAGTCCAGGAAGCTCATTTTGCCTCTATTTGACGGTTACTTTAATCAAATATGGTCCTCAAAGCAAACACATGAATGAGTGTGTCTGTTCCAGATGCAACAGGCGTCATCTACTGCAGCCAAATGGCAACAAGATGCATCTGCATAATGAGCACCAGAAACAATGTCCTGCTTATTCTCTTCTTATGTCACATGTGCGTGATCCCAGATTTTCATGGAATGTGCCCAATCTGCCAAAACTGTATCAGCATTGATATAAACTATATGAAAAACTCTTTCTAAGAAAACCACAGTGGTGGAAACAAGTATTCAGATCCTTTACTTCAGTAAAAGTACTAATACCACACTGTGGAATTCAAAACTTGCTGCTGTAAAAGTATCAGCATCAAAATGTACTTAAAGTAACAAAAGTAAAAGTACTCGTTATGCAGAAAGGACCCTGATTGATGAATATATTCTAAATATATTGTTCGATTTTTATTATTGATGCATTTGTGTAAGCAGCATTTAAATGCTGTCAATGTAGGGCTGATTTTAACTACTTAGTAAACATGTTATAAGGTAAAAAAATATTTAAATGTATTATGTTTTTATGTTAAATCTCAGCCTGAAAAGTAACTAAAGCTGTCAGCTAAATGTAGTGGAGTAAAAAGTACAATATTTGCCTCAAAATGTAGTAAAGTAGAAGTATAAAGTTACATACAATGGAAATACTCAAGTAAAGTAAAAGTACCTCAAAATTATACATAAGTACAGTACTTGAGTAAATGTACTTAGTTACATTACAGTCCCCAGCATGGTCCTTTTATCAGCTGTGTTTTAAAGTGTTTTTACCAGTTTTACTTGTTTTTGAGAACAACTTCTGTGGACTGTGGACTTCTGTTGTGCAAAGTCTCCTTGTTGATAACCATTGAAGGAATCCTAACTGGAAAAAACTGCAATGACATCAATGGTAGAAAGTACAATATTTGCCTCTAAAATGTAGTTAAGTAGAAGTATAAAGTTACATAAAATGGAAATGCTCAAGTAAAGTGCAAGAACCTCAAAATGATACTTGAGTAAATGTACTTAGTGGCTTTCCACCACTGGAAAACCAACATCTTTTCTCAACTTCCAGTGGAGTCTTGAATCACCTAGTGGTTCCAGAGAGCCCCCATTCACTCCGATGATACTTGGGTGTGACATTGGCCACATAACCAACTGTATGCACCCACAATCTCTCTTGTCATGCACCTTGTCTTACCCCAGCCCCGGGCCAGCCCCGGCCCTGCAGCATAAAGCCCTCAATGGGGGGAGTTTTGCATTTCAAAGCCTCCTGCTCCCCCTTTCTCTCCACCCAAATGGCCAGATCCACCCTTCTTTTTTTACCTCTTGAGAGCCACACTGACAATCTCATCATCAGTTGTAGCCATTGTTTATCCATAGACTCTCCGAGGGTGTGGTACTGTTGAGGGGTTTGTGTACAGAGGATGTTTGCAGGCATACCGTAACTTGCCCTCGGCTTGGATGGAATGCAAGTCCTATGCAGCCTGACAGACCAGGTTTGTTGGTTTGAGGAGAGGCCCAACTGTAAAAGTGCTTCACGTGATTGTGACTGTGTGTAAAAAATGCTGTGGAGATTTCACCGCAGCAGCAGCGACGCCAGGAATCAGCCAAAGAATTTACAGCAAACAGAAGAAGCCACGTGGGTGCAACCGGGCAGGCAGATAAAGAGCTAATAGGAGTGTGTTTGGCTCAGGCCTTTCCCATTTCCTCTCACAGCAATTGGCCTAAACAGTGGCTTGCTGCACAATAACTGCATGGGAAGTGATTTTAAAATTGAGGAACACGTGCTTACTATAATAACTAATGCACACAATGTCCAGTTTTCTCAAAAGTCCTTGTCCGGCTATAACTCGACAGACAACAGCCTGTCTTAGTTTCCACTATATGAAACGGTGTTTGCGTAATATGCTTGACTCACCAGAGAAATCCCTCATGCAAAAAAGGGAGCACCCAAACCCCCACCCTCGCCCATACAGCTGCAGGGTGAAACAGTTGGTTCCCTTCTTACAACATGTCACTACGCCTGTAGCTGCGACTTCTAAATTATAGACCTGCAAGCCTGAAACATGTCAGCTTGATCTCTACATTGAGGTCACATAAGTTTAACCTGTTTCTAATGTCAGGGCTGCTCTTTTTATATGCTGGGACTTTAGGTCATTGGACAGTAAAGTAAAAGCAGCCGGATCTTCTCTTTTTAACTACAGCTGTCACTGCTTGTAGACACTACAGCCAGTATGTGATTCCTCTCTGTGACCTCTTGTGTTTGGCAGCTACTGTCAGGACTCAGAGCCAACAAATACACAGCTTTTAATCCCATAAATAAATAGTAAAGTCACCATTTTGTTCAGAGTAGCTGGTCACTGCCCTGACCTGTGTACAGTACAGGCCAAAAGTTTGGACACACACCTACTCATTCAATGCGTTTTTCTTTATTTTCATGACTATTTACATTGTAGATTCTCACTGAATGCATCAAAACTATGAATGAACACATATGGAATTATGTACTTAACAAAAAAAGTGTGAAATAACTGAAAACATGTCTTGTATTTTAGATTCCTCAAAGTAGCCACCCTTTGCTTACTAGAATATAAGACATGTTTTCAGTTATTTCACACTTTTTTGTTAAGTACATAATTCCACATGTGTTCATTAATAGTTTTGATGAATCACAATGTCAATAGTCATGAAAATAAAGGAAACACATGAGATGGCGTGTCCAAACTTTTGGCCTGTACTGTATGTGTGTCTCTGTCCTACTGAAGTTACTGTGGGCCGCCTGTATGCTGGAGGGATTAAAAGCTGCCCTGCCAGCAGCACATACACTTGCTGTGCTTCTCCAGATGTCGCCAGTTAACAGGTGGACATGTCAGGGAGCACACTGGGACAAAAGCAGCCTTCATTATCCCTGAACTCACACAGGCGCATCCACACATGGTTAAGTCAATTCAGCTCTTTTTCCGTCTCTGAAAAGTCACTCGGCTAAACCTATTAGCTAAAGCACTGCGGTGACAAAACGGGATTACTCTTGCCAAGTATTTGTGAAAAGACACGGAGGATAGGCGACTTTTTGAGACAATACAGAGCTGAGAGGATAAGACGGGACACAGTGGTAGATGACTGTGTCCTGTGTTACCTAGAAGTCTGAACCAGATGCTGCAAATTAGCCAGCAGCCTCAGAAACAGCAAGCTGTAATCCCACGCCTCGTTAGCTCAGCCACCAGAGTGTTGTGTGTGTGTGGGCGCACTGTGTGACGAGGAATGAATGCAGATTGACTGCAAAGTTTCTCGTCCATCGTGTCGGAGTTAACTATCAACCGGCAGGAATTCTGCACATTAGGGTGTCGCCACTTTGCACAACTAGTCATTTTTCAGACAGTTGGTCATTTCTCAATCCAGGGAGGGCACCAGGTTCATGTGACTTTCACTTTTGTTGTGTTGGGCCTATGTAGGTCATTGAAAAAAGTAGTGGTCACATGTCCAGGTCCAAAGGTTGTGTGAAGCTGCAGGTCTTAGAATATGATGCATTATAGCATGGGTCTCAAACTTGCGGGATATTTTGTGGCCCTTACCTTGATATGAAAGTTTAATGTGAGTTTTATATGAATGGCACTTTACCGTGTTGTGTGTGGAAGGTTCCTTTAATAACTTTTTTTGGTAATTCTGTGTATTTTTTTTGGTCATTTTATTTCTTTTTTTAAGTAATTTAGTTTTTTCTGTCAATTTGTGTCTTTTTTTGGTCATTTTGTGTCTTAAGTAATTTAGTCTTTTTTTGGTAATTTTGTGTCTTTTGATAATTTTGTGTCTTTTGGTCATTTTCTGTCCTTTTTTTTGGTAATTTTGTGTCTTTTTTAAGTAATTTTGTTTTTTTTTTCTGTCATTTTCTGTCTTGTCTTGTCTTATCCAGCGGCCCCCAGGTAATTTGAGTTTGAGACCCCTGCATTATTGTTAGAACCCCCTATCACACAGAGATTCAGCAATACTGCCATTATGCCGGCTTTGCTTTATAGGCCTAAGACAGGCATGTCCAAACTGTTCCAGAAAGGGCCATGTAGCTGCAGGCACCAGTCATTTAATCAACTGATCTCAAGGTTCAAACAACTGATCAGTAGAATCAGGTTTGTTCTTGATTGGTTCAAACTAAAATCTGCAGCAGCGTGGCCCTTTATGGAATAGTTTGAACATGCCTGGCCTAAGATATAATTGCTTTTCAAATGGTAATTGTCCACATACTTGTCTATGAACTAAAGGTCTTTTATTAGAGGGCACCACAGAAAAGTCAGACCATATAGACATTTTTTTATTTTATTAAGCTTTTATTTAGCCAGGGAAGCTCCCATTGAGATTAAAAGTCTATTTTTGAAAGGAGTCCTGGCCAAGACAGAACAGCAGCACAAACAAAGAACAACACAAAACAAACACACAGATAATATTACAAGAGATAATTGTTTTTTAAAATGTGCACTTTATAGAGCTTTGATTTTTATTTAAAAAGCTACTCCTGCTGTTATAAAGTATTTATGTCCACTTAGATAAACTGTTTCAATAAAACTACTTGTGACATGTCATTTCTGACTTTGACTGAACATTTGCTCTCATTTTGTGATAAAAAATATCGGGATAAATATTGTATATCGATATCCAGCCTAAATATATGGGGATATGACTTTTGGTCCATGTCGCCCAGCCCTACTAGTGTGTATGCATGTAGTCCCGTCATGCTGTAATCAACATCACATAGACATCGTTTACTACCCCCACTGCCGTCTGAATGGTGGAACAACTCTGTCCGAACATGAACATTAACACAACGAAATCCCACTTTTTAAATAGCACATACTGTAGTGCAATTCAATTTTTAAATAGCTCTTTATCTTTGCACCAACACCTCATGGAAGTAGATCAATCCAATACGGATCTTGGATAGTGTGTTTCTGATTTTCTTAGCTCTTTTTTTTTTAAATTTTTTATTTATTTCTCACACCAGCATCATCCTTTTCCATTTGCACTTTTGTAAGTGAACTTAAAACCTGCACTTTGGGTGAACTTCCACTAAAGTCACTTGCCACTTTAGACTCTTGCCTATGTGGGGACGAGCCATGAATGAATGAGTGAATCATGTATGCACTATGTCTTATGTCTTATGTCTTATGTCTTATGTCTATGTCTTATGTCTACGTCTATGTCTGTGGCTTCCTATTTTGTGTGGTGTTTGTCTTGTCTGTTGTATTGTAGAGCACACTGCAGCAAATCCCTAACAACTTCTGTTATATAGCAATTAAAGCATTGAATGAATCTTGAATCTTGATGTGTTCGCATGCAGAATGGCAAGGTGGAATAACAGTGCAACATTCCCGCCTCAAGCAGGCTTGTGAAAGGGGCTCTAGCCTAGTAATCATCTGTTTGTGTGTGTGGTGGAGAGCCTGTTTGTTAAGCTGTGGGGGATAGGGCACGTAGGAAGGCTCGGGAGGGGGAGGAGAGGTCATTGAGCGATTCCAGGGATTTCCTTGCGTTTTGCAGGCAGTGGTTTGGTTTGAGAGACAATCAGCCCCTTTCCCTATCCGCCCCCACAAACACACATACACACAAGTTCAGCCCCTCTTGAAGTGCTGGGGAAAGTGTGACGGGGGTGCTTTGTTCCTGCACTTGAGGGCCGTTGGCACATTTACGACACTTTTCAACGACGTCGTATTTAGCACTTCAACCAGCATTGATGTCACTGTTTCATGGATTGGCTGGACGCGCCCTACACACTTCATTCTCATGATTTAACGTTTCAGATGTCAAGTAGAATGACAGATTGTTTCCAGATTGGTTCCAAAGTGTAGGAGAGAATCCAAGTGGGGAATATGTTCACACTATTTGTTCTTATGATGGCAGAATGATGAGGTCATAGTGAGCGCCTATAAGAATGTAAGAAACACCCTCTTTGCTCCTATATGTTACTAATGTACAGAAACTCTCTGCTCTCTAGGCGAAAAGGAAGCTGGATCTAGAGGACCCCCTTTACCTGCCAGAGTTCCGCACACCAAAAGGCAAAAGCAGCATCGCAGCCAGGATACCAAGTCCGAGGAGTGAGTACACCAACCACCGATCAAATTCAGAGGGGTTTTGTGCTCTAGTAGTGGTATCCGTGGTGATAACATCTCTGCAGTGCTTCTCTCCAAGTCAAATCAAGTCTACAGTACAAAAAGAGAGAGAGTCAATTAGAGAGAGAGACCCTTCCTCCACTGGGAGCAGGAGGCACAATAGGAACAATAAAACAGGAAAATGGCTATTTCGTCAAAAGAAAACAGAAAGTTGTAATATGAAAGCAATATAAAAAGACCAATAAAATACAGTAGGTGCAAAGAGATATGGGACAGGAAGTTGTCTAATTATTTAGCAGTTCTTACAATGGTGCAAGTCCAAAGGACACAAGTAGGGGAGGGGCTGAAATGTAGCTTGAAACTAAAGGCCAACAGGAGCCTCAGGAACTAAAATAAAATAAAAATACAATTATTAAACCAGTAACATATTGTTTGAGATGTATATTTGGCACACAAAAAGTCAACATGTGGGAGACGGGCCAGACATTTAGTGCATCAACTTTTACTGGATTATGATGTTTCCACTCAGCTTTTCTAATGTGATACTTGTCTGACCCCAATTGGGGTCGAGACATGATTTCTGGGGGTCGCCAAATCATTTTGGAAAAAATATAAATGCACAAAATTAATATTAAATGACATAATTTTCACACAGGGAGGTGTTTTAGTTGTTGTCTGCTTCATTATTTGTCCAAAATTTGTCGTATCAGCAGAGTTTCTATGATCTGAACTGTGAGATTCTGTTCAGTGAGCACAGCGGGAAAAATAAACAAACAAAAAGAAAAGAAAAAACTGGAGCGTTGTTGCTTTACCACAGCTGCAGTTTGCTAGCAGCTATAACTGATGCTGGAAAAATGGAGCGATGGCTGCAAAGAAAAGCTCCAGACTGGGTCAGCAGCAGCAGCAGGGGTCAAAGGTCGACCACCAGAAAGCCTAACGCGACCACTAGCCCAGAAACGGAGGGCAGTGGGCCGACACCGGCTAGGCTCCCTAAATATCAGCCCCACTTCTTCAAGTACGGCTTTTAGTGCACGACAAAAAACAAGACAGAATATCCACAGTGTGTCATTTGAAGTGCTGGCAAACGAAAGCTGAAACCAGTAAAACTGAAGAGACGAGAGGGGGGAATCAAAATGTAGCTGTATGGAGTATTAAATTAAAAAGACTGATTTTTCTTTGATTAAAGACAGACTTATTTTGAATTACAGGTACATGTGCTTTTGAAACAAGTTGATGATCATGATGATACATTTAATCGTATGAAGTGTTGAAATACAAATGCAGACTTTGAAAGAATGATGGAGTAGGGAAATGCATCTGTTGAAAAATCAGACTGTAGCAGTAAAACTGAAGATACAAGAGAGGGGGGGGGTCGCAGACAACATGCATGTTAAATTGGGGGTCACGACTCAAAGGTTGAGAACCACTGCGTTAACTTACAATACTTTCAAATCCCTTCTGTTTTGGGGTAACAGAGGTTTGTCACTGTGAGGTGGTATCTGTGGTGTGAAGATGGTTTACAATCAACACTTTGCACCTCTATCTTCTCACACCTTTTACATTCTTGGTAGGACATGCTAGCTGTGGGAGGGATCTGAAAAACTTGCTTATATTGATCTTTACTTACCTCATGATTGCAAAGCTTCTCTGTTAAATATCTAAATGTCTTTGTCTGTCGGTTTTATTTCTCCCTGTTCGCCCTTTCATGTCTTTGTGTGTATTTTTGCTCTCAGCTCCAAAGTCTCCAGGTGAGCGGACGCGGTACGACACCTCTTTGGGCCTGCTGACCAAGAAATTTGTGGGTCTGATCGCTGAGTCTCCTGATGGAGTCCTCGACCTGAACTGGGCCACTGAGGTTCTGGAGGTCCAGAAGAGACGCATCTATGACATCACCAACGTCCTGGAGGGAGTCCAGCTAATCCGGAAGAAGTCAAAGAACAACATCCAGTGGCTGTAAGTTCCATTACTGGACGTCATGTGGATGTGCAGGGCTTTGTAAGCTTTTTACGCATTCTCTAAACCAGTCAGGCCTCAGGACAGGAGCCACTTTTTCCCCTTAGACATCAAGTTGTGACCCAAATTTCTGAAAATTGTTAAACATCCAAATTTATTTAGCAAGAAACCTGGAGCAATACACATGCCTTCATGTACGGTTAAAAACATCAAATAAACTAAAAACAAAGTTCAACAAAAGTTCAACCAGGCCTAAAGGCAGACTGAACTTAAGAGCAGTGGTGGAATGTAACTAAGTACATTTACTCAAGTTTATTTAAGTACAATTTTGAGGTTTTTGTACTTTACTTGAGTATTTCCACATTTGTAACTTTATACTTCTACTCCACTACATTTAGAGGCAAATATTGTACTTTTTACTCCACTACATTTAGCTGACAGCTTTAGTTACTTTTCAGGTCGAGTTTTAATATCCATCCATTCTCATCCGCTTATCTGGGGCCGGGTCGCGGGGGCAGCAGGATAAGCAGGGCATTCCAGGCGCCCCTCTCCCCAGCCACAACCTATATATCAATTTAAAATGATTGCACAGGTTTATTAAGTAAACTACATAACAGTGTATAAAGTAGTTAAATGAGCCCTACCTTGACAGCAGTTATGAATGCATCAATATTAATAATCTAATAATATATTTGGAATATATAAAACAATCTGAGTGGGTTCATTCTGCATAAAGAGTACTTTTACTTTTGATACTTTAAGTACATTTTGATGCTGATACTTTTGTACTATTACTTCAGTAAGTTTTGAATCCAGGACTTTTACTTATAGTGGAGTAATTTCACAGTGTGGTAGTAGTACTTTTACTGAAGTAAAAGATCTGAATACTTCTTCCACCACTGCTTAAAAGTGACTTTTTACGAGTGGCTACCACCATTGCAAGGTTTCGATCTTGTTACATCTGAGTTTTCAACAAATTAAAGTGATGACGCTCAAGTTTCAGGAATCAAAATGTAGCTGTATGGAGTATTAAACTTAAGGAGACAGATCTTTCTTTGATTAAAGACTTATTTTGAATTACAGGTACATGTGCTTTTGAAACAAGTTGATGATCATGATGGTACATTTAACGGTATGAAATGTTGAAATACAAATGCAGACTTTCGTTTTCTTTAGATGAATAAAAAGGCAAACTTATCTTAAATACAGCTTACTGAAAAGCATTTTATGATGAAGGAATAGGGAAATGCATCTGTTGAGAATCAGACTGTAGCTGAATTTCCACAGTGTGAACACTGCAGCAAGTTACATTAAGAAGACAATCAGTAGGTTTACATGACACTTGTAAAAAACGAATTATTGCCTTAATCTGACTATAACTGGACAGCTGCAGTGCATGTAAACGTGTTAGTCCGACTGATGTCGCAGTTCTCCAACTCTGCGCATTAGCCGGTCACACATTAGCTGGTCGCATTAGCCGGTCACACATTAGCTAGTTGCATTAGCCGGTCACACATTAGCTGGTCGCATTAGCCGGTCACACATTAGCTGGTCGCATTAGCCGGTCGCACATTAGCTGGTCGCATTAGCCGGTCGCACATTAGCTGGTCGCATTAGCCGGTCGCACATTAGCTGGTCGCATTAGCCGGTCGCACATTAGCCGGTCGCATTAGCCGGTCGCACATTAGCCGGTCGCATTAGCCGGTCGCACATTAGCCGGTTGCATTAGCCGGTCGCACATTAGCCGGTCGCATTAGCCGGTCTCCAGTCAGTAGCGACGGCAAAAGTGTCAAACTGAGGTCAACTGGAAAGGGCGCCATATTAACCTGCTGAAATGACGCATATCGCCACCCAGTGTTGAGGAGGAGGACACGTTCCCGTCATTTATTCTATTTTCTCAGTTGCATGTAAACTGGGACAAGGACAGAATTCCTATTAGACGCCAATATCGATTTTTAAGCAAAGCTCGACTAAACTGTGTGAGTGTAACGGTGTATAAAAAGTTAAAACCTCAGAGTAGTGTTTGGCAGCACAAATACTGACAGCCACAGTTGAGTCTATAAACACATCCATCAACACATCACATAGAGTTTGTTTGCGTCTGTCAAACAGCCCAGACAAGCCTTTGATGTCTTCCAAAACAACTTCCAAACATTTTTACTCACTGTAAATTGTAGAATTAGCAGCAATGAGGTTCCCACAGAAGAAGTCTGAACAGGGCTAAACACTGAGGGGCCAGTTAGATAAAGGAATCTGTATCCTGTTAATGTAAAGACACACAAAACACTGCGTTAAATATACCATATTCTATAGATTCTTTGTTGAAATGCTACTCCCATTATCTCCATGTTGACCATAGACTGTGTACTGATTAGAATGCATCATACTGAAAAGTGTTGCTCATATATATATATATATATATATTATATTTATTGGTGGAAGAAGTATTCAGATCCTTTACTTCAGTAAAAGTACTAATACCACACTGTGAAATTACTCCACTACAGTAAAAGTCCTGCATTCAAAACTGACTGAAGTAAAAGTATCAGCATCAAAATGTACTTAAAGTATCAAAAGTAAAAGTACTTGTTATGCAGAATGAACCCACTCAGATTGTAATATATATATTCTAAATATATTATTAGATTATTTATATTGATGCATTGATGTCATTTCATTTAATAAAGGTAGGCTCATTTTAACTAATCAATATACTCTGATGCGGTTTAATTAAAAAACAAAAAAAAACAAAGTCAAATCACTTTAAACGTGTCATTTTTTTTATGATAATTCTCGACCTGAAAAGTAACTTTCAGCTTAATATAGGTGAGTAAAAATTACAATATTTGCCTCCAAAATGTAGTGGAGTAGAAGTATAACGTGACAGAAAATGGAAATACTCAAGTAAAGTACAAGTACCTCAAAATTGTTCTTAACAACAGTACTTGAGTAAATTTACTTAGTTACATTCCATCACTGTATATATGGAACAGAAACACTATTAGAACAAAAAAAAACTGAAAATACCTTTCACAAGGCTGTGTTTAGAAGCTGTTGTGTTCTACAACTCACTGCATTTATTCCTCCTTACGCTCAACATATCTGCCCCCTAGTGGCTGTTAGCATGCATTACAACAGTGCAGAACCTCCACTGAACCATGCAGACTTCTCACCAGTGGTAGAAAGTATGAGCCCTACCTTGACATCAGTTATGAATACATCAATATTAATAATCTAATAATATATTTGGAATATATAAAACAATCTGAGTGGGTCCATTCTGCATAACGAGTGCTTTTACTTTTGGTACTTTAAGTACATTTTGATGCTGATACTTTTGTACTTTTACTTCAGTAAGTTTTGAATGCAGGACTTTTACTGTAGTGGAGTAATTTCACAGTGTGGTATTAGTACTTTTACTGAAGTAAAGGATCTGAATACTTCTTCCACCACTGCTGCTCACTATCTATTACACCTGTTTTTGAGTTTTTGTAAGAGCTTCAATTCTTAGTGCAACCACATCATCACATGTTTGGCTTATTTCTGTTGCTGTGTGTTCTGGCAGGGTTGGAGATGTGTTTGAGGGCGGTGCAGGCGGAGGACCGAAGGCCTGCGCTCTGAGGAAAGAGCTGGGAGACCTGGAGAAAGTAGAGAGATCTCTGGATGAACTGATCCAGTCCAGCACGGCACAGCTCAAACAACTCACAGAATATGAAGATAACAAAAGATATCCTTTACATGGTTCATATGGGTGCTTGAAATCCTTGAATTTTAATGTTGAATTTCAAGAAAAGAAGTGCTTGTATTTTGGATTAAGTGCTTGTAAATGCTTGAAATTATTACTGCATTTCTCTGGCAATCTGACTATAGATAACTGAATTTTCTTTTTTTTTTTGTAATTATCTTTTTATTCAGAAATTTCACAACAATTGACAAGTTGACAGTTGTTAGTATAAAAATTGTACAGAGCCAAGGGTTTTGTGTCAATAGCTTCTTGTTCCAAATGTTCATTGTCCATTCCCTTTTAATAATATGAATATGTAAAGAAAAAACAAAAAACAAAGACATACAATTTAACTATTACACTATTACTATTTAACTTACATCCAGAGGGTATGGAGGCAAAAAGTAAATACATAACATGAATAAGTAAATATAAATGTCTGTAGCAGTTGGGTATCATTCAGTTGTATTCATGTCACTGAGATACAGTGGGAGACCCAAAAAAAAGGAAATCAAATAAAAAGTTTGTTCAGCTTGTTACCTTTACAAAATCCGGTCTGATGATATTCGGTCAAGTAAAACCGGAGATAATGTCAAATATATTTTGTAAAAAAATATAGAACTAGATATTCTCCTCATTTTACCTGTTATATGTTATATTTGCAACCTGTGTTCATATTTGCAACATGTACATTTCTGTGTGTGAAACATAATTTTCAAGATCAGATTTTATGTTTTCCTTTGTTTCTTTTGGGCTCAAAAGTTTAAAAAAATTTCCAGATTTTTTTAACGCACATAATAGCCCAAGATTTCAGAGGGTTAAGTGAAATTACCCCTTTTAGTATCGAAGTACTCATCTAAAACATGTCATTTACCACCATTGTAAGGTCCTGGAAAAGCTTGAAAATGGACTTTGAAAGTCCTTGAAAAGTGCTTGAATTTGACCACTGAAAAAGTGTACGAACAATGCTTTACATTTAACTGTACATGGACAAAATATGGTTCTCTTCTGGGTTACACATGCAAACACCTTCATTTCTGCTGCTGTTGTCACCCTTGACCCCCCTCTGTACGTTGGGCTACGTGACGTATCAGGACATCCGCTCCATCGGCAGCCTCAGAGAGGAGACGGTCATCGCCGTCAAGGCTCCCGCTGACACCAAGCTGGAGGTGCCAGACACGGCAGGGGTGAGAAAAAAAGACTTTAAAACAAAAAAAATCCCCAAAAGACAAATAGAATCCATGCAATGACACTAAATGATCCTTTCTCCTTACAGCAAGGGTCGTTACAGATCTATTTAAAGAGTAAGAACGGCCCCATCGAGGTCTACTTGTGTCCAGAGGAGGGGCTTGAAGACGTGAGCCCGGTAAAAAGTGCGATCACCCCTAAAAAGGAGTTCCCTCAACCTCTCTGCCCTCCAACCACAGCCCCGATGGCTCCACCAAGCTACAGCATCAAAGAGGAGCCTGCTGAATGTAAGCTGAGTTTACTAAAGTGCAGCGGTTCCCAAACTTTTTTAGCCGTGCACCCCCTTCTATGTCCCAACCGGGTTGACGCACCCCCAATCCCCCACACCTTCAAAAAAAAAAAAAAAAAAATGCAATAATTTTTATAGCCATATTAAAGGCGGCATGTTTAATCATGCTCAAATGACCAGAACACACATATAATAAAATAATCACCCTCACAACAATGCGCTCTCGCATTTGAATTAATCTGAAACACAGTTTCAATATAATGCAACAAAGTTATGTGCAAGCTTCCACTTTCAAGAGCAAAGAGGATGATGACAGGATCAGAGACAGAAAGCAGATAAGTTGGGAAAATGTTATAATATTTTGAGCCGCGTTGAACAAAAATTGCAGCAAGTTTAAATGAGCGTGGAGCTAAAACAACCCCGTCATCATAACACGGGTTGGAAAAATGGAAGAAGATAACTTCTTCCACGATTCATTTTAAGATTAAGTGCATTTTGAATACCCTGCATTTATTAATTAATTAATATTACAGTTTTTGATTTTACATTTTACAAAGGAAATGTTTATTTGCATGTCTTTATTGTGTGTGGGGGGGAAATGTAATTGTGTAATTATCAGACTGCCATTACATTTTTCTTCTCGCCCACCCCCTAGCGGCAGCACCACACTTTGGGAATTATATTATTATTATATTAAGATCATAACTCATATAGAACAACGTCCTTACTTACTACTAATTAGCAATAATTCTGAGGTGATTGAGGGAAAACTTTTAGTTACTGGTTGTATAATAAGACCATGCAGAATTAGGCATTAATAACTACTTAATAATGACTAATTAAGAGCCAATATGTTACGTATTTGCATGCTAGTAAGCAACTAATTAATGTTGAATATGTGTTCCCTAATCTAAAGTGTTCCCCTTTTTATATTTCTACTTGTTCATACTGTAAATTGTTAATACTTTGTATTTTCTACTTTATTTGCACATACCTCTTATATTTCTAGTTTATACAGCTGTTTTACTATTTATTGTCTTTTTGCTGTCCACTTTGCTGCTATTAAATTAGCGAAATAAGGATAGACAAGCAAAATGCGAAATAATATAAATACCAAATTGAGACTGAACTTGTGCTCTGTCTTTTTCTCCAGCCACCATCTGTGCAGCAGCTCCCTCCTCCTCCTCCTCAGCCTCCACCTCCACCTCCACCCTGCTGGACGTGGAGGGTCTGCTGGGTCTGCCCCCCAGCCTGCTGCAGATCACAGAGGACCAGCTTCCCTGCACCTCCTTCGCCCCGGACCCCAACACCCCCTTCGTCAGCTTCTCTCCACCTCTGGACCACGACGACTACCTCTGGAGCCTGGAGGACAGCGAGGGCGTGTCAGATTTCTTCGACACGTACGACCTGGGAGACCTGTTGAAGAGCTGAGGTGACGGAGGAGGGAAATCTGGGGTGATTAGGGGGAAATATTTAATTAATGCCTTTTTGGAGGTAGAAAATATTACACTATGAAGCCATCACTCTTTGTTTTACCATGCCTGTTTTAATGTCAATGATTCCAAAGGTGGAGTTCCCCCCTTTGTATATTTTAATAAAGTAAAAATAATTTGTATATAGTGTTGTAAAAAAAAAAAAAAAAAAAAAGATCAGATTGGGAGGTTAAGTATAATCTCAAACCGATAGGAAACACTGTTTAAAAAGCAGGGATTGTTTTTCAGATTCTGCTAAAAATGATATTTCAACTCTTACAAACACAGGAGTTATTATGCATATCACATCCCCAGCAACAAAATCAGACGGTGTTTACAGCGACACAACTCAGGGATTCCTTTTTCTTCCTTGTTTCCAAAGTCTAAATGTTTTGTGCCACTCTCTGGCCCGTAGGGGGCAGCCTTGTATTATGTCAGCTTTAACTGCCGTGCAGCTTCACACGATTCAATCACTGGACGGACGTGAGCTAAAGCCACCAAGAACCAAACGCAGGGCGTGTTTCTAAGAGTCCGTCAACATTTAACACTGTTCAAACGAAGCTGTGAATAAAACCGGTCGTCTACGTCTCAAACACGCAGCATCGTGTGAAACCTCATGTGGAAGATGCTCGCGTTGCTTTTCTTCTGCCTTAAGCTTTAAATCGAGCCTTGTTCCTGTGAATTGTGAACATGTATACAATCTCTCTCACTCTCGTTGGTGTGGCAGCTTTATTTCCAGTCCAGGTGCTCCTCTTTTCGTACGAATTTGCTGATTTTTAAAAGATTTTTTTGATTTTAGTAGTGGAAAACTACTATTGTATTTCTGAGGAAATAACCCAAAATAAATTAAATGCAGCATCTGTGTTGCAGGTGTGTGTGTAATTGATGTAATTAAGGTTTAATTAGAGTAGCCCTTTTGCTTTCCTCTTGTTCAGAAATGGTTGCTGATGGAGCAGCCACAGAAACAAGATGGAATTTAATTTTACCGTTGAAAATTTTAAGCCCATGAATTGTGGTGCGACCGTTTGAAATGTCCGAGGTCAGAGGTCAGAGTGGCTGTGACTCTGATCTGTTTAAAGTTTGTATTCCTTTAAGGGTTCTAGACTTTTTGAAATTTGAATTTGATGCTGATGTATTTGTGGCTTTCCCTCTACACTGCAGAGATAAGCTAACTGTCCTGTCCTAACAAAACTTGAAACTGTGTGTTTGTGAGTGGGAGACGGGTGTCACGGTGTGTTTGCGTGTGAGTTTTTATAATGTAGATTAGAGGATGTGAATTCAGAAATTGTAGTTTTTTTTCAATGAGCATTATTTTTTTTGGTATTTGTACATAATTTGTTGTATTTATGCCTATTTTTCCTAAAAAAAATTGAAAGTTGATACTGGCCTTTTTTTATAGAAGGCACAGCTGTTTTTGTATGACATGCAGCACTTAATATTTTGTAATATTGTGTGGTCTGTTTGAAATGATTAAATAAATACTGAAGCCATGGTTTACAATTGGAATTGTGATTGATTTTTTTATTCACTTCCTGTAGAAATTACAGCAGAAACAAAACTGCATTTGATTGTCATGCAACATTGTTTTAACTAGAGGTTTGAATCAGCAGGAGCCCAACGATATGATTTTATCCTGATACTTGAGTCACGATACAATATTATTGTGACACAGAATTACCAAAAAAGACACAAAATTATTTAAAAAGACACAATTGCTAAAAAAAAGACACAAAATTGTTAAAAAAGACACAAAATTATTAAAAAGACACAATTACTAAAAAAAGACACAAAATTGTTAAAAAAAAAAAGACACAAAATTGTTTAAAAAAGACACAAAATTATAAAAAAAAAAAAACAATTATTGAAAAAAAGATTAAATTATTTAAAAAAAGACAATTACCAAAAAAAAGACACAAAATTACAAAAATAATTAAAGGGACCTTCCACACACAACACGGTAAAGTGCCATTCATATAAAACTCACATTAAACTTTCATATCAAGGTGGGGGCCACAAAATATGGTCACGAGGGCCGCAATTGGCCCGCGGGCTGCGAGTTTGAGACCCATGCTCAATGGCATATTTTGTAAAAGATCAAATTAAAAGTCTGTGATCAATACATTTTGAGAAGGGCGTCTGTTTGACCTTTCCTCTTCGGCGGGAACAATCCTTTTTGGGACCATTGCCGGCTGGGACACACTACTAGCAGAAGGTAAGATAAATTTCACTTTCTAACATGTTTGAATTTGAATAACCTTGTATAAATAGTATCTGTAATGTGGATGATATTATGATTGATATATTATCAGGGACCCTCAAGCTCCTAAAAACTAGTGTGAAATATTTTTTTCCTCCTAAAATGAAAATTCATGCCATGTCTTCTCTGAGCCTTTGAATTATATTCTTAATATGACCTGATTCTGTACAAGGAACCAGGAGGGTCAAACCATATATTGCAGGGGTCTCAAACTCAAATTACCTGGGGGCCGCTGGAGGCAGTATCAAAATGACAAAAAAAAGACACAAAATTACTAAAAAAAAAAGACACAAAATGACAGAAAAAAAACTAAATTACTTAAAGACACAAAATGACCAAAAAGACACAGAATTATTTATTTTAAAAAGACAAAAAGACACAGAATTATTTAAAAAAGACACACAATTATTAAAAAGACACACATTTATTAAAAAAAGACAGAAAATGACCCAAAAAAGACACAAAATGACCCAAAAAGACACAAAATGACCAAAAAAATGTACTTTAAAAAGACACAAAATGACCAAAAAAATGTACTTTAAAAAGACACAAAATGACCAAAAAAGACACAGAATTATTTTTTTTAAAAAGACAAAAATATTTAAAAAAAGACACAATTATTAAAAAGACACACATTTTTTTTAAAAAAGACAGAAAATGACCCAAAAAGACACAAAATAACAAAAAAATGACACAAAATTACTAGAAAAGGCACAAATTTATTTAAGAAAAGACACAAAATTATTAAAAAAGACACACAATTATTTAAAAAAAAAAGACACAAAATTACCCCAAAAAGTAATTAAAGGGACCTTCCACACCCACAAACATTAAACTTTCATATCAAGGTGGGGGCCACAAAATATCGTCACGAGGGCCGCAGGTTTGAGACCCCTGGTATATTGTGTCTAAAAGCAGCAGGCTGTGGTGACTGAAGACGAGTTTGGACTTAATAGGAAGTGACGTTCCCAGAGGGGAGAGAACAGGTCGACATGAAGAGAGACAATACCAGTGAATGAGCTATAAACTCACTCAGACAGGTAGACAAAACAACACCCATCACTCTTTGTGAGCGGGTTGCCGTGGGAACGAGCTCACAAAAGGGAACAGACACACATGAGGTCAAAGGTCAGCGGGTCACTGTGGAATGGTGCTAATGTGTTGTCTTGGGGGGGATTTGCTAAGAAATCTATAGAAGATTCAGACTTCGTTAAAGATATAATATGTAACTTTTCCACATTAAAATATCTAAAGCAAGTAGACCTGTGCTTTATGTTTTGTTGGGTTGTTTGCTTATCTTATTTATTTATAATGTTTTCAACCATTTTACCTCAAGAAAAACTTTATTTTAATCAAGGTAACAGTCTGTTTAAGTTTTTCATTGTTATGATGACTTTTCAAGTTTTAACCTAAATTTGATTTTTAAGATACACGTTTTATATCTTGGCCGTTTTTATACAGATATACATTTTTCCTTTTAACCTATAGAATCTTATTCTATTCATGGTATTTATTCTTTTAATTTTATTTAAATTTTATTGTTGTAAAACTTTTATTCTTTTCTACTCTATTTTATCCTTTATTTTATATCTAGGCCAGGGGTCTGCAACCTTTACTAACAAAAGAGCCACTACTGGCCTAAAAAAGAGAAAAAATGTCAGAATGGAGCTGCTAACCTTATTTTGAGCCTTACAACGAAGATAACGTAGAACTGAAGTAAAAGTACTTAAAGTATCAAAAGTTAAAGTACTCATTATGCATAATGGACCCACTCAGACTGTGATATTTATTCAAAGTATGTTATTAGATTATTTGTATTGATGCATTTATGTAAGCGCTTTAATTTTGTAAAGATATGACTCATTTTAACTACTTAATATACTGTTATGAGATTTATTTTAAAAATGTGAAATCACTTTTAATGTATCATGTTTGTTGTTTTGTTAAATCTCGACCTGAAAAGTAACTAAAACTGTCAGCTAAATGTAGTGGAATAAAAAGTACAATATTTGCCTCAAAATGTAGTGAAGTAGAAGTATTACTAAGTTACATAAAATGGAAATACTCAAGTAAAGTACAAGTACCTCAAAATTGTACATAAGAACAATACTTGAGTAAATGTACTTAGTTACATTCCACCAATGCATATATGACAGAAATACCAGGAAATAAGAAATGTTCCATTAAAGTGGAGATCTTTAACAGTTTATGTATAGTTTGTATAGTTTATCTAGATTTCTAGTGACTCAAAACCATGACAGAGACCGGTTTGCCTATTGGAGATTACATGTTATATAGTAGCAATTATTGTTTGTGCTTTGTCTAATTTTCTTCAATAGTTGCAAGATTTATTGTTAGTTAGTTACATTCCACCACTGACTACATATACAGTATAACCTGGATGAAGGATTTTAGTTATTAGATGCCTGGATCTTCAGTTATCAGAGGAATAAACTGAGCATATGTCCCCGGCATGGTCCTTTATTAGCTGAATCACTTAATTTTAATGTGAAACTGTGTCTTTAAAGTGTTTCTACCAGTTTGAATCACTTGTTTTTGAGAACAACTTCTGTGGACTGTGGACTTCTGTTGTGCAAAGTCTCCTGAATGATAAACATTGAAGGAATCCTAACTGGAAAAAGCTGCAATGACATCAATGGTGGTGAAGAAAACAACTCCCATGATCCCACGCTGCTTTACGACATCAGACCCATGGTGGCAGAAAATTACATATTGTGTTTAAATATCACAGAGCATGTGAAGAGGAGAACGGAGCTTACTGGCTGCTCTTCGGGAATGACTAAGCTTAAATGTTGTTTCCCAGAATGAATCTGTAAAAAGAGCTGGACATGCTGAAGTCATTCAACATAGAACCTGGAGTTTACAGCCTATAACTGAAGTGAACTATCATGTATAACAACAGGAAACACAGATATATCATGCTCACAGCAAAAAATAGTTGATCATGAACAAGCCTTTTTTTTTAACCCTATGTGGTCTATGATCGTGCCGTCCAGTTGAGATCATGTGATGTTTAACAAAAAAACTAGAAGTACAGACTTGAAACTTCCTCCCAATTTTTGTTTGACATTCCTAGGCCATGTAAAACCAAATATATGATAGTTTTAATGTGATAGTACAGAAATATTAGAGCGTTGGTGTAGCTCTCTGTGTAATTTTGTACATAGTTTGTTTTTAAGAGTTGCAGCTAACAAGGAAAAAAAACCTATAAATGTACATGTTTTTATGGGACTTCTTTGTACATAGTTTTATTATATTCAAATTTTTACCTTTTTATATGTTCATATTTGTATCCCATTTTTACATTTTCAAGTTCAAAAACAGTTAATTGAACATATTGTGGCTTTTATTGTAGTAAATAGTATAATTTTTCAACTCGGATTTCATGATTTTGGGGCTCAATATGTTGATAAAGTAGGTTAAAGTGAGAAAATAATTGTCAGATCATATAGGTGAAGAAAAAATAGATACCAAATATGGGTATAGTAAACATTTTTTATCTGGTACATGAAGGGTAAAATCAAAAGTATTCAAAAACGGTCAAATTAGGCTCAGACCCCAGAGGGTTAACCCTTACAAAGAACTCTTCATGCACAGTTTCCTGCAAACTCCTCACTTCTGCACCAACACCAGGTGTCTATTAGCGCTAAGTGTCTATTAACAGATGTTGCACACAACAGCTCGTGTGTTTAACAAGGTGATAAACTAAAATGTCAGACGCCACGTACACAAGCGTAGCCTTGGACCATGTGGTTTACATGCTATCTAAACAGCACGCCACCTCAGTTCTGTCACCTTGAGACCAACTGCTGTGACAACGAGGGGCTGAGGTAAATATTTTTAGCTGAGCAGTTAAATGTCCAGAAACTAAAAAGCTCTCTTTGTGTGCAGTTTGTCAATGAGCAGCAACAACCTCAGGCCAAAACGTTGCATGTCTTTGTTTAGGGCCACATCAGCTAAATGGACACATAATGGCAGTGTTGTTGTTATTAAAGGTGGGAGCAATTTAGTGACTATGGTTGGTGTGTTTGAGGCTACTTAAAATCTTATTTAGACTTGTTTAAAAGCCTTGAACTGAATATGGTTATGGGTGTTTGAACAGATTGTGTTTGACTTCAAGTTTTTGCATTTAAAAAAAAAATCTGAACTTTTATTTATGTAGTTATCATGTTAATAGATATTAACCCTTTGAACCCCACCATCAATGACTGAAACACATGTATTCTTTAAAAGATCCATCCTAAAATACAGTTTATTGGGGAAAGAAACAGAAAAAAAAAGACAAAAGCTTCCATTAGGAAAAGTTACCAAAATTAAGCTTAAAATTGTATACATGTCTCATTTTAAAGGGTCACCAAAGGTAAATTGTTTGGAAAAACTAGATCCTGTTAAAATAATTAAGTTCTGTGCTCCTAAAGGCAACTGTGAAGCCATGATCGATTTATCCTGAGATGATCAGTCACATGACCAATATTCACAGAAAATTGGACAGAACTGCAGGTTGTTTACACAGAGCTGAGAGGAGAGGACAGGAGATGTTGTAAAAATGTAAATAGTTCAGTATTTATAGCACACGAAGACCCTTTTTTCTCCAATATTTCGTGACACTTGTGGGCACATACAGACTTTTTTCTCTTAATGTGTGTCATTTTTCACATTTGTTCACACTTTAAGCCCTGATTTTGCTGATTTCATAGAGGTGCAGGACTTATATATTGCAGAGAAATACAAGGCCACAGTGAGTAAAAGGTGAAAAAAGTAAAAGAAAAAAGCAACCGGAAACAGCTTGGGGCTCAGAGGGTTAAAAAGAATGGAAGTTACCGGTATTTAGGTAAGAGGAATAGCTCAAGGAAAAGTAAATCAGAGACACTGTGACGTGGTTACACGTAATGCGCATTTATAATTATGAATCACAAACAAGTTTGACTACCTGCTACCAGTCTGGAAAAGTTTTGTTGCCCTAACAACCGCGATGACAGGCCTGCTGGAGAGTGTCTGTCTGTGGGTGTGGTCACTTTGGCAGATATGCAGATGAAATGCATGACTGTTTTGAGACTGATAATGCTGATTCAGTCAAGGAAGACATATATTTCAAAGAACCTGATCTCCACAGGATATGACTGTCATTAACTTGCATTGTAGCGAAATCCGTGTCAGTTTCACGGAAATTTGAGTGATTCCGTGGCTATTCCACGGATTTTGAGTTAAGAGAATCCGTGGCTATTCCACAGATTCCTGTGAGACCATGTTGATTTTAAAGCAGAGCAAAGTGTCACAGCTCTTTTTGTGGCTGAGGTGTTCCCCCAGTGCTTCTTCAGTGCTTCTTCAGTGCAGCTGTGCAGGTTCTTGAAGCAGATGTTTACAGTGAGCCCCCTGCTGCGTTAAAGACACTTCATATGCTTATTCCAGTGGGAAACTGGGTTAAACAATAAATCAGACCCCTCTGTCTCTCCTTCTCTCCAGTCCTCCCATTTTCAGTCAACCGTGTCAACCAGAAGAGGGGGTATGTTACGGTAAGCCTGGGCCTCCTGGCTTGACAGGGGTAGTAAATTGATAGCAGGACTAGTGGAGCTGAGTCAACAAGCAGAGTGGAGAGAGAGAGAGAGAGAGAGAGAGAGAGAGAGAGAGAGAGAGGGAGGGAGGTTTTTTGGGGGGAGGTTGGAGGACCTTGTGCTGCAACTCCACCGGGCTGCTGCTGGGAAGCAGCAAGGAAATCCTGGCAGCTGTAATCTTTACTGGAAGATGTCGATCCGACCCCTGTTCTGCTGCGCGTGTGTGCGTCAGAGAAAGAGAAGCTGCATTTGATTTCACTTCCTCACAGTCAAAGTGAGGAATGGTGTGCAGGGAAAAAGAAAGCAAGCCCTGGTTGATAATATAAGTAATGAGTGAAATCACCATTGGCAGGAGTGAGAATGAATAGGTATGTGGTGTTTAGGAAGGAAAAGGGTGGAGACAAGGAGGGAAATATTAAGTGAGTCATTCCAGTTTGTGTACTCAAACAATGGAGTTTCTATCTATCTCTTTTCCTCTCCTCTGTCATCCTTCCTTCTATGCTGAGCATCTCCCCCTCCCTCCCTCACTCCCTCCACCTTCCTAAACTTTTTCCGCATTTCTCCTCTTCCCCCGTCCGTGTCCTCAGACTTGTGTTTTCTTCTATATGTTAGTGCAAAAGCCTGAGCAGACCGGTTTGCTCAGTTTTACAATAGGACCCAGGCTGGAAGGCTGGCAGACGCACAAAGGCTTTGCTTCTTTACAAGAGGCTGCAAAGAAACTGAAGGAGGGTATTGTTGTTGGAAAGCCTCTGCATTACATCACCCCGGACTTCCATGCAAAAAATGCATGCATGCAAAATGAGCATGCAGACACACACATATGTGGCACATATATTACAACAAAAAACACCTCGACGTACCCGTGCAAACTGTTTATATCCATCTGTTTTTCTCTTTCCCTCACTGATGCTCACATATGTAGTACATGCATGCAACTGAAACACTGAGTGAATGAGGCCCTGGTAAACTGGGTCAGCAAACCCATTTATGTGGCTCTGCATTGTTTGGAGTTTGTCGCGTGCCCTCACTTCCTTACAAGAGTGGAGACATTTTTTCTTAATGATTAATAGGTTAAAAAGAGAGTTTTGCAGCTTTGCCTCTGGAGACTTTTGTGCATATTTGTCTGCATTTGCATGAGAAAACATGAGAGGTATTTGTTTTGTCTTTCGGTGGTTTTCACTTTCTGTCTCTGGAGAAACATGACTTTAAAGTCTCTCTGTGTGTGTGAGAGTACAACACAGATATCAAATGCTGTGCATGTGCATTTCAGGGCATCGGAGTTATTTGCTAAGCGCAGAGACTCCTGCACAAAAAGGAGTTTGTCTGTCTCTGTGAATATGAACACAGCACCACTGTGAGCGCACAGACACGACATCCATTCTGCACTATTCACTGTGTGACAGTAAGTAGTTACAGAGAACAGAAAAAAGAAAACCTTTACCACAAAGTGAGTCGTTTTAAGGGGTTAAATAACATCAAGTTATCTATAGTACTGGGACAAATTTTCCCTTTATAGAGTTAATGAAGGCAAATATGTGGTTTTGTGGTCAAACCAAAGGGAGCCACTGTATTTGATGCGGCTTCCTAAAATCACCCATCTGCACTTCATAGTGTATTGAATCACGTCTCACCCCGAGGCGAGCTTCAATGATACACCTCTTTTCTTTGGGTTGACAGGCTTGACAATGTCAGGCATGCAGGAGTGATGTTCTATACACAACCTTTGGAGTTTTTTTCCACCTCTCTGATGCACTCTTTCCTTTTTGTTCACACTGTCAGGTGATTTCAGTAGAAGGTCAGTGGGCAGGGACTTCAGAAACCCTGCCTCAATGAAAAAATGTCTTTTGATGAGATCTGAAGGAAGAGGAAGAAGCTTTGGGGCCTAAGCTAAAGGGATTGCCAAGGCGTTATACCCCCAGACTCCTGATTAAAGGGCAGCTGCACAGCTGCAAAAGCCCTGCTTTAGATGTAACAAAGTAAGTAGTAGGGGAAACTTTTCACTCTCTGCTGTATTTCTCTGGCATAAGTCATATTAGCATTTCTAAAAAGCAGGAAGTTAAATGTTAAGTCTCAACTATATATAACTGTTGTTATGTGCACAAAGTTTTCTAAAAATAGGTGATTTTTTTAAATTAAAGTCTAATTGTGAGTGTTTTAAATGTTAAAATGCCAGTTTTATGAATGCAAAAACTGAAACATCCAATAGAAACATTTTGAACATAGAATACAAACAAGAACCAGAAAACATGAATATTTAATAGAATATCCGCCAATTGAACCAACTTTGTGATTAAATTATGTGAGCCAGCTGCTATCACTTATGACTGACTTTCAAATCTTAGATAAAAATGTAACTGATTCCTATGGTTATAAAGAGTATAACAATAATCAACAGACTTTCCTTTCGATACCTGCTAAAAAACTAAATTGTTATTCTCATCAAAAACGTATTGACTCTCCAATGTTTTAATCAGTGTTGGAAGAATTATTCAGATCCTTTGCTAAAATAAAAGTACTAATACCACACTGTGAAATTACTTCACTAGTAGTTGAGTCCTGCATTCAAAACTTACTGAAGTAAAAGTACAAAAGTATCAGCATCAGAATATACTTAAAGTATCAAAGTAAAAGTACTCATTATGCAGATTGGACCCACTCAGATAGTGTTATATATTCTAAATATATTGTTGGATTACTATAATTGATGCATTTTAGCAGCATTTTTCTGTTGTCCAGATAGGGCTCATTTAATTACTTAATATGCTATTCGGAGGTTTAATAAAAAAATGTCTAATCACTTTAAATGTATCATGTTTTTTATATTAAATACTGACGTGAAAAGTATCTCAAAATGATACATAAGTACAGTACTTGAGTAAATGTACTTAGTTACATTCCACCACTAGTTTTAATACAGTAGATGAGTGCAGGTCAAAAAGCATTTTGATGTGACATTTTTGTTTGTGACCTTTAAAGTATCAGAAAATAGCTGCGTGGCAACTAACCCTGGTCGTCTTTAGTGTTTTGTGCAAAAGAACCAAAGAACTATTAACACTTTTTTTAGCAAAACATCAGAGCTGTGAGTTATAGGCTAATTTTTGTAACACTTGGAGAAGTGTATGCCTCTGCCTCACTGCAGAGTTCTGTAGCCAAGAACCATCACCTCATTCAGAGAAATTCTTCCCCTTCACTTTAGTCTGTGAATGAGGTATTATGCATAACCATGTTTTCTTTAAAAGATTAATACTAAAATACAGTTTATTGTGGAAAAAAAGTGAAAAAAACGACAAAAGTTTCCTTTTAAAAAAGTAACCAAAACAAAGCTTAAAATTGTGATATTTCTGTCAAAATCACTTCATTCTACATTCTACGTCTCATTTTAAAACTTTGCCAAAAGTACACTGCAAAAAAGGGGTGTCTAAAAACAAGACAAATCATGCTAAATAAGCATGTTGTACTCTTAAAATAAGAAATTAACTCTTAAAACAAGATAAATTAAAGCTGCAAGCAGCGATGAACTGGCCGGAGCAGAGTGCACTTACAATTATTTGTTTCTTACCAAGATAAAATAAAAACTTTTGATTTAGAAGTGTTTGATAATTTATCTTGTTTTAAGAGTTATTTCTTATTTTAAGCATTCAACATGCTTATTTCTAGATTTAACAATCTTAATTTAAGAAATCTTGTCAAGTTAAATTATCTGTCCATGCAGCATGATAATTTCCCTCAGATTTAGTGGTTTTTTTTTTTTTTTAGACACCCCTTTTTTGCAGTGTAAATCGTTTGGGATCCTGTTAAAAACATTCAAGTATGTGCTCCTCAAGGCAACTGGAAAGCCATGATCGATTTTTTTGTGCAAAAGAACCAAAAAAGTTTGAGCTATTGGCTATTTTCTGTGACACTTGGAGAACTGTATGCCTCTGCCTCACTGCAGAGTTCTGTAGCCAAGAACCATCACCTCATTCAGAGAAATTCCTCCCCTTCACTTTAGTCTGTGAATGAGGTATTATGCATAACCATGGCGACCACACTGCAGCCTCTCTGGAGTTTGCATAGAAATGAGAAGTTAGATTGAAAGGGACGAGAAGAGCCAGGACGGACACACACACACACACACACACACACACACACACACACACACACACACACACACACACACACACGCACACACACACACACACACACACACACACACACACACTTTTCTGCAGAGTGCAAGAAAGCACAAACATTCCCACGTGATGATGGAGTTTGCTCCCTCCCTCGCGGGGCGGACAATAGCGCGCTGGCGCACCTCCACGCGCACACACAGCAGCAGAGCGGAGCCTGAACTCGGTCAGTCCGCTTTAGACAGCTCTCTACCTTAAAGACGTGTTTAGGAACCAGCACTCTGAGGACTACAGTCTCTTTTCAGCTCTTGCACGCAGTGGAGGAGTAAACTTTTTTCCTTTTTCTCTCTCTTTCAAATGGGAATTACATGCGCGCGTGAAACTTTGGCTCACTTTTCCCTGCAGTGATTGTCAGTCAGACCGCTCCAAACATGCCGGAGCGAATAAGCATTTCGGACTTCGTGGTCCTGACAAACGAGGACTTAACTTCGCCGGGAACTTCAATTTTTCAGTCCAAAATGAGCGACTGTCGGAACACAGTTACCACCGTGGAGGAGGTGAGAGAGGAGAAGTGGAGGGAGGCGGTGCAGAGAAACACCTTTTGTCTGTTGTTTACCTGTTCATGTAGCACTATGTAGCTCTGGCTAAAGAAAGAGGGCTCAACATTCACCTGTAGGCGAGCTTACATTAAGGTGACAGCTTTACAGGTTTTACAGCACAGTGGAAACGGACCATTATGTCGTTAAACACTTGCTTTGAAGTTATTCAACATTGTTTCCAAGTGAGATAAACTTGAAGACTTTTCCATGAGGTTCTGACAAAACAATACTTGTATTCCAAAAGTTGTAATAGCAGATGTAGCCCAGTGCTAATGAAGGAAGGCAGGTGCAATGTGTTTTTATGAGCACAAAGTAGTGTTGGGGGCAAAAACTTGCACATCTGTGGTGTGCTGATTTTGGGGCTCTACTGACCCCCTGTTGGGTCATTCTGATTTGGACAATCAGACAAGTGTTTTTGCACACTGGTAAATGGCTTGTATGTAACTGCTTGTCAGGTTCTGTGTGTGTTCTGTATGGAGATACCAGGGACATTATGATTCTCCAAATTTCGAATCGTCTTCCATTTTTATTGTCATGATTCAATTACAAGTCTTGATTGGCAAAGATCAACAGATCATTGGTTTATCCCCTGGCAACTGCCAGCCTCATTTTCCAACTCTTCCTTCTTTAAGAAGATGATGCCATACAGTTTGCTCAAACTGCCATTATTTTCTGGACTGTACCACACTAATTTAATAATATGGCCATTTTCCCCAATCTCACTGATCCTGCTTTTGATTGCAGTAATTGAAATTGAAAGCTAATTAGATTGATGTCTAATTGGGAATTGAAATCATGACACCACTAGGTGCAACTACTACTTAGGGCTGGGCAATATGGACCAAAAGTCATATCCCGATATATTTAGGCTGAATATCGATATACGATATCATCAAAGACAAGTATGATATGCCACAAGTAGTTTTATTGAAACTGTTTATTTAAGTGAACATAAATACTGGAAAATAACAGAAGTACCTTTTTTTTTTTAAAATCAAAGCTCCATAAAGTGCACATTTAAATAAATAAAAAATATCTTAAATAAAAGCTGCAGCTTGCCTGGAGAAAGGATCACAGTGCAAATATAATTATGCAACTATATCGATATATGAGATATGGTCTAATTCCATATCACATTTAAAAATATATCGATATATATCTTTTGTATCGATATATATCCCCCAGCTCTACTACTACTGTCTTCAGAGAAGACTTGATGCAGGCACTTAATGGTGATTCAGTGCAGGCTGGCCTGGTTCAGCAGAAAAGTAAAGGTTACATGAGGTAATGTAGCATACGGAGAGTTTACTTGGCCTTGCCGTCTGCCTCCAGGGAGTCAGACTGAGATGGGACAAACAGAACCCATAGAGGGCACAGCAGACATGCCAGGAACAAGTGTGGCTCTTTAACAGGATAAGGTATTGTTTTTGTGAGTGTAAGCATACATGCACATGTTTGTCCAGGCTTGGAAGCATGTCTGTGAAGGGCAGTGTGAGAGTTTTTTGTCTGTTTGAACTGGTACTTTGGCTCAAGGCCTATTTGAAGTCTCTATGTGTGTTTGTTTGAAATCTGTTCTCCTAAAGCTCCCCGGGCGAAGGAGGAAACACAGGGTGGCTGCCATGAACTCTGCCATAAAACAAATAATCCAAGTGCGCACACAAGCCGATCCTTCCTTGTCTGTCTTCGTGTGACATAACAAAACGGTTCACTGTTGTACTGTAACCCAAGATGGATCTCTGTTTGCACCGGAGGTCAGAGGTCACTTCCATGGAATCACATGGTTTTGGAGGATACATTTTGTAACTCCCTCCAAGCACCAGGCAAACGCAAGTCGGTTTCTTTCAACCGATTTATTTTGTTAAGTGTCATTCTTCCATCTCAAAATCCACTGTGAAAACTGCATATAAATTATAAGGAAATAAAGGTAAAATCAAATTCACTTAAGATACAGATACATGAAACAAAATACATTCTTGGCTGCATGCTACATATAAAGGAAATTATATTTTATTATACTTAGTCTTCTTCTTCACATTAATGACCAGTCTTCTCTTGACAAATTATTCCATCTGAACCATTGTTCATGCTTCCCGGGAATTCTGCTATGCTCCAATAGCAGTTAGGGGTGAGTCACTTCACCTTCAAAATAAAAGCATTGTAATGTATACCAAATAAAATAACATTGAAAGAAACAAATGCAACTTAAATGAATTCCTTAATCTCTTGCAATACATTGGCAACAGTTACACATTTTATAAAGTTATACGTACACCATGTGGGGGAAGATGATAGTTTACTATGCAACTATGGTTGTTTCACAGCCTTAATTCAGTCTATAGCACAGATAAGTTGAAACAGTACTGATATCAAATGATAGAATCCAGCTGATACACAATGCACAAAAGTCTTTATAAGTCTGCAAGAGATGAAAGGTCTTCATTATTATTTTCTGGCTAGAAAATGACTTCTGAGCAGAGATGGACAAAGCCGAGTCCAAGTAGGGTGTATAAAGAGTTTTACACAGCTGTCTGATCTATTTATCTTGGGGATAATATCCTTATTTATGACCATGACATACTGGAAAATACATAGCTGGAATAGCTGCTCTGGGGAGGGCCTTGTTGGAATCCTACACATGTACAGACAGACAGACAGACAGACAGACAGAGAGGCAGACAGATGTAAATGCAACAGTCACTTTATAGATAGATCTATGGTTATTATGTTTAGTCTGCTCAGCAGGGACCAGCTTGATTAATAGCTAGGGTAATGTGTGGGCATGTGTGTGGTTTACGGCGGCAGGCAGGGAGACAGAGACACCATTTACTGCGACACACACTCTGCTGCTTGTTACTTATTACTCCTGATTAGAGGCAACGATAAAGGCAGAGAGACGGAGGATAAGGAATGGTTTCATTTTCTATAGCTGTAAGCTATAATTGGCTTTATGTTATTTCCATAAATGTTTTTTTAAGAAGAGATCTAAAGTTTTCTCTCATGGTCGACGTGTTTGAAATGTAATACTGTAGATTTTCCTGCAGCTAAGTGTGTCATCATGACAGTTAATGCAGTAAATCAGAAAAGGCTCAGATGTCAGTTTGTCATGCACGGCTGACAGCAGGCGCGCACACGCCCTGACAGCAGGTGAACCTCACATACAGGCACCAAAAGGCTCTGTAAAACACACTGTAGTTTCACACTAACGGGTGGAGCTCAATACCCTCAGCAGCAGGCATGAGTGTGTCGTCTGTCTGGACTGACTTGTGGCTTGTCCGTCTGTTGGTGTGTCCGTGTGCCCTCATTTACTTCACAAAATTCCACAAACACAACCTGTTTTATATATACCTGTACCAGCTTGTTTCCACTGTTTATCCCGTCTGCCAACAAACTTACCAAGCAGAGGAAACTGCAGCAGCAGCATCAGCGAGCAACTCCCATCCCCAGTCTCCACTAAATCACTTTCCCATTCATTGTCTGCAAGGTTGCAATATACAACACCCACACCGCCTTTTAATTAGTGAACTAACACTTAGGGAGTGGACTTGACCAGGAAAGACTGGGGCATGTAAACAGGACCATCTAACAAGGCAGAGTCTCTGTTAAGTCTAGATTACTGGCTCATTAAAGCTATTTCGAGTGGCCCGTAGGTGGAGTGCTGCATGTCTAGCTCAGTAAAACAAATGGCCTGTGAGAGAAGAATAAACAGGATGTAGATTCAAATCTTTCTTTGACCGTTCAGTTGCAATAAGATTCTACATCAGGGGTCTCAAACTCGC
The DNA here is from genome assembly GCF_030273125.1 of Centropristis striata. Classification (NCBI taxonomy): domain Eukaryota; kingdom Metazoa; phylum Chordata; class Actinopteri; order Perciformes; family Serranidae; genus Centropristis; species Centropristis striata. The sequence continues at coordinate 6,666,323 of NC_081532.1, forward strand.
GGCCTGCGGGCCAATTGCGGCCCTCGTGACGATATTTCTATGTTTCTATGATGACGTTAACAAAAAGAAAGGCAGCTGCTACCAGACCGTCTTTTTTGGTAATTTTGTGTCTTTTTCCAATAATTTGGGGTCTTTTTTTTTTTGTAATTTTGTGTATTTTTGGGTCATTTTGTGTCTTTTTCATTTTGTGTATTTATTTTTAGTAATTTTGCGTCTTTTTTTTGGTCATTTTGATACTGCCTCCAGCGGTCCCCAGGTAATTTGAGTTTGACCCTGTTCTACATGTTGTCTCCATCATGTATCTGTCTGTGTTGGTAGAGAGAGTGAAATTAATGCACTCTCACTGACGTCATTCAGGGTTGTACGTGATAACACAAGACAGACGATTGTGTTGCTGGAAAGAGCTGAGTCACCTGTTCGCCTTAGTCACACAACGTGAGAAAATACAGCTCAAACATCATCATAACTGACAGTGTCAGAACACACGTCTACACATTCTAAACATTGGGGACAAGGACAGCTTGAATGAAGTTGGGTTGGGGATAAGAGGATATATATTTACATGTTTGTTGATCATCAGCCATGTTCCTGTGTGTAGATATTCCCTTGATAATTATTATTATTAGGCCATTTCAGGCACTGTTTAAAAACATAAGCAACATAGGATTAACAGGATTCTTGCATCAATGTGTATCTTGCTTCAACTTACAGATATTTAGTCAACTGGATAAGCCAAAAACAGAAAGAGTTTCTCAATTGTCCACTGCAAAAACAAGAGTTGAAATCTGCTTTTTTCTGTAGATGTTATTGCAGATGTGATGGGGATTTCTGCTCAGTGAGTCAGTTGACTTGTGATTGAACAACACAAACCATCTTGATTTTCCTCAGTGCTTCACCAGCACGGATGCGCTGTTTCTTAATTTAAGTGTTTGGCCAATGCACCTTTGACAGTGAGTGAGAATGGAAAATAAGTTAATTTTCATTGCAGTTTTACTCCTGCTGTTAATTATGCAAGTTATTGTATGAAGGTGTTGAAGTAAGTAAAAGCACTGAAATGTATTTGTTCTTTCACTTAAACTTCTATTTACATCTGTCTGACCACTGACATACTTACAGTCAGTGGTGAAATTTAAGGGAATCTGTAGGATTTTAAAGTGCAGACATCTTTATATTCTTCAGGATTTTTTTATTTTATTTTCACACCTGTCTTTGTGTCCTTGTTTGATTGCAGTCTCTGGAGATGGACCACACAACTCTCCAGAGGATGAAGAAGATGATCAAAGCTATTCACACCTCTGGACTCTGTAAGTATCAATGGCTCACACCGTATTGTCTCTAATACATTATTAGTTTAAAGGAATACTTCACCTTTAAAATGGCCATTTGTATGAGTGTCGTTGACATCCATGTCAGTCTAGACTCGTATATAGACATGTATGGACAAATATGGACGTTGCTGCAAAGAAGCTACACATACAGGTGCATCTCAATACATCAGAATATGATGGAAAAGTCCATTTCCAGTAGTTCAAGTCAAACAGCCCCAAACAAGTATTGAGTCATATAGATGAACATACATTTCAGAGGCCAAGATTTCCATATTAAACATACTTTTTAAAATTGGTCTTTTGTAATATTCAAATTTTTTGAGTCACTGAATTTTAGGTCTTCATTAAATGTAAGCCATAATCATTATAATTAGAAGAAAATAAATAAATGAAGACATGAAATGTTTCATTCTGTGTGTAATGGATCTATATAATGTGTTATTTCCACTTTTTGAATTGAATTACTGACATAAATAAACTTTTCTATGATATTCTAATTTATTGAGATGCACGTGTACTAAAAATTGGATGCATGACACACATCTTCAACCTGTTAGCACAGAAGATCCTGACAGTCAGTCTGGTTTTAAGGTGGGTTCCCAAAAAGACATTACTTCAGTATCTAACCAAATGGGAAGTATGGCCACAATCTCTTATTCAGCTTCTTAGTGGCTTGAATGATTTCCAGCAACATTACCTTGTCAAAGTGTTCTCAACCTTTGACCTCCAAAACCTGATCAGTTCAACCATCAGTCCAAGTGGATCTTTGTTGTAAATGAGAAATTCCTTTTAGGCGTTCCTGAGATATCGGGTTCATGAGGATGGGACCAATGGATGGACTACTGGAAAACAAAATGCCTCTGGCCATGGCTACTGCTGATGTGGAGGCACATAAAGCCCTAGGCTCATAAAATAGGATCTTTTCCCTTTTTAACAGTTATCACATTACTACAAAACAACATTTGACAACTTAGAAAATCCATGGAAAAGGATGTCTGTCCCTGCTGATGTTAACTCCACATCTAGTTTTTAAGTAAAGGTCACTTTCTATTATGGCAGGATGAGCTGTTCAGTGCACAGGGGATCCTTCACATAATTCATTGTACAAGCTTTGGGATGACATCATGAAGCTCATGTGGGCAGCAGTGTTTATGAGTGAGGCCCCTTGTTATGGGACCAGAGTGCGTGGGATGTTGGGTGATTGTGTTTATATCCATACGGAGTGTATGGTTTTGTGGCATACGTGTGTGTCTGTGTTAAAGCAAATGGTATGTGCGGTTTCGGCATCAACGAGGTGCTATATAGTGACCTAAGAAACCCACTGGGTCACGAAGTGCATATTCTGCTGGTGTGTATGTGTCACTACAGTACGTCACCATGCATCAGAAGAAGTGAACATGCACAAGATGTGAGTGTTCACCTCAAAAATGTGCGGGAGAAACGGAGGAACTGCAAAACATATCCTGAAGTTGTTTTTCTCTGCTCGCTTACAAGCCTGCTTCCCATTTCGAGGCTTCAACTCATAGTTTTTAGTAAAAGTGAGTCAGAGGGCCAGCTGCCCAGAATTAGGCAACCAGATACAGTCAGAAGCAATATTGTAGCTGCAGAGAAGTGCCCCGTCATTATTCGCCATACGTACTCACTCTACTCTTTTTTTTTTCTGTATCTAAGTAGAATCAGATGGGTTAGTTAGTTCCAGTAATGTGACCATGCCCACCCCTTTCTGCCTTTATGTTGTTGAACCCCTTAATCAGTCCCGATGTTAATGAACTGTCTGACTCACCACGCATACAGACGAAGCTGTACGCCCACACTACTCCCCCTCACTACTCTGATGGTCCGTTACTGTGTCACACATGCAAAAACACACACACATGGTGAGATGTTCTCTTCTTTCGATCTCCATTCCAATAAACCGCTAAGTACCACTTTTCTGCCAAGACGATGTGGCCTGAGAGTCTGTGTGTGTTCTGGCTGAGGAGTGAAAGAGTTGAGTTGCTCTGCTGGTATCCGGAAGTTAAAGGTCAGCTGAAAAATCATCCTCTCAGCTCCTCTGTGACTCAGCGCTTTGTTTTTTGATTGCTGCATGTATGTTGTTTATTATAGTACCTTTTCTTTTATATGAGTATGCAGCCATAACGGCTCAGTTATCCCCCCTTTGGTTTTATCTCCTGCAGTGTCTGCATATTTTCCTTGAGTTCACAATTTTGCAGTCATACAAAATGTTTCGCTTTCTACTTTTCATCCAGTTTGTATAAATACATTAGCGTGTCTCCCAACTTACAGTCAGTTTACCATTTAATATTTGCTTTGAGATGGAAACTGGAGCAGAAGACATTAACTTGCTATACTCCTTCTGCTTATTTCTGCTTTCGTCTGTTTAGTCTGCTTTGGACACTTCTGCAGATGTCTGGACCATATGTTCCTTTACTACTTCCCTAAATTCTTAATCCCAAACTACAAAAATGTATTTTATTTTCGCCTTACTGAGTTGGAGTTTCCCAAAGTCAGCTAAGATGTTTCGATATGACTGTGAACAGACATTTGGTTCTAATTGTTCATCACGTGCCCATCTGTGTTGATTGAAAATGATTATTTCCATAGCAGGGTTTAAATAGTAACTTGTGTTTATTTGATGTCCTCATCTAAGCCTCACTTTAAAATAGCTGTAGGGTAAAACCTCATTTAGTGAAATGTAAACCAATGTGGTGCCAGTCGGATTCTTTTCCATCAGCCGTTTTCCACATAAATCCAACAGACTGAGAGCCCACTGGGGTCGTGACCCTTGGGAAAGTGACCTGTAGGCCCCAGAGAAACATGTTCTCTATAGGTTTGCCAGTCTCCTCCTCCAGGATGGTGGAAACCAGGACTAATTTATCCCACATGCTTGTCTTGTTAAAATACTCTCTCTGGATTACGGCAAATCAATCTGCCTTCTAGAGATTTTCCCGACATGTTGCTCAAGTCTGAGTCACCCTAAACTGTTTATGTTGACACTCGCTTTGTGTGTTGTTTTTCAGCCCATGTAGACAACAAGGAGCAGTATGTTGAGGTGCTGGAGAACCTTGGGAACAGTCACCTGACTCAGGACAACAACGAAGTCTCCACAGGTTTCCTCAACCTGGCTGTGTTCACCAGAGAGGTCACGGCCCTCTTCAAAAACCTGGTAAGGAACGAGAAGCAGACTGTGGAGGAAAAAGGGGAAGCTGACAGGAGAGGCTTCCTCAAATTAGCTGTCTTTACTAGAAAGTTCAAATCACTCGTGCAAAACCTAGAGAAAGACTGAAGGAGGAGGGATAGAAATGCAGACATAACGAAAAGGGAAGCAGGTCCATCACATGGCTCTAAATGAAGCAATAAGACACTGTGGTTTACAGGGATTTTAGAACAACTACGGAGTGTTTTTAGGCTTGTTGCAAAGCAGATATCTTTTTTGTTGCAGTGTAGAGTAATGAAGCTAAGTACACTATAACAAAAATTATATTGCTGCCTTTTCTGCATGAAGTGGAAATATACGGCCGGTTGATTGTGCATCAGCAAGGACCGGTATTTCTCCTACAAAATTTACTTGACATGTGAGTTAACATGTTGCTTAAATATAAATACCCTTCAGTTAGGGCTGGGCGATATGGACAAAAAGTCATATCCTGATATATTTAGGGTGAATATCGATATATGATATATATCGCAATATTTTTATCGCAAAGTGAGAGCAAATGTTCAGTCAAAGTCAAATATGACATGTCACAAGTAGTTTTATTGAAACTGTTCATTATCGTGAACATAAATACTGTATAACAGGAGTACCTTTTTTAAAAATCAAAATTCTGAAATAAATATATTTATTGAATAACAAACATTATGAAAGAACTAAGTATGCCCAGCCCTAACTTCAGTTCTCTTTCTTTATTATTTGACAACGGCTTCAAACACGCCAACAGCCAATCACAATCAAGGACTGCAATTATCGTTTTTCAAATGCTGGTATAATCTGAAAGTTCTAAAAAGGAAGAAAGTAAATAAGCACCATTTAGTTTGAGTATTCTAAACAGCAGTAGGTGAAATAACTCCAAATCCCCCCTTTAGATTGTGTGTGTGTTCATTATTGTAGAGTGTAAGTGTGTGTGCACCCTCATACATACCTGAATGCATTGAGGAAAAGAGCTTTCAGCAGCTGCATGCTCACATCTCTTGACCCCAAAATCTGGGGCCGTCCGGAACCCTCCCACTGATAGTTTCCATGGCGATGATAATTCATCCCAGACCTCCATGTGTGGGTCAACACACACCATCTCACACACCCCCTCCAATGTGTCAATCAAGGCCTCACAGGGGAGACCAGGCCGTACATATGTGAAGAGGAAGTGGGTCCAAGAGACTAACAGGAGGCTGATTTAAAGAGCTGAACTATGAAATCAACCTGAGTGTGTCCCTTAGCACTGTGTGTGTGTGTGTGATTGTGTGTGTGTGACGTCCCAGTGTTCATACAGGCAAGTAAGCATTGAGTTGTGTTATTTGTGCATGTGTTGACACTCTGGGAGTAGGTATTTCCCTGTCAGAACTCCATGTTTTATCTATTACCTCAGCTTTTGGATACCAACCAAAACAATCTGACCAGTTTTCAGGCCTCTGTGTCAATATATGAAGGTCAGCGCTGCAGTCAGCTCACGGAAGTGGTTGGACATTATTTATATTGAGAGCAGGGTGCAGCTAATCTACCAGGATCCAAGGATAGGCCACAGCTCGACCGTGGTCAACTGGAGATGATGGATAATGTCTGTAGCGACGCTGCATATCAAAGAAAAAAATTGATGTATTTCTATTGGGGATTTTTTTTTGTGGAAACTATGAATTACTTTAAAGTGCAACCTGTTAGATTCATCCTGGTGTTTTGTGATTCATTCTCCCCAGATCCATGGTAGACTCAGTTCAATTCACGAACAGGAATAAAAGACATTGCATCATGCTCCCCCTCGGATCCAAAAAAAAAATCTTAATGGTTCAGATTATTGTCCAGTGTTTTCTTTTCATGAATCACAAGTTCAAAATGACTGACTCACCATGTTTTTGAGTTATCCAGACTTATTCCCAGAAATGAGGGCTCCCTAGGGAGATAGGGGTGTGCAGAGCAGTTCGTGCATGCGATTGTTTGCTCATACAGCCAGAGATAAGGACCACCTGTAATGTGGTAAATGTGTGATGTGGAAAACTTTTAACTTCTTTACTGATTTGATCTGCTCTTACATATTTCAGGTGCAGAACCTCAACAACATCATGGCGTTTCCTTTGGAAAATGTGCTGAAGTCAGAACTCCGGGACAGCAGACTAGTGAGTTCATTAAATGCAAATAAAACTCTTGGTTTACAAATGATGATCACTTGCTTTAGGGCAGAGAGATTACACCTGCCTAAAAGGGAAGTTTTAATTTGTCCGCAGCCTGTAGTGATGCTGTCATAGAGAAATGTCCTGAAGATGATCAGTATTTTGTGAACAATTAAAAGTGCATTCACATATTTAAACATACAGTTAGCACATGTTCCTTTAACTCAGTTACAGCCCAATAACTTCATCAAATTATATAAATTGTTTGTAACACAAGCTCATTTCATAGTGCTCTTTCATGCCGGGACATTTACGACTCTGTAACGTCTCGCCTCCACTATGAACATGTCCGAATCGGGATGCCGGGATCAAATGATCCACGAATTTTCCGCCTCCAGAGGTCACAGAGGAGGAACACTGGTGGGACTGTTGGAAGCGGGACCACTATGAACGGGACATCAGGGAGAAGCGGGATATTTGACGTCACGCATGTAGTCTAACACACACCTCCCATCTGGTCCAACAGTCATCCAATCACTGTTCACCTCGGCCGCCGTCGCTAACTGTGCACATCGTCCGCCACTTATTGTAAACAAACTGGCATGCTAACTGTACACAAAGTGTCCGGTGCTTGTTGTAAACAAACAGAGATCGCTAACTGAACACATGCTGCAGCACATACACACTGTACTGCTACAGAGCTAACTGTTAGCCTATTAGCACTGTGCTACTGTGTTCTACGTCACATCCCTCTTAGCATTCTTTCCAATCAGCAGCCAGGCTTTTTCAGGGCCAAAAAACAGCCGGTCAAACAGACGCTAGGATGGCTCATATTCAGATTAGGGGCGTTTCAGAGAGGGAGACCCGCCTTGTTCCGGGTATTCGACGATAGTGGAAATGCACCTAGAGTGTGAGCTGTAGCCAGAATACTGTTATGCAGTGTAACAATTAAAAGAGGTCCCCTCTCAATATACAACACAATGTGTACATAACACACTACTAATAAATGTGGCTTGGCACTTTACACTGCAACTTCTTGGGCTCCAGCAACACACACAATCAAGTGTGAAGTTGATCGGATGTACAGCTGTCAAGAAAAACTAAGAACTGACAAACATACATGCTTCTAATGAAGACAGAATTTCTAGATGTTGACTTTACTGCCCAAAGTAATCGAAATATCGCAACATAAAATCAGTTTTAGGGTGGATTTCCTCTTTAAGCAGGTAATTCTGTCTGTCTATGTCGCAGACGAAGCTGAGCCTACTGAGATATTGGATAAGATGAGGCTGTTTATGCAGATTAGTGAGTAAGACGGAGCTATGCTCCAGAACTGAACCGATGTGTCTTGTCAGTATTTGTCCTTTTGATTTCCCATGCCGACAGACTAGTGAGTAATAACTGGCTAATGCTTCTGTAAGCTCCTGTCACTGCCCTGTCTTTGAAACAGCTGATTCGACAGCTGAACATTGCTTCACTGTAACTATGAAGGGAGGCAAAGCCCTTCTGAAATCCTGTTCAGCCAGATAGCAGACTAGTTAGCATAATGTGAGTAATCATGTCTGTGCAATAACTGTCTGGCTCTATTCAGATCTACGCAGATACTATAAAATACTGCTTCACCTGGCTGTATGTGGATGATTAACCATGTCATGTTAACCCCTTTTCTCTCTTCTCTTCAGGAGCTCAAAAAACAGATGGAGAAGAGTTGGAAGGAGTACGACATAAAAATGTAATAAACCATACTCTCACACTTAGTTTGTTACCTTACATTTATATGGCTTTGTACTGTGTGATTATAGTTCTTTACGCTTAATTGTTTCATGAGAGAAAAGATGCCTGAGACAGATGTTACTGCCTTAGGAAAACCATGTTGCACATTCACAGTTCTTGCTGGTCTTTTGCTGGGTCACAGACACTGATGTAACATCAGAGGTTAATAGGATAATAGTTCATTCCCCATGGCCTTTCTCCATTACATCTCTGTGAAATAAAACTGAGGCATTGCACTTTGCAGCCATCATTTGATCTCATTGTGGCAGCGAACAGTCTTTTAAAGTGTTTCATAATGTTATAAGGAGAGATCACCTCTCCCTCTTTGTCTTCCATCCAATTTCCTCTCCGCTCTGTCTCTCTCTCTGAGGAAGGTGAAAAAGTTAACCAGTACAGACAAAAGAGAGTTGATCTAAAAATTCTGAAGTACATTGTGCACATAAAGACTAATAATAACTGTCTTTCTTTTTTCTTGTCCTGCCCTCCCCCCACCAGAGGGAAGCTAGAGAAGGAGAGGAAGGAGAAAACCAAGCAGCTGGGTCTGATCAGGACGGAGGGATCGGACGGAGGGGAGGACATGGAAAGAGAAAGAAGGAACTTTCAGCTGCAGATGTGTGAGGTGAGGGATCGGTGCCAGTCAAAATATCAGACCCAGACACCTTTCATATACCTGATGTGGGGATTTATTTTACATGGGTGGTCTGCTTTGTGGATTCTATATTCCCTCCATGGCCGGCTGCATGGTTAGGTTTGATCCCTTTGTGTCCCTCTAATAATTCCTTTCATGGAAAAAAATCTGTTTTAGAAAGTGGAACATCAGCTTAATTGGTTATGTCTTGCAGAGTTGCAGTAGAGCGCGGTCATACACAGTTCAAAGGCAGATGAAACTGCTTCATGACCCACACCTGAAAGCTAAATTGAAATGTACTGGCAGTGATTTTACACACAGGTGGTGTCGTTTCAGTGAAGTTTGTTGGTGCACATGTAGCTGGAGAGAAAACCCTGAGAAAAAAAGGTCTAATCCTGACTGAGACCAGCTGTTGAGACAAAGAGGAGAGGCAGGAAAAATGGAATTTCCACTTGTTGCAGAGCGCTCCACCCCTTCTTCTCGTTGCCTGGCTGTGTTTCTTTCATGCTGCATATAGAAAAACACTCACACACAAGCTCACACAAATGTACACTTTACAGTAACACTTCACTGAGCCTGTCTCTGACGGATGGATCCAGACTTGGGTTTTATGGTGCAAGACAATGTAGTCATTCCTTCCACACAGAGAAGGTGTGCAGGCTGGAAATTATTAACAATATAGCCTGCATGCACTATGTGTCTGTGTTTTTAGGTTTTCTTAAATTAAAACTTTTTCCGGTTTCAGTCTACAAGGTTCATTGACTCGCTGGAGTGTTGAAATAAGGCATTGACCTTTGGAACAATATGAAACAGTGTCCTAGTAAGAGAGGAGCCGCACATACAAACATGAACAGAAGAGGATAATTAAGATGTGTAGTCTAGGATAGTGCTGAGTAAGTTATTAAAATGTTACACAATGTGCATTATCTACAAGGGAAATACCAAAATCACAAGAGGCACAATATTTGTTAAATGCTTATGTGTCATTGTAAGTAAAGTATTGTGGTGCTACAGAGATGTCCCAGCGTACAAATCATATTCTACATTCACACCATGATTATTTTAATGAAAATGAGGATAATGATGCAAAGAGGATTAATCTCTCTGATATTGTGAATCATATCACAATTTCTTGATTCAGGATTCCTTTTTAGTGGCTTTCCCATGCAGAGCTGACATTTCTGGAGCTGTTTTAAACCGTCTGTGTTTATGCTTTCAGTATCTTTTGAAGATCCAGGAGCTGAAGGTGCGTCAGGGTCCTGATCTTCTCCAGAGCCTCATCAAATATTTCCAGGCCCAGCTCAGGTCAGTCTCTGCCAACATCACCTTTACTATTTTACCCTGTTGACATTTTGTTCTAGATGTAAAATAAGGACAAGAAAGATTTTTTAAAAACTTTTTCCTGGTCCAAAGTAACATATGGATTTGATTTCTACCTCAGGGTTTCAGTGAGATTTGCATAATAGTTGAGGTTCTTTGGTTTTTATTTTCCTTTTACAAGCTATTATTACTGTTGTTAACCATTTACCCGTTTTAATCATAACAAAGGTTTTATGTGGGAGCGACATTGCTTATACAGCTCTAGCATGTGATGTTATGGTTGGTGTGAACTTGGATGTTTGGACTAAAGTACCACCATGACTCAGCATTTTTTCTTTTTCTGTTCTCAGTTTCTTTCAGGATGGACTGAAAGCTGCAGAGAATCTTGCTCCCTTTATCGAGAAACTTGCTGCGTCTGTTCACACGGTAAATTCACAGCTGCTGCTGGTTTGTCTGTCTACCTGCTTTATATCAGTCAGCGTTTATAGGGGTAAATGTTAGTCATCTTATGCCTGAAAACAGTATTTTTCAGCTTTGTTATGATTTGTCATGATCAAGAGGTCAAAGGTTTGGCTCTGTGGTAACTGTCCTGACTGACTCAAACTGATGATATCACAGAACTCATGCACATGTTGATGTTATCATACCCTCAATGCACCCCCACACACACACACACACACATACACGGGTAGAACTGTCCGAGAAGGCACTTAAAGTAAAGCTGTCGCTGTAAATCACATAGTTTAACTACCCCCTATAGCACTTTTTCTCTATTAATCTTTCACGACAGCCCAAACCTCAGTCTCCTTCCCCTCCTCTCAAACATCCCCCCAGCTGAACCCAGAGGCAGACTCTTATTGCGGTCTCTTCCCAGAAATGCCCTCCCCCTATTACCAAAAGATGAAACTGAAAGCATCCCTTATTTTCATTCCTTCCCTAGTGCACACCTATTTCTCCAACCACTCCGACTGGTTTCCAGTCCCTTCTCTGGATAGAGCCCTGGAAACAGACTGTTAACTGTGATACTAGCAAACGTTAGAGGTTTTTCTGGTTCTCCATGGGCAGAACAGAGGCCCGCTCAGACATGCCAGACCTCAGCCTCAAGAAGGAAATTCAGACAGAATATGTGTTATGGTTCCTAGGAAAAATGTTGAAATAATTCAGTTAAACTGACTTATGTTGCATGCAGGACCGGTCACTCTGCTGCTGCTGCTTAAATACAAAATGAACAGCCTCCTCGGTCGACACACCCCAGAACTGAGTCTGTTCTGCATTATTTAGGCCATTACACAAAGCTCTGATGTATTGTCATTCCACACCCAATTCTTGGATTGAATTTGTGGATTGTATAATCAAATGAACATGGAAGAATGTGGAACATGTTGTTTTCCCAACTAATTATGATTTTTACAGCTTCAGTTGGACTGACTTTTATGGTGTGTGTTTTAGGTACGTACGGACCAGGATGAGGAGGTAAAACAACTCACTCAGCTGAGGGATTCTCTCAGACTGTTTCTGCAAATGGAGGGGAAAGAGGTATTCGTAATGCATCATTGTTCTTCTCATTACATATAGAGTACCTTGTGTTGGCACATCTTCAGTTATACTGTGTTAGTGTGAAAACAAAATGTGTGCTCCATAAAAAAACAGCAGCAGACAGCTTTGATTGCTGTTGATGCTATTAGATTATCTTCTCACAATGGTTGCAAATTTTCAGAGCTGACTTGAAGCCTTTGAAGTTAAGTCCTAAATCTTGTTTTTATCCCAGGAGTACCTCAACAGGAAGAACTCTGGCAACGGGTATAGCATCCACCAACCGCAGGGCAACAAGAAGTATGGGACAGAGAAATCCGGCTTCCTGCTCAAGAAGAGTGATGGGTGTGTAAAAGTATTAGTTACAGTGACCAAAAGCTCACAAGCAGTTATAATGCAAGTATTGTATGGGAATTAAAAATACGTGGAAGACAAGATGTGAACAAAATCAAAAGGTGCTAAAAATTAAAAAAAGCCATGCAATATAATGTGACATAGCTTATTAACACACATGCTTTTGTCACTGAAAACTCTCCAGGTTTAATTTCATGTTATATTTAGGGCCCGAGCACTGACACTATGAGGACCCTATTGAAATTGGTCCCTTTATTATAACTTAAATTAAATTAATTGCGTTTTTGAGGGCTTTATCAAATTCCAAAACTCACCAAACTTGGGACAAAATTCAATCCCATCGAAAATGTACGTATTTCATTGGTTTCGGAAATGGGCGTGGCAAAGTGACCTACTAGCGCCCCCTAGAATTGAGCCCCTAAAACAGGTTTGTCATAGAGACACGAAATTTGGTACATGCATGTATCATGGGAAGACGCACCAAAAAGTCTCAAGCAGCCATACCCAAAAACGAACAGGAAGTCGGCCATGTTGGATCGAACTGCTGTTTTAGACGTTTTTCACCATTTCCACACCGCGTACTTTAACAAACTCCTCCTACAGATTTAATCCGACTTCTTCGGACTTGTTCAGTACCATCACAAGGCCTTTGACATCAAAAGTTATAAAAAGCTTTGCAGACCGTCACACTATGGGGGCGTAGAATGGCGGCAAAATATGGTGTTTTGGCATAAAACACGAGACTGTATAACTTCACATACATTGTCCAATCTGCCTCTTATGATGGTCTATCACTGAACAGTTCTACAAAACAATATTTCATAAAGTCCTTCCCTTTTTGATTAGCCACACCCCCTTTTCCTAACTAATGAACATTTGTCGTAGAGACTTGTATGAGGTGTCAGTGTAAACACCAGAGAGTCCTTGATTCCCTCTCCCCTTCAACAATCGCTGGACCTGGCGTGGCCGGCTCCCCCGACGCCTCCACTCTGCTTGGGCCCGTTCATCGCTATATTTCAAACACACTGCTGTCGTGTGCAGTAGCGATCAGAGCCGGGTGAAGAGTAAGCTAGTAAGGCATGGAGAGAGAAAGGGGAATTCAAACTCTGTCTGCCCCACCTGGTCCTCATTATGGGAGATGAAGATTCAAGCAGGGGCCCCTCCTGTGGAACTTATTGGCAGACTGGCTAACTGAACGGATCCAGCTTTTGCGTCATACACACACACACACACACACACACGCACACGCACACACACAGCTAGATTACAGTGTGATAAGGAGAAGGGATGTGGTTAGGTAGGGTGAATAGCAGAGGGGGGAGAGTTAACTTTCCTCAGGCCACTGACACAAAACAGAACACTTTCTCGGCCAAATTAACTGATTCAATCAAGATAATGAAAACGAGTGAAGCACTGTGAACAGGAGCTGGGCCAGAAGTGTGTAGATCACCATTACTCACTTCAAGGCTACATGTTTTAACAGTTAGTGCACTGCACAGAAAGCATCCAGGTCGATGATGTTATTTCAATAGTTTGTTTTTTGTCAATTTAGATTTTTTTCTGATTGCATTTCATCCTGCAGGATCAGGAAGGTTTGGCAGAAGAGGAAGTGTGGAGTGAAATTTGGCTGCCTGACCATTTCCCACAGCACGGTGAGGACACATGGACCAAACCGCCACTAAGCATTCAGATTCAGATCAACGTGTCATGTGAAATCTGTCCAAATGATGATGAATACATGCTGATGTTAGCATCTGTCTCTGTCCTCAGATCAATCGACCGCCGGCCAAGTTGAACCTGCTGACCTGTCAGGTGCGACCGAACCCAGAGGACAGGAGGACCTTTGACCTGGTCACTCGTAGGTTTATTTTTAACTCTTGACCCTTAACACTTAGCCCTCCAGATATCGTCAATAAAGACTCTTAAGTGTCATCTGCAGTGCAGCTGTGCGGAAACTTTTTGTTCCACATATAAAAATAAATTTGGATATTAGACACATTTTACCTGGATGAATGCCAGAGATTCTTTATGACTTATATAAACTGTTGAGGGGGATTGTGTGCTTGTTTAGAGCCATTTTCAGTCATGAAACCTTTATTTCCACCATCCTGAACCCTACACTCTATGTTATTTGTTTTCTAAAGATCCACTGGTGATATCTAACCACCATATTTCCTTCTCCATAGATAATCGAACATACCATTTCCAGGCAGAAGACGAGCAGGAATGTATGATGTAAGTGTTGAAATGACTTGTAGGCTGCTAACTTTCTTCACTTCCTTACTCCTTGTATTATCTCCTTGTGTAAGCAAGCTGTTACATGTCATGCACTTTGTGTTTGTGCCTGGGTCTGTATGAGAAGAAAGCACTCAGAATGGAGAGAGGTGCACTAAAGATAATAAAATAGAAAGATTAAAACTATGTAGTAAAACAGACGAGTAATTACGTATGTAGGGAAGAACATGCAGGGCTGACAATACCCATAAAAATAGAGAGAAACTAAACGCTGTCCTCTCGGAGCCTCCTGGACCAGCTGGGTCTGGGTGGGACTTCTCTTTCCAGCCACAGAAAGCAAGCAAGGGAACTTTGTGTTTTGTGATGTGGGGATTGAAGGGAGTGTATGTGGGGTTTTCTGTCCCTTCCCCTGTGTGTGGGCCTCCAGGCAGATTCTTTGATGTGATGTGCTGTGTAAGTTTAGGGACAGAGGGAGATGGCAATGGTTTAAAGGGAAAAGTACCAAAGCTTCAGAAATGAAAGACACGAGTTTCAGTATGAGCCTGGGTGGCAGAGAAGTCATGAAACTGAGAAAGCGAGAGTGATGACTACACAAACAAAAAAACACATGCAAACCACATGGTGGACTACTTTTGATCTTCTGGGTAAAAGACTGAAATGATCAGTTCTTTTGTGCCACAAACTCTGTGTCTTTCCTTCTGCAAGAGAGACGTTTCACAATGTGAAAATTGGAAACAAATGACATTTTGCCTCTTTTATTAACCTGTATCTAAGGATCTAGGTGTATACCTGGATAATAAGTTTGACTGGTCCCTAAACATAGACACCCTCTACAGAAAGGGGCTCTTTTGGGATAAATAATGTCATTTTGATTTGATTGTACCTTAGTTGGGTGTCAGTGCTGCAGAACAGCAAGGAGGAAGCCCTGAACACAGCCTTGATAGGAGACCAGCTCCAGGTCCAGGACAGTGGGCTCCAGGAACTCTCCCGATCCATCATCGCCGAGCTCAGAAACATGCCCGGCAACGAGGCCTGCGCCGACTGTGGAGCACCAGGTCAGCCAGTAGTTGTTATTGATGAGCGTTGCAGAATTAAATGTGAAAACACATCAGATATCTGTTTTTTTTTTTTTAGAGCTTGTCAGTAATCATAACAACATTTATCAGTTCCAGCTGTGTTATTAGACTGTTAACAATCAGTTGACTTCTTTTGCTCTCTCTATCTCAGATCCAACTTGGCTGTCGACCAATCTGGGCATCCTGACCTGTATAGAGTGCTCTGGCATCCACAGAGAGCTGGGTGTCCACTACTCCAGGATTCAGTCCCTCACCCTGGACCTGCTGAGCACCTCTGAGCTTCTGGTACTAAACACACACATGGAAACACACACACACACACACACACACATGGAAATACATATTCCAGATGGATTTTGTATTGTCAGGTTTTCCTAATTACCAACATTAGGTAACCGTCTGTCTTTCATTGGAATTCTTTCATGTGACATCTTTGTGGCTGCGTTGTGTGTCACTCCAGTTGGCTGTCAGCATCGGCAACACCAGATTCAATGACATCATGGAGGCGGGCCTTCCCAACGACTCTGTTAAACCATTGCCACAAAGTGACATGTGAGTCCCTGATTTTCATTTCAACTCACAATTCAATTGTGCAAAAGGAATAAAGAAGAATTTTGTGATTTTATACACTGTCTTGTATTTTTTTTAAATTAAAATGTTAACAACCAGGAATGCCAGGAAGGAGTACATCGTGGCGAAGTACGCTGAGCGCCGGTACGTCCTGCGGAGAGAAGAAGCAGATCCGAGTCGCCTGCACGACTCAGTGAGGAGTCGTGACCTCACGTCTCTCCTACAGCTCTACGCCGAGGGAGCGGACCTTTCCAAACCGCTCACACTGCCTGATGGACAGGTGAGGATAATTTACAGCTGCAAGTAGATTTCTACAGCAGCATTTATCCCTGAAATACGTCCTGTTCGGGCTTATTCATGTAATAAATCCATATCCTGACAAACTGAAACGCCTACAGATGTCATGGATTTAGGATGAATGGCAGCTGCATCCTGACAAGGCCGCCCACCGGGCTTCTTTACAGTGACACATACATTTCAAAAAGTTACTAACTTACAGTGGTTTCCCTACCATTATATTAGAGGGGCACCCGCCCCCCTTAAAGATTAATTTTATTTTCTATATAGCGCCAGATTACCTTTCCTATAGAACAGCTCTATATCTTGTCCTTTTATTTAACAAACTAAATAGCCTTATGTTATTTATCTTATTTACATTACGGCGTGTCATTTCTGGCTCTACATGGTTGTGCGTTTGCAATTCTCGACTACTCTCTGAATTGTGTGCGGCGTTCCACCCTGATGCGCGCGTGTGTCAGGGTTTCACATTTATTACCTAGACTGTGGCACCACCAGAGTTATTTGCCGCCCTAACGTCACGTTTCAAGCAACTAAAAGTATATGTACACTGTTCATGATTAAAGTTATTTTGTGTTGTGTTGTCTCTGCTCAGCCGTCAGTCAGTAAAAACCCCGACGCACCTCTCCGTCCTTCTACGAGACATGAGGCGCATTCACACACTGACACGTGCACTGAATTTACCGAGCTGCCCTCCCTACTTCTCCGCTCCAAAACAATTCCAACATGATAGAGAAACGCTTTAATGCCTACCTGTCTATGTCAGTCCCGTCCCCACATCATCTCTCCATGTGCGCATGCGAGGAACTAAATCCTATCAACTCATCCGGGCCGTCAGATCCAAACACACTGCTGCATAATGCTGTTTGGTAGCCGTGAGCTAACATTAGCTAGGTTAGGTTAGGTTAGTTAGGGGCGGCTGCTCGGTTGGTAGAGTGGTGGCCCACTGATTGGAGGTTGGTGATTCAATTCCTGGCCGTGGCAGCCTACATGTCGAAGTATCCTTGAGCAAGACACTGAACCCCAAATTGCTCCCAATGCTGCGTTCATCGGTGTGTGAATGAATTCCTAATGGTGGCCCCAGTGTGCCCTGGTAGCCTCGGCCACCAGTATGAATGGGTGAATGAGTGTAGTGTGTAGTGTAAAGCGCTTTGGATAAAAGCGCTATGTAAGTGCACTCCATTTACCGTTTAACATTTAGCTGATAATTAAAGTTGTTTTGATAACAAAAAGCTAAACTCTGACTAATGATCGGAATTATTTCCTGTCGCTAAGCACATGCAGCTTTCAAAAAAAGAGCACAGTGTGTTAACATAAGCCACACCAGAATTTACTAGAAGAGTGTCAAAATAAGATGCCTTAAATAAAACATACAAGACCCTTTATTCTCCTTTACAATAATTCATTAAAACATGCATCATACATCCCCCTGAAACACTGTAACTTGTTTCTGTCACTTTAGAGCTGCGCCTGAAACGGCTAAAAATAGAATAAAATCTTCCTAGTCTTAACAAAAGCCACAACCTACAGCATGTAGGAGGTGTGTGGATAGTTACAGTATGTGCAGTATGTGTTAATTGTCCTCTTGTGTGCATGGTTCATGTGGGTGGGTCGATCGGAAGCCGTCCCATCTCCTCTGGCCTCTAATCCTCTCTTTGCCCCTTTTTCTCTCCTCACCCACTCATCTTGTTTTCCCCGCCTTTGCTGTCTCCAAAAACGCCTCTTGTCCTCTTGTCTTTAATCACATTCCACCCTCCTTGTCATACACTTCCTGCTCAGCACAAGCAGCCTGTGTAACACTGTTGACTTCACTGTGTGTGTGAGTGTGTGTGTGCACATATATGTGTGTGTGTTTGTTTGTGTTGGTTGGCCATCGTTTATTATTTCAGCTTTTAGGTCAGAGCTCACGTCTCATGAGAACAAGTAGGACAAGCTCATTGAATTATGCAGGTCTTTCTTCTGCCCCTCCTTTTGCACTTCACATAAACAGATGATGCTTAAAGCTGTATGAGTGTTTTCATTCTTTAACACAGAAACACAAATTAGTTGTTTCACAGTTAGCCTCTGGCATTATTTCTAGATTTGATTATCGGACACAAAATCGGTGGTGCAAGAAGTATTCAGATCCCTTACTTCAGGAAAAGTACTAATACCGCACTGTGAAATTACTCCACTACAGGTAAAGTCTTGCATTCAAAACGTACTGAAGTAAAAGTGATAATAATAATAATACATTTTATTTATAGAGTGCTGTACTCAAAGATGCTTTACAGTTAAAACACAGTGAAAATGCAGTTACAAATAAAAACAAACAATTAAAATCAACAACATTGGTCATACATTAAAAGCAGTTTTGAACAGGTGGGTTTTGACAAGAATCAGCACCAAAATGTACTTAAAGTATCAAAAGTAAAAGTACTCTGAAAAAGTAGACTGTTATGCATATTGAACCCACTCAGATTGTTTTATATGTTCTAAATATGTTATTAGATTCTTTGTTTTGGTGCATTTATGTAGAAATTTTAACTACTTAATATACTGAAAAGATACTTTTACAGTTTTAATAAAAACAACGTATAATAACTTTCAATTAATCATGTTTTTATGTTAAATTTTGACCTGTAACTAAAGCTAGCAGCTAAATGTAGTGGAGTAAAAAGTACAATATTTGCCTTAAAATGTAGCGGAGTAGAAGTATAAAGTTACATAAAAAAGAAATACTCAAGCAAAGTACAAGTACCTCAAAATTGTACTTAAGTACAGTACTTGAGTAAATGTACTTAGTTACATTCCACCACTGCACTAAATGCAGCCACTTGAGCACTGACAGTAGAAAGTTTTGTACAAAAGGACGACCTCTTTTGAGGGTCAACAATTTGGCCTCATTTGTCTCTCGTCTCTTCCTGTTTAAGGGGATCAAAGAGACAGCTCTCCATCTTGCTGTGCGTCTGGAGGAAAGAAGCTCCCTAGCACTGGTGGACTTCCTCTGCCAGAACAGGTCAGACACTGACGAGTCTCATATATGATACGTTTCTCCTGTGCATAAAGAACATTACGCTCTTTATCAGTATTGCTTGAGAAAACTGGTTAATTTAACACCATTTACTTATACTGTATGTTCACCCTACAGCAACTGTCTGGAGAAGAGAACAGCAGAAGGAAACACAGCTCTTCACTACAGCGTCCTGCACCACAAGACAGAATCTCTCAAGTTACTGCTCAAAGCAAAGGCAGCCCTTCACACAGGTACCTACAAAGGGGGTTTATTATGCTCATTTTCAGGCTTAGGCTTGTATTTTGGGTCTCTGTGAGAACATGTTTACATGCTGATGGCTTCTATAAAGGCACAGTTTCTAAATACAGACTGTGCTACAGATAGATTCAGAGTTTTGATGCTTTCACAGTATTTATTAATAACCTAGACCTGCTTTATAATTAAAAAAAAAGGCATGAAAATCATATTTTTACAATATGGGAACCAGTGATGGAATGTCACTAAGTACATTTACTCAAGTACTGTATTTAAGTACAAATTTGAAGTACTTTTATTCTACTTGAGTATATCCACATTTGTAACTTTATACTTCTACTCCACTACATTTTAAGGGCAAATATTGTAGTTTTTACCCCACAAAATTTTAAGTGATTATGCATGTTTATAAATTAAACCACATTAAGTATATTAAGTAGTTAAAATGAGCCCTGCATTGACAGCAGAAAAACACTGCTTACATAAATGCATCAATAATAATAATAATCTAATAATATATTTAGAATATATAAAACAATCTGAGTGGGCCCATTCTGCATTACAAGTACTTTTACTTTTGATACTTTAAGTACATTTTAATGCTGATACTTTTGTACTTTTACTTCAGTAAGTTTTGAATGCAGGACTCTTACTGTAGTGGAGTAATTTCACAGTGTGGTATTAGTACTTTTACTGAAGTAAGGGATCTGAATACTTCTTCCACCACTAATGGGAACTCTATTTACTCTTTACTCTGCTTTCTTTTCACCCAGTCAGTGCATACTTTAACCATTTCTTCTTTTTATCCTCCCATAGTGAACTCTGCAGGAGAGACAGCCCTGGATGTTGCTCGGAGGCTGCAGCACATTCAGTGTGTCGAGCTGGTGAGTTGCCACTTTTTAAAAAAGTTTTAATTCATAATGTCAGAGAACACACACAGTCAGGAGGTAGACTCGACCAAGGAATCAAGTTGCAACATTAAAATGCCTACCAGAAAGCCAACTCCAGAAACAAACCAGGACAATTTCCACAGCTGGAAATTCTACCTTGAAATAACTCCCCGTGCAGCCGAGCTCGGCTAAGGACTCGCTCCCAGGACAAAGAATCTATCCCTCATCAGGTCCCAGTGTGAATCATTTATAAACTGCTTTTATTTTCTTACCGGCCATCTGCCCTGCTGAATCACTCCGGCTTTGTGTAATATCCTGTTTGATAGTGCATAACCTTCTCTTGCAGGCTAGATACACAAATAAGCAACTTGAAATTTTACTCTGTTTACTTATTGGCTGAATTAATTTCATTTTTCATTTTCTTTTATCTGGAAGCTCCAGTGAGTAGTTGGCTGACTCAGGACTCAGGAGACTTCTCGTTCAGTTTTGCTCTTTCCTAATTGTTTTTCATTTTTTCAAAAAACATCTGCTGAACCCAAGGTCACACTGATATGACTGGTCACCGCCAGTCAGGAGGGAGTTTTTGGTTAATAGATATTCCCAAAATTGCTAAAGGATGTGTTTTTTTCTTTGTTGACATAATTTATAATCCTTCCTTTTAATTATTTTGGATGCACCAATATCAGATTTGATATCAGGCCGATACTGATTAAAATACCTGGTTTGGGTATCTGTGACAATGGAGCCAGCCTTTTGAATTGATTTATTTAGTATTATCATTTATTATGTTGATAATAAATAACAATAAAATATCTATGTATTTATTTATTTAGAATAGAATAGAATATCTTTATTTGTCATTATGGAGAATTAAAAACAAAACAAACAATAAATAGTGCATACATTCACATCCACATGCATACCATTTCATGAATTACTTCATTTGTTACATTTTGTTTTAAAAAGTTAGTAAAGCAATGTTTAACTCAAGCCTGATGTTGCCTTATATATATATGTATATATGTGTGTGTATATATATATATATATATATATATATATACATATATATATAAATCCATCCACTTCTGCACAGTGATGCATTGAACTCATTAATTAAATACTGATATCAGATCAGTACTCTGGTCTTTTTCCATCTTATTTTCATTGTTTCTTTGTATCAGTCTCAAAACATCAAACCACAATAACACAAGCATTAAATATTTGTTCTTATCTGTACCTAAAACCCAAATATTATAACCCAAGGACAGCCAAGAAGGAGAACTGCTCCAGCAAAGCAATAGAAGTGTAGTTGGCTTGATAGAGCTTTGATTAGTTCATAGTTCCTGGATCGAAGCTGATTTCTGTATTACTGGCTGTGTGGTTATGTGTGGATGAGAGAATTCTAAGTGTTTTTGCTCCTGTGTGTGTTTTAGTTGGAGCTGGCCCAGAGTGGGAAGTTCAACTCTCAGATCCACGTGGAGTTCACATGGGAGACGCAGTCGCAGGAGTTTTATGACAGCGAGGATGACCTGGATGAGAGGGTAAACAACATCACACAGACAATCATTACTGGCGTTGTCAAGCTGCCAAAAAAAGCCCTTTACAGAGTTTGGAGGAGGATATTTACGGGGTTTTCCACTGCAATCTCTTTTACTTACGAGAACATGTAAATAAAAAGTGATTACATGAAAAAAAAGTTGAGGAGAAACTAGAAGTAAACCCTGTACTACTTTCCACTTTCTTCCAGGTGAGCCCATTACCCAAGAACCGTTCTCCTCCGTCTTCTAATGGAGGTAGTGCTAGTGCCTTTGCCCGCTGGAGTGTTGGTAATGGTGCCAATGGGAATGCAGGAAGCCGGCCTTGTCAGACATATGAGAATCTAGACTTTCTGTACAGAAATCCTCCAGCCAACAGCGCCCCTTCTGGAGCATCAATGCCACCACCGCTGCCAGCTAAATCCATCCAGCGAGGCGAGTTACTATAGTGTACAGTTGTTAAAAAATCTATTAGACCATTGTTTTCTTCAATTTCTTGTTCATTTTAATGGCTGGTACAACTAAAGGTACATTTGTTTGGACAAATGTAATGATAACAACAAAAATAGCTGATAAGTTTAATTTCAGAGCTGATATCTAGACATTTAACATGGTTTTATTGATAATGATTTTGGTTATTATCAAGAAAACCGTGGAAAATGGCTAGATATCAGCTCTTAAATTAACTATTTTTGTTGTTATCATTATATTTGTCCAAACAAATGTACCTTTAGTTGTACCAGGCATTAAAATTAACAAGAAATTGAAGAAAACAAGGGTGGTCTAATAATTTTCCATGACTGTATGGCTTATCCGCATCCAAAATAAATCCAAACCAATCTGGATTTTTTAAAATAATTTCTGAAGGTACAAGGGTGCATTTAATTATATTTGGTTTACACTAAATGTCAAAAATAATTTACATTTTGATAATTCTGCTTATATGAAGATAACCCGTTTCTTCATATAATGCATGGTACCAGTTTAAATAACATGTACCAAACTCACTTGATTTTAAACCAATTAATAACTAATAGTAATTAATATTGCTTTTTTAAACATTTACAATGTGTCGCTCTTCCACAGGTCGCTCAGACCCCCAAATTTCAGTGACTACCCAGGAAACCAATCCCATTCCACGACGCTGCTCTAACCCGGCCTCCCACTCCACCAGCCCCCAGACACGGGCCAGGAACAGGAACTCTTCACCCAGCACGGAAAACCAAGGCCAAGGAGGGAGACCACCAAGGTCTCCCCACGGACAGGGAGTCCTGCTCAGGGGGCCGAAGCAGTCCTGGGATGGTCAACCTGGTGCTGGTTCTGGGTCTCAGGGCAGCATCACACCAACATCCTCTCAGAGTCACATAGGGCCCGTCAGGTGAGGCAGCACTGCTTTCATTTGGGTGTAGAGAGAGCCACTGAAAGGCCGAGTAATGTACTTGAGACTTACCTTTTTAATTTGGCTTTTACTTGAACCATTTTAAAATATTTTATAATTTTTCTGCTCATGCATCTTAGTGTTACAACATCTTCTCTTTTATTTATTTATTTATTTGCTATTATTTATTAGTCTATTTTTAGACTAATTTTACTATTCCTACTAATATTTTTAGTAGAGCATGATAATATATATATATAAATATATATATATATATATATATATAATCATGCTCTACTTTTTAATGATTTATTTATTATTTTCATCTTTTATCTAGCTTTTTTACTTTTTATTTGTATTTTTTCCTTTTTTGTAAGAAAAGTTCTATACAAATTGATTGATTGATAGATTGATTGATAGTAATTTCATGTGACCTCTCCATCCTGCAGTTCAGAGAAAACCACGTCGTACCGACGGACCAGCAGCGGAGGAGGCAGCCAGGCGAAGTGTGGGGTGTTGTCTCCGAGCTGTGTGGGCAGCCAGGAGGAGCTGTACTGCAGTTTAGTGACCAATAATCCGAGCCTCAGCCCAGCTCCGGCTCCAGCAGCGCCACCCTCACCTGCCATCAGCTGTGTCCCACGACCCCGCAGGAATGCTATGGTACAATCACATAGAACACTCTTTCTATTGTTTTCAGCCTCTATTTAACCCTCTGAACCCCAAGCATTCTGAGGGTGTTTTGTCCTCTACATATTACTCACTGTGGCGTTTGTTTTTGCACGCACGCACGCACGCACGCACGCACGCACGCACGCACGTATATATATATGTATGTGTATATATATGTATGAATATATGTATATGTATATATATATGTATGTATATGTGTATGTGTGTAATATAAGTGCTGCACCTCTAAGGATCAGTACAATTGGGAACGGAGAACTCGAAAATGTCT
This sequence comes from Centropristis striata, assembly GCF_030273125.1. Classification (NCBI taxonomy): domain Eukaryota; kingdom Metazoa; phylum Chordata; class Actinopteri; order Perciformes; family Serranidae; genus Centropristis; species Centropristis striata. Next base: position 6,690,770 of record NC_081532.1, read on the forward strand.
TTTGTGCATTTTAACAGTTATAATGCTTTAAATGGAAAAAAAAAGTACGTAAGTGATGTTGTTTTTTTTGAGTGTGTTATGGGTTATTTCTCCTGATGGATTGGATTGCCACATATGATTCATCAAGGGCTTTTGTACATTTGAAAATATGTCAATAATTTCTGTTTCAGAAGTTTCTGGCTATGATAAATGGTACAATTGCCTTGGGGTTGTGGGCTTTAGAGGGTTAAGTCCTCCATGTCCCAGTCTTCAGTTCCACAAGGCTTTTTTCTGTAGTCAGAAAAAATCCTGCTAGATTTCACAGTCAATATCAGTTTGCTGGTGGTTCATTGTAAAACATATTGCATGTCTCCTCCAGGTTTCTGGCAGCAGGCCTCATCAGAAGCGTGTCAAGGCTCTAGTGGACTGCAGAGCGGTCAGTTTAGAACAGCTCGCCTTTTTCAAAGATGAGATCATTGTGGCCACGGCCACTAATGACCCCCACTGGTGGGTAAGTGCAACTACAACTTCTTTGATTTCATTATGGGGCATTTGGGAGCAATGTGAAAAAAATAGTGAAATAAATAACATGGACTTTCATATGTGCCTACTTAGGGCTCGGAGATATATCGATATAAAAGATATATCGATATATTTTTAAATGTGATATGGAATTAGACCATATTGCATATATCGATATAGATCAATTTTTTTTCTTTCTTTCTATATAAAGGCTGCCCTTACTAGGGTTTGTCATATTGAGTTATTTTGTAATGTTCGTTATCCCTTTTTCATATAAATATATTTATTTCAGAAAAAGATTGGCCTATTTTATTTCATAGGCTATTTTTATTTAAGATATTTTTTTTATTTAAATGTGCACTTTATGGAGCTTTTATTTCTTTAAAAAGTTACTCCTGTTATACAGTATTTATGTTCACTTAAATAAACGGTTTTGATAAAACTACATGTGACTTGTCATATTTAACTTTGACTGAACATTTGCTCTCACTTTCAGATAAAAAAATATTGGGATATATATCGTATATTGATATTCAGCCTAAATATATCAGGATATGACTTTTGGTGCATATTGCCCAGCCCTAGGCCGACATATATTAGTCTTCAGTACAACGAAACAGATCCAAAGTTGCATTTCAACTTTACAGTATACTTTGAATTTTACTTTGCACTGTGTCCACAGTCACACTCATGTATATACAGTTTTTGTTGAGTGCTGCATAGTTTGTTTTTTGTGTGCTCATTATCTTTGTATTTCTTGTCTTGCAGTAAATGTCCTGCTGTGATTAATGAAGTACTCTATGTCTCTCTCCATCTGTCCTGACAGGTTGGTCACATAGAAGGGGACCCATCCAGGAGTGGGACCTTTCCTGTCAACTATGTCCACAAACTAACAGACTGAAGGGACATGGACATGTGAGAAGACTCTATGGTAACACAGGAGGACCTGAACCAGCATTGGTCGCCTACTGGAAACTTCTCTTCATCCTGCAGTGGATTTTACCTTCAGGAGAGGACAGAGTTATTACTCCTGGATCTGACTCAAACTGGAGAATATTTCCACATGAGGATATTCTAGCCAAAAGATGCCTGAGGAAATAAATGGCACTGTTTTATGGATTCATACCTTTTAACATGTACTCATTCTGGAAACCAACCAGGGAACCGGAGGCTTTCAGAGCCTCATAAACTCTTATTCCAAGGACAATATTTTCCTTCTGTTGGTTGTTGTTTTTTTCTAACTGCAGTGGTCTAAAACCATCATCTATTAATAGGTACGGATGCATTCATGGTTGGGGAACAAACTGTTAGAATTTAACTATTAATGACACATTATATTGCAGATGTTAAAGTTGTCTATTCTGGCTAGGATTTGTACCTGCAGGGCAAAACCCTTCAAGGCACTTTAAACCCACTGAGTAGAAATCTTCTAAAGGGTTGTCAGAGCTGTAAATGTGTACCAGCACGCTGCTGTATATAGGGCACTGCTCAGTCTTTTCAATCACAGTATACTGAGACTTCTGGATTTGAGGTTAAAACCTGTCCAGTGTCTCCTGCAGGACTCTAAAAGGGGCTTTGTGCCTGCCAGTCTGTCTCCAACCAAACGGCAGGCGTCTGGGCAGAGATCTGAAACTTTAGCTCAGCCATCTAGACTCTGGGCACAGCTCCGGAGGATCCAGTTTCTCCTGGCTCCAGGCATCTGTCTCTGGAGAACCTGGAATAACGACAGTGTGTTATAAAAAAGAAAAGACTCTCCGTTCTAGCAGGAAATGGCACTTAAAGAGAGCTTGTTAGTAACAGCACCCTGCTGCAGTGATTTGTTCAGTGAACACACACATTTACCTTGGGGACGAGATATACACACAAGCACACTTGCACTTACTGTACACACACAGTAGCTTTCAAGATTTAGGAACCTTAAGGGAAGAATGAGGAGCAACTGCTCCACTTTTATATTTGTAACAAATATTCAAATGTAACACATTTCACAGCGATTACACACAATTTGTTGTACATAATTGTCTAAACATGTCCACTGATGTACAGTATATATATCACTTGTTTTCTCATCTTCCATGCATTATAAAGGATTGTATCATGACAGATAGTGGTGATTTGCTGATTTTAATGCCATGTGTCCTCTGTTTTGTTCCGTTAGTTGTTTAAACGTACGGTGGCCCTGAGAGCTCACAGCGCTGCAACTTAAGAAAACACATGCAAATACACAAAACACAAGCAAATTGAGAAAACATCTTCATCAATTTGAAAACACAAGCGCAGCATTTAGAAAATGCTACAAAGACCACAACACAACAGAAGTGTTTCCAGAGGACACTTAAAAGTGATGCACACGTCTTGGCACGCTTGATACTATCACATTATTTCAAAATAACTATAACATTATTATGTGAAATTATCATGTTATTTCATGATAATGATATTTTCATTTTATAACGTGATATATAGCATTAGCCCGTTAGCCTGTATCAATCACATTGCAGTTGAACAAATCAAATAAATGAATGAAACACGTTTTAGTTGGTCTCAGCGGCACCGAGTTCGTCTTGGTCTTGCTAGCCTGCTAACGCTAGCACGACATTGATCTCGCTAACATTAGCACGCTATCGATCGCCGTCTAACATTTGCATGCTATCGATCTGCCGCTAACATAACATGAAATTATCATTATCATTAAATAACGTGATAATAGCACAAGCGTGTCCAGACGTGCATCACTTTTAAGTGTCCTCTGGAAACACTTCTGTTGTGTTGTGGCCTTTGCAGCGCTGTTTCTTTTATTGTGTTGTGGATGTTGAGATGAAGGATGTGGATGTTGTGGATGTTGTGGATGAAGATGTTTTCTCAATTTCTCAATTCTAATTCAACCATATAAATGGCTGTTGGAGGCTGATAAAAGAAGGGAGCATACACAGTTGCATAATCAATGTTCAGAGAGCATCCTCCTGAAAACAAACAGTAACCGTGACAAGTAACGGCGGCAGGAAGCGGCCGTTCCCTTCTCTTTAATCATTCTTGAGTTGAAATGAACAAGTCTGTTTGCTTGTCACTGTTTCTGCCACTATTGTCTTGTTCACAGTGTTAATGTTCAAACAAACAAGTCACAAGACAGGCTGTTATCAGATCACTGTGAAGAAGAGGATATGGGAGTACAACTGTAAGGAACTCAAATGTAAACAATAGTAAATTAATTCACATTTAGTCAGTATATTTGTAAATACACATAAAACAAAAATTGAGTCTTTTATTGTGTGAATTTTGTGCCGTTATTCTGTATCTGTTATAAGTAATGTGGTGTGGCTGACTAAAGGCCAAAGGTACTTTGAGTTCTTAATGCTCAAAACAAGCACACACCGCTTCAATTATTCAGTGAGTGAGGGCACATATAAAACCTACTACCTAGTCAGGTGTATAAATGTGCATAAAAGTCATTGTTCAGGTTTAGTTACCATGGTTATTTTGTGCATACTTGTGCAAGGGGAAAAAGAAAGGTCTTAAAAGTTTTGAAAGTAGACATAATCATTAAAAGTGATTGAAATTATCGCTTGTTTTCATAACTTTTTTTTTAACGTGATGTGAGTAAACATGCTTGAAAGTGCTAAAAATTACTTTATTATAGTCTGTTGATACATATTAGAGCATAGTTTGTCCATAAATGACAGAAAAACACCATAATATGTGATGTTGAAAATTATTGGACAAAAACTAAAAAGTCATACTATAGCATGTCGTTTTTTGTCAAAAATGGTCAAATTTTAAAATGCCTGAAAATGCTAAAAATGTCTTTATTATAGTCTGTTTATACATATTAGAGCATAGTTTGTCCTTAAATGACAGAAAAACACCATATTATGGGATGTCCAAAAATTGGACAAAAACAAAAAAGTCATTGTATGTTGATTTTTGTCAAAAATGGTCAAATCTTAAAATTCCTAATAATAACTTTATTGTAGTCTGTTGATACATATTAGAGCATTGCGTGCACATAACCCAACACAAATGACAGGTTGTTAAATTAGTCTTTGATCTTCTGTAAAGCAGTCTAGTTTTATGAAAGAATATGTTATATGAAAATGTTTAGTGTTGTGACAGTAATAAATCTTGATCTGTTTCTTAAACTAGGCTATGGCACATTGGTCCTTTAATTTCAGTGAATTGGGCTGAAAAGAATTTGATGCTTAAGAAGGTGTGGGAAGCCTGTTTTGATTATATGCATGTAGAAAGGAAAACTAAAAAGATAAGAGAAAAGAAAAATATTTAATTTTGAAACCAAACTTCCAAGGATAGTCCTTACTTATGCTCACAAACTGCAATATTAAGTTTTGACCTACAGTAAAAAAGTATAATTATATTATCTGTGTGTAAATAATTTAAAAAACGAGCAAATTGAACCCTGGTAAATGTATTTTGACAGTTGTATTTTCACTTTTCCTACTGTTTCTGGCTTTTGTCCTCCTTCTACACTTTATGCCTCCCTAAAGCTGAATCTGTCCCTTCATCTTTCTTGGCTGATTTCCCTCTAGCTCTTTGTCCTTCCAGCCTCATTTTCTCTGTCCGGATATAACTTCTGATCCTCCTTACCGGAGCCAGGATGATGCAATTACAACCTGTCACTTATATAACCGTCACCTCGCTAACAGACAGGATAATAGAGCTGTGACCTATTCAGCTCTGAGTGCTCCACACACACACACACACACGACTCTCCATTAGCGTTGGCCGTTGGGCCTTCTCATGTGTACTTATGTATACAACAAGCATTTCAGGTTAATGTTGCTTCTTAAAATAGATTCAATCACTAATGCCATCATCCATGTTATGCATGAACAGATAAAAATGAATGTGGAGGCCGTGGAATATAGTAATCCATGAAATTCAGAGTAAAGCCTTCACTTATCTTTTTTTTTTTAATGGTAGAATTCATGATCTATATTTACATAAAACAAAAGTTTATCTGTTTAACGCTAAATGTATTGTCTTAGTATAGTTTTCAATGCAAAAAACGATGATCAGATTATCAAATTCTGTTTTTCTTACATTTATCAACATTTTTAAAAAAAATCTGGTCTCATGTCATAAAAGTCATAGAAATGTATGCCATAAAAATGTGTTATAAAATGTCATATTACAGTATGCCATGAAAATATCATAAAAAAATTTACATCCATCCATTTACATCACCTAAGCAAAACACTCCAGACGTCCCCCTCCCCAGACCCAACTTCCAGGTCGTCCTGGGGGAGCCCGAGGCGTTCCCAGGCCAGATGAGACACATGGTCCCTCCAGCGTGATCTGGGTCACCCCAGGACCTCTTACCAGTTGGACGTGGGAAACTCATTTCAGCTGCTTGTTTCTGTGATCTCATTTGTTCAGTTACTACCCAGAGGCTCATGCCCATCGATGGGTGAGGGTTAAAAAATGTATGGACTGGTAAATTGACCACAAAATACCATAATTTAAAGAGAAAAAAAGATCTAATATGTATAAACAGACTATAATAAAGTCATTTGTAGCATTTTAAGGCATTGTATGACTTTTTTGTTTTTTGTCCAATTTTTTGATATCCCATAATATGGTGTTTTTCTGTCATTTATGGACAAACTATGCTCTAATATGTATAAACAGACCATAATTAACCCATTTTTAGGCATTTTAAAATTTGACAATTTTTGACAAAAAACGACATGACTTTTTTGTTTTTGTCCAATTTTTCGACATCCCATAATATGGCGTTTTTCTGTCATTTATGGACAAACTATGCTCTAATATGTATAAACAGACTATAATTAACCCAATTTTAGCATTTTTAGGCATTTTAAAATTTGACCATTTTTGACAAAAAACGACTTTTTTGTTTTTGTCCAATTTTTCGATGTCCCATAATATGGTGTTTTTCTGTCATTTATGGACAAACTATGCTCTAATATGTATCAACAGACTGTAAGAAAGTATTTTTGGGCATATTTAGGCATTTAAAATTGTACTGTTTTTGACAAAAAACAACATGCTATAGTATGACTTTTTACAAGTGGGTCATTTTTGGACATCCTATAATATGGTGTTTTTCTGTATTTTCTCGTGATATTATGCTCTAATATGTATCAACAGACTATAATAAAGCATTTTTTTGGGCATATTTAGGTAAAAAAAAGACATGCTATAGTATGACTTTTTTGTTTTTGTCCAATTTTTCGACATCCCATGATATGATGTCCTATGTGACCCACTCCAAAAAAGTCATAATATAGCATATCGATTTTTGTCAAAATTGGTCAAATTTTAAAATGCCTAAATATGCTAGAGACTTAAAACTACAAAGTCATACTTGTTGCTGCGATAAATATATTTAAACCCTGCACAAATAATGATCACAGGGTATTACAAAATAAATTGAAAGAAATAAAGTGACCACAAAGAGACTCAAAACTACATTAAAGAGACAAAAAGCCCTGCAGAGTTCTACAACCACAAAGAGAGAAAACTACAAAGACTCTGAGGATCTTGCTCCTCTAATGGAGGGATGGGGGCCCTATTACATGTCTGTGTCCAGGGGCCCACTGTCTCATCATTCTTCCATGATGTGAATGATTCAAATGAATGTACTTCCTCCTGTTTGACACCAGAGGGCAGTATTCATCTTTATGAAGCAGAAACACACAGACAGCTCTCACTGGCATGTGTGTGTCACCCACAGAAGTTCTACTTTGAATATCTGTCGTGCTTCCCTGCACATCAGGGGCTTTTAAGGCCCCAAGTCTTCTGTCAACTAATACATGATTGAATTATTTTCTCTCAAACACACATATACATCCATAATGAAGATGCTGCTGGTTTTCCTGCTGACAGTGGCAGTCCACATTCAGGGTGAGATTCTGATTGATTTGACTGAACATCAAGTGCCAGCTTTTAGTTAGTTTGGTTTTTACGTTGGAACTGGCCTTTATATAATAAATACAGTAGTAATGTTTTATCTTCTTGCAGGATGGCTGCAGGAGACTCTGACATGCACCACTGCTCACCTTCACAGTCCCCTGAAACACAACCTTACAGAAACCTGATGAAGTTCAGCCCAGTCAAATGTGGAGTGAAACTCAGATATTCATGTCCCTGAGAGTCAGATTCTGTTCCTCTTTACAGCTCCAGATGTTCACTTATCACACAGTCTTCTTCACTAAGTTAAAACAAAGATTCTGCGCCCTGAAATGAATGCAGAACGCATAAAGAACACTATGTGACATAAGCTACTGTGTTGCACATTATGAGCAAACAGGTAGTGCATTATGTATTGTAGATGTATTTCTGAGGTGTGCTATATTACAAGTCCTGATTCCAAAAAAGTGGGAGGCTCAGTAAAACATAAATTAAACAGAATTGGATGTATTGGTTATAATTTGTGACACATGTTTAATTGAAAACTGTTTGTTTTTTTAACTGACGTGTCATTTGTGTTTTAGCCACATGCTACACAAGCACAACTGGAGATTTTACCATTAAAATGAAGTATTATATATGTGTAATTTTGGCCTTACAGTTCTTCTGTTATAAGCTTTGGCTCAGATTGTGTTTTTGTCTGATCCTAACCCTTCTCCTGTTCCTAAACCTGCAGCTTTAAGAGGTTAAATGTCCCGACTTTTCAGTTGTGTTTTCAAGTTTTCAGATGAGATTTAAAGGCCCAAATGATACTCAAGATATGAACTGTTGCTTCTTTTCTGTTTCACAACAACAGGTGTGTTTTTGTTTAAAACATGTAGAATGCATGGTAGATTTCAGGTTTCAGGTTTTGGTCATTATAACATATACAGTAGATGTATTGTAGTATAGAAAAAAGATGATAAAACCTTTAATTTACAGTAATTATCAGCTAGATTAAAAGCCACTAGTGGTTGTGTGAGGCTTTGAGCTAAATGTTACCATGCTCACAGTGACAAATATAAAGAGAAAATGTTAAAAGACGGATCAATCTGTGATGCTTTATTCACAGAAGCCCCAAAACTCCAACATGTAGGCAAAATCTATAGTATATCCTGATATATATTTATGTTATTAGGAACATAGAAGACCAGAGCATTAAGATAACACACTGAGGTTAGATGGCTTCATGTCTGCTGCTCCCTTATGTCTGTTGTTCTGTCATCTTAATAAATGTAACGCCTGGATCCAGATCATCAGGATACAAAATATTGTGTTCAGTGTTGATCCATTTGCCAGCAGGGTGAACCTTACACCTTTTACAAAACACAAAGACACTGACTCATTATAATCCACAGTTTTATTCAGTGAGAGTTTAATGTTCATGCCACATTTCTGATGAATGAATCGTTTCTCTTGGACTAAAACTAATAAAGTTGATTTTAATGATGATAAAGAAGAACATGCAGAAGATCAGTATGAGAAAGCAACATGCACACTAAAACACTGAGCAGAGAGCTGTGAAACGTGCAGAAATATGTGAAGAGAGGAGATCTGTAGCTTGATGAAGATCTCTATGAAAGAAGCAGCATCATTTCCAGACAGGAAGTGTTGCTGAAGCTCTACTCTGAGCAGCGCTCAGGGTCCAGGCTTTGAGTGACAGGGCTCTGTCCATTCAGACTGGCCTCACAGCTCACTGAGCCCGCCTTCCTCCACTGGTCTGCAGGGAGGATCAGGGTGCTGCTCCAGCTGTAGTGGCCGTCCCTCCCCAGGGCCTCCAGGCTGTGTGACTCCCCTGAGGAGAGGCTGCTGCCCCCCACCTTCCAGCCCAGCCTCCAGGCTGAGGGGAAGCCCCCGCTGGCCAGACACACCAGTGTGGCACTGCCCTGCTGCAGCTGCTCTCTGGAGGGGGGGAGGACGCTCAGGGTGGGCCGCACCACACCCACTGGAGGAGAGAGAGGGGGGAGAAAAGACAGAGGAATGAGAGTGAAGGCTTGGTGAGAAAGAAACATCACATTCTGCTCATTTCTTACATTTCATCAAATCAAACACAAGAAGTCATAAATCACTCAGTATCACACCATCAGACACAGGATTCAAGTGGAAATGCAACTAAAAAGGTTGATTGATAATGATTATTGATGACATCTTCACATGTCTTTCATAATGTGTGACAGAGAATAACTGCTCCCTGTGATGATTTTCTTCTGTTTAAACTGACAGAGCTGAAACTCTCATGTGAATACAGTTAAAACCTTTGTCATCTGTCTCTTTCACTTCCTTTTCACTACATGTCAAATGAACCGTGAACACAAAGAGAAGCTGCTTTTACTGATGAAATCATCTTTGTTTTCAACATGAATCCCCGTTATAAATTTAATTCAATTAATTATTTGATATTTTCAAAATAAAAACAAAATTATAATACATATTTTTATGATATGAAGTAATAAACAAACATTTTTTTCCTTTTTAAAATCATTCAAGAATGTACAAATTCAAAGTTAGTAATAAAAATATAGCTTTAAAATATTTATATATATTTTCTGTACATTAAAATGTTATTTTACATGCAATACTAATTGAATACTAATCTCTGCAAAGCTTCTTCTCAGACTGTGAGATCAGTTTGATAAAATAACAAAAAATATCACAAAAATAAAAACACTGAACGTGATCACATTTCATTAAATATTTGATTAAAAAGTTAAAGTATATGTCTGTTGTATGAAATAAAAATCTCTGGTACTTACAGTCAACGATGAGTTTGGTTCCTCCACCAAAAGTGTACCACAGTGATACAAACTCATTAAGCGGCCGTACAAAAACCTCCTGCACTGTGAACAAACATCTATCCTCTGAAAACACTCTGTTTTTATGATAAAACTGCAAAAATTGAAATTATTTAATGTACAAAATGATTTAATTCATGTGGTCTAAAAGTTTTTTACAAAATAAAAGATCAATTTTCATCATTATTGTAACTTTTACAGTTGAGACAGAAAAACAAACCTGTAAAATATTTATATATTCTAATTTATTTTATATCAGTTGTAAGACTGCAAATAAAAATATGTTCAAACAAATGTTTAAATTTAAATTTGAATGAGAAAAAAACATTAAAAAGTAAAAAAGCAGTTTCTCATCCCCCTATATGTAAATGACATCATACCAACCACAGTGGACACAAACTGATTCCTAAATCCTCAACTGCACTTCTAATATCAATATTTTCTTGTGTTCCATTAAGATGATAGATGGTGTAAATCCAAGCAGTATTCCTCCTGATTTAGTGTCCCACGTTGGCTTCAGTCTGTTGAGAGCAGAGAAATCATTTCCATAGAGAGGAGGCTTTGCATGGTCAGCTGATCCTCCAGTGAACTGAGAAGGTTTATAGTCCTGTGAGTTCAACACTGCAGGACTCAGATCTGTCAGTCAACACAGCAGAAACCACAACCACCATGACTCTCATCACCATCCTCATCTGGACGCTGGCCTGCTGCTGTTTTACAGGTTCATTCACTCAGCAACATTTCAAACATGATGTGCTGCCTTTTCTCTCATTGATTTCTGCTGATAAATGAAGGATTTGTTTGTGTCTGCAGGATGCAGCGGTCAGGTGACTGTGACTCAGCCTGCAGTAAAGACATCTGCTCCAGGATCCACTGTTACTATCAGCTGTAAGACCAGCCAGGCTGTTTACACCAATTGTGGTGATAGTGGTCATTGTATGTTCTGGTATCAGCAGAAGTCTGGACATACTCCAAAGGTCCTAATTAGACATATAAGCACACGTGTATCAGGAACAGCAGCTCGGTTTAGTGGCAGTGGAAGCAGCTCTGACTTCACTTTGACCATCAGTGGAGTTCAGACTGAAGATGCAGCAGTTTATTACTGTATGAGTGTCCACAACATAGGCAGTGATTGGCCGTCCACACAGTGATTTGTCGTCGTACAAAAACCTCCCTCAGTCAGACTGCAGAGACACTGAGCTGTTACAGCAGGAACCGACTGCAGCTGCTGAAGAGGAAGAGACTCTGACACAGACCACTGAACACAGAGCTGACAGTCACCTCTACAAGCACTAATCACTTTATATATGAAATAAAAAGACACTTTTCATTATTAATTATTCAAGCAATTTAGCTAAAACCTTAATTTTAGAAGAACTTTAATCACCCATGATTCTGATTTCAGTCATGACGTAATATAAGTTTTTGACATAGTTCTTCAAAAATGTTCTCCTTTCATTGGAAGTGGAAACAGCAGCACAAAGAAATATAATCATCTCTTAATAACCAAAGATGATTTTCAAAAAATGGTAATTTCACAAAAGGTAAAAAAAAATAGTATTTTAAGTGAAAACTCTCCATTAAACAAAAAATTATATTTTTATAGAAATTAAATTAATTAAAAAAAGAGGAAACTATCAAGAAATTATCAAGCCAGTTAATTTATGAACCCAGATGTCGACTGATTAAAACTATTTCACAAGCTGAAATTCTGATTTTCACAAGTTGCAATCTCCCATCCCAACCATTTCTCCCAAACACTCTGCAAAAAAGGTTTGTCTAAAAACAAGGTAAAACACAAGTCTGAGGGAAATAATCTTGCTGCATGGACAGATAATTTCACTTGACAAGATTTCTGAAATTAAGATTGTTAAATCTAGAAATATGCATGTTGAACGCCTAAAATAAGAAATTAACTCTTAAAACACGATAAAATACTAAACACTCCTAAATCTAAAGGTTTTTTTAATCTTGGTAAGAAACAAATAATTTGCAGTGCACTCTGCTCGGGCCAGTTCATTGCTACTTGCAGCTTTAATTTATCTTGCTTTAAGAGTTAATTTCTTATTTTAAGCGTCCAATATGCTTATTTCTAGTTTCTTTCTAGAATTTTCTAGATCTATCCATGCAGCAAGATAATTTCCCTCAGATTTAGAGTTTTTACCTTGTTTTTAGAAACACCTTTTTTGCAGTGCAACTTCCCTCTATCCCAAAACGGCTTTGTAAGATCTGTCCAGCTCGAGATCTCAGCCCAAGACAAAATATTGAGTTTAAATCTGAGAGCCATCTTCCAAAGAGACAGCTGGTGTGGAGACAGCCACCCACGCTCTGTGTCCCAGGAAGCTTCGTCCTGCATCAGGTAAATAAATATGAAGCCCAAAAGTGACACATGTCTAAATCTGCAGTCTGCTCTCAGGAACCAGAAGTAGTAGATGTCTCCTGTCAACAGAGGTTAATAAGTCAATTTTCTAGCTCCCCCTTTTCTATCTTCAGAGTCCTGCATGTTTTAGATAATTTTCTAGGAGTTGATTTTCTCTCGTCCCCACCAGCTCGTAGCATATCTGCAGGGAAAACCCTATTCCAACAGTTAGGTGTCCCTCTTTCACAAGTCAATACAGTAGGTCCCTCCAAACATTTGGATTTTCTCTGCTTTACCCTTAACCCTCTGAGGTCTATGATCAGAAAAAACTAGGTCACATGGAGCGCTGCTATCAACTTCACTCCAAAGTACAGACTTGAAACTTTCGCCCAAATTTTGTTTGACATTCCTAGTTCATGTATACCCAAAGATATGATAGTTTTAATTTGAGCATTGGTGTAGCTCTCTGTGTAATTTCACACATAGTTTGTTTTGGAGAGTTGCAGCTGGGAAAAAAGGCCTATACATATACATGTTTTTATGGGACTTTTTTGTATATAGTTTTATTATATTTAAATTTTTACCTTTTTATATGTTCATAATTGTATCCTATGTAAGTTCCAAAACAGTTCATTGAGCATATAATTTTTCAACTCGGATTTCATGATTTTTGGTCTCAATATGTTAATAAAGTAGGTTAAAATGAGAAAATAATTGTCAGATCACATAGGTGAAGAAAATGGATAGATAGATAGATAGATAGATAGATAGATAGATAGATAGATAGATAGATAGATAGATAGATAGATTACTTTATTCATCCCCAAAGGGAAATTAGGTTGTCACAGCAGTCCGGTATTCAAGTACAATAAAAATAAAATGCAATAGAATAAAATAAAATACTGACACTTAAGAAGTTAAAAAAAAGCAGATCAGTTGGTAGGATGGTTGACAAGATGAAGGTAATTATACTGATGATATGATGGCAACAATGCTATAGTGACTAGTGTGTGTGTAATTAAAATCACATAAAGTTACCTGTGTGTGTGTGTGTAGCGAAAATCGCATAAAGTTACCTGTGTGTGTGTGTGTAATTAAAATCACATAAAGTTACCTGTGTGTGCGTGTTTGAAGCATGTGTATGCATGTGTGAGGAGTGTGCGCACTTTAGTGCGTATGTGTGTGTGTGTGTGTATCTGTAACTGTAATCACATCAAAGATCAAAGGCAATCAGATCAAAGCAATCAACAGAATTAACTGCAGCTGTTAATGAAAGAGTGACAGCAGCCAGAGGTGGACTGAAATTTCTGTCCTCGAACAGAAAGCATTTTTGGCAAAACCATAATACCTATCATTGATCCGACTTCACTTTGAGCGTCCTGAGTTCTTCCTGAACGTCTACATATGTTTTTTTTAAAGAAAAATGAAAAAATAGCTTTGTTAGAGCGATCTAAAAAAACCTTTTTTTTCAGAAATCTTCCTGCGTTTTTAATATGGGAGCCAATGAGGCTGTTGATGCGTGTTGGTGGCGCATCTTTGCATCGTACGCCCAAACTATAACTCTGACAGCTTTACCAGAGGATTGTGAGTGAGAAGACAAGTTTTCCTACGTTTCTATGTATAAATTATCTCTGTAGAGTGAAATTTGCGGCCTGGAGCGCAGTTTTCAAATTTATTTTTTGACAATTTTTTCTCTCCCTCTACACTCTGGCGATGATGTCACACACTGTGACGCGAACATTCCGTGCAATACACACCCATTATAATCTCAGAATTTCTCCAAAAATGATCATGGTCATTGAACAGGGATTGATAAAAAACTATATGACCTATCGAAACGTGGATCGAGACACCAATACACAAGACTTGTGTCAACTGTTTAAAGTTTAAATGGAGTCTCTAAGTGAAATTATGCCGGAGAAGTAGACGTTTAAAAACCTCCAATTATTGTTCTTTTTCGCTCATTTTTTGTCGGCCATCCCATTCATTTCAATGCAAAATTTTGGGCAAATTCGTATTCTGTAGAGAAAAGTAATAGCACACCGATCCCGATCAAACTGCACGTTTCGATATAAAATTTGTCCTGCAACTCTTCAAGTTGTAGGACTAGTAGCGGGACGAAATTGCGTCCGGAAGAGGAAGAAGAAAAAATCCACAGTATAACAGTAGTGCTCGGTGCGATTGCCCCGAGGCCCTAATAAGGGCCACACTAAAATAAATGTATAAACAGTGTCATGTGACGTTATGCATTTATTGTATTTTCATTTGAATTCTGCAATCTTCTAAGCAGTAAAGCCATGCTAGCAGGGATTCAGTTCCACATTAGATGCAAAGACCAGCATCCCAGAGCCTTCCCGGGAATCTTTCCATTCAGCTGATTATCTTCGGCCTTATAAAAGGAGTGTCCTCCAGGCTTTGACAAAGACTGCTTCAAACTATTTCACCTGTGTCCAAGTTGAGGCAAGGTTGTTTTTCACATTATATTGATATTATGCTGGAAACAGTTGTTCTCGTGGCCTTCCAGGGATTTCTCAGGTGTAGTGAATATACAACTAGATCTTTCTTTTAACCCTTAGCTCAATCTCACCTTCTCTGATTTAACTGTAGAAGAACTAAGTATTCAATATTCCTGAAACACTGAAAGACTGATCGATCTCACCAAGGTACCAAGTTATCATTGCTAAAACTAACTCCACCATCTGTGCTTTCTCTTCCATGTTAAAATGCCTGAGTCATCGCTCTCAACAGATCTGTTAGCACCTCGTTCATCATTGATAGGTGCAAACCTTTGACGAGATCCTGGTTCACTTTAGAGATGGGTGGTTGGAAGAAACCTGCCAACTGGATTATCTATAACGTTAACGATCAATTAATTGATTAATTGATGCATGCATACATGTTAGAGTTGTTGTTTTTTGCAGAACAGATGAGAGGAGAGTAATATCCTTTTGACTATTTATTTAAGACAATAATGAAAGAGTGAGTCAGGTATACATCAACCTTCTCTGTTCAGAAATCAGGCTGCTGAGCAGTTAGCTGTAACCAACCATCTCCCAGAAAAGGATACCTAACTTAGTTTTACACAGATTCTTTTTATGTAAATGTGCGACTATCTTATTGGTCAATAACTGTTGGGGCAGCACCCTGGTTTAAACTTTGACCTGCCCATTTCATTGGCAGCTGGCTAGTCCTAGCCTCTTGGTGCTTCAGCTTCTGCCCTGTGGAAGAAAAAAGCTAACAGCACACTTCTGTATCTTGTCTAGTGTTCGTCATCTCCACCTGGGCTCATGACCTTAAATTGTAGCACCAAGAGTGCTTCAGTGTTCCATCTGCTTGCCCTCAAATATGTGTTAGCGTGCAAAGTGTTATCAGTATGTCCTTTCTGTTGATACTCGTTGTTTCTGTGTGCTGTACCTGCCATATAAAATGTGTTTTATGCTTTGCTAAAAACATTTCTAAGCAGCATGTTACTAAAAGTTAAAATGCAGACAATTGCTCATTTTTATTAATTCCCAAACACACAAAATAAAAGAACAGTAGGCCGACTATGCAAAAGCCTTTTTTGATGACGGACGCTTTTATTTTTAACGGACGCTTTTATTTTAAAAGGACGAAAAGAGACTTGATCTTGTGGATAGTAAAACTAACTCAGTGAGATTAAACTGTAAAGATAACTTCAAGGAGTTCAATGTTTTATGTTTTAGCCCCCTGTGTTTTGTGTTTAAATAAGTTTTGGATAAAATTAAACTCAGTAAGTCATGCTAGCAAGCTTTGATAGGCTACAGTAAGCTAGTTTTGCTCAAATTAATACTTTTGTATTTCTCTGTGTTTTATAATTGTTATTGCAACTTTCAGTTTGCAAACTGGAACTTTATCCAACTTAATTCTCAGCTTATTGGCTTATTCACGTACGGCCACAGAACTGAACGATCGGCCGTGTTTCAGTTCCGTAAGTAGCCTACTAATAAGCAGTCAAGGATAAAATTATATTTAAGAAATACACAGATGGATTAAAAATTCTAAACGACTGTTAATTGATCAGCAATTAATTATTCCCATCCCAAGTTCACTTTAAAGTTGCACGATCTATGCCTGACTTGTGGCCGACCTCCACATTAAAGGCCAGCAAATGTTTGATAGGGTTTAAAAACAACATTAAATGAAGACATAATGAAGCAAGGGAAGTTTCCCAGCATGTAGTGCAGCCTGTGTGGACCTGCATCATGTTTTCTCCACTGGAAGGCTGAACTACAGGACACTTTATTATATTTTATCTGCCACAGGAGCATCCAAGAGGAGTTTTGTTCAAACTTGTTGTGACCCACCTGAGTCCACCAGTGTCACAGCTGAAGCATCTCTGATTAACAGATTGATGTCCTGATCCTGATTAAAGTGAAGGAGCCAATACAAAATCAATCTCATGTCAGTATGAAGTTGTTGTGAACCTGGACAGCCAGCAGAGGGCAGCCTGCATCTATTTATGAGCACAAAGGCCTTTTGGGAAACTTTGTTCAGACAGAAACAGCAGAGAGACGAGGAACAGAAAGTCAAAAGTTTCTCCATGTTCTTCATCAGTCCACAGGGAGATGTAGCCTCTACTTACTCCACCTCATCTCTCCCTTTCTGTTTCACAAGGACAGCTGGCCACTAAAGTATGTTTGCATGATTTGATGCTTCACTGCTCCTCAGAGTTTTAAGTTCTTCTGTCACACAGAGTCTGAACTGTTTTCATGCACTCACACTGAAAACTGCATCAGGATGATGTTTCCAGTGACTCTGATTGTCATGTTGGGTTTTCTGACTCAGGGTGAGAGACTGAAAATGGATCAGACATTTTAGGAGAATTTCTTGTGTGGTGCAGTTTCTGTTTTCATCTTTCTGCTTTTATACTTTAAACTGCTGTCACATGTTGTTGGAGTTCAAACATTTCTTCTTAAGGTCACATTTCATTTCTCATTTCAGAGTCTTCTGCCAACAACTTTCTGACTCAGACTGACAAATCCAAGTCTGTTAGTCTCGGAGGGACTGTGACCATCAGCGCCACAGGGAGTTCAAATATTGGTGCTGATCTCAGTTGGTACCTTCAGAAACCTGGACAGGCTCCCAAACTTCTTATATACAAAGCATCAACTCTAAACTCAGGAACTCCGTCTCGATTCAGAGGCAGCAGATCTGGTTCTCAGTACACTTTAACCATCAGTGGTGTTCAGGATGAAGATGTTGGAGATTATTACTGTCTAGGTGCTCATGGTGGAGCGTTCACACAGTGATTTGTAGCCGTACAAAAACCTCCCTCAGTGTGACTGAAGTGAAACGGCCTGCTGCAGGTGCAGAGGGTTGGTGAAGAGACTGTGATGAGGATAACTGGTCCAGTGAACACAACACAAGAGTCATCAAGCAGAACCACAAAGAATCTAAATAAAACTGAAACACACTCACACACGATCTCCCACATACAGTTTTAAACTTATATTCTTGTCAGTTTATTCAGTCTCTTTATGAGTAGGCTGGGAAAGTTAAATTCATGCTACACTACAGCCACTGATATTAAATATGTTTAAAAGTTTCTACAAAAATAGTTTCATGAAACAATCTAAAATGACAACAGACCAAAGAGAAAAATCCTGTCTCCTGTACTATCAGCTTTAATATAATATCAGGTATGATACTGAGATGATCAAGAAGTTATTTTCCATTATTAATATATTATAAAAGAAACACAAAGACACTGACTCATTATAATCCACAGTTTTATTCAGTGATAGTTTAATGTTCATGCCACATTTCTGATGAATGAATCGTTTCTCTTGGACTAAAACTAATAAAGTTGATTTTAATGATGATAAAGAAGAACATGCAGAAGATCAGTATGAGAAAGCAACATGCACACTAAAACACTGAGCAGAGAGCTGTGAAACGTGCAGAAATATGTGAAGAGAGGAGATCTGTAGCTTGATGAAGATCTCTATGAAAGAAGCAGCATCATTTCCAGACAGGAAGTGTTGCTGAAGCTCTACTCTGAGCAGCGCTCAGGGTCCAGGCTTTGAGTGACAGGGCTCTGTCCATTCAGACTGGCCTCACAGCTCACTGAGCCCGCCTTCCTCCACTGGTCTGCAGGGAGGATCAGGGTGCTGCTCCAGCTGTAGTGGCCGTCCCTCCCCAGGGCCTCCAGGCTGTGTGACTCCCCTGAGGAGAGGCTGCTGCCCCCCACCTTCCAGCCCAGCCTCCAGGCTGAGGGGAAGCCCCCGCTGGCCAGACACACCAGTGTGGCACTGCCCTGCTGCAGCTGCTCTCTGGAGGGGGGGAGGACGCTCAGGGTGGGCCGCACCACACCCACTGGAGGAGAGAGAGGGGGGAGAAAAGACAGAGGAATGAGAGTGAAGGCTTGGTGAGAAAGAAACATCACATTCTGCTCATTTCTTACATTTCATCAAATCAAACACAAGAAGTCATAAATCACTCAGTATCACACCATCAGACACAGGATTCAAGTGGAAATGCAACTAAAAAGGTTGATTGATAATGATTATTGATGACATCTTCACATGTCTTTCATAATGTGTGACAGAGAATAACTGCTCCCTGTGATGATTTTCTTCTGTTTAAACTGACAGAGCTGAAACTCTCATGTGAATACAGTTAAAACCTTTGTCATCTGTCTCTTTCACTTCCTTTTCACTACATGTCAAATGAACCGTGAACACAAAGAGAAGCTGCTTTTACTGATAAAATCATCTTTGTTTTCAACATGAATCCCCGTTATAAATTTAATTTTTTGATATTTTCAAAATAAAAACAAAATTATAATACATATTTTTATGATATGAAGTAATAAACAAACATTTTTTCCTTTTTAAACACATTCAAGGAGGTACAAATTCAAAGTTAGTAATAAAAATATAGCTTTACAATATTTATATATATTTTCTGTATATTAAAATGTTATTTTACATGCAATACTAATTGAATAAAATCTCTGCAAAGCTTCTTCTCAGATTGTGAGATCAGTTTGATAAAATAACAAAAAATATCACAAAAATAAAAACACTGAACGTGATCGCATTTCATTAAATATTTGATTAAAAAGTTACAGTATCTGTCTGTTGTATGAAATAAAAATCTCTGGTACTTACAGTCAACGATGAGTTTGGTTCCTCCACCAAAAGTCCACCACAGTGATACAAACTCATTAAGCGGCCGTACAAAAACCTCCTGCACTGTGAACAAACATCTATCCTCTGAAAACACTCTGTTTTTAGGATAAAACTGCAAAAATTGAAATTATTTAACGTACAAAATTATTTAATTAATGTGGTCTAAAAGTTTTTTACAAAATAAAAGATTAATTTTCACCATTATTATAACTTTTACAGTTGAGACATAAAAACAAACCTGTAAAATATTTACATATTCTAATTTATTTCACATCAGTTGCAAGACTGCAAACAAAATATGTTTAAACAAATGTTTAAATTTAAATTTAAATGAGAAAAAAACATTAAAAAGTAAAAAAGCAGTTTCTCATCCCCTATAGGTAAATATAGAAAACTAAATATTGACATCATACCAACCACAGTGGACACAAACTGATTCCTAAATCCTCAACTGCACTTCTATTATCAATATTTTCTTGTGTTCCATTAAGATGATAGATGGTGTAAATCCAAGCAGTATTCCTCCTGATTTAGTGTCCCACGTTGGCTTCAGTCTGTTGAGAGCAGAGAAATCATTTCCATAGAGAGGAGGCTTTGCATGGTCAGCTGATCCTCCAGTGAACTGAGAAGGTTTATAGTCCTGTGAGTTCAACACTGCAGGACTCAGATCTGTCAGTCAACACAGCAGAAACCACAACCACCATGACTCTCATCACCATCCTCATCTGGACGCTGGCCTGCTGCTGTTTTACAGGTTCATTCACTCAGCAACATTTCAAACATGATGTGCTGCCTTTTCTCTCATTGATTTCTGCTGATAAATGAAGGATTTGTTTGTGTCTGCAGGATGCAGCGGTCAGGTGACTGTGACTCAGCCTGCAGTAAAGACATCTGCTCCAGGATCCACTGTCACTATCAGCTGTAAGACCAGCCAGGCTGTTGTAAATTGGTGCAGTGTGTTTTGTATGTCCTGGTATCAACAGAAATCTGGGCAGACTCCAAAGCTTCTCATAAGATCTACAAGCACACGTGTATCAGGAACAGCAGCTCGGTTTAGTGGCAGTGGAAGCAGCTCTGACTTCACTTTGACCATCAGTGGAGTTCAGACTGAAGATGCAGCAGTTTATTACTGTCAGAGTCGCCACAGTGGTAATGTGTTGACACAGTGATTTGTAGTCGTACAAAAACCTCCCTCAGTCAGACTGCAGAGACACTGAGCTGTTACAGCAGGAACCGACTGCAGCTGCTGGAGAGGAAGAGACTCTGACACAGACCACTGAACACAGAGCTGACAGTCACCTCTACAAGCACTAATAACTTTATATTAATAATAGAAACATTTCAATAAGTTTTTAGGGCATTTTAGCCTAAGCCTTGAATTTAGTAAAACCTTTAATAATTCCACGGTTCACAAATCATTTCAGTCAAGTAGAAAATTTTGTTTTTCATGTTGTTCTTCAGTATTTTTCATTGTCATTCGAAGCAGAAAAGCAGTCAAAGAAATATCATCATCACCTAATAACCAAAGATGATCAAAAGATAGATGTATGTCTAAAGTTTATAAAAAACATTTATTCAACACAAATAGAGAAGATCAGATTTATTCATCCTACCTTGGATAAATAAATTTAGTCCTCACATTAGCTAAAGGTGTGGGTTCCAAAGATATAAAGATATAAAAATAAAGGAAATAAGACATTAAATATATACATTGACAAACATACACTGCACACACATTATAAAATACATACGTGGCTGCTGTTGAGAGTTATTGTTAATATTGCCTATTTTTTAAGAGTCATTCTGTATTGCAGAGATATTACAAATAAAAATGTGTATGTATGTACTTAAAGGAACATGTGAAGTGACATGGTGATATGATCAGTGCTACATTATGTAAAGAAGAGAAGAGAGTGTAAGAGCTGCTGTAACTAGCTGACACTCACACTGCTCCATCTTGAAATACTATTTTTTATATATATTTCTTTTTTTTTATTATATTTTTTATTATAACCATTAAATAATTTAAAAAGAGTGAAATCAATTGAAATCAACGTACCAGTCAATTTCTGAACTCTTTCCAAAAATTTAAAATATGTGGTAAGCTGAAGATTGGAAATTTGCTATACCCTGCCCTAATAATGACAACAAGGTGACACAAAACAAGCACAAAGAGACAAAAGCTAACTACAAAAAAAGCCACAAAATCATACTTGGTGCTGGGTTCTCTTGGTCAATAAAAAGATTTTAACCCAGCACAAATAATGACCACAGGGTGCTACAAAACTACTTCAAAGAAACATAAAACAACCAGAAAGAGACAAAGTGACATAAAGAAACCACAAAGAGACACAATGCAACCTTACAGAAGCCCAAAGACCATAAAGAGACTCAAAACTATGAAGTCATGTTTGGTGTTGGGTTATCTTGGTCAATAAAGATATTAATGCACAGTTCTAATAATGACCACGAGGTGACACAAAACAACTTCAAACATTCACAAAACCACTTTAAACCTTTGAATCAAGGAGATTTTGGTTAAAATTTGTCAACTTCCTATGCATTAATTTCTGTCCCTGTTTAGCATCTTTCAGTCTGTCCTTACATCACATGCATGGCTCCTTTTTCTCCACACAAACTTGGCTATCGGTCAGATTTTTCATTTTATTTTAATTAACAAATTATAAAGCTGCCAGGAACCCAAATTACAAACAAAAGACACATGTGTCTATGGAAATGTACCTTTTTTAAGAATTATTTATACACACAAAAAGCGCAGAAAAATAAATAAATAATAAAACTACAAAACAGTCTTTTTGCATGTAAATTAAAAATAGTAATAGTATTCATTGTAGATAGAAAATTCACATTTTGAAAATGGTATAAAAACATAAATGGCACATTGTGAAAGCTCCTATGATTACACTTTCAACTGGCTTTCTCAGCTTGTCTACATATCATATACATAAATAAAGTTACTACTGTAAATAAAACATGTGTATTGTCAATACATAGATGGACTCCAGAGGGTTAAATAGAAATAAAGTGACCACAAAGAGACACAAAAGACCATAAAGAGACTCAAAACTACTTTAAAGAGACAAAAAGCCCTGCAGAGTTCTACAACCACAAAGAGAGAAAACTACAAAGACTCTGAGGATCTTGCTCCTCTAATGGAGGGATGGGGGCCCTATTACATGTCTGTGTCCAGGGGCCCACTGTCTCATCATTCTTCCATGATGTGAATGATTCAGATGAATGTACTTCCTCCTGTTTGACACCAGAGGGCAGTATTCATCTTTATGAAGCAGAAACACACAGACAGCTCTCACTGGCATGTGTGTGTCACCCACAGAAGTTCTACTTTGAATATCTGTCGTGCTTCCCTGCACATCAGGGGCTTTTAAGGCCCCAAGTCTTCTGTCAACTAATACATGATTGAATTATTTTCTCTCACACACACATATACATCCATAATGAAGATGCTGCTGGTTTTCCTGCTGATAGTGGCAGTCCACATTCAGGGTGAGATTCTGATTGATTTGACTGAACATCAAGTGCCAGCTTTTAGTTAGTTTGGTTTTTACGTTGGAACTGTCCTTTATATAATAAATACAGTAGTAATGTTTTATCTTCTTGCAGGATGGCTGCAGGAGACTCTGACATGCACCACTGCTCACCTTCACAGTCCCTGAAACACAACCTTACAGAAACCTGATGAAGTTCAGCCCAGTCAAATGTGGAGTGAAACTCAGATATTCATGTCCCTGAGAGTCAGATTCTGTTCCTCTTTACAGCTCCAGATGTTCACTTATCACACAGTCTTCTTCACTAAGTTAAAAAAAAGTGCAGCACCCAGAAATGAATGCAGAAGACATTTATTTTCTCTTTAAACACTGAATCTAAAGAACACTATGTGACATCAGCTTCTGTGTTGCACGTTATGAGCAAACAGGTAGTGCATTATGCATTGTAGATGTATTTCTGAGGTGTGCTATATTACAAGTCCTGATTCAAAAAAAGTTGGGATGCTTAGTAAAACATAAATTAAACAGAATTGGATGTATTGTTTATCATTTGTGACACATGTTTAATTGAAAACTGTACAGATAAAAATTTATTTAAAATTTTCAAAATCAACCAGCCAGCAGGTAAGTGTAGGGGTAGGGTTAGACCAAAACACTGTTTGTTTTTTAACTGTAGTTTAAGTTGTGTTTTAGCCACATGCTAAACAAGCACAACTGGAGAAACAAGAAGATGTTACCATTCAAATGAATTGTCATTCATGTATTTTTATAACATATACAGTAGATGTATTGTAGTATAGAAGAAGATGATAAAACTTTTAATTTACAGTAATTATCTGCAAGATTAAAAGCCACTAGTGGTTGTGTGAGGCTTTGAGCTAAATGTTACCATGCTCACAGTGACAAATATAAAGAGAAAATGTTAAAAGACGGATCAATCTGTGATGCTTTATTCACAGAAGCCCCAAAACTCCAACATGTAGGCAAAATCTATAGTATATCCTGATATATATTTATGTTATTAGGAACATAGAAGACCAGAGCATTAAGATAACACACTGAGGTTAGATGGCTTCATGTCTGCTGCTCCCTTATGTCTGTTGTTCTGTCATCTTAATAAATGTAACGCCTGGATCCAGATCAGCAGGATACAAAATATTGTGTTCAGTGTTGATCCATTTGCCAGCAGGGTGAACCTTACACCTTTTACAAAACACAAAGACACTGACTCATTATAATCCACAGTTTTATTCAGTGAGAGTTTAATGTTCATGCCACATTTCTGATGAATGAATCGTTTCTCTTGGACTAAAACTAATAAAGTTGATTTTAACGATGATGAAGAAGAACATGCAGAAGATCAGTATGAGAAAGCAACATGCACACTAAAACACTGAGCAGAGAGCTGTGAAACGTGCAGAAATATGTGAAGAGAGGAGATCTGTAGCTTGATGAAGATCTCTATGAAAGAAGCAGCATCATTTCCAGACAGGAAGTGTTGCTGAAGCTCTACTCTGAGCAGCGCTCAGGGTCCAGGCTTTGAGTGACAGGGCTCTGTCCATTCAGACTGGCCTCACAGCTCACTGAGCCCGCCTTCCTCCACTGGTCTGCAGGGAGGATCAGGGTGCTGCTCCAGCTGTAGTGGCCGTCCCTCCCCAGGGCCTCCAGGCTGTGTGACTCCCCTGAGGAGAGGCTGCTGCCCCCCACCTTCCAGCCCAGCCTCCAGGCTGAGGGGAAGCCCCCGCTGGCCAGACACACCAGTGTGGCACTGCCCTGCTGCAGCTGCTCTCTGGAGGGGGGGAGGACGCTCAGGGTGGGCCGCACCACACCCACTGGAGGAGAGAGAGGGGGGAGAAAAGACAGAGGAATGAGAGTGAAGGCTTGGTGAGAAAGAAACATCACATTCTGCTCATTTCTTACATTTCATCAAATCAAACAGAAGAAGTCATAAATCACTCAGTATCACACCATCAGACACAGGATTCAAGTGGAAATGCAACTAAAAAGGTTGATTGATGATGATTATTGATGACATCTTCACATGTCTTTCATAATGTGTGACAGAGAATAACTGCTCCCTGTGATGATTTTCTTCTGTTTAAACTGACAGAGCTGAAACTCTCATGTGAATACAGTTAAAACCTTTGTCATCTGTCTCTTTCACTTCCTTTTCACTACATGTCAAATGAACCGTGAACACAAAGAGAAGCTGCTTTTACTGATAAAATCATGTTTGTGTTCAACACAAATCCACATTACATTTCATTCAATGAATTATTTGATATTTTCAATATAAATAACTAAAATTAAAATACATATTTTTCTGGTTTGAAGTATTAAATAAACAAAAAAAAAGAATTTTACATATTTTCAACAGGGTGAAAATTCAAAGTTAACAATAAATATATAGCATTAAAACTTTTATATATCATTACTGTTTATTAAAATGTAATTTTACATGCAATACTGAATGAATACTAATCTCTGCAAAGCTTCTTCTCAGTTTGTGAGATCAGTTTGTTAAAATAACAAAAAATATCAACAACATAAAACACTGAACTTGATCACATTTTCATAAAATACTTGATAAAACTTATAATAACTTTCTGTTGTATGAAATAAAAATCTCTGGTACTTACAGTCAACGATGAGTTTGGTTCCTCCACCAAAAGTGTACCACAGTGATACAAACTCATTAAGCGGCCGTACAAAAACCTCCTGCACTGTGAACAAACATCTATCCTCTGAAAACACTCTGTTTTTAGGATAAAACTGTAAAAATTGAAATTATTTAATGTACAAAATTATTTAATTCATGTGGTCTGAAAGTTTTTTACAAAATAAAATATCAATTTTCATCATTATTGTAACTTTTACAGTTGAGACATAAAAACAAATCCGTAAATATTAATATATTCTAATTTATTTTATATCAGTTGTAAGACTGCAAACAAAATATGTTCAAACAAATGTTTAAATTTAAATTTGAATGAGAAAAACCTTTAAAAAGTGAAAAAGCAGTTTCTCATCCCCTATAGGTAAATATAGAACAATAAATATTGACATCATACCAACCACAGTGGACACAAACTGATTCCTAAATCCTCAACTGCACTTCTAATATCAATATTTTCTTGTGTTCCATTAAGATGATAGATGGTGTAAATCCAAGCAGTATTCCTCCTGATTTAGTGTCCCACGTTGGCTTCAGTCTGTTGAGAGCAGAGAAATCATTTCCATAGAGAGGAGGCTTTGCATGGTCAGCTGATCCTCCAGTGAACTGAGAAGGTTTATAGTCCTGTGAGTTCAACACTGCAGGACTCAGATCTGTCAGTCAACACAGCAGAAACCACAACCACCATGACTCTCATCACCATCCTCATCTGGACGCTGGCCTGCTGCTGTTTTACAGGTTCATTCACTCAGCAACATTTCAAACATGATGTGCTGCCTTTTCTCTCATTGATTTCTGCTGATAAATGAAGGATTTGTTTGTGTCTGCAGGATGCAGCGGTCAGGTGACTGTGACTCAGCCTGCAGTAAAGACATCTGCTCCAGGATCCACTGTCACTATCAGCTGTAAGACCAGCCGGGCTGTTTACAGACATAGTAGTTATGGAGATTGTATGTTATGGTATCAACAGAAATCTGGACAGACTCCAAAGCTTCTAATACAATTTGTGAGCACACGTGTATCAGGAACAGCAGCTCGGTTTAGTGGCAGTGGAAGCAGCTCTGACTTCACTTTGACCATCAGTGGAGTTCAGACTGAAGATGCAGCAGTTTATTACTGTTTGAGTGACCACGGTGGCCCAGTGTTCACACAGTGATTTGTCGTCGCACAAAAACCTCCCTCAGTCAGACTGCAGAGACACTGAGCTGTTACAGCAGGAACCGACTGCAGCTGCTGAAGAGGAAGAGACTCTGACACAGACCACTGAACACAGAGCTGACAGTCACCTCTACAAGCACTAATAACGCAATTAGCAGCAATTTAGCTAAAATCTTTATTTTAGAAGAACTTTAATCACCCATGATTCTGATTTCAGTCATGACGTAATATAAGTTTTTGACATAGTTCTTCAAAAATGTTCTCTTTTCATTGGAAGTGGAAACAGCAGCACAAAGAAGTATAATCATCTCTTAATAACCAAAGATGATTTTCAAAAAATGGTAATTTCACAAAAGGTAAAAAATAGTATTTTAAGTGAAAACTCTCCCTTAAACAAAAAATTATATTTTTATAGAAATTAAATTAATTTAAAAAAAGAGGAAACTCAGTTGAAATGATCAAGCCAGTTAATTTATGAACCCAGATGTCGACTGATTAAAACTATTTCACAAGCTGAAATTCTGATTTTCACAAGTTGCAATCTCCCATCCCAACCATTTCTCCCAAACACTCTGCAAAAAAGGTGTTTCTAAAACAAGATAAAAACACTAAATCTGAGGGAAATAATCTTGCTGCTTGAAATAAGAAATAACTCTTAAAACAAGATAAATCATCAAACACTTCTAAAGGTTTTTTTTATCTCCGTAAGAAACAAATAATTTGCAGTGCACTCTGCTCTGGCCAGTTCATCACTACTTGCAGCTTTAATTTATGCTTTAAGAGTTAATTTCTTATTTTAAGCGTCCAATATGCTTATTTCTAGATTTAATAATCTTAAATTAAGAAATCTTGTCAAGTGAAATGATCTGTCCATGCAGCAAGATAATTTCCCTCAGATTTAGAGTTTTTACCTTGTTTTTAGACACACCTTTTTTGCAGTGCAACTTCCCTCTGTCTGAGAACGGCTCTGTAAGATCTGTCCAGCTCGAGATCTCAGCCCAAGACAAAATATCCAGAGTTTAATTCTGAGAGCCATTTTCCAAAGAGACAGCTGGTGTGGAGACAGCCACCCACGCTCTGTGTCCCAGGAAGCTTCGTCCTGCATCAGGTAAATAAATATGAAGCCCAAAGTGACACATGTCTAAAAAAAAACACCCTGAGGACCTATGCAATTACCAATCTCTTCTTGCTGCCTTCTCATCTCTGATCTCAGCTGGAAAAAGCTCTTTCTATCAGGCCAAGATTCAATCTTCATTCTCCAACCCGAAGAAGCTCTACTCAATCTTTACAAATCTCCTGGTCCCTCCAACCCCCCCTCCTACCTCCTCCCTCCTACCGACCCACTTTGTCAGCCACTTCCTGAAAAAGATTGAGGACATACGCTCGTCATTTACCCATCCAGTCTCACAACCTGCCTCTCCTCCCTCCCCATCAGCGTCTCCCTCCCTTTCAGCATTCACTCCACTGTCTCCTCCTCAAGTGCTCAGCCTTGTAACCTCTGCCCGTCCTACCACTTGTCAGCTGGATCCTATTCCCTCCCACCTGTTTCAGTCTATTGCTCCTGATCTCCTCCCGTTCCTCTCCCATCTTATCAACACTTCCTTGACTACCGGCTGCTTTCCTAACTCTCTGAAGGAAGCAAGGGTGAATCCTCTCCTAAAGAAATCCACCCTCGACCCATCCTTAGTGGACAACTACAGACCCGTCTCTCTCCTGCCGTTCCTCTCCAAAACTCTGGAACGGGCTATCTTCAACCAACTATCCTGCTATCTGCATGGGCACAACCTCCTTGACCCTCACCAGTCTGGTTTTAAGAAGGGCCACTCAACAGAGACTGCCCTTCTCGCTGTGACTGAACAGCTTCACAAGGCGAAGGCGGCCTCTCTCTCATCTGTGGTGGTTCTACTGGACCTTTCTGCAGCTTTTGACACTGTGGATCACCAGATCCTCATCTCCACCCTTCACCACCTGGGAGTATCGGGCTCTGCCTTGTCTCTGCTCAAATCCTACCTCAAGGACCGCACCTTCCGTGTAACTTGGAGGGGTTCTGTTTCAGAACCCTGTCTACTCACCACCGGGGTCCCTCAAGGCTCGGTCCTTGGTCCGGTCATCTCACGCCTGGACTACTGCAACTCCCTCATGGCAGGTCTGCCTGCCAAAGCCATCCGACCTCTGCAACTCATCCAGAATGCAGCTGCTCGATTGGTCTTCAATCTTCCCAAATTTTCACACACAACACCCCTCCTCCGCTCCCTGCACTGGCTACCTGTGGCTGCTAGGATACGCTTCAAGACTCTAGCTCTGGCGTACTCTGCTGCTAACGGTTCAGGTCCTACTTACATCCAGGACCTTGTCAAACTCTACACCCCTGCCCGTCCTCTCCGCTCTGCATCAGCCAAACAGCTGGCGACTCCCACCCTCCGTGGGTCAACTCGCCTCAAAACCTCTTCCAGACTTTTCTCTATCTTGGCTCCCAAATGGTGGAACGAGCTCCCCACCGACATCAGGACCTCAGACAGCCTGTACATCTTCCGCCGCAGGCTGAAGACCTATCTCTTCCAACAATACCTCGGTTAAGCCATGGTCACCTAACACATATATATATTTAAAAAAAAATAAATAAATAAATTTGCTCTTCTTCTTCTTCTTTTCTATTCTTTTCTTCTTTAACATATAGCACTCCTGTAGCAATGACAGTTAGCTCTTAAAGTTATGTACTTACTTGATTCCTGTGGTCTATGTCTAGTACCATCAGGTTGAATGCACTTATTGTAAGTCGCTTTGGACAAAAGCGTCTGCTAAATGACATGTAATGTAATGTAATGTAAAAAAATCTGCAGTCTGCTCTCAGGAACCAGAAGTAGTAGATGTCTCCTGTCAACAGAGGTTAATAAGTCAATTTTCTAGCTCCCCCTTTTCTATCTTCAGAGTCCTGCATGTTTTAGATGATTTTCTAGGAGTTGATTTTCTCTCGTCCCCACCAGCTCGTAGCATATCTGCAGGGAAAACCCTATTCCAACAGTTAGGTGTCCCTCTTTCACAAGTCAATACAGTAGGTCCCTCCAAACATTTGGATTTTCTCTGCAATACCCTGAACCCTCTGAGGTCTATGATCAGAAAAAAATGATAGTTTTAATTTGAGCGTTGGTGTAGCTCTCTGTGCAATTTCGCACATAGTTTGATTTGGAGAGTTGCAGCTAACAAGGGGAAAAAAAGCCTATAAATATACATGTTTTTATGGGACTTTTTTGTATATAGTTTTATTATATTTAAATGTTACCTTTTTATATGTTCATATTTGTATTCTATGTAAGTTCCAAAACTGTTCATTGAGCATATTTGTGGTTTTTATTGTAGTAAATAGTATAATTTTTCAACTCGGATTTCATGATTTTTGGGCTCAATATGTTAATAAAGTAGGTTAAAATGAGAAAATAATTGTCAGATCATATAGGTGAAGAAAATAGATAGACAGATAGATAGATAGATAGATAGATAGATAGAATAGATAGATAGATGGATGGATGGATGGATGGATGGATGGATGGATGGATGGATAGACAGACAGACAGACAGACAGACAGACAGATAGATTACTTTATTCATCCCCGAAGGGAAATTCGGTTGTCACAGCAGTCCGGTATTCAAGTACAATAAAAATAAAATACAATAGAATAAAATAAAATACTGACACTTAACAAGTTAAAAAAAACAGATCAGTTGGTAGGATGGTTGACAAGATGAAGGTAATTATACTGATGATATGATGGCAACAATGCTATAGTGACTAGAAGGTATATACTAATAATAATATTAATAATAATACAGTATATAATATATATAATATAATATAATATAATATAATAAATAATAAACAATATAAAATAAAATGAAAAATATAAATGAAGTAATTATAAGTAAAATAATATAATTATAAAATAAAATAATATGATATGTAATATATAATAATAGTAATAATAATAATAAATAAGGCTGGTAAGGCCGGTATTATAATAATAGTAGTATATTACAGTGTATAGTAATAATAGTAATGGCAGCAACAGTATATATAATAATAATAATAATAATAATAATAGTAATAATATTAATAACATAGCAATGTGTTGTGCTTAGATTTAGTGCATAGATTTAGTGCATTTCAGTAATGTTGGTTCTGGCAGAGGTAGATGAATTGTATAGTCTTATTGCAGAAGGAAGGAACGACTTCCTGTATCGTTCCTTGGAGCAGCGGGGTTGAATGAGTCTGTGGCTGAAGCTGCTCTTTAGCTTGTCCAGTGTTTTGTGGAGGGGGTGGGAGGGATTGTCCATGACAGCTAGCAGTTTTGCCAGCATCCTGTCCTCCACCACCTCCTCCAGGGTGACAAGCTTAGAGCCAACAACAGACTCCGCCTTCCTGATCAGTTTGTTCAGTCTGTTGGCGTCCCTTGCTTTGATGCCCACCCCCCAGGACACCACAGCAAAGAAGATGGTGCTCGCCACAACAGACTGGATACCAAATATGGGTATAGTAAACATTTTTTATGTGGCACATGAAGGGTAAAATCAACAGTATTCAAAAACGGCCAAAATAGGCTCAGACCCCAGAGGGTTAATAGCGGTTTAAACAGGCTTCTCTGCCACAAGACAAGCTGTCTCGTATTAGAGCAGCCATCAAATCCTGGTCCACTGCTACCATCCTCTCTAAAAGAGATCTCTTATCTCTACTAGGTCACCTTAATGTTGCCATACACACATAACGTTGGCTGATTCCATCAGATCTCTCTCATCTGATCTTATGAAGACTCAGATCTGTGGTTACAGTCCTTGCTATGTGATGAAGGGAATGGTCTTTTGTTCTTTTACAATGTCGAGTCCTCAGGTTCCCTCCAGTTTACTGATGCAGCCTTTCTGATGGTTTTTTACCGATTCCTCAACAATGAGTGGTTTGCAGACATCTTGCCAAGTGAAAATCAGTCCCTGAGTAACAACTCCACATCCACTGATCTTTCTGAGCTGTACTCTGTTGTAGCTATGGGGTAATAGATGGACAAGGAAACACATTATGGTTTTTTATGACAATGCTGCTACAGCGGAATCTATAAATAAGGGCCACACTAAAATACATTTATAAACAGTGTCATGTGACGTTTTGCATTTATTGTATTTTCATTTGAATTCTGCAATCTTCTAAGCAGTAAAGCCATGCTAGCAGGGATTCAGTTCCACATTAGATGCAAAGACCAGCATCCCAGAGCCTTCCTGGGAATCTTTCCATTCAGCTGATTATCTTTGGCCTTATAAAAGGAGTGTCCTCCAGGCTTTGACAAAGACTGCTTCAAACTATTTCACCTGTGTTAAAGTTGAAGCAAGGTTGTTCTTCACATTATATTGATATTGTGCTGGAAACAGTTCTTCTTGTGGCCTTCCAGGGATTTCTCAGGTGTGGTGAATATACAACTAGATCTTTCTTTTAACCCTTAGCTCGATCTCACCTTCTCTGATTTAACTGTAGAAGAACTCAGTAGGCTATTCAATATTCCTGAAACACTCAAAGACTGATCGATCTCACCAAGGTACCAAGTCATCATTGCTAAAACTAACTCCACCATCTGTGCTTTCTCTTCCATGTTAAAATGCCTGAGTCATCGCTCTCAACAGATCTGTTAGCACCCTGTTCATCATTGATGGGTGCAAACCTTTGACGAGATCCTGGTTCACTTTAGAGATGGGCGGTTGGAAGAAACCTACCAACTGGATTATCTATAACGTTAACGATCAATTAATCGATTAATTGATGCATGCATACATGTTAGAGTTGTTGTTTTTTGCAGAACAGATGAGAGGAGAGTAATATCCTTTTGACTATTTATTTAAGACAATAATGAAAGAGTGAGTCAGGTATACATCAACCTTCTCTGTTCAGAAATCAGGCTGCTGAGCAGTTAGCTGTAACCAACCATCTCCCAGAAAAGGATACCTAACTTAGTTTTACACAGATTCTTTTTATGTAAATGTGCGACTATCTTATTGGTCAATAACTGTTGGGGCAGCACCCTGGTTTAAACTTTGACCTGCCCATTTCATTGGCAGCTGGCTAGTCCTAGCCTCTTGGTGCTTCAGCTTCTGCCCTGTGGAAGAAAAAAGCTAACAGCACACTTCTGTATCTTGTCTAGTGTTCGTCATCTCCACCTAGGCTCATGACTTTGAATTATAGCACCAAGAGTGCTTCAGTGTTCCATCTGCTTGCCCTCAAATATGTGTTAGCGTGCAAAGTGTTATCAGTATGTCCTTTCTGTTGATACTCGTTGTTTCTGTGTGCTGTACCTGCCATATAAAATGTGTTTTATGCTTTGCTAAAAACATTTCTAAGCAGCATGTTACTAAAAGTTAAAATGCAGACAATTGCTCATTTTTATTAATTCCCAAACACACAAAATAAAAGAACAGTAGGCCGACTATGCAAAAGCCTTTTTTGATGACGGACGCTTTTATTTTTAACGGACGCTTTTATTTTAAAAGGACGAAAAGAGACTTGATCTTGTGGATAGTAAAACTAACTCAGTGAGATTAAACTGTAAAGATAACTTCAAGGAGTTCAATGTTTTATGTTTTAGCCCCCTGTGTTTTGTGTTTAAATAAGTTTTGGATAAAATTAAACTCAGTAAGTCATGCTAGCAAGCTTTGATAGGCTACAGTAAGCTAGTTTTGCTCAAATTAATACTTTTGTATTTCTCTGTGTTTTATAATTGTTATTGCAACTTTCAGTTTGCAAACTGTAACTTTATCCAACTTAATTCTCAGCTTATTGGCTTATTCACGTACGGCCACAGAACTGAACGATCGGCCGTGTTTCAGTTCCGTAAGTAGCCTACTAATAAGCAGTCAAGGATAAAATTATATACTGTTAATTGATCAGCAATTAATTATTCCCATCCCCAGTTCACTTTAAAGTTGCACGATCTATGCCTGACTTGTGGCCGACCTCCACATTAAAGGCCAGCAAATGTTTGATAGGGTTTAAAAACAACATTAAATGAAGACATAATGAAGCATGGGAAGTTTCCCAGCATGTAGGGCAGCCTGTGTGGACCTGCATCATGTTTTCTCCACTGGGAGGCTGAACTACAGGACACTTTATTATATTTTATCTGCCACAGGAGCATCCAAGAGGAGTTTTGTTCAAACTTGTTGTGACCCACCTGAGTCCACCAGTGTCACAGCTGAAGCATCTCTGATTAACAGATTGATGTCCTGATCCTGATTAAAGTGAAGGAGCCAATACAAAATCAATCTCATGTCAGTATGAAGTTGTTGTGAACCTGGACAGCCAGCAGAGGGCAGCCTGCATCTATTTATGAGCACAAAGGCCTTTTGGGAAACTTTGTTCAGACAGAAACAGCAGAGAGACGAGGAACAGAAAGTCAAAAGTTTCTCCATGTTCTTCATCAGTCCACAGGGAGATGTAGCCTCTACTTACTCCACCTCATCTCTCCCTTTCTGTTTCACAAGGACAGCTGGCCACTAAAGTATGTTTGCATGATTTGATGCTTCACTGCTCCTCAGAGTTTTAAGTTCTTCTGTCACACAGAGTCTGAACTGTTTTCATGCACTCACACTGAAAACTGCATCAGGATGATGTTTCCAGTGACTCTGATTGTCATGTTGGGTTTTCTGACTCAGGGTGAGAGACTGAAAATGGATCAGACATTTTAGGAGAATTTCTTGTGTGGTGCAGTTTCTGTTTTCATCTTTCTGCTTTTATACTTTAAACTGCTGTCACATGTTGTTGGAGTTCAAACATTTATTCTCAAGGTCACATTTCATTTCTCATTTCAGAGTCTTCTGCCAACAACTTTCTGACTCAGACTGACAAATCCAAGTCTGTTAGTCTCGGAGGGACTGTGACCATCAGCGCCACAGGGAGTTCAGATATTGGTGCTGATCTCAGTTGGTACCTTCAGAAACCTGGACAGGCTCCCAAACTTCTTATATACTGGGCATCAACTCTAAACTCAGGAACTCCGTCTCGATTCAGTGGCAGCAGATCTGGTTCTCAGTACACTTTAACCATCAGTGGTGTTCAGGATGAAGATGTTGCAGATTATTACTGTCTTGGTGCTCATGGTGATGGAGAGTTCACACAGTGATTTGTAGCCGTACAAAAACCTCCCTCAGTGTGACTGAAGTGAAACGGCCTGCTGCAGGTGCAGAGGGTTGGTGAAGAGACTGTGATGAGGATAACTGGTCCAGTGAACACAACACAAGAGTCATCAAGCAGAACCACAAAGAATCTAAATAAAACTGAAACACACTCACACACGATCTCCCACATACAGTTTTAAACTTATATTCTTGTCAGTTTATTCAGTCTCTTTATGAGTAGGCTGGGAAAGTTAAATTCATGCTACACTACAGCCACTGATATTAAATATGTTTAAAAGTTTCTGTAAAAATAGTTTCACGAAACAATCTGAAATGACAACAGACCAAAGAGAAAAATCCTGTCGCCTGTACTATCAGCTTTAATATAATATCAGGTATGATACTGAGATGATCAAGAAGTTATTTTTCATCATGAATATATTATAAAAGAAACACAAAGACACTGACTCATTATAATCCACAGTTTTATTCAGTGATAGTTTAATGTTCATGCCACATTTCTGATGAATGAATCGTTTCTCTTGGACTAAAACTAATAAAGTTGATTTTAATGATGATGAAGAAGAACATGCAGAAGATCAGTATGAGAAAGCAACATGCACACTAAAACACTGAGCAGAGAGCTGTGAAACGTGCAGAAATATGTGAAGAGAGGAGATCTGTAGCTTGATGAAGATCTCTATGAAAGAAGCAGCATCATTTCCAGACAGGAAGTGTTGCTGAAGCTCTACTCTGAGCAGCGCTCAGGGTCCAGGCTTTGAGTGACAGGGCTCTGTCCATTCAGACTGGCCTCACAGCTCACTGAGCCCGCCTTCCTCCACTGGTCTGCAGGGAGGATCAGGGTGCTGCTCCAGCTGTAGTGGCCGTCCCTCCCCAGGGCCTCCAGGCTGTGTGACTCCCCTGAGGAGAGGCTGCTGCCCCCCACCTTCCAGCCCAGCCTCCAGGCTGAGGGGAAGCCCCCGCTGGCCAGACACACCAGTGTGGCACTGCCCTGCTGCAGCTGCTCTCTGGAGGGGGGGAGGACGCTCAGGGTGGGCCGCACCACACCCACTGGAGGAGAGAGAGGGGGGAGAAAAGACAGAGGAATGAGAGTGAAGGCTTGGTGAGAAAGAAACATCACATTCTGCTCATTTCTTACATTTCATCAAATCAAACAGAAGAAGTCATAAATCACTAAGTATCACACCATCAGACACAGGATTCAAGTGGAAATGCAACTAAAAAGGTTGATTGATAATGATTATTGATGACATCTTCACATGTCTTTCATAATGTGTGACAGAGAATAACTGCTCCCTGTGATGATTTTCTTCTGTTTAAACTGACAGAGCTGAAACTCTCATGTGAATACAGTTAAAACCTTTGTCATCTGTCTCTTTCACTTCCTTTTCACTACATGTCAAATGAACCGTGAACACAAAGAGAAGCAGCTTTTACTGATAAAATCATGTTTGTTTTCAACATGAATCCCCGTTATAAATTTAATTCAATTAATTATTTGATATTTTCAAAATAAAAAAAAATTATAATACATATTTTTATGATATAAAGTAATAAACAAACATTTTTTTTCCTTTTTAAACACATTCAAGGAGGTAAAAATTCAAAGTTAGTAATAAAAATATAGCTTTAAAATATTTATATATATTTTCTGTATATTAAAATGTTATTTTACAAGCAATACTAATTGAATAAAATCTCTGCAAAGCTTCTTCTCAGATTGTGAGATCAGTTTGATAAAATAACAAAAAATATTACAAAAATAAAAACACTGAACTTGACCACATTTCATTAAATATTTGATTAAAAAGTTATAGTATCTGTTTGTTGTATGAAATAAAAATCTCTGGTACTTACAGTCAACGATGAGTTTGGTTCCTCCACCAAAAGTGTACCACAGTGATACAAACTCATTAAGCGGCCGTACAAAAACCTCCTGCACTGTGAACAAACATCTATCCTCTGAAAACACTCTGTTTTTAGGATAAAACTGCAAAAATAAAATGATTTAACGTACAAAATGATTTAATTCATGTGGTCTAAAAGTTTTTTACAAAATAAAAGATTAATTTTCATCATTATTATAACTTTTACAGTTGAGACATAAAAACAAACCTGTAAAATATTTACATATTCTAATTTATTTCATATCAGTTGCAAGACTGCAAACAAAATATGTTTAAACAAATGTTTAAATTTAAATGAGAAAAAAACATTAAAAAGTAAAAAAGCAGTTTCTCATCCCCTATAGGTAAAAATAGAAGAATAAATATTGACATCATACCAACCACAGTGGACACAAACTGATTCCTAAATCCTCAACTGCACTTCTAATATCAATATTTTTTTGTGTTCCATTAAGATGATAGATGGTGTAAATCCAAGCAGTATTCCTCCTGATTTAGTGTCCCACGTTGGCTTCAGTCTGTTGAGAGCAGAGAAATCATTTCCATAGAGAGGAGGCTTTGCATGGTCAGCTGATCCTCCAGTGAACTGAGAAGGTTTATAGTCCTGTGAGTTCAACACTGCAGGACTCAGATCTGTCAGTCAACACAGCAGAAACCACAACCACCATGACTCTCATCACCATCCTCATCTGGACGCTGGCCTGCTGCTGTTTTACAGGTTAATTTACTCAGCAACATTTCAAACATGATGTGCTGCCTTTTCTCTCATTGATTTCTGCTGATAAATGAAGGATTTGTTTGTGTCTGCAGGATGCAGCGGTCAGGTGACTGTGACTCAGCCTGCAGTAAAGACATCTGCTCCAGGATCCACTGTCACTATCAGCTGTAAGACCAGCCAGGCTGTTAACAGAGATAGTAATGGAGATTTTTTTTTATGGTATCA
Organism: Centropristis striata; assembly: GCF_030273125.1. NCBI lineage: Eukaryota > Metazoa > Chordata > Actinopteri > Perciformes > Serranidae > Centropristis > Centropristis striata. Next base: position 6,728,875 of record NC_081532.1, read on the forward strand.
ACAGAAATCTGGACAGTCTCCAAAGTTTCTGCTAAAATCAGGAGGCACAAAACATTCAGGAACAGCAGCTCGGTTTAGTGACAGTGGAACTCTTACTTCACGTTGGAAGTCTGACTTCACTTTGACCATCAGTGGAGTTCAGACTGAAGATGCAGCCGTTTATTATTGTAAGAGTATACACTACATAAACAGTGCTGCAGTGTTCACACAGTGATTTGTCGTCGTACAAAAACCTCCCTCAGTCAGACTGCAGAGACACTGAGCTGTTACAGCAGGAACCGACTGCAGCTGCTGAAGAGGAAGAGACTCTGACACAGACCACTGAACACAGAGCTGACAGTCACCTCTACAAGCACTAATAACTTTATATTAATACATAGACACATTTTATGGCTTATTATGGCAATTTAGCTATAACCTTTTAATGTGGAAAACTTCAATCATTTCATGATTCTCAGCAAATTTCAATCATGAAGCAAATTTTGTTTCTCACATAGTTCTTCTCCAGTATTTTTCCATTGTCAATGGAAGAAATATCATCATCGCTTAATAACTAAAGCTGATTCTCAAAAGATCATCATCTCTCTAAAGTTACAAAATCATCTTTAGTTAAAACTCTCCACTAAACAAAAAAGACCATTTTTATGGAAATCAAATCCAATAAAAAGAGAGTTCCAGTATCCAGTTTAACTTTCCCCAAGATGTCTCTTATTGCGGAAAGCCTGTCTTGAATGCACCAATCAAACTGAACCATGATCAGTTTGTTTCATCAAGAAAGAAAGAAAGAAAGAAAGAAAGAAAGAAAGAAAGAAACTTCATCAATCTGTCTGACAGATTCAGTGTTTTACTCAAAATCCTGATCCTCTTGATTGACAGCACAAGTGCTCAATGGTCTGATGGTTGGTTTAACCCTCCGAGGACTGTTTCATAAAGATGTCTCTTATTGTGAAAAGCCTGTCATGAATACATCACTCAAACTGAACCAGGATCAACTTGCGAACCATTTTTTTTGTATCTCATCTGAAATGTATCAGAGCTGCAGAGGAGTTTTAACCTGTCAGCAGCTGCTGATGGAAGTCACACTGAGGTTCAAGAAACACTTAACCTTACCTTAATGTGTTTTGGACAAAAAGCTGAATAACACAATATTAATTCATAAACACAATTTTCGAGTGAAGATCTTAATTTGGTTGAAAAATTAAGATCCCGTTAACTGGTTGTTACCCCTTAAAGAAACCTTAAACTGTGCAGATAATCCATGAAAAACCCTGAATACAAAAACAGGATTGGCTCACATTAAAAGCTGAAAAAGCTTTTTTTTTGGTGTTTAACAACAACTTTAAATGAAGAACATAAAGAAGCATGGGAAGTTTCCCAGCATGTAGGGCAGTAAGTAAGTAAGTAAAGTTTATTTATATAGCACTTTTCACAGATAAAATAACAAAGTGTTTTACAGAAGATAAAAAGAAAGAAATAAGATAGGGGATCATAACACAATTAAAACACAGTTAAAATACAATTAAAAACATGTGTTTTCCAACAGGTACATTGTACAGACAGAAGATGTCGTGTGTTTGACCTAAGAGACAGATAGCGGACAGATATGGGTGAAGTAGTTCAACAATATATAGGGGAGCCTGACCATGCAATGCTCTATATGTGAGAGTAAGAATTTTGAACTGAATCCTGTATCCAACAGGGAGCCAGTGAAGAGATTTCAGGACAGTGGTGATGTGGAAGCGTTTGTTTGAACCACTGAGTAATCTTGCGGCAGCTTTCTGGATTGACTGAAGGCGGTCAAGAGCGGACATACTTAGTGAGGAGAAAAGTGAATTACAGAAATCAATACGAGATGAGATAAATGCATGTATGAGCATCTCAAGTTCAGATTTTGAAACTACAGATCTCAGTTTACTGATGTTTCTAAGATGGAAAAAGCAAGATCTGGTCAACTGTTTTATATGTTTGTCAAACAATGTAGACTGATCAAAAAACACAACTAAGTTAAGGAGGTTAGAGCAGACAGCAGGAGACAGAGGCCCAAGGGATTGAACAATTGTGGGGGTGACTGTGTCTGGAGCAACAACCAAAACCTCAGTTTTATTGTCATTCAGCTGTAGGAAGTTTTCTGCCAACCAATTTCTAATAGCCTTTACACAGTCGAGAAGCCTCAACAACTTAAAAGCATCATTAGGTTTGAAAGAGAAGAAGAGCTGGATGTCATCCGCGTATAGATGGTATGCAATATTATGTCTTTTAATGATCTGACCCAGGGGCAGTAGGTATAAGGAGAATAGTAGGGGGGCCAGTACTGAGCCCTGCGGGACGCTATAAGACAAAGGAGAAGGATCTGACACAAAGTCCCCAATAGAGACGTTGAAGCTTCTGTCAGTGAGATAGGATGTAAACCAGTCCAACGCTATGCCTGATATGCCCACACAGTTCTGCAATCTCTGAAGGAGGATGTGATGATCTACTGTGTCAAACGCAGAACTGAGGTCAAGTAGAACCAGCACTGAGCAGTTACCTGCATCACATGACATAAAATGTCATTTGAAATTCTCAGGAGAGCCATTTCAGTGGAGTGTTGCTTCCGAAAACCTGATTGAAATGTAACATAAATATTGTGGCTTTCCAAAATGGCAGTTAATTGATTAGCCACAACTTTTCTAAAATCTTTGATAAAATTGAGAGTTTGGATATGGGTCTAAAATTGATGGGCAGTGATATCCAGGTTGGGTTTCTTTAAAATCAGCTGGATGGTAGCATGCTTAAAATAGGACCAATAATTGGTAAAACCTTTTTGCTCCGACCCGGAGCCCACAGCGTTGTTCTGGTATAGTGGCAGTGACAGTGGTGATCCACAGAATGAAAGTCAGAGGCAAAACTTACTGACACGGGTCCAACAACTGGCTTCAGAAACGTCTGCAGTATGCCAGGACAACCGGTATCTGAGATCCGTGTAGCGCAAATGCTAAAATGCTAAGTGAGTGCTAAAAACACGCCGGCTTGTGCAAGTATTGGCGGTCAAGTCGTATATTTAAAAATCCAGACGTCGGATGACTTAAAACCTTAAACCGTGTTAAACAAGTACAAGAAACAACAAGATTAAAAAAAGTGAATCACATAAGTTGGCCTAGAACTGGGTAAAAATGTCAATTTCCCACGGACCTGTATGTGTGGTGTATCTCTCATGTCTTGTGAGAGGTGACACAAAACAACCACAAAGAGACTGAAAACTATGAAGTCATATTTGGTGTTGGGTCATCTTGGTCAATAAAGATATTAATGCACAGTTCTAATAATGGCCACAAGGTGACACAGAACAACTTCAAACATTCACAAAACCACTTCAAAGAGAAATAAAGTGACCACAAAGAGACACAAAAGACCAAAAAGAGACTCAAAACTACTTTAAAGAGACAAAAAGCCCTGCAGAGTTCTACAACCACAAAGAGAGAAAACTACAAAGACTCTGAGGATCTTGCTCCTCTAATGGAGGGATGGGGGCCCTATTACATGTCTGTGTCCAGGGGCCCACTGTCTCATCATTCTTCCATGATGTGAATGATTCAAATGAATGTACTTCCTCCTGTTTGACACCAGAGGGCAGTATTCATCTTTATGAAGCAGAAACACACAGACAGCTCTCACTGGCATGTGTGTGTCACCCACAGAAGTTCTACTTTGAATATCTGTCGTGCTTCCCTGCACATCAGGGGCTTTTAAGGCCCCAAGTCTTCTGTCAACTAATACATGATTGAATTATTTTCTCTCAAACACACATATACATCCATAATGAAGATGCTGCTGGTTTTCCTGCTGATAGTGGCAGTCCACATTCAGGGTGAGATTCTGATTGATTTGACTGAACATCAAGTGCCAGCTTTTAGTTAGTTTGGTTTTTACGTTGGAACTGTCCTTTATATAATAAATACAGTAGTAATGTTTTATCTTCTTGCAGGATGGCTGCAGGAGACTCTGACATGCACCACTGCTCACCTTCACAGTCCCCTGAAACACAACCTTACAGAAACCTGATGAAGTTCAGCCCAGTCAAATGTGGAGTGAAACTCAGATATTCATGTCCCTGAGAGTCAGATTCTGTTCCTCTTTACAGCTCCAGATGTTCACTTATCACACAGTGTACTTCACTAAGCTAAAAAAAAAAAGGTTCTGCACCCTGAAATTAATGCAGAAGACATTTCTCTTCTCTTTAAACACTGAATCTAAAGAAAATTATGTGACATAAGCTTCTGTGTTGCACATTATGAGCAAACAGGTAGTGCGTTATGCATTGTAGATGTATTTCTGAGGTGTGCTATATTACAAGTCTTGATTCCAAAAAAATTGGGATGCTTAGAAAAACATAAATCAGACAGAATGTGATAAATTCTTTTTCCTTTATGGACACATATTCAATTTAGGAAACTAGAAGATGTTACCTTTCAAATCAAGTCTCATAAATGTATTAACTGTTATAAACTTTGGCTCAGATTTAGTTTTTTGATCCTAACCCTTCCCCTGTTCCTAAACCTGCAGCTTTAAGAGATTAAAGCTGATAACATTTCATGCTGGTAAAAGTAAACTCTGAATTCTTAATTTGATATATTCTGTGTTAATTTATATTTTACACAGCATCCCAGCTTCTTTGGAATCAGAGTTGTGTATTATGTCAAACTAAAATCAAGACTCAGAGAGTCGACCTTAACAGACAGCATGTTACATTTGTCACCTGTTGTGATTCAGCGCTGCATGTTGTCTCTCTACCTGTGGTCTTGAAAACTAGCAGGGAAGTCAAAGTGAATCAAACTGTGTCAGATGATATTAGAAAAGTTTTCAGATGAGCTTTAAAGGCCCAAATGATACTCAAGATATGATGAACTGTTGCTTTTCTTGTCTCACAAAAACAGCTGTGATTTCAGGGTTTGGTGTATCAAAGAATGTAATTAAGTAATTCAGAAGTAAGATCAGTACACAAGCAGGCAGTCAAACAGGCAGAAGTGTCCAAAAACAACAAAAAAAAGCAAGAATCCAAGAAAAAAAAAAGTCAGAATCCAAAGACTAGCAAGGTTTTTAAAAAACAGCAAGACTATGACTGTGAAGAATACTGGTAAGTGAACAATGAAGAACAACAAACTGGCATCAAGACAAGACAAAAGCGGGTTATATAGGTTATATACAGGGCTAATGGGGAGTGATGGGAAATAGGTGTGGGAGACACAATCAGGGCTCAGGTGAACACAGACAAGGAGGGGGGGCAGACAGGAACCTGAACAGAGACAGGGGGGAGTGATCCAAATAAAGCAGGAAACACAAGACATGGAACATGAAGGCAAAATAAAATAATAAACAGAGAGTTTATGGAAGTCTATAGTATAGCCTGAAATATATTTATGTTGTTAGGAACAGGCCTCAACAAGTTCCAGAGCTTTAAGATAAAGAGAGCAGAGAGCAGAGAAATCATTTCCATAGAGAGGAGGCTTTGCATGGTCAGCTGATCCTCCAGTGAACTGAGAAGGTTTATAGTCCTGTGAGTTCAACACTGCAGGACTCAGATCTGTCAGTCAACACAGCAGAAACCACAACCACCATGACTCTCATCACCATCCTCATCTGGACGCTGGCCTGCTGCTGTTTTACAGGTCAGGATTATTTTAAATATAAGATAAGGACATATTGTAATTAGATTTCTAAAACAACACACATGAAATAATTATTTCATATATCGCATGACTCTGAAGTGAATTAATGTCATCTTTTCCCTCTTTCCCTGCAGGATCTAACAGTCAACTGACTGTGACTCAACCTCTCGTAGTAACAAATCCTCTGGGATCATCGGTCACTTTGACCTGTGAAACAAACCCAGAAGTTGTATCATGGTCTGGTGGATCCAACAGAGTACATTGGTATCAGCAGAAACCTGGAGAAGCTCCCAAGTTAGTTATGAAAAACAGTAAAAATCCTGAAAGTGAGTTTTCTTCTCGATTCTCTGGCAGAGGAAACGGAGCAAACTCTGCTTTGACCATCAGTGGCTTTCAGACTGAAGATGCAGCAGTTTATTACTGTCAGAGATACGATGAAATAAACGGTGTTTGGTCGTCCACACAGTGATTTGTCGTCGTACAAAAACCTCCCTCAGTCAGACTGCAGAGACACTGAGCTGTTACAGCAGGAACCGACTGCAGCTGCTGAAGAGGAAGAGACTCTGACACAGACCACTGAACACAGAGCTGACAGTCACCTCTACAAGCACTAACTACATATTCATGATAATATATTTATTTAAAAATGCTTCGGAATCGAATGTCACCATGCAATAAAGCCCTTACCCACTGTCTTTCAAGGGGATATACAGTACTGTGCAAAAGTTTCTATTTTATAGAAACTTGTTTTTAATTTAACTTGTGAATTTTAATACAGGTAGAGGCCCTGTATAAGCCCTTTGGGGTTTCTTGCCGCTACCTTGCTACTTTATTTTGTTGTTATGTCTTTATCTTTATCTTTTTTGTCTTTTTATTGTGCAAAATAAAAAACTTCAAATTTCTGTGCAAAAGTCTGAGGCAGGTGTGAAACAATGTCGAGAATTGATGCTGGTGTGAAGGCAAAGGGTGGTCAAACGATTGATTTGATTTAGATTTTTCTTATGATCACTCACATTGCATTTTATTAATTGATGAGAAATGAACTATTTATGTTTCTTTTTTTGAAAGCCGCCCCTTCCTCACTTTCCCTGACGCAGAAAAACTCGTCCACGCCCTTATCTCCTCTAGGCTTGATTACTGTAACAGCCTGCTCATCGGTTTACCCAACAAACACCTCCAGAAACTCCAATTCATTCAGAACTGTGCTGCCTGAACTCTGATGAAAACCCACAAATACGACCACATCACCCCCATTCTTCAGAACCTACACTGGCTTCCCATAACCTCAAGAATTAAATACAAGATCGCCCTCATCACCCACCTTTGCATCTACAGCAACGCCCCACCATACCTCAAAGACCTCCTCACCCCTCACTCATCCACCCGCAACCTTCGCTCCCAAAGCATAAACCTCCTCCATCAGCCCCGCACACGACTTCACACCATGGGAGACCGAGCCTTCTGCTCCGCTGCCCCCCACATCTGGAACTCCCTCCCTGAACATCTACGTCAACCCCAGTCTGTGGACACCTTTAAAAAAGGGCTTAAAACTTTTTTGTTCAGGGAGGCATTTTTAGGTTGTCCCTAGATGTTTTTATTTTGTCTCTGCATAATGTACTTTATTACCCGTGTCTCTTTTATCTACTGCTGATTTTAATGAGTTTTTTTCTTTCTTGTTTCTGGTTTCTGTAGCACTTTGAGATTTCTGTATGAAAAGTGCTTTACAAATAAAATGTATTATTATTATTATTATTATTATTATTATTATTATTATTATTATTATTGTTATTATTATAACAGAAGCCACTGAATGTAATGAATAAATAGGCCTTACTATTAATATTACTGTTATTACTGAATGTTAAGACAGGAATGACGAGGAATGTTTATAACAGAAGAATGATTATTCATTATATTAAAAAATGAGCAAAAATGTATTAAGAAGCTGTATGTTTGACTTTTGATATTTGCCGTCATCAAAGAATTGCAACAGGGGATCAATGCTGTGTGGAGGTCCCTGGTATGGAAAAGTTAGTGAACCCTGATCTAACCCATCATGTTCTGTTCTGTCTAGCAGAAACAGAGAAATGCTGCCTGATCACACATTCACTCAATTTATGTTTATTTAGCACGATAAAAAATGCAAAGTATTATATATTCTTTCCTTTTTAGATTAACATTAAATGTGTGTCAATTCAATCAAATATACAGAGGGAGGAGCATCAGTTGAACTCATATAACCATTTAATTTCTCACCACTCTTCATAAAAGACCAAACACTTCATCATGTTATTATTCAATGAAAGCTTTATTAGCAAAAACACGAGTCATCAACATGACAGTCATGAAGCACAGTCACATCTAGCTGCTGAGCTCCTCACATTACTCTCTAAGTTGTTGTTGTCCAACACTTTACAGCTGTTGTTCTCTGCCACACAAAGCTTTAGTTTCCTCTACAAACATTCAAACTCCTATTGATGAGAGCAGCAGGTGTGTTCCTCCTGCTCCCCACACACAGAGCTGCTGTCCTGGGCTTCAGCCAGCCCCTCTAGCCCTCACACTGGCTCCTGCGGAGGGAGCGGGTCTGGCTGTGGCCATGATGGAGGACCCTGCAGGAGAACAGCTCTCCTTCCATCCAGCGCTCCTGGCTCAGGCTCAGGGTGCTGCTGCTGCTGTAGCGTCCGCTCTTCTCCTCCTCGGAGCTGCTCAGGACCCCCTCTGTCACCTCTGTAGCGTCCACCTCCCAGCTCACCACGGCTCCCTGAGGAGAGTAGCCGCTCAGCAGGCAGACCAGCGTGGCCGAGGCCCCAGAGAGCCGCTCAGAGGAGGGGGGAAGCAGAGAGACTGAGGGCCTGAGCATGGGGCCAGCTGGAGGGGAGAGCAGAGAAGAATTAAAGAATTAAAACATGGATTAATTTTTAATATCTGTGGCAGTAAATAACTTTTCTATTGAAAAAATGTAACATCTGTATCCAGTGAAAGACTTTGTCATCTGTGAGTTTCACTTCCTTTTCACCACTTTAAACTAACGAACTGTGAAGGCAAACTGCAGCGATACTGGATCTACATATAAACTCATTCGTTTGTTTTAAAGGCATTTTAGATTTAATTTAACAACTGTTTGAATGTAAAAGTAAAAAAATAATAATTTAATGTTATATTTTAGCATTAAAAATGTTCTCCTATAAATTGTAAAACCATATTTTGATTGAACAATATATCATGAAAATTAAATATGAGGAAATTAAAATTGGTTGAGATATAATTAACAATAAAATCATGTATAATATCAAAAAACATTATTCCTGTACAATACTTATACCAAACTGCTACATTAGTTAAGCCTAATAGATAACAAAAAAATATCCAAAACAAATGAATTATACAAAATAATTTCAGGTTTTATCACATTATGTTGTAACATTTAACATAATCTTAAATGATGGAGAAATTAGAAATCTCTGGTACTTACAGTCAACGATGAGTTTGGTTCCTCCACCAAAAGTGTACCACAGTGATACAAACTCATTAAGCGGCCGTACAAAAACCTCCTGCACTGTGAACAAACATCTATCCTCTGAAAACACTCTGTTTTTATGATAAAACTGATAAAATTAAAATTATTTAATGTAAAAAACGTTTTAACTCATGGGGCTTGAAATTACTGACAAAATAAAAGATTATTTTTCATCATTATTGTAACTTTTACTGTTGAGACATAAAAACAAACCCGTAAATATTTATATATTCTAATTTATTTTATATCAGTTGAAAGACTGCAAACAAAAATATGTTTAAACAAATGTTTACATTTAAATTTAAATGACAAAAAAAACATTATTAAGTAAAAAAGCAGTTTCTCATCCCCTAGGTAAATATTGAAAAATAAATATTGACATCATACCAACCACAGTGGACACAAACTGATTCCTAAATCCTCAACTGCACTTCTAATATCAATATTTTCTTGTGTTCCATTAAGATGATAGATGGTGTAAATCCAAGCAGTATTCCTCCTGATTTAGTGTCCCACGTTGGCTTCAGTCTGTTGAGAGCAGAGAAATCATTTCCATAGAGAGGAGGCTTTGCATGGTCAGCTGATCCTCCAGTGAACTGAGAAGGTTTATAGTCCTGTGAGTTCAACACTGCAGGACTCAGATCTGTCAGTCAACACAGCAGAAACCACAACCACCATGACTCTCATCACCATCCTCATCTGGACGCTGGCCTGCTGCTGTTTTACAGGTTCATTCACTCAGCAACATTTCAAACATGATGTGCTGCCTTTTCTCTCATTGATTTCTGCTGATAAATGAAGGATTTGTTTGTGTCTGCAGGATGCAGCGGTCAGGTGACTGTGACTCAGCCTGCAGTAAAGACATCTGCTCCAGGATCCACTGTCACTATCGACTGTAAGACCAGCCAGGCTGTTTACAGAGATATTATTCTTGGAGATTGTATGTACTGGTATCAACAGAAATCTGGACAGACTCCAAAGCTTCTAATAACATTTTCGAGCACACGTGAATCAGGAACAGCAGCTCGGTTTAGTGGCAGTGGAAGCAGCTCTGACTTCACTTTGACCATCAGTGGAGTTCAGGATGAAGATGCAGCAGTTTATTACTGTCAGAGTCTCCATGAAATAAACGGTGCCCTTGTGTTCACACAGTGATTTGTCGTCGTACAAAAACCTCCCTCAGTCAGACTGCAGAGACACTGAGCTGTTACAGCAGGAACCGACTGCAGCTGCTGAAGAGGAAGAGACTCTGACACAGACCACTGAACACAGAGCTGACAGTCACCTCTACAAGCACTAACTTAAATAAGTTAATTTAAAAAAAAAAAACTTTAACATCTAATAAAATTTCATATTCTCTCCATATTTCCTCTTAGCTAAAGAGACAAATGTTGCCCAATCACATATTTGAGTCATGATTTCAACCACCTGAAAAATCTCTTTCACAAATCTGTCCTTGCTTTTTCTTCTTTTCATGACATCATATAATATTAGTGTTGAATATAACTTAAAATGCCCATTTTAAAAAGAGCATCTTGTACATTTAAGCGATCATTACTCAGCTTTTAATCTTCCATGAAGAGGATTATCAGTTAAACATATGAAACATTTATTTTCTCACATCTCTTCATGTGATAAAAGACCAAACACTTCATCATGTTATTATTCAGTGAAAGCTTTATTAGCAAAAACACGAGTCATCAACATGACAGTCATGAAGCACAGTCACATCTAGCTGCTGAGCTCCTCACATTACTCTCTAAGTTGTTGTTGTCCAACACTTTACAGCTGTTGTTCTCTGCCACACAAAGCTTTAGTTTCCTCTACAAACATTCAAACTCCTATTGATGAGAGCAGCAGGTGTGTTCCTCCTGCTCCCCACACACAGAGCTGCTGTCCTGGGCTTCAGCCAGCCCCTCTAGCCCTCACACTGGCTCCTGCGGAGGGAGCGGGTCTGGCTGTGGCCATGATGGAGGACCCTGCAGGAGAACAGCTCTCCTTCCATCCAGCGCTCCTGGCTCAGGCTCAGGGTGCTGCTGCTGCTGTAGCGTCCGCTCTTCTCCTCCTCGGAGCTGCTCAGGACCCCCTCTGTCACCTCTGTAGCGTCCACCTCCCAGCTCACCACGGCTCCCTGAGGAGAGTAGCCGCTCAGCAGGCAGACCAGCGTGGCCGAGGCCCCAGAGAGCCGCTCAGAGGAGGGGGGAAGCAGAGAGACTGAGGGCCTGAGCATGGGGCCAGCTGGAGGGGAGAGCAGAGACACACAAGGAGCAGATGAACTTGACTGGAGGACAGACAGCTCAACATGAGACACTTATGAGACATGACAGAGGTCAACACTACTGTGGATGAACTGTGTGCATGATACTGAGATCAGACAGAGGAGAGGAGCCCAGACATGGGAGGAAATGAGGCTTTAACACAGAAAACTACATCATCAAACTTGATGTCATTTAAAGTCATCAATCTTCTTCTGTGGCACTCATCATAAATCACTAATAATTAGACAACATATTGCAACCTGACTAATTTATAAATGTAGCTGAAATATTTAAGAACAAATCTTTGAATTAATTTTTTAATGTCTGTTTCAAAATGTGGCAGTAAATAACTTTTTTATTGAAAAAATGTAACATCTGTATCCAGTGAAGGACTTTGTCATCTGTGAGTTTCACTTCCTTTTCACCACTTTAAACTAACGAACTGTGAAGGCAAACTGCAGCGATACTGGATCTACATATAAACTCACTCGTTTGTTTTAAAGGCATTTTAGATTTAATTTAACAACTGTTTGAATGGAAAAGTTAAAAAAGCTGATTAAAATACATTTTTTGTTTAAAGCAATAAAATGTTTCTCACATGAAATGTACAATCATATTTTGCAGAACACAAATTTTATTGAAAATAAATATGATCAAAATTAAAGTTATTTTCTCTATGATAAGCAATGAAATTATGTAGATTATGACAAGTCAAATCTTTCTTCACAATGATAATGACAAACTGCGACATTAGTCAAGCCTAATAGATAACAAAAAAATATCCACAACAAAAAAAATTATACAAAAAAATTTCAGGTTTGATCACATTATGTTGTAGCATTAAACATAATCTTAAATGTTGTAGAAATTAGAAATCTCTGGTACTTACAGTGAAAGATGAGTTTGGTTCCTCCACCAAAAGTCCTCCACAGTGATACAAACTCATTAAGCGGCCGTACAAAAACCTCCTGCACTGAGAACAAACATCTATCCTCTGAAAACACTCTGTTTTTATGATAAAACTGATAAAATTAAAATTATTTAATGTAAAAAACGTTTTAACTCATGGGGCTTGAAATTACTGACAAAATAAAAGATTATTTTTCATCATTATTGTAACTTTTACTGTTGAGACATAAAAACAAACCCGTAAATATTTATATATTCTAATTTATTTTATATCAGTTGAAAGACTGCAAACAAAAATATGTTTAAACAAATGTTTACATTTAAATTTAAATGACAAAAAAAACATTATTAAGTAAAAATGCAGTTTCTCATCCCCTGTAGGTAAATATAGAAGACATTTTTTTTACATCATACCAACCACAGTGGACACAAACTGATTCCTAAATCCTCAACTGCACTTCTAATATCAACATTTTCTTGTGTTCCATTAAGATGATAGATGGTGTAAATCCAAGCAGTATTCCTCCTGATTTAGTGTCCCACGTTGGCTTCAGTCTGTTGAGAGCAGAGAAATCATTTCCATAGAGAGGAGGCTTTGCATGGTCAGCTGATCCTCCAGTGAACTGAGAAGGTTTATAGTCCTGTGAGTTCAACACTGCAGGACTCAGATCTGTCAGTCAACACAGCAGAAACCACAACCACCATGACTCTCATCACCATCCTCATCTGGACGCTGGCCTGCTGCTGTTTTACAGGTTCATTCACTCAGCAACATTTCAAACATGATGTGCTGCCTTTTCTCTCATTGATTTCTGCTGATAAATGAAGGATTTGTTTGTGTCTGCAGGATGCAGCGGTCAGGTGACTGTGACTCAGCCTGCAGTAAAGACATCTGCTCCAGGATCCACTGTCACTATCAGCTGTAAGACCAGCCGGGCTGTTTTCAGATGGTCTGATGGCGATGAGGGCTTGCACTGGTATCAACAGAAATCTGGACAGACTCCAAAGCTCCTGATAAGATCTACAAGTAAACGTGTATCAGGAACAGCAGCTCGGTTTAGTGGCAGTGGAAGCAGCTCTGACTTCACTTTGACCATCAGTGGAGTTCAGACTGAAGATGCAGCAGTTTATTACTGTTATATGTCCCACGACACAAGTGGCAATGAAGTGTTCACACAGTGATTTGTAGTCGTACAAAAACCTCCCTCAGTCAGACTGCAGAGACACTGAGCTGTTACAGCAGGAACCGACTGCAGCTGCTGGAGAGGAAGAGACTCTGACACAGACCACTGAACACAGAGCTGACAGTCACCTCCACAAGCACTAATAACTTTATTAATAATAGAAATATTTTAATGACTTTTTATGGCATTTTAGCCAAAGCGTTTAATGTAGTAAAACCTTAAATAATTCCACGATTCATAGATCATTTCAAGTAGCACTTATTTTTTTTTCATGTTGTTCTTCAGTATTTTTCATTGTCATTCGAAACAGAAAACCAGTCAAAGAAATATCATCATCACTTAATAACCAAAGATGATCAAAAGATAGATGTATGTCTAAAGTTCATAAAAAAACATTTATTCAACACAAATAGAGAAGATCAGATTTATTCGTCCTACCTTGGATAAATAAATTCAGTCCTCACAGCAGCTAAAGGTGTGGGTTCCAAAGATATAAAAATAAAGGAAATAAGACATATATATACATTGACAAACATACAAAACATACACATAAACACAAAATACATCGATGGCTGCTGTTGAGAGTTATTGTTAATATTGCCTATTCTTCTAAAGTCATTCTGTATTGCAGAGATATTACAAATAAATATGTGTATAGATGTACTTAAAGGAACATGTGAAGTGACATGGTGATATGATCAGTGCTACATGATGTAAAGAAGAGAAGAGAGTGTAAGAGCTGCTGTAACTAGCTGACACTCACACTGCTCCATCTTGAAATACTATTTTTATATCAAATAATTTAAAAAGAGTGAAATCAATTGAAATCATCGTACCAGTTAATTTCTGAACTCTTTCCAAAAATGAAAATTATGTGGTAAGCTGAAGATTGGAAATTTGCTATACCCTGCCCTAATAATGACAACAAGGTGACACAAAACAACCACAAAGAGACAAAAACTAACTACAAAAAAAAACTACAAAGTCCTTCTTGATGCTGGGTTATCTTGGTCAATAAAACGATTTTAACCCAGCACAAATAATGACCACAGGGTGCTACAAAACTACTTCAAAAGAAACATAAAACAACCAGAAAGAGACAAAGTGACATAAAGAAACCACAAAGAGACACAATGCAACCTTACAGAAGCCCAAAGACCATAAAGAGACTCAAAACTATGAAGTCATGTTTGGTGTTGGGTTATCTTGGTCAATAAAGATATTAATGCACAGTTCTAATAATGACCACGAGGTGACACAAAACAACTTCAAACATTCACAAAACCACTTCAAAGAGAAATAAAGTAACCACAAAGAGACACAAAAGACCATAAAGAGACTCAAAACTACTTTACAGAGACAAAAAGCCCTGCAGAGTTCTACAACTACAAAGAGAGAAAACTGTCAGGCCGGGCTCGAAGCAGGACTCAGACGCAGAGATAGAGTATGTCAAAAGCACTTTATTTTGGTACTTAGGCCCCGTTCACACGAGGACGCTCGCGGGTAAAAACGACAAAATAATTTATTGGAAGTGCCTTCCAAAGTGGAAAAGTTAAATACGCTCCGCCGTAGCGTGTCCGTCTACACTGACAAGACGCGAAACTCTGCTCAGATCTGCTCACGTCACGTATGTGTTTACGTCACATACATGCTCCAGTACAGGAAAATAAACAAACGTGGGATTATTTCCATGCGTCGGACCTTCAAGCTGCTCTGGCAGCTCTAATAAACTTACAGGAGTCTTTCCACCAAATGTACAGGATCTGTACAGATAGTATTAGTGAACAGAGAAGGATCTGGAATTACCTCCATCACATTTTGGATGCAGCAATTCGTCGGAGGCGAGCCAGACGGCTGTGAACGAGACCTGGGAGATCTAGTGATGGTGGAGAACTTTGTGGAAGGAGAAGCTGATGAAAATGTGTGGCGTTAAAACTTCTGCATGCCCAAAGATGCTCTTATCACTTTAAGTGATGCTGCCTGGCTGCATACAATCGAATTTCACACACTTTTGCATCACCGTATGCACGCAGATTTCCTCCCGAAAACACTTGTCTAAACAAGGAATAAAAAGTGAAGACGCGACGCCACTTTTGTGTCTTCTGTTGAGACCGTCCTCGTGTGAACGGGGCCTTAGTGAGCAAGAGGAACTCCCCGAACAGAGGAAGCAAAAGGGCTATGAACATTTAACAGTCTAGAAGACCTAACACTAAAAATCCCTAAAAAGAGGGAAAACACAAAACTCCTGACTATCCTGAAACTCAGGGCAAACTATCCTACGGGATAAGGAACAAACAACTAGACAAGGGAAGGGGGAAAAAGGGACAAAATAAAATACTAATAAACAAAAGGCGCTCCAAAAGGGAGGAAAAGACTTAACAGGGAAAATGACTAAACTAAAAATCACTCCGTAAAATGGAGGAACAATCTAAGGGAGAAAAACTAAATAACTCAAAATCACTCTTAAGGAGGAATAACAAAAGGCAATCTAAACAACTAACAAACTAAGGGAGCAGCAAAGCTGTGAAAATTTACAAAAGAAAATCACTCTTACGAGGAGAACAAACTTGAAAACGAAGCAAGGCAGATGACTGTGGCGATGACAAGAACTGTGGTAATGCTGGCGAGACGAAAAAACGACACACTGGCACAGGACAAGGGAGACACAGACTATTTAACACATGAGGGAGGGAGCACCAGGTGAACACAATTGGTAATTAGGGGAGACACTCAGGCAGGTGACACACACAGGCAGGGGCAGGTGACCTGAAACGAGAGGAGAGTTACTTTTCAAAATAAAAGCAGTAACGAGACCAAAACATAAAAAACCCAAGACCTCACCACGGTGTGACAAAAACTACAAAGACTCTGAGGATCTTGCTCCTCTAATGGAGGGATGGGGGCCCTATTACATGTCTGTGTCCAGGGGCCCACTGTCTCATCATTCTTCCATGATGTGAATGATTCAAATGAATGTACTTCCTCCTGTTTGACACCAGAGGGCAGTATTCATCTTTATGAAGCAGAAACACACAGACAGCTCTCACTGGCATGTGTGTGTCACCCACAGAAGTTCTACTTTGAATATCTGTCGTGCTTCCCTGCACATCAGGGGCTTTTAAGGCCCCAAGTCTTCTGTCAACTAATACATGATTGAATTATTTTCTCTCAAACACACATATACATCCATAATGAAGATGCTGCTGGTTTTCCTGCTGATAGTGGCAGTCCACATTCAGGGTGAGATTCTGATTGATTTGACTGAACACCAAGTGCCAGCTTTTAGTTAGTTTGGTTTTTACGTTGGAACTGTCCTTTATATAATAAATACAGTAGTAATGTTTTATATTCTTGCAGGATGGCTGCAGGAGACTCTGACATGCACCACTGCTCACCTTCACAGTCCCCTGAAACACAACCTTACAGAAACCTGATGAAGTTCAGCCCAGTCAAATGTGGAGTGAAACTCAGATATTCATGTCCCTGAGAGTCAGATTCTGTTCCTCTTTACAGCTCCAGATGTTCACTGATCACACAGTCTTCTTCACTAACTAAAAATGAATAAATAAAGTGACCCGAAATGAATGCAGAAGACATTTCTCTTCTCTTTAAACACTGAATCTAAAGAACACGATGTAACATAAGCTACTATGTTGCACATGTATGAGCAAACAGGTAGTGCATTATGCATTGTAGATGTATTTCTGAGGTGTGCTATATTACAAGTCCTGACTCCAAAAAACATTGGGATGCTTAGTAAAACATAAATCAGACAGAATGTGATGAATTCTTTATCCTTGTTGAAATATATTAAATTAAGGAAACTAGAAGATGTTGCCTTTCAAATCAAGTCTCATAAATGTATAAACTGAATCAAACAGTGTCAGATGATATTAGAAAAGTTTTCAGATGAGCTTTAAAGGCCCAAATGATACTCAAGATATGATGAACTGTTGCTTTTCTTGTCTCACAAAAACAGCTGTGATTTCAGGGTTTGGTGTGTCAAAGGATGTAATTAATTCATTAAGAAGTAAGATCAGGACACAAGCAGGCAGTCAAACAGGCAGAAGTGTCCAAAAACGACAAAAAAGGCAAGAAATGAAGGTGTTTATCCAAGCAGTATTCCTCCTGATTTAGTGTCCCACGTTGGCTTCAGTCTGTTGAGAGCAGAGAAATCATTTCCATAGAGAGGAGGCTTTGCATGGTCAGCTGATCCTCCAGTGAACTGAGAAGGTTTATAGTCCTGTGAGTTCAACACTGCAGGACTCAGATCTGTCAGTCAACACAGCAGAAACCACAACCACCATGACTCTCATCACCATCCTCATCTGGACGCTGGCCTGCTGCTGTTTTACAGGTTCATTCACTCAGCAACATTTCAAACATGATGTGCTGCCTTTTCTCTCATTGATTTCTGCTGATAAATGAAGGATTTGTTTGTGTCTGCAGGATGCAGCGGTCAGGTGACTGTGACTCAGCCTGCAGTAAAGACATCTGCTCCAGGATCCCCTGTCTCTATCAACTGTAACAACAACCCAGCTGTTTCAAATGGGTGCAGCGGGTTTTGTATGTCCTGGTATCAAAACAAATCTGGACAGACTCCAAAGCTCCTCATAAGATCAGGAAGCACACGTGAATCAGGAACAGCAGCTCGGTTTAGTGGCAGTGGAAGCTACTCTGACTTCACTTTGACCATCAGTGGAGTTCAGACTGAAGATGCAGCAGTTTATTACTGTCAGAGTTACCATGTAATAAACGGTGCTTTAGTATTCACACAGTGATTTGTCGTCGTACAAAAACCTCCCTCAGTCAGACTGCAGAGAC
Source organism: Centropristis striata (assembly GCF_030273125.1). Lineage (NCBI taxonomy): Eukaryota > Metazoa > Chordata > Actinopteri > Perciformes > Serranidae > Centropristis > Centropristis striata. The sequence goes on from NC_081532.1 coordinate 6,747,212, forward strand.
ACTGAGCTGTTACAGCAGGAACCGACTGCAGCTGCTGAAGAGGAAGAGACTCTGACACAGACCACTGAACACAGAGCTGACAGCCACCTCTGCAAGCACTAACTTAAATAACTTAATTTAAAAAAAAACAACTTCAACATCTAATAAAATTTCATATTCTCTCCATATTTCCTCTCAGCTAAAGAGACAAATGTTGCCCAATCACATATTTGAGTCATGATTTCTACCACGTGAAAAATCTCTTTCACAAATCTGTCCTTGCTTTTTCTTCTTTTCATGAGATCATATAATATTAGTGTTTAATATAACTTAAAATGCCCATTTTAAAAAGAGCATCTTGTACATTTAAGCGATCATTACTCAGCTTTTAATCTTCCATGAAGAGGATTATCAGTTAAACATATGAAACATTTATTTTCTCACATCTCTTCATGTGATAAAAGACCAAACACTTCATCATGTTATTATTCAGTGAAAGCTTTATTAGCAAAAACACGAGTCATCAACATGACAGTCATGAAGCACAGTCACATCTAGCTGCTGAGCTCCTCACATTACTCTCTAAGTTGTTGTTGTCCAACACTTTACAGCTGTTGTTCTCTGCCACACAAAGCTTTAGTTTCCTCTACAAACATTCAAACTCCTATTGATGAGAGCAGCAGGTGTGTTCCTCCTGCTCCCCACACACAGAGCTGCTGTCCTGGGCTTCAGCCAGCCCCTCTAGCCCTCACACTGGCTCCTGCGGAGGGAGCGGGTCTGGCTGTGGCCATGATGGAGGACCCTGCAGGAGAACAGCTCTCCTTCCATCCAGCGCTCCTGGCTCAGGCTCAGGGTGCTGCTGCTGCTGTAGCGTCCGCTCTTCTCCTCCTCGGAGCTGCTCAGGACCCCCTCTGTCACCTCTGTAGCGTCCACCTCCCAGCTCACCACGGCTCCCTGAGGAGAGTAGCCGCTCAGCAGGCAGACCAGCGTGGCCGAGGCCCCAGAGAGCCGCTCAGAGGAGGGGGGAAGCAGAGAGACTGAGGGCCTGAGCATGGGGCCAGCTGGAGGGGAGAGCAGAGACACACAAGGAGCAGATGAACTTGACTGGAGGACAGACAGCTCAACATGAGACACTTATGAGACATGACAGAGGTCAACACTACTGTGGATGAACTGTGTGCATGATACTGAGATCAGACAGAGGAGAGGAGCCCAGACATGGGAGGAAATGAGGCTTTAACACAGAAAACTACATCATCAAACTTGATGTCATTTAAAGTCATCAATCTTCTTCTGTGGCACTCATCATAAATCACTAATAATTAGACAACATATTGCGACCTGACGTTGTCATAAATATAAAATTTAAAAATTAAAACATGAATTAATTTGTAATATCTGTAGCAGTAAAAACTTTATTTATTGAAAAAAATGTAACATCTGTATCCAGTGAAAGACTTTGTCATCTGTGAGTTTCACTTCCTTTTCACCACTTTAAACTAACGAACTGTGAAGGCAAACTGCAGCGATACTGGATCTACATATAAACTCACTCGTTTGTTTTAAAGGCATTTTAGATTTAATTTAACAACTGTTTGAATGTAAAAGTTAAAAAATAATAATTTTAAGTTATATTTTAGCATTAAAAATATTCTCCTGTAAATTGTAAAACATATTTTGATTGAACAATATATCATGAAAATTAAATATGAGAAAATTAAAACTGTTTGAGATATAATTAACAATGAAATTATGTAGAATATGAAAAGAAAAACATTATTCCTGCACAATATTTATACCAAACTGCTACATCAGTTAAGCCTAATAGATAACAAAAAAATTTCCACAACAAATAAGTTATACAAAATAATTTCAGGTTTTATCACATAATGTTGTAACATTTAACATAATCTTGAATGTTGGAGAAATTAGAAATCTCTGGTACTTACAGTGAACGATGAGTTTGGTTCCTCCACCAAAAGTGAACCACAGTGATACAAACTCATTAAGCGGCCGTACAAAAACCTCCTGCACTGAGAACAGACATCTATCCTCTGAAAACACTCTTTTACACTTTTTAGGATAAAACTGCAAAAATTGAAATTATTTAATGTACAAAATGATTTAATTCATGTGGTCTAAAAGTTTTTTATAAAATAAAAGATCAATTTTCATCATTATTGTAACTTTTACAGTTGAGACAGAAAAACAAACCTGTAAAATATTTATATATTCTAATTTATTTTATATCAGTTGTAAGGCTGCAAACAAAAATATGTTCAAACAAATGTTTAAATTTAAATTTGAATGAGAAAAAAACATTATTAAGTAAAAAAGCAGTTTCTCATCCCCTATAGGTAAATATAGAACAATAAATATTGACATCATACCAACCACAGTGGACACAAACTGATTCCTAAATCCTCAACTGCACTTCTAATATCAATATTTTCTTGTGTTCCATTAAGATGATAGATGGTGTAAATCCAAGCAGTATTCCTCCTGATTTAGTGTCCCACGTTGGCTTCAGTCTGTTGAGAGCAGAGAAATCATTTCCATAGAGAGGAGGCTTTGCATGGTCAGCTGATCCTCCAGTGAACTGAGAAGGTTTATAGTCCTGTGAGTTCAACACTGCAGGACTCAGATCTGTCAGTCAACACAGCAGAAACCACAACCACCATGACTCTCATCACCATCCTCATCTGGACGCTGGCCTGCTGCTGTTTTACAGGTTCATTCACTCAGCAACATTTCAAACATGATGTGCTGCCTTTTCTCTCATTGATTTCTGCTGATAAATGAAGGATTTGTTTGTGTCTGCAGGATGCAGCGGTCAGGTGACTGTGACTCAGCCTGCAGTAGAGACATCTGCTCCAGGATCCACTGTCACTATCAGCTGTACGACCAGCCGGGATGTAGGAGGTTGGTGCAGTGGGTTTTGTATGGCCTGGTATCAGCAGAAATCTGGACAAACTCCAAAGCTCCTGATTAGATCAGGAAGCACAAGACATTCAGGAACAGCAGCTCGGTTTAGTGGCAGTGGAAGGAGCTCTGACTTCACTTTGACCATCAGTGGAGTTCAGACTGAAGATGCAGCAGTTTATTACTGTCAGAGTGAACATGGTGGTGGTGTGTTCACACAGTGATTTGTCGTCGTACAAAAACCTCCCTCAGTCAGACTGCAGAGACACTGAGCTGTTACAGCAGGAACCGACTGCAGCTGCTGAAGAGGAAGAGACTCTGACACAGACCACTGAACACAGAGCTGACAGTCACCTCTACAAGCACTAATAACTTTATATTAATAAATAGACATATATTACGATTTATCCAAGCCATTTAGCTAAAACATATTTCATGGAGAAAATCTTCAATCATTCTATGATTCTCAGCACATTTCCATCATGAAGCACATTTAGTTTCTCATGTTCTTCTTCAGTATTTTTCAGTTTTCAATGGAAAAGGCAATCAAATAAATATCATCATAGCTTCATAACCAAATATGATTTTCGAAAGATGATCATCTGTCTAACGTTACAAAAACATTTTTAGTGAAAACTCTCCACACTGAGATGTCTCTTATTGTGAAAAGCCTGTCTTGAATGCACCAATCAAACTGATCCAGGATCAGTTTGTTTCATCAAGAAAGAAAGAAAGAAAGAAAGAAAGAAAGAAAGAAAGAAAGAAAGAAAGAAAGAAACTTCATCAATCTGTCTGACAGATTTATTGTTTTACTCAAAATCCTGATCCTCTTGATTGACAGCACAAGTGTTCAATGGTCTGATGGTTGTGTTATAATAATTTGATTATTCTCTATTGTTAAAATGATTTGATTACTCTGCTTCTTTTTTGTGTCTCTCTTTTGTCTCTGTTGTCTGTCTCTGTGTGGTGAAGGTCTCTATGCATGCATAATTAACTAAACCTTGGGTGCACTATCTATCTCTATGCATTTTTATATTAATCAGGCAATATGATTTTCATACAATGATTATGTTTGTGTGTTAATGTTGGTTTAGAAAACTGTGATTACTTTAATTACATATATTCCATTTGCTTAAACTGATTAAGATTCTATAATCACAAAGAATATATTTTATGTTTCATATTTTTTAGACTTTAGAATAACATGAAGACATTTGAAAAATAAGTGGCTCCAAATTATATCTGTAAGACATAACAAGGCAGGAGGTTTTGTTGAATGTTCTGAAGAAGAGGCCAGGTCAGGACTTGATGTGCCGGGCATCAGAAGATTGTCGCCCGGTGACATGACGTGTCCCTGTATTGATTAAAACTGATGAATCAACGGATCAAGAAGGCGGAACTTCCTGGAAGAAATCTACTTTCATGATTAGTAAACATTGTTAGTATTTAATGGGTTCGAGGGCGAGAGACAGGGTTCAGATTTCACAAACTGAAACCCGTCTGTGTGTATCAGGAACATGTAGAGTGAACCCAGGGATCTCTGTAAAATATTGCACATTTCTTGACGTATTGTAATACAATTATGTTAAACTGAGAACTTGGACGTCTCCTGCTCATCATTCCCCATCAACGATCTGCGCAGAGAAAATAGGTGAGGATTTTGGGTTGGTGTCAGATTATTCAATTTTCAAGATTTCCTCAAGCTATTTTTCTAACAGTTGGTTCAACCCTCAGAGGACTGTTTCATAAAGATGTCTCTTATTGTGAAAAGCCTTTCTTGAATTTCGTAAAAATAAAACTGAACCAGGATCAGTTTGTTTCATCCAGACCAAAGTTCTCAGAGTGACATGTTTGGTTCTTCTTTTAGCACAAAGAGAAAAAACATGATGATCTACTTACTAACTTGTGAAGTGACTCGTATCTCAGCTGAAATGTATCAGAGCTGCAGAGGAGTTTTAACGTGTCAGCAGCTGCTGATGGAGGTCACACTGAGGTTCAGGAAACACTTGATGACATTAAACTTAAGATATTTTAGACCAAAAACTGAATAATATCATTTATTTACCCATAAACAGAACTTTGGGGTTAACCACTTAATTGAATTAAAAATGAAAATCCCTTTAATTGGTTATGAGCCTTCTAAGAAACCTTAAACTGTTCAGATAATCCATTAAAACTATGAATAGAGAGACAGGATTGGCTCACTTTAAAAGCCTGAAAAATATTTTTGAGATTTTAAAAAACAACATTAAATGAAGGCATAATGAAGCATGGGAAGTTTCCCAGCATGTAGGGCAGCCTGTGTGGACCTGCATCATGTTTTCTCCACTGGAAGGCTGAACTACAGGACACTTTATTATATTTTATCTGCCACAGGAGCATCCAAGAGGAGTTTTCTTCAAACTTATTGTGACCCACCTGAGTCCACCAGTGTCACAGCTGAAGCATCTCTGATTAACAGATTGATGTCCTGATCCTGATTAAAGTGAAGGAGCCAATACAAAATCAATCTCATGTCAGTATGAAGTTGTTGTGAACCTGGACAGCCAGCAGAGGGCAGCCTGCATCTATTTATGAGCACAAAGGCCTTTTGGGAAACTTTGTTCAGACAGAAACAGCAGAGAGACGAGGAACAGAAAGTCAAAAGTTTCTCCATGTTCTTCATCAGTCCACAGGGAGATGTAGCCTCTACTTACTCCACCTCATCTCTCCCTTTCTGTTTCACAAGGACAGCTGGCCACTAAAGTATGTTTGCATGATTTGAAATATTTACTGCTTATTCTTATTCCTCAGTATTCCTCCTGATTTAGTGTCCCACGTTGGCTTCAGTCTGTTGAGAGCAGAGAAATCATTTCCATAGAGAGGAGGCTTTGCATGGTCAGCTGATCCTCCAGTGAACTGAGAAGGTTTATAGTCCTGTGAGTTCAACACTGCAGGACTCAGATCTGTCAGTCAACACAGCAGAAACCACAACCACCATGACTCTCATCACCATCCTCATCTGGACGCTGGCCTGCTGCTGTTTTACAGGTTCATTCACTCAGCAACATTTCAAACATGATGTGCTGCCTTTTCTCTCATTGATTTCTGCTGATAAATGAAGGATTTGTTTGTGTCTGCAGGATGCAGCGGTCAGGTGACTGTGACTCAGCCTGCAGTAAAGACATCTGCTCCAGGATCCACTGTTACTATCAGCTGTAAGACCAGCCCGGCTGTCAATTGGAATTGCAATGGTGTGAAATGTTTGCACTGGTATCAACAGAAATCTGGACAGACTCCAAAGCTTCTCATAAGATCTACAAGCACACGTGAATCAGGAACAGCAGCTCGGTTTAGTGGCAGTGGAAGCAGCTCTGACTTCACTTTGACCATCAGTGGAGTTCAGACTGAAGATGCAGCAGTTTATTACTGTCAGAGTGTACACTACATAAACAATGCCTTTGTGTTCACACAGTGATTTGTCGTCGTACAAAAACCTCCCTCAGTCAGACTGCAGAGACACTGAGCTGTTACAGCAGGAACCGACTGCAGCTGCTGAAGAGGAAGAGACTCTGACACAGACCACTGAACACAGAGCTGACAGTCACCTCTACAAGCACTAACTACATATTCACTCTAATATATTGCACTAATATATTCTCGACTATTTTCATCTAGTTAACAAGAAGCATATGATACAAATATATAAAATGCTTTAGTGGCATCATGATGAATCTTATACATTAGAAGAAAACTATTTCATACTTTAGACCTCTAACCTTCTGTCCTTAGAATTTAAGGTAGTGAAACATGAAACATGTTTGCATGTTATTTTTAATCCAACGTGTTGATTTTCCACAGATAGAAGTCTCAGTACAGAATTTAGATTGATTTAATTAAATAAAGTATTTACTTAAGTGCTGTACCTATGTAATTTTTAAGGTTTAATGTATATCTCTTCGTAATTTTTGATGATTAATATTACTGATTTTGCTGACCCCCGACTTTACTTTTAGCGCCACATTTTTAGCAAAATGTCTGACAAACATGCTCAGGTATTCATGGTGGACAGAAGACATATTCCAGTCATTTATGTGATCCCCTGACCCTTCTGTTGAGGTAAAAATGTTTTTACACATTCACTAAATTTTCTCAACATGCATTTGATAAAATGGCACCAAATTATATCAAAAACATTAATGATTCCTGCAGCAAAATGTTGTTGATAATTCTCCATAGTTTCATAAATATGAGCAATACCTTTCCACATTTAAATATAAATAAAAATGGACTGTAGCTTCAGTCTGTGAGAGTGTCTGTGTGTTGCTCTAAAATGGCAAAATTTGGGGGTAATTTTGGTGTTTATAGCTACGTAATAATGACAGTCACCTCAACAAGCACAAACTTAAATAACTTAATTTAAAAAAAAAACTAACATCTAATAAAATCACATACATATCATGTTGTGTCTCTATTTCCTCTCAGCTAAACAGACAAATGTTGCTTGATCACATATTTGAGTCATGATTTCTGACACGTGAAGAATCTCTTTCACGATACTGTTCATGTTTTTTCATCTTTTCATGAGATCAAATTATACTATTATATAATATATCTTCAATTAACAACTTTAAAAGGAGAGGCTTGTCCATCTCAATGATTAATTATCAGGTTTTAATCTTCCACCACAACATTTAATTTCTCACCACTCTTCATAAAAGACCAAACACTTCATCATGTTATTATTCAATGAAAGCTTTATTAGCAAAAACACGAGTCATCAACATGACAGTCATGAAGCACAGTCACATCTAGCTGCTGAGCTCCTCACATTACTCTCTAAGTTGTTGTTGTCCAACACTTTACAGCTGTTGTTCTCTGCCACACAAAGCTTTAGTTTCCTCTACAAACATTCAAACTCCTATTGATGAGAGCAGCAGGTGTGTTCCTCCTGCTCCCCACACACAGAGCTGCTGTCCTGGGCTTCAGCCAGCCCCTCTAGCCCTCACACTGGCTCCTGCGGAGGGAGCGGGTCTGGCTGTGGCCATGATGGAGGACCCTGCAGGAGAACAGCTCTCCTTCCATCCAGCGCTCCTGGCTCAGGCTCAGGGTGCTGCTGCTGCTGTAGCGTCCGCTCTTCTCCTCCTCGGAGCTGCTCAGGACCCCCTCTGTCACCTCTGTAGCGTCCACCTCCCAGCTCACCACGGCTCCCTGAGGAGAGTAGCCGCTCAGCAGGCAGACCAGCGTGGCCGAGGCCCCAGAGAGCCGCTCAGAGGAGGGGGGAAGCAGAGAGACTGAGGGCCTGAGCATGGGGCCAGCTGGAGGGGAGAGCAGAGACACACAAGGAGCAGATGAACTTGACTGGAGGACAGACAGCTCAACATGAGACACTTATGAGACATGACAGAGGTCAACACTACTGTGGATGAACTGTGTGCATGACAGAGGAGACAGAGGAGAGGAGCCCAGACATGGGAGGAAATGAGGCTTTAACACAGAAAACTACATCATCAAACTTGATGTCATTTAAAGTCATCAATCTTCTTCTGTGGCACTCATCATCAATCACTAATAATTAGACAACATATTGCACCCTGACTAATTTTTGAATGTAGCTAAAATATGAAATAACTAACCTTTGAATACATTTTTAATATCTGCTACAAAATGTGGCAGTAAATAACTTTTTATTGAAAAAATGTAACATCTGTATCCAGTGAAAGACTTTGTCATCTGTGAGTTTCACTTCCTTTTCACCACTTTAAACTAACGAACTGTGAAGGCAAACTGCAGCGATACTGGATCTACATATAAACTCATTCGTTTGTTTTAAAGGCATTTTAGATTTAATTTAACAACTGTTTGAATGTAAAAGTTAAAAAAGCTGATTAAAATCCATTGTTTGTTTAAAGCAATGAAATGTTTCTCAGAGAAAATATATACCATATTTTGTAGAACACTAATATAATTGAAAATAAATATGATCAAAATTAAAGTTATTTTCTCTATAATAAGCAATGAAATTATGTAGATTATGACAAGTTAAATCTTTCTTCACAATGATAATGACAAACTGCGACATCAGTCAAGCCTAATAGATAACAAAAAAATATCCAAAACAAATAAATTATAGAAAATAATTTCAGGTTTTATCACATTATGTTGTAACATTTAAAATAATCTTAAATGTTGTAGAAATTAGAAATCTCTGGTACTTACAGTGAAAGATGAGTTTGGTTCCTCCACCAAAAGTCCTCCACAGTGATACAAACTCATAAAGCGGCCGTACAAAAACCTCCTGCACTGTGAACAAACATCTATCCTCTGAAAACACTCTGTTTTTATGATAAAACTGCAAAAATTAAAGTGATTTAACGTACAAAACGTTTAAATTCGTGTGGCTTGAAATTACTGAGAAAATTAAAGATCATTTTTCATCATTATTGTAACTTTTATATTTGAGACATAAAAACAAACCCGTAAGTATTTATATATTCTAATTTATTTTATATTAGTTTTAAGACTGCAAACAAAAATGTATTTAAAACAAATGTTTACATTTAAATTTAAATGAAAAAAAAACATTAAAAAGTAAAAAAGCAGTTTCTCATCACCTCTAGGTAAATATAGAAGAATAAATCTTGACATCATACCAACCACAGTGGACACAAACTGATTCCTAAATCCTCAACTGCACTTCTAATATCAATATTTTCTTGTGTTCCATTAAGATGATAGATGGTGTAAATCCAAGCAGTATTCCTCCTGATTTAGTGTCCCACGTTGGCTTCAGTCTGTTGAGAGCAGAGAAATCATTTCCATAGAGAGGAGGCTTTGCATGGTCAGCTGATCCTCCAGTGAACTGAGAAGGTTTATAGTCCTGTGAGTTCAACACTGCAGGACTCAGATCTGTCAGTCAACACAGCAGAAACCACAACCACCATGACTCTCATCACCATCCTCATCTGGACGCTGGCCTGCTGCTGTTTTACAGGTTCATTCACTCAGCAACATTTCAAACATGATGTGCTGCCTTTTCTCTCATTGATTTCTGCTGATAAATGAAGGATTTGTTTGTGTCTGCAGGATGCAGCGGTCAGGTGACTGTGACTCAGCCTGCAGTAAAGACATCTGCTCCAGGATCCACTGTCACTATCAGCTGTAAGACCAGCCAGAATGTTTACAGATGGTCTGATGGCAGACAGGGTATGCACTGGTATCAACAGAAATCTGGACAGACTCCAAAGCTTCTAATAAAATATGTGAGCACACGTGAATCAGGAACAGCAGCTCGGTTTAGTGGCAGTGGAAGCAGCTCTGATTTCACTTTGACCATCAGTGGAGTTCAGACTGAAGATGCAGCAGTTTATTACTGTTATATTCCCTATGACACAAGTGGCAATGGTGTGTTCACACAGTGATTTGTCGTCGTACAAAAACCTCCCTCAGTCAGACTGCAGAGACACTGAGCTGTTACAGCAGGAACCGACTGCAGCTGCTGAAGAGGAAGAGACTCTGACACAGACCACTGAACACAGAGCTGACAGTCACCTCTACAAGCACTAATAACTTTATTAATAATAGAGATATATTGATGACTTTTAATGGCATTTTAGCCAAAGCGTTTGATGTAGTAAAACCTTAAATAATTCCATGATTCACAGATTATTTCAAGTAGCACATTTTGTTTTTCATGTTGTTCTTCAGTATTTTTCATTGTCATTCGAAGCAGAAAATGTAGTCAAAGAAATATCATCACTTAATAACCAAAGATGATCAAAAGATAGATGTATGTCTAAAGTTTATAAAAAGCATTTTTTCAACACAGATAGAGAAGATCAGATTTATTTGTCCTACCTTGGATGAATAAATTCAGTCCTCACAGCAGCTAAAGGTGTAGGTTCCAAAGATATAAAGATATAAAAATAAAGGAAATAAGACATTATATATATACATTGACAAACATACAATACATACACATTATAAACACAAAATACATCGATGGCTGCTGTTGAGAGTTATTGTTAATATTGCCTATTTTTCTAGAGTAATTCTGTATTGCAGAGATATTACAAATACATATGTGTATATATACTTAAAGGAACATGTGAAGTGACATGGTGATATGATCAGTGCTACATGATGTAAAGAAGAGAAGAGAATGTAAGAGCTGCTGTAACTAGCTGACACTCACACTGCTCCATCTTGAAATACTATTTTTATAACAATCAAATCATTTAAAAAGAGTGAAATCAATTGAAATCATCGTACCAGTTAATTTTTTCCAAAAATTAAAATTATGTGGTAAGCTGAAGATTGGTAATTTGCTATACCCTGCCGTAATAATGACAAAAAGGTGACACAAAACAACCACAAAGAGACAAAAACTAACTATAAAAAAAAACTACAAAGTCCTTCTTGATGCTGGGTTCTCTTGGTCAATGAAGATATTTATACCCAGCACAAATAATGACCACAGGGTGCTACAAAACTACTTCAAAGAAACATAAAACAACCAGAAAGAGACAAAGTGACATAAAGAAACCACAAAGAGACACAATGCAACCTTACAGAAGCCCAAAGACCATAAAGAGACTCAAAACTATGAAGTCATGTTTGGTGTTGGGTTATCTTGGTCAATAAAGATATTAATGCACAGTTCTAATAATGACCACAAGGTGACACAAAACAACTTCAAACATTCACAAAACCACTTTAAACCTCTGAAGTCCAGGAGATTTTGGTTCAAATTTGTCAACTTCCTATGCATTAATTTCTGTCCCTGTTTAGCATCTTCTAGTCTGTCCTTACATCACATGCATGGCTCCTTTTTCTCCACACAAACTTGGCTATCAGTCAGATTTTTCATTTTATTTTAATTAACAAATTACAAAGCTGCCAGGAACCCAAAATACAAACAAAAGACACAGGTGTCTATGGAAATGTACCTTTTTTTTAAATTATTTATACACACAAAAAGCACAGAAAAAATAATAAATAGTAAAACTACAAAACAGTCTTTTTGCATGTAAATTAAAAATAGTAATAGTATTCATTGTAAAAAGAAAATTCACATTTTGAAAATGGTCTAAAAACATAAATGGCACAGTGTGAAAGCTCCTATGATTACACTTTCAACTGGCTTTCTCAGCTTGTCTACATATCATATATATAAATAAAGTTACTATTGTAAATAAAACATGTGTATTGTCAATACATAGATGGACTCCAGAGGGTTAAAGAGAAATAAAGTGACCACAAAGAGACACAAAAGACCATAAAGATACTCAAAGCTACTTTAAAGAGACAAAAAGCCCTGCAGAGTTCTACAACCACAAAGAGAGAAAACTACAAAGACTCTGAGGATCTTGCTCCTCTAATGGAGGGATGGGGGCCCTATTACATGTCTGTGTCCAGGGGCCCACTGTCTCATCATTCTTCCATGATGTGAATGATTCAAATGAATGTACTTCCTCCTGTTTGACACCAGAGGGCAGTATTCATCTTTACGAAGCAGAAACACACAGACAGCTCTCACTGGCATGTGTGTGTGTCACCCACAGAAGTTCTACTTTGAATATCTGTTGTGCTTCCCTGCACATCAGGGGCTTTTAAGGCCCCAAGTCTTCTGTCAACTAATACATGATTGAATTATTTTCTCTCAAACACACATATACATCCATAATGAAGATGCTGCTGGTTTTCCTGCTGATAGTGGCAGTCCACATTCAGGGTGAGATTCTGATTGATTTGACTGAACATCAAGTGCCAGCTTTTAGTTAGTTTGGTTTTTACGTTGGAACTGTCCTTTATATAATAAATAAGTAGTAATGTTTTATCTTCTTGCAGGATGGCTGCAGGAGACTCTGACATGCACCACTGCTCACCTTCACAGTCCCCTGAAACACAACCTTACAGAAACCTGATGAAGTTCAGCCCAGTCAAATGTGGAGTGAAACTCAGATATTCATGTCCCTGAGAGTCAGATTCTGTTCCTCTTTACAGCTCCAGATGTTCACTTATCACACAGTCTTCTTTACTAACTAAAAATAAATTAATGCAGAGCCCGAAATGAATGCAGAAGACATTTCTCTTCTCTTTAAACACTGAATCTAAAGAACACTATGTGACATAAGCTACTGTGTTCCACATTATGAGCAAACAGGTAGTGCATTATGCATTGTAGATGTATTTCTGAGGTGTGCTATATTACAAGTCCTGATTCAAAAAAAGTTGGGATGCTTAGTAAAACATAAATCTGACAGAATGTGATAAATTCTTTATCCTTTGTGAAATATATTCAATTAAGGAAACTAGATGTTACCTTTGAAATCAAGTCTCATAAATGTATAAACTGCTATAAACTTTGGCTCAGATTTAATTTTTTGATCCTAACCCTTCTCCTGTTCCTAAACCTGCAGCTTTAAGAGATTAAAGCTGATAACCTTTCATGCTGGTAAAAGTAAACTCTGAATTCTGAATTTGATATATTCTGTGTTAATTAACATTTTACACAGCATCCCAGCTTCTTTGGAATCAGAGTTGTGTATCATATCAAACTAAAACCAAGACTCAGAGAGTCGACCTTAACAGACAGCATGTTACATTTGTCACCTGTTGTGATTCAGCTGCATGTTGTGTTTCTACCTGTACTCTTGAAAACTAGCAGGGAAGTCAAAGTGAATCAAACTGTGTCAGATGATATTAGAAAAGTTTTCAGATGAGCTTTAAAGGCCAAAATGATACTCAAGATATGATGAACTGTTGCTTTTCTTGTCTCACAAAAACAGCTGTGATTTCAGGGTTTGGGGTGTCAAGGAACCTGAACAGAGACAGGGGGGAGTGATCCAAATAAAACAGGAAACACAAGACATGGAACATGAAGGCAAAATAAAATACTAAACAGACAGTTTATGGAGGCAAAGTCTATAGTATAGTCTGATATATATTTATGTTATTAGGAACAGGCCTCAACAAATTCCAGAGCTTTAAGATAAAGAGAGCAGAGAGCAGAGAAATCATTTCCATAGAGAGGAGGCTTTGCATGGTCAGCTGATCCTCCAGTAAACTGAGAAGGTTTATAGTCCTGTGAGTTCAACACTGCAGGACTCAGATCTGTCAGTCAACACAGCAGAAACCACAACCACCATGACTCTCATCACCATCCTCATCTGGACGCTGGCCTGCTGCTGTTTTACAGGTCAGGATTATTTTAAATATAAGATAAGGACATATTGTAATTAGATTTCTAAAACAACACACATGAAATAATTATTTCATATCACGCATGACTCTGAAGTGAATTAATGTCATCTTTTCCCTCTTTCCCCGCAGGATCTAACAGTCAACTGACTGTGACTCAACCTCTCGTAGTAACAAATCCTCTGGGATCATCGGTCACTTTGACCTGTGAAACAAATCCAGAAGTTAAGTCATGGTCTGATGGATCCAACAGAGTACATTGGTATCAGCAGAAATCTGGAGAAGCTCCCAAGTTAGTTATGAAAAACAGTAAAAATCCTGAAAGTGAGTTTTCTTCCCGATTCTCTGGCAGAGGAAACGGAGCAAACTCTGCTTTGACCATCAGTGGCTTTCAGACTGAAGATGCAGCAGTTTATTACTGTCAGAGATACGATGAAATAAACGGTGTTTGGTCGTCCACACAGTGATTTGTCGTCGTACAAAAACCTCCCTCAGTCAGACTGCAGAGACACTGAGCTGTTACAGCAGGAACCGACTGCAGCTGCTGAAGAGGAAGAGACTCTGACACAGACCACTGAACACAGAGCTGACAGTCACCTCTACAAGCACTAACTACATATTCATGATAATATATTTATTTAAAAATGCTTCAGAATCGAATGTCACCATGCAATAAAGCCCTTACCCACTGTCTGTCAAGGGGATATACAGTACTGTGCAAAAGTTTCTATTTTATAGATACTTGTTTTTAATTTAACTTGTGAATTTTAATACAGGTAGAGGCCCTGTATAAGCCCTTTGGGGTTTCTTGCCGCTACCTTGCACCTTTATTTTGTTGTTATGTCTTTATCTTTATCTTTTTTGTCTTTTTATTGTGCAAAATAAAAAACTTCAAACTTCTGTGCAAAAGTCTGAGGCAGGTGTGAAACAATGTCGAGAATTGATGCTGGTGTGAAGGCAAAGGGTGGTCAAACTAAATATTGATTTAAATTAGATTTTTCGTCTGATCACTGACATTGCATTTTATTAATTGATGAGAAATAAACTATTTATGTTTCTATTTTTGAAAGCAGTCTTATTTCACAGCATTTTTCACACCAGCCGACATCACATCACATGTAATGAATAAATAGGTCTGACTATTAATATTACTGTTATTACTGAATGTTAACACAGGAATGACGAGGAATGTTTATAACAGAAGAATGATTATTAATTATATTAAAAAATGAGCAAAAATATATTAAGAAGCTGTATGTTTGACTTTTGATATTTGCCGTCATCAAAGAATTGCAACAGGGGACCAATGCTGTGTGGAGGTCCCTGGTATGGAGAAGTTAGTGAACCCTGATCTAACCCATCATGTTCTGTTCTGTCTAGCAGAAACAGAGAAATGCTGCCTGATCACACATTCATTCAATTTATGTTTATTTAGTACGATAAAAAATGCAAAGTATTATACATTCTTTCCTTTTTAGATTAACATTAAATGTATGTCAATTCAATCAAATATACAGAGTGAGGAGCATCAGTTGAACTCATGCGAAAAAATGCAGAGAATGAATGCTGGTTTGAAGGCAAAGGCTGGTCACACCAAACATTGATTTGATTTAGATTTTTCTTCTGTTCAATCACTTTACATTTTGTTAATTGACAATAAACTAACTAGTAACATTTCTATATTTGAAAGCATTCTTATTCCACAGCGTTTTTTCAAACCTCCCTAAAACTTTTGCACAGTACTGTATGTTTTTTGATTCATGTATTTTAATATATTTCCTTCATAACAGAAGCCACTGAATGTAATGAATGAGTTGGCCTGACTATTAATATTACTGTTATTGCTGAATTTTAAGACAGAAAAAACAAGTCATGTTTATAACAGAAAAATGATTATTAATTATGATTTTTTTTAAATATGGAAAATATTAAGAAGCTGTAGGTTTGTCTCTTGATATTTGCCGTCATCAAAGGATTTCAACAGGGGACCAATGCTGTGTGGAGGTCCCTGGTATGGAAAAGTTAGTGAACCCTGATCTAACCCATCATGTTCTGTTCTGTCTAGCAAAAACAGAGAAATGCTGCCTGATCACACATTCACTCAATTAAAATGTATGCAAATTATTAAATATTCTTTCCTTTTTACATTAATGTTTAATTTCATGTTAATTCAATCAAATATACAGAGAGAGGAGCATCAGTTGAACTCATATAACCATTTAATTTCTCACCACTCTTCATAAAAGACCAAACACTTCATCATGTTATTATTCAGTGAAAGCTTTATTAGCAAAAACACGAGTCATCAACATGACAGTCATGAAGCACAGTCACATCTAGCTGCTGAGCTCCTCACATTACTCTCTAAGTTGTTGTTGTCCAACACTTTACAGCTGTTGTTCTCTGCCACACAAAGCTTTAGTTTCCTCTACAAACATTCAAACTCCTATTGATGAGAGCAGCAGGTGTGTTCCTCCTGCTCCCCACACACAGAGCTGCTGTCCTGGGCTTCAGCCAGCCCCTCTAGCCCTCACACTGGCTCCTGCGGAGGGAGCGGGTCTGGCTGTGGCCATGATGGAGGACCCTGCAGGAGAACAGCTCTCCTTCCATCCAGCGCTCCTGGCTCAGGCTCAGGGTGCTGCTGCTGCTGTAGCGTCCGCTCTTCTCCTCCTCGGAGCTGCTCAGGACCCCCTCTGTCACCTCTGTAGCGTCCACCTCCCAGCTCACCACGGCTCCCTGAGGAGAGTAGCCGCTCAGCAGGCAGACCAGCGTGGCCGAGGCCCCAGAGAGCCGCTCAGAGGAGGGGGGAAGCAGAGAGACTGAGGGCCTGAGCATGGGGCCAGCTGGAGGGGAGAGCAGAGACACACAAGGAGCAGATGAACTTGACTGGAGGACAGACAGCTCAACATGAGACACTTATGAGACATGACAGAGGTCAACACTACTGTGGATGAACTGTGTGCATGATACTGAGATCAGACAGAGGAGAGGAGCCCAGACATGGGAGGAAATGAGGCTTTAACACAGAAAACTACATCATCAAACTTGATGTCATTTAAAGTCATCAATCTTCTTCTGTGGCACTCATCATCAATCACTAATAATTAGACAACATATTGCAACCTGACTTGTTCATAAATATAACTGAAATATTTAAGAAGTAATCTATGACTTAATTTTTAATATCTGCAACCTGACTAATTTTTGAATGTAGCTAAAATATGAAATAACTAACCTTTGAATACATTTTTAATATCTGCTTCAAAATGTGGCAGTAAATAACTTTTTATTGACAAAATGTAACATCTGTATCCAGTGAAAGACTTTGTCATCTGTGAGTTTCACTTCCTTTTCACCACTTTAAACTAACGAACTGTGAAGGCAAACTGCAGCGATACTGGATCTACATATAAACTCACTCGTTTGTTTTAAAGGCATTTTAGATTTAATTTAACAACTGTTTGAATGTAAAAGTTAAAAAAGCTGATTAAAATACATTGTTTGTTTAAAGCAATAAAATGTTTCTCAGATAAAATATATACCATATTTTGTAGAACACTAATTTAATTGAAAATAAATATGATCAAAATTAAAGTTATTTTCTCTATAATAAGCAATGAAATTATGTAGATTATGACAAGTTAAATCTTTCTTCACAATGATAATGACAAACTGCGACATCAGTCAAGCCTAATACATAACAAAAAAATATCCAAAACAAATAAATTATACAAAATAATTTCAGGTTTTATCACATTATGTTGTAACATTTAGCATAATCCTAAATGTTGGAGAAATTAGAAATCTCTGGTACTTACAGTGAAAGATGAGTTTGGTTCCTCCACCAAAAGTCCACCACAGTGATACAAACTCATTAAGCGGCCGTACAAAAACCTCCTGCACTGTGAACAAACATCTATCCTCTGAAAACACTCTGTTTTTATGATTAAACTGCAAGAATTAAACTGATTTAATGTACAAAATTATTTAATTCATGTGGTCTGAAAGTTTGTTTTAAAATAAAAGATACATTTTCATCATTATTGTAACTTTTACAGTTGAGACATAAAAACAAACCCGTAAATATTAATATATTCTAATTTATTTTATATCAGTTGTAAGACTGCAAACAATATATGTTCAAACAAATGTTTAAATTTAAATTTAAATGAGAAAAAACATTAAAAAAGTAAAAAAGCAGTTTCTCATCCCCTATATGTAAATATAGAAAAACAAATATTGACATCATACCAACCACAGTGGACACAAACTGATTCCTAAATCCTCAACTGCACTTCAAATATCAATATTTTCTTGTGTTCCATTAAGATGATAGATGGTGTAAATCCAAGCAGTATTCCTCCTGATTTAGTGTCCCACGTTGGCTTCAGTCTGTTGAGAGCAGAGAAATCATTTCCATAGAGAGGAGGCTTTGCATGGTCAGCTGATCCTCCAGTGAACTGAGAAGGTTTATAGTCCTGTGAGTTCAACACTGCAGGACTCAGATCTGTCAGTCAACACAGCAGAAACCACAACCACCATGACTCTCATCACCATCCTCATCTGGACGCTGGCCTGCTGCTGTTTTACAGGTTCATTCACTCAGCAACATTTCAAACATGATGTGCTGCCTTTTCTCTCATTGATTTCTGCTGATAAATGAAGGATTTGTTTGTGTCTGCAGGATGCAGCGGTCAGGTGACTGTGACTCAGCCTGCAGTAAAGACATCTGCTCCAGGATCCACTGTCACTATCGACTGTAAGACCAGCCAGGCTGTTTACAATGGAAATTATATATTCTGGTATCAACAGAAATCTGGACAGCCTCCAAAGCTTCTAATAAAATTAGTGAGCACACGTGAATCAGGAACAGCAGCTCGGTTTAGTGGCAGTGGAAGCAGCTCTGACTTCACTTTGACCATCAGTGGAGTTCAGACTGAAGATGCAGCAGTTTATTACTGTCAGAGTTACCACAGTGGTGGTGTGTTCACACAGTGATTTGTCGTCGTACAAAAACCTCCCTCAGTCAGACTGCAGAGACACTGAGCTGTTACAGCAGGAACCGACTGCAGCTGCTGAAGAGGAAGAGACTCTGACACAGACCACTGAACACAGAGCTGACAGTCACCTCTACAAGCACTAATAACTTTATATTAATAAATAGACTCATTCATCCAAGCAATTTAGCTAAAACATATTTCATGGAGAAAATCTTCAATCATTCTATGATTCTCAGCACATTTCCATCATGAAGCACATTTAGTTTCTCACGTTGTTCTTCAGTATTTTTCAATAGATTTTCAATGGAAAAGACAATCAAATAAATATCATCATCGCTTCATAACCAAATATGATTTTGGAAGGATCATCATCTGTCTAACGTTACAAAAACATTTTTAGTGAAAACTCTCCACACTGAGATGTCTCTTATTGTGAAAAGCCTGTCTTGAATGCACCAATCAAACTGATCCAGGATCAGTTTGTTTCATCAAGAAAGAAAGAAAGAAAGAAAGAAAGAAAGAAAGAAAGAAAGAAAGAAAGAAAGAAAGAAACTTCATCAATCTGTCTGACAGATTCAGTGTCTTACTCAAAATCCTGATCCTCTTGATTGACAGCACAAGTGTTCATTGGTCTGATTTGATTATTCTCTATTGTTATTATTATTGTTTGTGTCTCTCTTTTGTCTCTGTTGTCTGTCTCTGTGTGGTGAAGGTCACTATGCATGCATAATTAACTAAACCTTGGGTGTACTACCTATCTCTATGCATTTATATATTAATCAGGCAATATGATTTTGATACAATGATTATGTTTGTGTGTTAATGTTGGTTTAGAAAACTGTGATTACTTTAATTACATATATTCCATTTGCTTTAACTGATTAAGATTCTATAATCACAAAGAATATATTTTATGTTTCATATTTTTTAGACTTTAGAATAACATGTAGACATGTAGTGAATTTGAAAAATAAGTGGCTCCAAATTATATCTGTAAGACATAACAAGGCAGGAGGTTTTGTTGAATGTTCTGAAGAAGAGGCCAGGTCAGGACTTGATGTGCCGGGCATCAGAAGATTGTCGCCCGGTGACATGACGTGTCCCTGTATTGATTAAAACTGACGAATCAACGGATCAAGAAGGCGGAACTTCCTGGACGAAATCTACTTTCATGATTAGTAAACATTGTTAGTTTTTAATGGGTTCGAGTAGCCTGGCTAACACCAGACCAAATCTCATTGGAGATTAGGTCTGGACACCTTCAATGCATTTCTCCGTAGAGGAGGTGTGGTTTACGATCCTCCGGAGCCGTTTATTGGACGCTTAGAATGTCTATCAAAGCGTCTGTAGGTAGCTCTTAGCCAATCAGATCAGTTATACCAGATGACGTAGTAGAGCAACAGAGATGGATGTTTGTTGTGTGTGTGTCTGTGAGAGAGTGTTGCTGCTGCTTTGCTTCTCCAGTTCTCGCTTTCTGCAAGATTATTTATTTTCACGCTTTATTCCCCCTCATGTCATTCAGCCACACACATCCACTGATTTTATGGGCAATAAACAAGCTGCTGCGGGTCTCTGGGGGCTCCGCTGTCCCCCGATTCGGAGCGAGATCACCGGCGGTGACCGGCGGTCTCACCGGCTCGGCGCAACGAGCCGCAGAAACCGCCCGTGCGGCGCTAATAGCCCCGCTACCGGTGATCTCGCTACGAGCCGGGGGACAGCGGAGCTGCCGAGAGACCTTTCGCCTTTCAACTTTCGCTCTAAACTATTTAAAACACCATCTACAGCTAAAGAGAGTTTCGCGTCCGCAGCAGCCATGTTGGATCCGGAAAGCTTCCAAGTGCCGAGTAGTACGCGTCATCGTCTCACCGTCCCTCCCCGCTCTGTGATTGGATCCCTAAAACAGGGCTAAGATAATCGCCTCGTTTCCAGACTGCCTGGAGGTTCGAAATCAAATTCGAGCGCGCAAGGCAGTCTGGGTATACCCAGGCTAGGGTTCGAGGGCGAGAGACGGGGTTCAGATTTCACAAACTGAAACCCGTCTGTGTGTATCAGGGACATGTAGAGTGAACCCAGGGATCTCTGTAAAATATTGCACATTTCTTGACGTATTGTAATAAAATTATGTTAAACTGAGAACTTGGACATCTCCTGCTCATCATTCCCCATCAACGATCTGCGCAGAGAAAATAGGTGTGGATTTTCGGTTGGTGTCAGATTATTCAATTTTCAAGGTTTCCTCAAGCTATTTTTCTAACAGTTGGTTCAACCCTCAGAGGACTGTTTCATAAAGATGTCTCTTATTATGAAAAGCCTTTTTTGAATTTCGTAAAAATAAAACTGAACCAGGATCAGTTTGTTTCATCCAGACCAAAGTTCTCAGAGTGACATGTTTGGTTCTTCTTTTAGCACAAAGAGTAAAAACACTTTATGATCTACTTACTAACTTGTGAAGTGATTCGTATCTCAGCTGAAATGTATCAGAGCTGCAGAGGAGTTTTAACGTGTCAGCAGCTGCTGATGGAGGTCACACTGAGGTTCAGGAAACACTTGATGACATTAAACTTAAGATATTTTGGACCAAAAACTGAATAATATCATTTATTTACCCATAAACAGAACTTTGGGGTTAACCACTTAATTGAATTAAAAATGAAAGTCCCTTTAATTGGTTATGAGCCTTCTAAGAAACCTTTAACTGTGCAGATAATCCATTAAAAACACTGAATAGAGAGACAGGATTGGCTCACATTTAAAGCCTGAAAAATATTTTTGAGATTTTAAAAAACAACTTTAAATGAAGACATAATGAAGCATGGGAAGTTTCCCAGCATGTAGGGCAGCCTGTGTGGACCTGCATCATGTTTTCTCCACTGGAAGGCTGAACTACAGGACACTTTATTATATTTTATCTGCCACAGGAGCATCCAAGAGGAGTTTTGTTAAAACTTGTTGTGACCCACCTGAGTCCACCAGTGTCACAGCTGAAGCATCTCTGATTAACAGATTGATGTCCTGATCCTGATTAAAGTGAAGGAGCCAATACAAAATCAATCTCATGTCAGTATGAAGTTGTTGTGAACCTGGACAGCCAGCAGAGGGCAGCCTGCATCTATTTATGAGCACAAAGGCCTTTTGGGAAACTTTGTTCAGACAGAAACAGCAGAGAGACGAGGAACAGAAAGTCAAAAGTTTCTCCATGTTCTTCATCAGTCCACAGGGAGATGTAGCCTCTACTTACTCCACCTCATCTCTCCCTTTCTGTTTCACAAGGACAGCTGGCCACTAAAGTATGTTTGCATGATTTGATGCTTCACTGCTCCTCAGAGTTTTAAGTTCTTCTGTCACACAGAGTCTGAACTGTTTTCATGCACTCACACTGAAAACTGCATCAGGATGATGTTTCCAGTGACTCTGATTGTCATGTTGGGTTTTCTGACTCAGGGTGAGAGACTGAAAATGGATCAGACATTTTAGGAGAATTTCTTGTGTGGTGCAGTTTCTGTTTTCATCTTTCTGCTTTTATACTTTAAACTGCTGTCACATGTTGTTGGAGTTCAAACATTTCTTCTCAAGGTCACATTTCATTTCTCATTTCAGAGTCTTCTGCCAACGACTTTCTGACTCAGACTGACAAATCCAAGTCTGTTAGTCTCGGAGGGACTGTGACCATCAGCGCCACAGGGAGTTCAAATATTGATAATGATCTCAGTTGGTACCTTCAGAAACCTGGACAGGCTCCCAAACTTCTTATATATGATGCATCAACTCTAAACTCAGGAACTCCGTCTCGATTCAGTGGCAGCAGATCTGGTTCTCAGTACACTTTAACCATCAGTGGTGTTCAGGATGAAGATGTTGCAGATTATTACTGTCTTGGCTACCCTCGTGATGGAGTGTTCACACAGTGATTTGTAGCCGTACAAAAACCTCCCTCAGTGTGACTGAAGTGAAACGGCCTGCTGCAGGTGCAGAGGGTTGGTGAAGAGACTGTGATGAGGATAACTGGTCCAGTGAACACAACACAAGAGTCATCAAGCAGAACCACAAAGAATCTAAATAAAACTGAAACACACTCACACACGATCTCCCACAAACAGTTTTAAACTTATATTCTTGTCAGTTTATTCAGTCTCTTTATGAGTAGGCTGGGAAAGTTAAATTCATGCTACACTACAGCCACTGATATTAAATATGTTTAAACGTTTCTACAAAAATAGTTTCATAAAACAATCTAAAATGACAACAGACCAAAGAGAAAAATCCTGTCTCCTGTACTATCAGCTTTAATATAATATCAGGTATGATACTGAGATGATCAATAATAATATATTATAAAAGAAACACAAAGACACTGACTCATTATAATCCACAGTTTTATTCAGTGATAGTTTAATGTTCATGCGACATTTCTGAGGAATGAATCGTTTCTCTTGGACTAAAACTAATAAAGTTGATTTTAATGATGATGAAGAAGAACATGCAGAAGATCATTATGAGAAAGCAACATGCACACTAAAACACTGAGCAGAGAGCTGTGAAACGTGCAGAAATATGTGAAGAGAGGAGATCTGTAGCTTGATGAAGATCTCTATGAAAGAAGCAGCATCATTTCCAGACAGGAAGTGTTGCTGAAGCTCTACTCTGAGCAGCGCTCAGGGTCCAGGCTTTGAGTGACAGGGCTCTGTCCATTCAGACTGGCCTCACAGCTCACTGAGCCCGCCTTCCTCCACTGGTCTGCAGGGAGGATCAGGGTGCTGCTCCAGCTGTAGTGGCCGTCCCTCCCCAGGGCCTCCAGGCTGTGTGACTCCCCTGAGGAGAGGCTGCTGCCCCCCACCTTCCAGCCCAGCCTCCAGGCTGAGGGGAAGCCCCCGCTGGCCAGACACACCAGTGTGGCACTGCCCTGCTGCAGCTGCTCTCTGGAGGGGGGGAGGACGCTCAGGGTGGGCCGCACCACACCCACTGGAGGAGAGAGAGGGGGGAGAAAAGACAGAGGAATGAGAGTGAAGGCTTGGTGAGAAAGAAACATCACATTCTGCTCATTTCTTACATTTCATCAAATCAAACACAAGAAGTCATAAATCACTCAGTATCACACCATCAGACACAGGATTCAAGTGGAAATGCAACTAAAAAGGTTGATTGATAATGATTATTGATGACATCTTCACATGTCTTTCATAATGTGTGACAGAGAATAACTGCTCCCTGTGATGATTTTCTTCTCTTTAAACTGACAGAGCTGAAACTCTCATGTGAATACAGTTAAAACCTTTGTCATCTGTCTCTTTCACTTCCTTTTCACTACATGTCAAATGAACCGTGAACACAAAGAGAAGCTGCTTTTACTGATAAAATCATCTTTGTTTTCAACATGAATCCCTGTTATAAATTTAATTCAATTAATTATTTGATGTTTTCAAAATAAAAACAAAATTATAATACATATTTTTCTGATTTGAAGTATTAAATAAACAAAAAAATAATTTCACGCATTTTCAACAAGGTAAAAATTCAAAGTTATCAATAAATATATAGCATTAAATAATTTATATATATTTCCTGAATATTAAAGTGTTATTTTACATGCAATACTGAATGAATACTACTCTCTGCAAAGCTTCTTCTCAGACTGTGAGATCAGTTTGATAAAATAACAAAAAATATCAACAACATAAAAACACTGAACTTGACCACATTTTCATTAAATACTTGATAACAGTTAAATTTGCTGTATGTTGTATGAAATAAAAATCTCTGGTACTTACAGTCAACGATGAGTTTGGTTCCTCCACCAAAAGTCCACCACAGTGATACAAACTCATTAAGCGGCCGTACAAAAACCTCCTGCACTGTGAACAAACATCTATCCTCTGAAAACACTCTGTTTTTATCATGAAACTGCAAAAATTAAAATGATTTAATGTACAAAATGTTTTAACTCATGTGGCTTGAAATTACTGACTAAATTAAAGATCATTTTTTATCATTATTGTAACTTTTACAGTTGAGACATAAAAACAAACCCGTAAATATTTATATATTCTAATTTATTTTATATCAGTTGCAAGGCTGCAAACAAAAACATGTTCAAACAAATGTTTACATTTAAATTTAAATGAGAAAAAACATTAAAAAGTGAAAATCAGTTTCTCATCCCCTATAGGTAAATATAGAAAAACAAATACTGACATCATACCAACCACAGTGGACACAAACTGATTCCTAAATCCTCAACTGCACTTCTAATATCAATATTTTCTTGTGTTCCATTAAGATGATAGATGGTGTAAATCCAAGCAGTATTCCTCCTGATTTAGTGTCCCACGTTGGCTTCAGTCTGTTGAGAGCAGAGAAATCATTTCCATAGAGAGGAGGCTTTGCATGGTCAGCTGATCCTCCAGTGAACTGAGAAGGTTTATAGTCCTGTGAGTTCAACACTGCAGGACTCAGATCTGTCAGTCAACACAGCAGAAACCACAACCACCATGACTCTCATCACCATCCTCATCTGGACGCTGGCCTGCTGCTGTTTTACAGGTTCATTCACTCAGCAACATTTCAAACATGATGTGCTGCCTTTTCTCTCATTGATTTCTGCTGATAAATGAAGGATTTGTTTGTGTCTGCAGGATGCAGCGGTCAGGTGACTGTGACTCAGCCTGCAGTAAAGACATCTGCTCCAGGATCCACTGTCACTATCGACTGTAAGACCAGCCAGGCTGTTTACAGACATAGTACTCTTGGAGATTATATGTCCTGGTATCAGCAGAAATCTGGACAGACTCCAAAGCTTCTAATAAAATTAGTGAGCACACGTGAATCAGGAACAGCAGCTCGGTTTAGTGGCAGTGGAAGCAGCTCTGACTTCACTTTGACCATCAGTGGAGTTCAGACTGAAGATGCAGCAGTTTACTACTGTCAGAGTTACCACTATCCTGGTGTGTTCACACAGTGATTTGTCGTCGTACAAAAACCTCCCTCAGTCAGACTGCAGAGACACTGAGCTGTTACAGCAGGAACCGACTGCAGCTGCTGAAGAGGAAGAGACTCTGACACAGACCACTGAACACAGAGCTGACAGTCACCTCTACAAGCACTAATAACTTTATATTAATAAATAGACTCATTCATCCAAGCAATTTAGCTAAAACATATTTCATGGAGAAAATCTTCAATCATTCTATGATTCTCAGCACATTTCCATCATGAAGCACGTTTAGTTTCTCACGTTCTTCATCAGTATTTTTCAGTTTTCAATGGAAAAGACAATCAAATAAATATCATCATCGCTTCATAACCAAATATGATTTTCAAAAGATCATCATCTGTCTAACGTTACAAAAACATTTTTAGTGAAAACTCTCCACACTGAGATGTCTCTTATTGTGAAAAGCCTGTCTTGAATGCACCAAGCAAACTGATCCAGGATAAGTTTGTTTCATCAAGAAAGAAAGAAAGAAAGAAAGAAAGAAAGAAAGAAAGAAAGAAAGAAAGAAAGAAAGAAACTTCATCAATCTGTCTGACAGATTCAGTGTCTTACTCAAAATCCTGATCCTCTTGATTGACAGAACAAGTGTTCAATGGTCTGATTGTTGTGTTATAATAATTTGATTTTTCTCTATTGTTAAAATGATTTGATTACTCTGCTTCTTTTTTGTGTCTCTCTTTTGTCTCTGTTGTCTGTATCTGTGTGGTGAAGGTCACTATGCATGCGTAATTAACTAAACCTTGGGTGTACTATCTATCTCTATGCATTTATATATTAATCAGGCAATATGATTTTCATACAATGATTATGTTTGTGTGTTAATGTTGGTTTAGAAAACTGTGATTACTTTAATTACATATATTCCATTTGCTTAAACTGATTAAGATTCTATAATCACAAAGAATATATTTTATGTTTCATATTTTTTAGACTTTAGAATAACATGTAGACATTTGAAAAATAAGTGGCTCCAAATTATATCTGTAAGACATAGCAAGGTAGGAGGCAGGGCCGGAGTGGGGCCACTTTTCAGCCCGGGAATTTCAGGCCCAAGACCGGCCCACTTTTTCCATGGTAGTGGAAATTGGATAAATGAAGCAACAGTTCAGCTCTTACTATCCTGTAGTTTTTTTTATTAATACCATGGTTCAACAGATAATGTAAAGGTTAAATAATAATCCACTTAAGCTGAGAAGTTAACAAAAAATATTTCACTATTCCGCAAGGATACAGTAGGTTGATAAATTAACAAAAGCATAAAATAAATAAAGCATTTGAAACATATCCCACTCTTCAATAAAGATGCATATTGAACTACTGTTTACAGTTCAACTCACAGTAGCTACACTATTCAGTTACATTGCGAATAGCACCATAAGCATCTACAGCATCAGTAGCCGCCTAAGCAGTGCACTGCTTTCAGCCACTTTATCTATAACTGTGTCGTTGCTGATAGACATGAGGATTTCCTTCTCTGTGCACATTAACATGAAAGCCTCCAATTTGTCCTGACTCAATGAGCTTCGTAGCCTATTCTTCACAAATTTTAAGGTTGAGAAGCTTCTCTCACATGCAACCTGTGTGATGGACAAAGTCAACAGAAACTTGTATGCTAACCCAATCACATGATATGCATCTGTGAGGAGGTTGTACTGTGAGAGTATTAAATGGACACAAATGGCACAGTTTTTGCAGGAGGAACAGGTCCTGCTTTCAAGCTCCATCTCTGGTTCTTCCATATATGGTAGTCCGCCACTATCCTCCTGACCTTCCTGTACGACCTCACTACATGCCCTGACAGTGTAACCTTCAAGAGAGGACTTTTTCAGTCTCTCCCACTGGTATGCCAGGCTAGACAGCTCAGTTTGTAATGTGCTAACAGTAGCTCTGTCATCAAACCTAAGCAGACATTTGCTGATTGCCTGGAGTGCTGAGTTAGGGAGCCCATTTATCTTTATTTGAGGAAAGTTTTTAGGGTCAAGACAAGCGAAATCTGAGGCAAGTTTTGCATTTGCTGAAAACCTTCTATCTACGCTACCTGCCACAGTGTCCAGAATAACATTGTGGACATTCACCTCAAAGACAGCATCAGATGAGGCTACTGGTTCATCATCTAAAATCTCTCCTGGCATTCTTTTCTTTTTTCGGACACGCTTCTCTGGAAGTGTAGTCTGCACAACTAGCTCATAGTTGTCCATATCGTCCAGCTTTTCATTGGCCCAACTCACAAACTTATCAGCTGCCACTTTCACTCCCTCAAAGTCCCTGACATATGTTTTAAGGCTATCCTTCGTCCCCTCAACCAGGCGCTGAGCTGACAAAATATCCATTCCGTGTGTCTGTAGGTACTTGGAGAGGGGGGATGTATGTTGGAAAATGCGAAGGAAAGTTTGAGCAATGAGGATAGTCTCATATTTCAGAAAATTTTCAATGAATCCCCTTGCTTTGACCCTCACTGTTAACTTCATGCTTACATCTTCCTCAACAGAGGCTAGGGTCAGCAGCAGATCAACAAACAATGCATCCTGGTTATTACCAAAACATCCAAAGACCTTAGTAAGAGCCTGATCCTTAGCCCACCACCTGGTTTCCCCTATTGGGCTCAGTCTCCTGTGATGTCTGTCCTCACTAGTCTCTTCCCAAGTCTGCATACGTTTATAAGACTCCCTGAGGAAAACTGCCACATCATTAAGTAGTGAGAAGAGAGATGCACTCTCTATAACACTACCTGTTGTGTCTGCCAGTACCAGATTTAAAACATGTGCATAACACCAGACATGAATTTGTGTTGGAGACTGTTCAGAGAGGAATGCGGAGAACCCTTTATACGGTCCCTGCATATTTGCTGCACCATCAGTGGAGTTGCCCACACACATGCCAATGTCAATGCCAAGTTTGTCTAATGTGTTCTTTAGTAGCTCTGTCAGATATTTACCTGTGGATTTTTCACAGTTCACCACAGCAACCAACCGCTCATGAATTACATCTGTGACATATCTGACAACGATAGCACACTGGTCCTTTGATGTAATATCTTGGGTTGTATCGATCTGAACCGAGAACAGTCCCGCCTCTCTAACCTCATCTGAAACTGTGCCCTTTATGACCTGGCTGAGAGCATCTACAACTTTCTCAACAATGTCCTTTGATAGCTGAGTCACAAGAGATCCTCTACCTTTTGCACCAGTGTCATGATGTTTCTTGCTTTGCTCAATACAACTGCTAATGTGCTGTTGAAGGCACAGATCATAACGACTCAAAAGTATTACCAACTCTAGAAAGTTGCCATGATTGACTGCAGTATCTGCTAGTGTATAGGCAGCCTCTGCTTTATCCCCTCTGTAACTAAGTCCACATTTGCCTATGACTTTTATCACATCTATTATGCGTTCCATCACCTGACGCTTCTTCTTCACCTGCTCATGATGTAAAGACATTTGTTTGCCTGCCAGAAGGCTTTTTACATCTGCCCGTTTAGCCAACAGAAAGTAAGCATCTGCACTATCTCTGTGGATCTTACTTTTCTCATGCTCCTCTATCCGCTGATGAACATGTTTCCATGTTTTCATACCTCCCTTTATGAAAGGACTATCACTTGCAGCAGGTGCAAATGCCAAACATACAGAACAATACAGTGATTGTGTTTTTTCACTATATGTCAACCACTTGCGGTTGGTGCCATGCTTGTTGTGAAAAACTTTAGATAGGTGGTGTTTTGTTGGCTGCTGAGGATGGTAACTGAAAAATGTGTTTAGACCCTGTGTTTGAGGATGAATAAAATAATCAAAATGATAGGCTTCCTCATCTACACTAGCATCTGCCTGTGCCTCTGGGATCTCTTGCTGGGCTGTTGTCTCACTGCATGCTGTCTCCTCTCTATATCCACTGGATGCTGTCTCCTCTACATCTCCCCTCTCAGCATTTGACTCACCTGTATTGCATAACATTAAGAAAGGCAGAAGGGCATATCAGGGGTGTCAGACTCAGATTAGGCAGTAGGCCAGATTTGTTGGAATGAGACCTCATGGGGGCCGTCATGTCATGGTCATTATCATTTTTCTGCATAGGTATATTATGGTGGTTTACTCCTTTAGGCTACTGCGCCCACATCTGAGCAAATAATGCATATTGGTTCATCATGGACTGTCATATACTGCTCTTTCTTACATTAAATAACTTTAATTCATATTGTTTACTCTGTTATCTTCTCTACCTGTCCCTGTAGTCATGGCCTCCTCATTGCAAATTTCGGGCTCATCTTCAGCAGGAGACTGGCTTATCTGCTGCTCAGAAGCTACAAAGAAAAAATAATTTCACTGCATAGCCTACACAGATCAAGTTTGAGTTTTGTTATTAATATTTTCATAATATTTGCAAAGTCTATGAATCGCCATATATCAGGTGATATGAAAAGGCTTATATTTTAATTCAATTCAATATTTTGCTTGGGAATAGGTTGACAACGATTCAACGATATTAACCACGTTACAACGTTAGCCGAACAGTTACGTTGCATTAAGCCTATGTCTCTCTTTACCAGTTGCCACTTGTGTTTGTCCTCTCGAAAATAAATCTGTAAGCTTGGCACATTTGGCAGCATCCTCCTCCAATGCCTTTCTTTTTTTCAACCTGGCTTTTTCAGCCCTTCCTGGCCTCTTCCTCCCATCCATCCTCCCCGACGTGTATCGTTGAGATAGGGCTGGCCCAGCTATCGGTAGCCTACCTGAGAAAACTTTTTTGGAAAGACTTCTATGGACCCAACCAACTTTACTTTAACCTATGCTGAGGCTGCGGTGTCAGAATGCAAAACGTGTTTGTCGTACTTTAAGAGAAGATGGACTAACGTGAAAAATGTCAAATAAATAAATAAATAAATTATCGGCCGGCACAAAAGTGAAGCGGCCCACCGGGAACTCTCCCGATTCTCCCGATTACCCACCCCGGGCCTGGTGTAAAAGGAGTTAAAACTAATTTTAAATGTGTAAAATGTGTGTATTTTGTGTCAAAAAAAGAAGAATTGTGTTAATTGTATCGCCCACTCAGGCTGATATTGTGGTAAATGTGTGAAGAGCTTTGAAAAAGCGTTAAAAGTATTGAACAACAGGTCAAAGCGATTGTAAAAACTGTAAAGTGAAGGAGCGAATCCAGCATCAATCTCATGTCAGTATGAAGTTGTTGTGAACCTGGACAGCCAGCAGAGGGCAGCCTGCATCTATTTATGAGCACAAAGGCCTTTTGGGAAACTTTGTTCAGACAGAAACAGCAGAGAGACGAGGAACAGAAAGTCAAAAGTTTCTCCATGTTCTTCATCAGTCCACAGGGAGATGTAGCCTCTACTTACTCCACCTCATCTCTCCCTTTCTGTTTCACAAGGACAGCTGGCCACTAAAGTATGTTTGCATGATTTGATGCTTCACTGCTCCTCAGAGTTTTAAGTTCTTCTGTCACACAGAATCTGAACTGTTTTCATGCACTCACACTGAAAACTGCATCAGGATGATGTTTCCAGTGACTCTGATTGTCATGTTGGGTTTTCTGACTCAGGGTGAGACACTGAAAATGGATCAGACATTTTAGGAGAATTTCTTGTGTGGTGCAGTTTCTGTTTTCATCTTTCTGCTTTTATACTTTAAACTGCTGTCACATGTTGTTGGAGTTCAAACATTTCTTCTCAAGGTCACATTTCATTTCTCATTTCAGAGTCTTCTGCCAACAACTTTCTGACTCAGACTGACAAATCCAAGTCTGTTAGTCTCGGAGGGACTGTGACCATCAGCGCCACAGGGAGTCCAAATATTGGTGCTGATCTCAGTTGGTACCTTCAGAAACCTGGACAGGCTCCCAAACTTCTTATATATGGTGCAACAAGGCTGTTCTCAGGAACTCCGTCTCGATTCAGTGGCAGCAGATCTGGTTCTCAGTACACTTTAACCATCAGTGGTGTTCAGGATGAAGATGTTGGAGATTATTACTGTCTTGGTGATCATGGTGGTGGAGAGTTCACACAGTGATTTGTAGCCGTACAAAAACCTCCCTCAGTGTGACTGAAGTGAAACGGCCTGCTGCAGGTGCAGAGGGTTGGTGAAGAGACTGTGATGAGGATAACTGGTCCAGTGAACACAACACAAGAGTCATCAAGCAGAACCACAAAGAATCTAAATAGAACTGAAACACACTCACACACAATCTCCCACATACAGTTTTAAACTTATATTCTTGTCAGTTTATTCAGTCTCTTTATGAGTAGGCTGGGAAAGTTAAATTCATGCTACACTACAGCCACTGATATTAAATATGTTTAACAGTTTCTATAAAAATAGTTTCACGAAAAAATCTGCAATGACAACAGACCAAAGAGAAAAATCCTGTCTCCTGTACTATCATCTTTAATATAATATCATATATGATACTGAGATGATGAAGAAGTTATTTTTCATCATGAATATATTATAAAAGAAACACAAAGACACTGACTAATTAGAATCCACAGTTTTATTCAGTGATAGTTTAATGTTCATGCCACATTTCTGATGAATGAATCGTTTCTCTTGGACTAAAACTAATAAAGTTGATTTTAATGATGATAAAGAAGAACATGCAGAAGATCAGTATGAGAAAGCAACATGCACACTAAAACACTGAGCAGAGAGCTGTGAAACGTGCAGAAATATGTGAAGAGAGGAGATCTGTAGCTTGATGAAGATCTCTATGAAAGAAGCAGCATCATTTCCAGACAGGAAGTGTTGCTGAAGCTCTACTCTGAGCAGCGCTCAGGGTCCAGGCTTTGAGTGACAGGGCTCTGTCCATTCAGACTGGCCTCACAGCTCACTGAGCCCGCCTTCCTCCACTGGTCTGCAGGGAGGATCAGGGTGCTGCTCCAGCTGTAGTGGCCGTCCCTCCCCAGGGCCTCCAGGCTGTGTGACTCCCCTGAGGAGAGGCTGCTGCCCCCCACCTTCCAGCCCAGCCTCCAGGCTGAGGGGAAGCCCCCGCTGGCCAGACACACCAGTGTGGCACTGCCCTGCTGCAGCTGCTCTCTGGAGGGGGGGAGGACGCTCAGGGTGGGCCGCACCACACCCACTGGAGGAGAGAGAGGGGGGGAGAAAAGACAGAGGAATGAGAGTGAAGGCTTGGTGAGAAAGAAACATCACATTCTGCTCATTTCTTACATTTCATCAAATCAAACAGAAGAAGTCATAAATCACTCAGTATCACACCATCAGACACAGGATTCAAGTGGAAATGCAACTAAAAAGGTTGATTGATAATGATTATTGATGACATCTTCACATGTCTTTCATAATGTGTGACAGAGAATAACTGCTCCCTGTGATGATTTTCTTCTGTTTCAACTGACAGAGCTGAAACTCTCATGTGAATACAGTTAAAACCTTTGTCATCTGTCTCTTTCACTTCCTTTTCACTACATGTCAAATGAACCGTGAACACAAAGAGAATCTGCTTTTACTGATAAAATCCTGTTTGTTTTCAACATGAATCCCCGTTATAAATTTAATTCAATTAATTATTTGATATTTTAAAAATAAAAACAAAATTATAATACATATTTTTATGATTTGAAGTATTAAATAAACATTTTTCCTTTTTAAAATCATTCAAGAATGTACAAATTCAAAGTAAGTAATGAAAATATAGCTTTGAAATATTTATATATATTTCCTGTATATTAAATGTTTTCTTTACATGCAATACTGAATTCATATTAATCGCTGCAAAGCTTCTTCTCAGATTGTGAGATCAGTTTGATAAAATAACAAAAAATATCACAAAAATAAAAACACTGAACTTGACCACATTTCATTAAATATTTGATGGAAAAGTTATAATATCTGTCTGTTGTATGAAATAAAAATCTCTGGTACTTACAGTCAACGATGAGTTTGGTTCCTCCACCAAAAGTCCACCACAGTGATACAAACTCATTAAGCGGCCGTACAAAAACCTCCTGCACTGTGAACAAACATCTATCCTCTGAAAACACTCTGTTATTATCATAAAACTGCAAAAAATGAAATGGTTTAATGTACAAAATGTTTTAACTCATGTGACTTGAAATTACTGAAAAATTAAAGATACATTTTCATCATTATTGTAACTTTTACAGTTGAGACATTAAAAAAATCCCGTAAAATATGTATATATTCTAATTTATTTTATATCATTTGTGACTGCAAACAAAAATATTTTCAAACAAATGATTACATATAAATTTAAATGAGAAAAAAACGTTAAAAAGTAAAAAAGCAGTTTCTCATCCCCCTATATGTAAATGACATCATACCAACCACAGTGGACACAAACTGATTCCTAAATCCTCAACTGCACTTCTAATATCAATATTTTCTTGTCTTCCATTAAGATGATAGATGGTGTAAATCCAAGCAGTATTCCTCCTGATTTAGTGTCCCACGTTGGCTTCAGTCTGTTGAGAGCAGAGAAATCATTTCCATAGAGAGGAGGCTTTGCATGGTCAGCTGATCCTCCAGTGAACTGAGAAGGTTTATAGTCCTGTGAGTTCAACACTGCAGGACTCAGATCTGTCAGTCAACACAGCAGAAACCACAACCACCATGACTCTCATCACCATCCTCATCTGGACGCTGGCCTGCTGCTGTTTTACAGGTTCATTCACTCAGCAACATTTCAAACATGATGTGCTGCCTTTTCTCTCATTGATTTCTGCTGATAAATGAAGGATTTGTTTGTGTCTGCAGGATGCAGCGGTCAGGTGACTGTGACTCAGCCTGCAGTAAAGACATCTGCTCCAGGATCCACTGTCACTATCAGCTGTAAGACCAGCCAGGCTGTCTACCCCAATTGTGGTGATAATGCTCATTGTATGTCCTGGTTTCAGCAGAAGTCTGGACAGATTCCAAAGCTCCTGATAAGAAAAGTGAGCACACGTGAATCAGGAACAGCAGCTCGGTTTAGTGGCAGTGGAAGCAGCTCTGACTTCACTTTGACCATCAGTGGAGTTCAGACTGAAGATGCAGCAGTTTATTACTGTCAGAGTTATCACTACATAAACAGTGCTCATGTGTTCACACAGTGATTTGTCGTCGTACAAAAACCTCCCTCAGTCAGACTGCAGAGACACTGAGCTGTTACAGCAGGAACCGACTGCAGCTGCTGAAGAGGAAGAGACTCTGACACAGACCACTGAACACAGAGCTGACAGTCACCTCTACAAGCACTAATAACTTTATATTAATAATTGAAACATTTCAATAAGTTTTTAGGGCATTTTAGCCTAAGCCTTGAATTTAGTAAAACCTTTAATAATTCCATGATTCACAAATAATTTCAGTCAAGTAGAAAATTTTGTTTTTCATGTTGTTCTTTAGTATTTTTCATTGTCATTCGAAGCAGAAAAGCAGTCAAAGAAATATCATCACTGAATAACCAAAGATGATAAAAAGACAGATGTATGTCTAAAGTTTATAAAAAACATTTATTCAACACAAATAGAGAAGATCAGATTTATTCGTCCTACCTTGGATAAATAAATTTAGTCCTCACAGCAGCTAAAGGTGTGGGTTCCAAAGATATAAAGATATAAAAATAAAGGAAATAAGACATTATATATATACATTGACAAACATACACTGCATACGCATTATAAAATACATACGTGGCTGCTGTTGAGAGTTATTATTAATATTGCCTATTTTTTAAGAGTCATTCTGTATTGCAGAGATATTTCAAATACATATGTGTATATATACTTAAAGGAACATGTGAAGTGACATGGTGATATGATCAGTGCTACATGATGTAAAGAAGAGAAGAGAGTGTAAGAGCTGCTGTAACTAGCTGACACTCACACTGCTCCATCTTGAAATACTATTTTTATAACAATCAAATCATTTAAAAAGAGTGAAACCAATTGAAATCATCGTACCAGTTAATTCTTTCCAAAAATTAAAATTATGTGGTAAGCTGAAGATTGGAAATTTGCTATACCCTGCCGTAATAATGACAAAAAGGTGACACAAAACAACCACAAAGAGACAAAAACTAACTATAAAAAAAAACCTACAAAGTCCTTCTTGATGCTGGGTTCTCTTGGTCAATAAAGATATTTATACCCAGCACAAATAATGACCACAGGGTGCTACAAAACTACTACAAAGAAACATAAAACAACCAGAAAGAGACAAAGTGACATAAAGAAACCACAAAGAGACACAATGCAACCTTACAGAAGCCCAAAGACCATAAAGAGACTCAAAACTATGAAGTCATGTTTGGTGTTGGGTTATCTTGGTCAATAAAGATATTAATGCACAGTTCTAATAATGACCACAAGGTGACA
This sequence comes from Centropristis striata, assembly GCF_030273125.1. Taxonomy (NCBI): domain Eukaryota; kingdom Metazoa; phylum Chordata; class Actinopteri; order Perciformes; family Serranidae; genus Centropristis; species Centropristis striata. The sequence goes on from NC_081532.1 coordinate 6,783,615, forward strand.
CAAAACAACTTCAAACATTCACAAAACCACTTTAAACCTCTGAAGTCCAGGAGATTTGGGTTCAAATTTGTCAACTTCCTATGCATTAATTTCTGTCTCTGTTTAGCATCTTTCAGTCTGTCCTTACATCACATGCATGGCTCCTTTTTCTCCACACAAACTTGGCAATCGGTCAGATTTTTCATTTTATTTTAATTAACAAATTATAAAGCTGCCAGGAACGCAAAATACAAACAAAAGACACAGGTTTCTATGGAAATGTACCTTTTTTTTAAATTATTTATACACACAAAAAGCGCAGAAATAATAATAAATAATAAAACTACAAAACAGTCTTTTTGCATGTAAATTAAAAATAGTAATAGTATTCATTGTAGAAAGAAAATTCACATTTTGAAAATGGTCTAAAAATATAAATGGCACACTGTGAAAGCTCCTATGATTACACTTTCAACTGGCTTTCTCAGCTTGTCTACATATCATATATAAAAATAAAGTTACTACTGTAAATAAAACATGTGTGTTGTCAATACATAGATGGACTCCAGAGGGTTAAAGAGAAATAAAGTGACCACAAAGAGACACAAAACACCATAAAGAGACTCAAAACTACATTAAAGAGACAAAAAGCCCTGCAGAGTTCTACAACCACAAAGAGAGAAAACTACAAAGACTCTGAGGATCTTGCTCCTCTAATGGAGGGATGGGGGCCCTATTACATGTCTGTGTCCAGGGGCCCACTGTCTCATCATTCTCCCATGATGTGAATGATTCAGATGAATGTACTTCCTCCTGTTTGACACCAGAGGGCAGTATTCATCTTTATGAAGCAGAAACACACAGACAGCTCTCACTGGCATGTGTGTGTCACCCACAGAAGTTCTACTTTGAATATCTGTCGTGCTTCCCTGCACATCAGGGGCTTTTAAGGCCCCAAGTCTTCTGTCAACTAATACATGATTGAATTATTTTCTCTCAAACACACATATACATCCATAATGAAGATGCTGCTGGTTTTCCTGCTGACAGTGGCAGTCCACATTCAGGGTGAGATTCTGATTGATTTGACTGAACATCAAGTGCCAGCTTTTAGTTAGTTTGGTTTTTACGTTGGAACTGTCCTTTATATAATAAATAGAGTAGTAATGTTTTATCTTCTTGCAGGATGGCTGCAGGAGACTCTGACATGCACCACTGCTCACCTTCACAGTCCCCTGAAACACAACCTTACAGAAACCTGATGAAGTTCAGCCCAGTCAAATGTGGAGTGAAACTCAGATATTCATGTCCCTGAGAGTCAGATTCTGTTCCTCTTTACAGCTCCAGATGTTCACTTATCACACAGTCTTCTTCACTAAGTTAAAAAAAAAAAGGTTCTGCAACCTGAAATGAATGCAGAAGACATTTCTCTTCTCTTTAAACACTGAATCTAAAGAACACTATGTGACATAAGCTACTGTGTTGCACATTATGAGCAAACAGGTTTTGCATTATGCATTGTAGATGTATTTCTGAGGTGTGCTATATTACAAGTCTCGATTCCAAAAAAATGAGATGCTTAGTAAAACATAAATCAGACAGAATGTGATAAATTCTTTTTCCTTTATGGACATATATTCAATTAAGGAAACTAGAAGATGTTACCTTTCAAATCAAGTCTCATAAATGTAAAAACTGTTATAAACTTTGGCTCAGATTTAATTTTTTGATCCTAACCCTTCCCCTGTTCCTAAACCTGCAGCTTTAAGAGATTAAAGCTGATAACCTTTCAAAGGTCAGAGTAAACTCTGAATTCTGAATTTGATACATTCTGTGTTAATTTACATTTTAATCAGCATCCCAGCTTCTTTGGAATCAGAGTTGTGTATCATGTCAAACTAAAACCAAGACTCAGAGAGTCGACCTTAACAGACAGCATGTTACATTTGTCACCTGTTGTGATTCAGCTGCATGTTGTGTTTCTACCTGTGGTCTTGAAAACTAGCAGGGAAGTCAAAGTGAATCAAACTGTGTAAGATGATATTAGAAAAGTTTTCAGATGAGCTTTAAAGGCTCAAATGATACTCAAGATATGATGAACTGTTGCTTTTCTTGTCTCACAAAAACAGCTGTGATTTCAGGGTTTGGTGTGTCAAGGAACCTGAACAGAGACAGGGGGGAGTGATCCAAATAAAACAGGAAACACAAGACATGGAACATGAATGCAAAATAAAATACTAAACAGACAGTTTATGGAGGCAAAGTCTATAGTATAGCCTGAAATATATTTATGTTATTAGGAACAGGCCTCAACAAATTCCAGAGCTTTAAGATAAAGAGAGCAGAGAGCAGAGAAATCATTTCCATAGAGAGGAGGCTTTGCATGGTCAGCTGATCCTCCAGTGAACTGAGAAGGTTTATAGTCCTGTGAGTTCAACACTGCAGGACTCAGATCTGTCAGTCAACACAGCAGAAACCACAACCACCATGACTCTCATCACCATCCTCATCTGGACGCTGGCCTGCTGCTGCTTCAAAGGTCAGGATTATTTTAAATATAAGATAAGGACATATTGTAATTAGATTTCTAATACAACACCATAGATAAATTAATTATTTAATATAACGCATGACTCTGAAGTGAATTAAAGTCATCTTTTCCCTCTTTCCCTGCAGGATCTAACAGTCAACTGACTGTGACTCAACCTCTCGTAGTAACAAGTCCTCTGGGATCATCAGTCACTTTGACCTGTGAAACAAATCCAGAAGTTATGACATGGACTGATGGATCCAACAGAGTACATTGGTATCAGCAAAAATCTGGAGAAGCTCCCAAGTTAGTTATGAAAAACAGTAAAAATCCTGAAAGTGAGTTTTCTTCTCGATTCTCTGGCAGAGGAAACGGAGCAAACTCTGCTTTGACCATCAGTGGCTTTCAGACTGAAGATGAGGCAGTTTATTACTGTCAGAGATACGATGAAATAAACAGTGCTGTAGTGTTCACACAGTGATTTGTCGTCGTACAAAAACCTCCCTCAGTCAGACTGCAGAGACACTGAGCTGTTACAGCAGGAACCGACTGCAGCTGCTGAAGAGGAAGAGACTCTGACACAGACCACTGAACACAGAGCTGACAGTCACCTCTACAAGCACTAACTACATATTCGTGATAATATATTTATTTAAAAATGCTTTAAAATCTAATGTCACCATGCAATGAAGCCCTTACCCACTGTCTTCCAAGGGGATATACAGTACTGTGCAAAAGTCTGAGGCAGGTGTGATGCTGATGTGGTAAAGGGTGGTCACATTAAATATTGATATGATTTAGATTTTTCTTCTGTTCACTCACTTTGCATTTTAAATTTTTTATGCAGTGATAAAAATAAACTATTAACATTTTTTTGAAAGCATTCTTATTCCACAGTGTTTTTTCACACCTGCCGAAATTTTTTCCACAGTACTTTATGTTTTCTTTATACATGTCTTTTAATACATTTCCATTATAACAGAAGCCACTTAATGTAATGAATAAATAGGCCTGACTGTTAATATTACTATTATTACTGAATATTAAGACAGAAATAACAAGGAAAGTGTATAACAGAAGAAAGACTAGTCAATAATTATAATAAAAAAATAGGAAAAATATATTAACAAGCTGTATGTTTGTCTTTTGATATTTGCCATCATCAAAATAATTGCAACAGGGGACCAATGCTGTGTGGAGGTCCCTGGTATGGAAAAGTTAGTGAACCCTGATCTAACCCATCATGTTCTGTACTGTCTAACATAAACAGAAAAAAGTTGCCTGATCACACATTCGCTCAATTAATGTTAATTTTGCACCATAAAAAAATACAAATTGTTAAATATTCTTTCCTTTTTTTACAATAATATTTAATTGTATGTTAACCCTATAAAGCCTGAACCACTAAATAATTGCCAGAAAATTCTTTTTTTAAACTGGAGTGTTTCTTGAACCTGCTGACAGGTATTTTAAAAAATATATATAAAAAAATAGGGATATATGATTCTAATTTGTATAATATTTGATACATCAGTTCTTTTTCTGCAATTTGTTGCTCACAGTTTGTTTTTCTTGAACTAACAAAAACATATAAAACCCAACATTTTTAACCTTTTAAGGCTTTACTTTCTTTTAACATTTTCCTCAAACATGCAAAATATGTTTTTCCATATAACACAACATCGTACATCTGCTGATATGAAGTTTTCACGCAGCAATGACTGATCCACCAGTGGAACCTGCATATACATTTTTGCTATATCTTGTATTTTTGTGCAATTTGTTGTTCTTTTTTTTCTTCTTCAACACATGTGTACATCAGGTTTTTCAGGAAAAAAATATCACACTGATGTATAGGTCTCAAAAACTTGTGTATAAAATATGATACACTTGGCTTTATAGGGTTAATTCAGCATTCAGGAGAATTCAGGAGCATCAGTTGAACTCATATAACCATTTAATTTCTCACCACTCTTCATAAAAGACCAAACACTTCATCATGTTATTATTCAATGAAAGCTTTATTAGCAAAAACACGAGTCATCAACATGACAGTCATGAAGCACAGTCACATCTAGCTGCTGAGCTCCTCACATTACTCTCTAAGTTGTTGTTGTCCAACATTTTACAGCTGTTGTTCTCTGCCACACAAAGCTTTAGTTTCCTCTACAAACATTCAAACTCCTATTGATGAGAGCAGCAGGTGTGTTCCTCCTGCTCCCCACACACAGAGCTGCTGTCCTGGGCTTCAGCCAGCCCCTCTAGCCCTCACACTGGCTCCTGCGGAGGGAGCGGGTCTGGCTGTGGCCATGATGGAGGACCCTGCAGGAGAACAGCTCTCCTTCCATCCAGCGCTCCTGGCTCAGGCTCAGGGTGCTGCTGCTGCTGTAGCGTCCGCTCTTCTCCTCCTCGGAGCTGCTCAGGACCCCCTCTGTCACCTCTGTAGCGTCCACCTCCCAGCTCACCACGGCTCCCTGAGGAGAGTAGCCGCTCAGCAGGCAGACCAGCGTGGCCGAGGCCCCAGAGAGCCGCTCAGAGGAGGGGGGAAGCAGAGAGACTGAGGGCCTGAGCATGGGGCCAGCTGGAGGGGAGAGCAGAGACACACAAGGAGCAGATGAACTTGACTGGAGGACAGACAGCTCAACATGAGACACTTATGAGACATGACAGAGGTCAACACTACTGTGGATGAACTGTGTGCATGATACTGAGATCAGACAGAGGAGAGGAGCCCAGACATGGGAGGAAATGAGGCTTTAACACAGAAAACTACATCATCAAACTTGATGTCATTTAAAGTCATCAATCTTCTTCTGTGGCACTCATCATAAATCACTAATAATTAGACAACATATTGCAACCTGACTAATTTATGAATGTAGCTGAAATATTTAAGAACAAATCTTTGAATTAATTTTTTAATATCTGTTTCAAAATGTGGCAGTAAATAACTTTTTTATTGAAAAAATGTAACATCTGTATCCAGTGAAAGACTTTGTCATCTGTGAGTTTCACTTCCTTTTCACCACTTTAAACTAACGAACTGTGAAGGCAAACTGCAGCGATACTGGATCTACATATAAACTCACTCGTTTGTTTTAAAGGCATTTTAGATTTAATTTAACAACTGTTTGAATGTAAAAGTTAAAAAAGATGATTAAAATACATTGTTTGTTTAAAGCAATAAAATGTTTCTCAGATAAAATATATATCATATTTTGTAGAACACTAATTTAATTGAAAATAAATATTATCAAAATTAAAGTTATTTTCTCTATAATAAGCAATGAAATTATGTAGATTATGACAAGTCAAATCTTTCTTCACAATGAAAATGACAAACTGCGACATCAGTCAAGCCTAATAGATAACAAAAAATATCCACAACAAATAAATTATACAAAATAATTTCAGGTTTTATCACATTATGCTGTAACATTTAAAATAATCTTAAATGTTGTAGAAATTAGAAATCTCTGGTACTTACAGTGAAAGATGAGTTTGGTTCCTCCACCAAAAGTCCTCCACAGTGATACAAACTCATAAAGCGGCCGTACAAAAACCTCCTGCACTGTGAACAAACATCTATCCTCTGAAAACACTCTGTTTTTATGATAAAACTGCAAAAATTAAAGTGATTTAACGTACAAAACGTTTAAACTCGTGTGGCTTGAAATTACTGAGAAAATTAAAGATCATTTTTCATCATTATTGTAACTTTTATATTTGAGACATAAAAACAAACCCGTAAGTATTTATATATTCTAATTTATTTTATATTAGTTTTAAGACTGCAAACAAAAATGTATTTAAAACAAATGTTTACATTTAAATTTAAATGAAAAAAAAAACATTAAAAAGTAAAAAAGCAGTTTCTCATCACCTCTAGGTAAATATAGAAGAATAAATCTTGACATCATACCAACCACAGTGGACACAAACTGATTCCTAAATCCTCAACTGCACTTCTAATATCAATATTTTCTTGTGTTCCATTAAGATGATAGATGGTGTAAATCCAAGCAGTATTCCTCCTGATTTAGTGTCCCACGTTGGCTTCAGTCTGTTGAGAGCAGAGAAATCATTTCCATAGAGAGGAGGCTTTGCATGGTCAGCTGATCCTCCAGTGAACTGAGAAGGTTTATAGTCCTGTGAGTTCAACACTGCAGGACTCAGATCTGTCAGTCAACACAGCAGAAACCACAACCACCATGACTCTCATCACCATCCTCATCTGGACGCTGGCCTGCTGCTGTTTTACAGGTTCATTCACTCAGCAACATTTCAAACATGATGTGCTGCCTTTTCTCTCATTGATTTCTGCTGATAAATGAAGGATTTGTTTGTGTCTGCAGGATGCAGCGGTCAGGTGACTGTGACTCAGCCTGCAGTAAAGACATCTGCTCCAGGATCCACTGTCACTATCAGCTGTAAGACCAGCCGGGCTGTTTACAGATGGTCTGATGGCAGACAGGGTATGCACTGGTATCAACAGAAATCTGGACAGACTCCAAAGCTTCTAATAAAATATGTGAGCACACGTGAATCAGGAACAGCAGCTCGGTTTAGTGGCAGTGGAAGCAGCTCTGATTTCACTTTGACCATCAGTGGAGTTCAGACTGAAGATGCAGCAGTTTATTACTGTTATATTCCCTATGACACAAGTGGCAATGGTGTGTTCACACAGTGATTTGTCGTCGTACAAAAACCTCCCTCAGTCAGACTGCAGAGACACTGAGCTGTTACAGCAGGAACCGACTGCAGCTGCTGAAGAGGAAGAGACTCTGACACAGACCACTGAACACAGAGCTGACAGTCACCTCTACAAGCACTAATAACTTTATTAATAATAGAGATATATTGATGACTTTTAATGGCATTTTAGCCAAAGCGTTTGATGTAGTAAAACCTTAAATAATTCCATGATTCACAGATAATTTCAAGTAGCACATTTTGTTTTTCATGTTGTTCTTCAGTATTTTTCATTGTCATTCGAAGCAGAAAAGCAGTCAAAGAAATATCATCACTTAATAACCAAAGATGATCAAAAGATAGATGTATGTCTAAAGTTTATAAAAAGCATTTTTTCAACACAGATAGAGAAGATCAGATTTATTTGTCCTACCTTGGATAAATAAATTCAGTCCTCACAGCAGCTAAAGGTGTAGGTTCCAAAGATATAAAGATATAAAAATAAAGGAAATAAGACATTATATATATACATTGACAAACATACAATACATACACATTATAAACACAAAATACATCGATGGCTGCTGTTGAGAGTTATTGTTAATATTGCCTATTTTTCTAGAGTAATTCTGTATTGCAGAGATATTACAAATACATATGTGTATATATACTTAAAGGAACATGTGAAGTGACATGGTGATATGATCAGTGCTACATTATGTAAAGAAGAGAAGAGAATGTAAGAGCTGCTGTAACTAGCTGACACTCACACTGCACCATCTTGAAATACTATTTTTATAACAATCAAATCATTTAAAAAGAGTGAAACCAATTGAAATCATCGTACCAGTTAATTCTTTCCAAAAATTAAAATTATGTGGTAAGCTGAAGATTGGAAATTTGCTATACCCTGCCGTAATAATGACAAAAAGGTGACACAAAACAACCACAAAGAGACAAAAACTAACTATAAAAAAAAACCTACAAAGTCCTTCTTGATGCTGGGTTCTCTTGGTCAATAAAGATATTTATACCCAGCACAAATAATGACCACAGGGTGCTACAAAACTACTACAAAGAAACATAAAACAACCAGAAAGAGACAAAGTGACATAAAGAAACCACAAAGAGACACAATGCAACCTTACAGAAGCCCAAAGACCATAAAGAGACTCAAAACTATGAAGTCATGTTTGGTGTTGGGTTATCTTGGTCAATAAAGATATTAATGCACAGTTCTAATAATGACCACAAGGTGACACAAAACAACTTCAAACATTCACAAAACCACTTTAAACCTCTGAAGTCCAGGAGATTTGGGTTCAAATTTGTCAACTTCCTATGCATTAATTTCTGTCTCTGTTTAGCATCTTTCAGTCTGTCCTTACATCATATGCATGGCTCCTTTTTCTCCACACAAACTTGGCAATCGGTCAGATTTTTCATTTTATTTTAATTAACAAATTATAAAGCTGCCAGGAACGCAAAATACAAACAAAAGACACAGGTTTCTATGGAAATGTACCTTTTTTAAAAATTATTTATACACACAAAAAGCGCAGAAATAATAATAAATAATAAAACTACAAAACAGTCTTTTTGCATGTAAATTAAAAATAGTAATAGTATTCATTGTAGAAAGAAAATTCACATTTTGAAAATGGTCTAAAAATATAAATGGCACACTGTGAAAGCTCCTATGATTACACTTTCAACTGGCTTTCTCAGCTTGTCTACATATCATATATAAAAATAAAGTTACTACTGTAAATAAAACATGTGTGTTGTCAATACATAGATGGACTCCAGAGGGTTAAAGAGAAATAAAGTGACCACAAAGAGACACAAAACACCATAAAGAGACTCAAAACTACATTAAAGAGACAAAAAGCCCTGCAGAGTTCTACAACCACAAAGAGAGAAAACTACAAAGACTCTGAGGATCTTGCTCCTCTAATGGAGGGATGGGGGCCCTATTACATGTCTGTGTCCAGGGGCCCACTGTCTCATCATTCTCCCATGATGTGAATGATTCAGATGAATGTACTTCCTCCTGTTTGACACCAGAGGGCAGTATTCATCTTTATGAAGCAGAAACACACAGACAGCTCTCACTGGCATGTGTGTGTCACCCACAGAAGTTCTACTTTGAATATCTGTCGTGCTTCCCTGCACATCAGGGGCTTTTAAGGCCCCAAGTCTTCTGTCAACTAATACATGATTGAATTATTTTCTCTCAAACACACATATACATCCATAATGAAGATGCTGCTGGTTTTCCTGCTGACAGTGGCAGTCCACATTCAGGGTGAGATTCTGATTGATTTGACTGAACATCAAGTGCCAGCTTTTAGTTAGTTTGGTTTTTACGTTGGAACTGTCCTTTATATAATAAATACAGTAGTAATGTTTTATCTTCTTGCAGGATGGCTGCAGGAGACTCTGACATGCACCACTGCTCACCTTCACAGTCCCTGAAACACAACCTTACAGAAACCTGATGAAGTTCAGCCCAGTCAAATGTGGAGTGAAACTCAGATATTCATGTCCCTGAGAGTCAGATTCTGTTCCTCTTTACAGCTCCAGATGTTCACTTATCACACAGTCTTCTTCACTAAGTTAAAAAAAAAAAAGGTTCTGCAACCTGAAATGAATGCAGAAGACATTTCTCTTCTCTTTAAACACTGAATCTAAAGAACACTATGTGACATAAGCTACTGTGTTGCACATTATGAGCAAACAGGTTTTGCATTATGCATTGTAGATGTATTTCTGAGGTGTGCTATATTACAAGTCTCGATTCCAAAAAAATGAGATGCTTAGTAAAACATAAATCAGACAGAATGTGATAAATTCTTTTTCCTTTATGGACATATATTCAATTAAGGAAACTAGAAGATGTTACCTTTCAAATCAAGTCTCATAAATGTAAAAACTGTTATAAACTTTGGCTCAGATTTAATTTTTTGATCCTAACCCTTCCCCTGTTCCTAAACCTGCAGCTTTAAGAGATTAAAGCTGATAACCTTTCAAAGGTCAGAGTAAACTCTGAATTCTGAATTTGATACATTCTGTGTTAATTTACATTTTAATCAGCATCCCAGCTTCTTTGGAATCAGAGTTGTGTATCATGTCAAACTAAAACCAAGACTCAGAGAGTCGACCTTAACAGACAGCATGTTACATTTGTCACCTGTTGTGATTCAGCTGCATGTTGTGTTTCTACCTGTGGTCTTGAAAACTAGCAGGGAAGTCAAAGTGAATCAAACTGTGTAAGATGATATTAGAAAAGTTTTCAGATGAGCTTTAAAGGCTCAAATGATACTCAAGATATGATGAACTGTTGCTTTTCTTGTCTCACAAAAACAGCTGTGATTTCAGGGTTTGGTGTGTCAAGGAACCTGAACAGAGACAGGGGGGAGTGATCCAAATAAAACAGGAAACACAAGACATGGAACATGAATGCAAAATAAAATACTAAACAGACAGTTTATGGAGGCAAAGTCTATAGTATAGCCTGAAATATATTTATGTTATTAGGAACAGGCCTCAACAAATTCCAGAGCTTTAAGATAAAGAGAGCAGAGAGCAGAGAAATCATTTCCATAGAGAGGAGGCTTTGCATGGTCAGCTGATCCTCCAGTGAACTGAGAAGGTTTATAGTCCTGTGAGTTCAACACTGCAGGACTCAGATCTGTCAGTCAACACAGCAGAAACCACAACCACCATGACTCTCATCACCATCCTCATCTGGACGCTGGCCTGCTGCTGCTTCAAAGGTCAGGATTATTTTAAATATAAGATAAGGACATATTGTAATTAGATTTCTAATACAACACCATAGATAAATTAATTATTTAATATAACGCATGACTCTGAAGTGAATTAAAGTCATCTTTTCCCTCTTTCCCTGCAGGATCTAACAGTCAACTGACTGTGACTCAACCTCTCGTAGTAACAAGTCCTCTGGGATCATCAGTCACTTTGACCTGTGAAACAAATCCAGAAGTTATGACATGGACTGATGGATCCAACAGAGTACATTGGTATCAGCAAAAATCTGGAGAAGCTCCCAAGTTAGTTATGAAAAACAGTAAAAATCCTGAAAGTGAGTTTTCTTCTCGATTCTCTGGCAGAGGAAACGGAGCAAACTCTGCTTTGACCATCAGTGGCTTTCAGACTGAAGATGAGGCAGTTTATTACTGTCAGAGATACGATGAAATAAACAGTGCTGTAGTGTTCACACAGTGATTTGTCGTCGTACAAAAACCTCCCTCAGTCAGACTGCAGAGACACTGAGCTGTTACAGCAGGAACCGACTGCAGCTGCTGAAGAGGAAGAGACTCTGACACAGACCACTGAACACAGAGCTGACAGTCACCTCTACAAGCACTAACTACATATTCGTGATAATATATTTATTTAAAAATGCTTTAAAATCTAATGTCACCATGCAATGAAGCCCTTACCCACTGTCTTCCAAGGGGATATACAGTACTGTGCAAAAGTCTGAGGCAGGTGTGATGCTGATGTGGTAAAGGGTGGTCACATTAAATATTGATATGATTTAGATTTTTCTTCTGTTCACTCACTTTGCATTTTAAATTTTTTATGCAGTGATAAAAATAAACTATTAACATTTTTTTGAAAGCATTCTTATTCCACAGTGTTTTTTCACACCTGCCGAAATTTTTTCCACAGTACTTTATGTTTTCTTTATACATGTCTTTTAATACATTTCCATTATAACAGAAGCCACTTAATGTAATGAATAAATAGGCCTGACTGTTAATATTACTATTATTACTGAATATTAAGACAGAAATAACAAGGAAAGTGTATAACAGAAGAAAGACTAGTCAATAATTATAATAAAAAAATAGGAAAAATATATTAACAAGCTGTATGTTTGTCTTTTGATATTTGCCATCATCAAAATAATTGCAACAGGGGACCAATGCTGTGTGGAGGTCCCTGGTATGGAAAAGTTAGTGAACCCTGATCTAACCCATCATGTTCTGTACTGTCTAACATAAACAGAAAAAAGTTGCCTGATCACACATTCGCTCAATTAATGTTAATTTTGCACCATAAAAAAATACAAATTGTTAAATATTCTTTCCTTTTTTTACAATAATATTTAATTGTATGTTAACCCTATAAAGCCTGAACCACTAAATAATTGCCAGAAAATTCTTTTTTTAAACTGGAGTGTTTCTTGAACCTGCTGACAGGTATTTTAAAAAATATATATAAAAAAATAGGGATATATGATTCTAATTTGTATAATATTTGATACATCAGTTCTTTTTCTGCAATTTGTTGCTCACAGTTTGTTTTTCTTGAACTAACAAAAACATATAAAACCCAACATTTTTAACCTTTTAAGGCTTTACTTTCTTTTAACATTTTCCTCAAACATGCAAAATATGTTTTTCCATATAACACAACATCGTACATCTGCTGATATGAAGTTTTCACGCAGCAATGACTGATCCACCAGTGGAACCTGCATATACATTTTTGCTATATCTTGTATTTTTGTGCAATTTGTTGCTCTTTTTTTTCTTCTTCAACACATGTGTACATCAGGTTTTTCAGGAAAAAAATATCACACTGATGTATAGGTCTCAAAAACTTGTGTATCAAATATGATACACTTGGCTTTATAGGGTTAATTCAATCAAATATACAGAGAGAGGAGCATCAGTTGAACTCATATAACCATTTAATTTCTCACCACTCTTCATAAAAGACCAAACACTTCATCATGTTATTATTCAATGAAAGCTTTATTAGCAAAAACACGAGTCATCAACATGACAGTCATGAAGCACAGTCACATCTAGCTGCTGAGCTCCTCACATTACTCTCTAAGTTGTTGTTGTCCAACACTTTACAGCTGTTGTTCTCTGCCACACAAAGCTTTAGTTTCCTCTACAAACATTCAAACTCCTATTGATGAGAGCAGCAGGTGTGTTCCTCCTGCTCCCCACACACAGAGCTGCTGTCCTGGGCTTCAGCCAGCCCCTCTAGCCCTCACACTGGCTCCTGCGGAGGGAGCGGGTCTGGCTGTGGCCATGATGGAGGACCCTGCAGGAGAACAGCTCTCCTTCCATCCAGCGCTCCTGGCTCAGGCTCAGGGTGCTGCTGCTGCTGTAGCGTCCGCTCTTCTCCTCCTCGGAGCTGCTCAGGACCCCCTCTGTCACCTCTGTAGCGTCCACCTCCCAGCTCACCACGGCTCCCTGAGGAGAGTAGCCGCTCAGCAGGCAGACCAGCGTGGCCGAGGCCCCAGAGAGCCGCTCAGAGGAGGGGGGGAAGCAGAGAGACTGAGGGCCTGAGCATGGGGCCAGCTGGAGGGGAGAGCAGAGACACACAAGGAGCAGATGAACTTGACTGGAGGACAGACAGCTCAACATGAGACACTTATGAGACATGACAGAGGTCAACACTACTGTGGATGAACTGTGTGCATGATACTGAGATCAGACAGAGGAGAGGAGCCCAGACATGGGAGGAAATGAGGCTTTAACACAGAAAACTACATCATCAAACTTGATGTCATTTAAAGTCATCAATCTTCTTCTGTGGCACTCATCATAAATCACTAATGATTAGACAACATATTGCAACCTGACTAATTTATGAATGTAGCTGAAATATTTAAGAACAAATCTTTGAATTAATTTTTTAATGTCTGTTTCAAAATGTGGCAGTAAATAACTTTTTTTATTGAAAAAAATGTAACATCTGTATCCAGTGAAAGACTTTGTCATCTGTGAGTTTCACTTCCTTTTCACCACTTTAAACTAACGAACTGTGAAGGCAAACTGCAGCGATACTGGATCTACATATAAACTCACTCGTTTGTTTTAAAGGCATTTTAGATTTAATTTAACAACTGTTTGAATGTAAAAGTTTAAAAAGCCGAATAAAATATGTTGTTTGTTTAGCAATAAAATGTTTCTCAGATAAAATGCACAATCATATTTTGTAGAACACAAATTTAATTGAAAATAAATATTATCAAAATTAAAGATATTTTCTATATAATAAGCAATGAAATTTTTTAGATTATGACAAGTTAAATCTTTCTTCATAATGATAATGACAAACTGAAATCAGTGAAGCCAAATAATAAAAAATATCAACTACAAATAAATTATACAAATTAATTTCAGGTTTTATCACATTTTGTTGTTACAACTAGCATCATTTTTAAGTCGTAGAAATTAAAAATCTCTGGTACTTACAGTGAATGATGAGTTTGGTTCCTCCACCAAAAGTGTACCACAGTGATACAAACTCATTAAGCGGCCGTACAAAAACCTCCTGCACTGTGAACAAACATCTATCCTCTGAAAACATGCTGTTTTTTTGATGAAACTACAAAATTTGAAATGATTTAATGAACATAATGTTTAACTCATGTGACTTGAAATTACTGACAAAATTAAAGATCAATTTTTCATCATTATTGTAACTTTTACAGTTGAGACAAAAAAACAAACCCATAAAAATGTATATTCCAGTTTATTTAATATCAGTTTTATGACTGCAAACAAAAACATGTTCAAACATGTTTACATTTAAAATGAAATGAGAAAAAACATTAAAAAGTTTTAAAAAAAGTAGTTTCTCATCCCCTATATGTAAATATAGAAAAATATTTACATCATACCAACCACAGTGGACACAAACTGATTCCTAAATCCTCAACTGCACTTCTAATATCAATATTTTCTTGTGTTCCATTAAGATGATAGATGGTGTAAATCCAAGCAGTATTCCTCCTGATTTAGTGTCCCACGTTGGCTTCAGTCTGTTGAGAGCAGAGAAATCATTTCCATAGAGAGGAGGCTTTGCATGGTCAGCTGATCCTCCAGTGAACTGAGAAGGTTTATAGTCCTGTGAGTTCAACACTGCAGGACTCAGATCTGTCAGTCAACACAGCAGAAACCACAACCACCATGACTCTCATCACCATCCTCATCTGGACGCTGGCCTGCTGCTGTTTTACAGGTTCATTCACTCAGCAACATTTCAAACATGATGTGCTGCCTTTTCTCTCATTGATTTCTGCTGATAAATGAAGGATTTGTTTGTGTCTGCAGGATGCAGCGGTCAGGTGACTGTGACTCAGCCTGCAGTAAAGACATCTGCTCCAGGATCCCCTGTCACTATCGACTGTAAGACCAGCCAGGATCCTTACAGAGATGGTCATGGATATCGGCTGTCCTGGTACCAGCAGAAATCTGGACAGACTCCAAAGCTTCTAATAAAATTAGTGAGCACACGTGTATCAGGAACAGCAGCTCGGTTTAGTGGCAGTGGAAGCAGCTCTGACTTCACTTTGACCATCAGTGGAGTTCAGACTGAAGATGCAGCAGTTTATTACTGTCAGAGTGCACACTACATAAACAGTGTTTGGTCGTCCACACAGTGATTTGTCGTCGTACAAAAACCTCCCTCAGTCAGACTGCAGAGACACTGAGCTGTTACAGCAGGAACCGACTGCAGCTGCTGAAGAGGAAGAGACTCTGACACAGACCACTGAACACAGAGCTGACAGTCACCTCTACAAGCACTAATAACTTTATATTAATAAATAGACATATATTATGATTTATCCAAGTCATTTAGCTAAAACATATTTCATGGAGAAAATCTTCAATCATTCTATGATTCTCAGCACATTTCCATCATGAAGCACATTTAGTATCTCACGTTCTTCTTCAGTATTTTTCAGTTTTCAATGGAAAAGACAATCAAATAAATATCATCATCGCTTCATAACCAAATATGATTTTCGAAAGATGATCATCTGTCTCACGTTACAAAAACATTTTTTGTGAAAACTCTCCACACTGAGATGTCTCTTATTGTGAAAAGCCTGTCTTGAATGCACCAATCAAACTGAACCAGGATCAGTTTGTTTCATCAAGAAAGAAAGAAAGAAAGAAAGTAAGAAAGAAAGAAAGAAAGAAAGAAAGAAAGAAAGAAAGAAACTTCATCAATCTGTCTGACAGATTCAGTGTTTTACTCAAAATCCTGATCCTCTTGATTGACAGCACAAGTGTTCAATGGTCTGATGGTTGTGTTATAATAATTTGATTATTCTCTATTGTTAAAATGATTTGATTACTCTGCTTCTTTTTTGTGTCTCTCTTTTGTCTCTGTTGTCTGTCTCTGTGTGGTGAAGGTCACTATGCATGCATAATTAACTAAACCTTGGGTGTACTATCTATCTCTATGCATTTATATATTAATCAGGCAATATGATTTTGATACAATGATTATGTTTGTGTGTTAATGTTGGTTTAGAAAACTGTGATTACTTTAATTACATATATTCCATTTGCTTAAACTGATTAAGATTATATAATCACAAAGAATATATTTTATGTTTCATATTTTTTAGACTTTAGAATAACATGAAGACATTTGAAAAATAAGTGGCTCCAAATTATATCTGTAAGACATAACAAGGCAGGAGGTTTTGTTGAATGTTCTGAAGAAGAGGCCAGGTCAGGACTTGATGTGCCGGGCATCAGAAGATTGTCGCCCGGTGACATGACGTGTCCCTGTATTGATTAAAACTGATGAATCAACGGATCAAGAAGGCGGAACTTCCTGGAAGAAATCTACTTTCGTGATTAGTAAACATTGTTAGTATTTAATGGGTTCGAGGGCGAGAGACGGGGTTCAGATTTCACAAACTGAAACCCGTCTGTGTGTATCAGGGACATGTAGAGTGAACCCAGGGATCTCTGTAAAATATTGCACATTTCTTGACGTATTGTAATAAAATTATGTTAAACTGAGAACTTGAACGTCTCCTGCTCATCATTCCCCATCAACGATCTGTGCAGAGAAAATAGGTGAGGATTTTCGGTTGGTGTCAGATTATTCAATTTCAAGATTTCCTCAAGCTATTTTTCTAACAGTTGGTTCAACCCTCAGAGGACTGTTTCATAAAGATGTCTCTTATTGTGAAAAGCCTTTCTTGAATTTCGTAAAAATAAAACTGAACCAGGATCAGTTTGTTTCATCCAGACCAAAGTTCTCAGAGTGACATGTTTGGTTCTTCTTTTAGCACAAAGAGTAAAAACACTTTATGAACTACTTACTAACTTGTGAAGTGACTCGTATCTCAGCTGAAATGTATCAGAGCTGCAGAGGAGTTTTAACGTGTCAGCAGCTGCTGATGGAGGTCACACTGAGGTTCAGGAAACACTTGATGACATTAAACTTAAGATATTTTGGACCAAAAACTGAATAATATCATTTATTTACCCATAAACAGAACTTTGGAGTTAACCACTTAATTGAATTAAAAATGAAAATCCCTTTAATTGGTTATGAGCCTTCAAAGAAACCTTAAACTGTGCAGATAATTCATTAAAACCCTTGAATAGAGAGACAGGATTGGCTCACATTAAAAGCCTGAAAAATATTTTTGAGATTTTAAAAAACAACATTAAATGAAGACATAATGAAGCATGGGAAGTTTCCCAGCATGTAGGGCAGCCTGTGTGGACCTGCATCATGTTTTCTCCACTGGAAGGCTGAACTACAGGACACTTTATTATATTTTATCTGCCACAGGAGCATCCAAGAGGAGTTTTGTTAAAACTTGTTGTGACCCACCTGAGTCCACCAGTGTCACAGCTGAAGCATCTCTGATTAACAGATTGATGTCCTGATCCTGATTAAAGTGAAGGAGCCAATACAAAATCAATCTCATGTCAGTATGAAGTTGTTGTGAACCTGGACAGCCAGCAGAGGGCAGCCTGCATCTATTTATGAGCACAAAGGCCTTTTGGGAAACTTTGTTCAGACAGAAACAGCAGAGAGACGAGGAACAGAAAGTCAAAAGTTTCTCCATGTTCTTCATCAGTCCACAGGGAGATGTAGCCTCTACTTACTCCACCTCATCTCTCCCTTTCTGTTTCACAAGGACAGCTGGCCACTAAAGTATGTTTGCATGATTTGATGCTTCACTGCTCCTCAGAGTTTTAAGTTCTTCTGTCACACAGAGTCTGAACTGTTTTCATGCACTCACACTGAAAACTGCATCAGGATGATGTTTCCAGTGACTCTGATTGTCATGTTGGGTTTTCTGACTCAGGGTGAGAGACTGAAAATGGATCAGACATTTTAGGAGAATTTCTTGTGTGGTGCAGTTTCTGTTTTCATCTTTCTGCTTTTATCATTTAAACTGCTGTCACATGTTGTTGGTGTTCAAACATTTCTTCTCAAGGTCACATTTCATTTCTCATTTCAGAGTCTTCTGCCAACAACTTTCTGACTCAGACTGACAAATCCAAGTCTGTTAGTCTCGGAGGGACTGTGACCATCAGCGCCACAGGGAGTTCAAATATTGGTTCGCGTCTCAGTTGGTACCTTCAGAAACCTGGACAGGCTCCCAAACTTCTTATATATTCTGCATCAACTCTAAACTCAGGAACCCCGTCTCGATTCAGTGGCAGCAGATCTGGTTCTCAGTACACTTTAACCATCAGTGGTGTTCAGGATGAAGATGTTGGAGATTATTACTGTCTAGGTGTTCATAGTGCTGATGCGTTCACACAGTGATTTGTAGCCGTACAAAAACCTCCCTCAGTGTGACTGAAGTGAAACGGCCTGCTGCAGGTGCAGAGGGTTGGTGAAGAGACTGTGATGAGGATAACTGGTCCAGTGAACACAACACAAGAGTCATCAAGCAGAACCACAAAGAATCTAAATAAAACTGAAACACACTCACACACGATCTCCCACATACAGTTTTAAACTTATATTCTTGTCAGTTTATTCAGTCTCTTTATGAGTAGGCTGGGAAAGTTAAATTCATGCTACACTACAGCCACTGATATTAAATATGTTTAAACGTTTCTCTAAAAATAGTTTCATAAAACAATCTAAAATGACAACAGACCAAAGAGAAAAATCCTGTCTCCTGTACTATCAGCTTTAATATAATATCAGGTATGATACTGAGATGATCAAGAAGTTATTTTTCATCATGAATATATTATAAAAGAAACACAAAGACACTGACTCATTATAATCCACAGTTTTATTCAGTGATAGTTTAATGTTCATGCCACATTTCTGATGAATGAATCGTTTCTCTTGGACTAAAACCGATAAAGTTGATTTTAACGATGATAAAGAAGAACATGCAGAAGATCAGTATGAGAAAGCAACATGCACACTTAAACACTGAGCAGAGAGCTGTGAAACGTGCAGAAATATGTGAAGAGAGGAGATCTGTAGCTTGATGAAGATCTCTATGAAAGAAGCAGCATCATTTCCAGACAGGAAGTGTTGCTGAAGCTCTACTCTGAGCAGCGCTCAGGGTCCAGGCTTTGAGTGACAGGGCTCTGTCCATTCAGACTGGCCTCACAGCTCACTGAGCCCGCCTTCCTCCACTGGTCTGCAGGGAGGATCAGGGTGCTGCTCCAGCTGTAGTGGCCGTCCCTCCCCAGGGCCTCCAGGCTGTGTGACTCCCCTGAGGAGAGGCTGCTGCCCCCCACCTTCCAGCCCAGCCTCCAGGCTGAGGGGAAGCCCCCGCTGGCCAGACACACCAGTGTGGCACTGCCCTGCTGCAGCTGCTCTCTGGAGGGGGGGAGGACGCTCAGGGTGGGCCGCACCACACCCACTGGAGGAGAGAGAGGGGGGAGAAAAGACAGAGGAATGAGAGTGAAGGCTTGGTGAGAAAGAAACATCACATTCTGCTCATTTCTTACATTTCATCAAATCAAACACAAGAAGTCATAAATCACTCAGTATCACACCATCAGACACAGGATTCAAGTGGAAATGCAACTAAAAAGGTTGATTGATAATGATTATTGATGACATCTTCACATGTCTTTCATAATGTGTGACAGAGAATAACTGCTCCCTGTGATGATTTTCTTCTGTTTAAACTGACAGAGCTGAAACTCTCATGTGAATACAGTTAAAACCTTTGTCATCTGTCTCTTTCACTTCCTTTTCACTACATGTCAAATGAACCGTGAACACAAAGAGAAGCTGCTTTTACTGATAAAATCATCTTTGTTTTCAACATGAATCCCCGTTATAAATTTAATTAAATTAATTATTTGATATTTTCAAAATTAAAAAAAATTATAATACATATTTTTATGATATGAAGTAATAAACAAACATTTTTTTTCCTTTTTAAACACATTCAAGGAGGTACAAATTCAAAGTTAGTAATAAAAATATAGCTTTAAAATATTTATATATATTTCCTGTATATTAAAATGTAATTTTACATGCAATACTGAATGAATACTAATCTCTGCAAAGCTTCTTCTCAGTTTGTGAGATCAGTTTGATAAAACAACAAAAAATATCAACAACATAAAACACTGAACTTGATCACATTTCATTAAATACTTGATTAAAAAGTTATAGTATCTGTTTGTTGTATGAAATAAAAATCTCTGGTACTTACAGTCAACGATGAGTTTGGTTCCTCCACCAAAAGTGTACCACAGTGATACAAACTCATTAAGCGGCCGTACAAAAACCTCCTGCACTGAGAACAAACATCTATCCTCTGAAAACACTCTGTTTTTATCATAAAACTGCAAAAATTAAACTGATTTAATGTACAAAACATTTTAATTTATGTGGCTTGAAATTTCATACAAAATAAAAGATCATTTTCATCATTATTGTAACTTTTTAGTTGAGACATAAAAACAAACCCGTAAAATAGTTATATATTCTAATTTATTTTATATCAGTTGTAAGACTGCAAACAAGAACATGTTCAAACAAATGTTTAAATTTAAATTTGAATGAGAAAAACCTTTAAAAAGTGAAAAATCAGTTTCTCATCCCCTATAGGTAAATATAGAACAATAAATATTGACATCATACCAACCACAGTGGACACAAACTGATTCCTAAATCCTCAACTGCACTTCTAATATCAATATTTTCTTGTGTTCCATTAAGATGATAGATGGTGTAAATCCAAGCAGTATTCCTCCTGATTTAGTGTCCCACGTTGGCTTCAGTCTGTTGAGAGCAGAGAAATCATTTCCATAGAGAGGAGGCTTTGCATGGTCAGCTGATCCTCCAGTGAACTGAGAAGGTTTATAGTCCTGTGAGTTCAACACTGCAGGACTCAGATCTGTCAGTCAACACAGCAGAAACCACAACCACCATGACTCTCATCACCATCCTCATCTGGACGCTGGCCTGCTGCTGTTTTACAGGTTCATTCACTCAGCAACATTTCAAACATGATGTGCTGCCTTTTCTCTCATTGATTTCTGCTGATAAATGAAGGATTTGTTTGTGTCTGCAGGATGCAGCGGTCAGGTGACTGTGACTCAGCCTGCAGTAAAGACATCTGCTCCAGGATCCACTGTCACTATCAGCTGTAAGACCAGCCAGGCTGTTTACAGAGATGGTAATGGATATTATATGCACTGGTATCAACAGAAATCTGGACAGACTCCAAAGCTTCTAATAAAATTAGTGAGCACACGTGAATCAGGAACAGCAGCTCGGTTTAGTGGCAGTGGAAGCAGCTCTGACTTCACTTTGACCATCAGTGGAGTTCAGACTGAAGATGCAGCAGTTTATTACTGTTTTATGTCCCACGACACAAGTGGCAATGGTGTGTTGACACAGTGATTTGTCGTCGTACAAAAACCTCCCTCAGTCAGACTGCAGAGACACTGAGCTGTTACAGCAGGAACCGACTGCAGCTGCTGAAGAGGAAGAGACTCTGACACAGACCACTGAACACAGAGCTGACAGTCACCTCTACAAGCACTAATAACTTTATATTTTAATAAATATACTCATTTATGATTTATTAAAGCAATTAAGCTTAAGCCTTTTGATGTAGAAACTTGAATCATTCTATGATTCTCAGCACATTTCAATCATGAAGCAAACTTAGTTTTTCTTCATATTTTCTCATTTTCATTTGAATGGAAAAGGCAAAGAAACAATCATTTCCTAGTAATCAAAGATTATCAAAACATAGCCGTATCTATGAAGTTCCCAAAAACAATATTTTTAGTTAAAAGTCTCTATCAAAAAAAAAGATAAGATGAGACTTTAATTTTCCCACTTTGTGAAAATTCATACAGATATATACATAAAAAATAAAATTAACACATTATTAATATACATAAACATACAAACACTACATACACATTATATACATATGATACATACACAGCTGCTGTTGAGCATTATTGTCAATATTGCATATATCTGTATATATATATATATATATATATGTAAAGGAATTTGTGAAGTGACATGGTGATATGATCAGTGCTACATGATGTAAAGAAGAGAAGAGAGTGTAAGAGCTGCTGTAACTAGCTGACACTCACACTCAAGATGTTCCATCTTGAAATACTATTTTTATAACAATTAAATCCTTTAAAAAGAGTAAAATCAGTTGAAGTTATCATACCAGTTAATTTCTGAACTCTGTCCACAGTTTAAAACTATGTGGTAAGCTGAAAAATGGAAATTTGCAAGTTTCAATCATGATTGTGTTTAATAAAGAGTCCTGATAGATTAACTGGCAGAGATAATGATTCTGGAGGTTGAAAGTTCACATCCCACCAATGCACATTCATTTTAGTTTTTTTTTTGTCTATTTGTTTTTTCTTCTTTCTCATTTCTACCCTCAGAGGACTGTTTCATAAAGATGTCTCTTATTGTGAAAGGCCTGTATTGAATGCACCAAACAAACTGAACCAGGATCAGTCTGTTTATCAAGACCAAAGTTCTCAGAGTGACATGTTTGGTTCTTCTTTTAGCACAAAGAGTAAAAACACTTTATAAACTTGAACTGAACTACAGGACACTTTATTATATTTTATCTGCCACAGGAGCATCCACATCACATAAGCTTTTTGTGATTTACTGCAAGCAAAACAATACAAATAGTTATTTTTTATAACCTGGACACAAAAAAAGATCAAGTGCAGGTTTTGCAAATTTAATCTAAGAAGGTTTGATTCTTCTTGGTTCTGTTTTATTTTGCTCAATAAGATTTCTGATACCCTGCCCTAATAATGACAACAAGGTGACACAAAACAACCACAAAGAGACACAAAACTACAAACTCCTTCTTGATGCTGGGTTATCTTGGTCAATAAAGATATTTATACCCAGAACAAATAATGACCACAGGGTGCTACAAAACTACTACAAAGAAACATAAAACAACCAGAAAGAGACAAAGTGACATAAAGAAACCACAAAGAGATACAATGCAACCTTACAGAAGCCCAAAGACCATAAAGAGACTCAAAACTATGAAGTCATATTTGGTGTTGGGTTATCTTGGTCAATAAAGATATTAATGCACATTTCTAATAATGACCACAAGGGGATACAAAACAACTTCAAACATTCACAAAACCACTTCAAAGAGAAATAAAGTGACCACAAAGAGACACAAAACACCATAAAGAGAATCAAAACTACATTAAAGAGACAAAAAGCCCTGCAGAGTTCTACAACCACAAAGAGAGCTCCAGATGTTCACTTATCACACAGTCTTCTTCACTGACTAAAAATAAATTAATGCAGCGCCCGAAATGAATGCAGAAGACATTTCTCTTCTCTTTAAACACTGAATCTAAAGAACACTATGTGACATAAGCTACTGTGTTGCACATTATGAGCAAACAGGTAGTGCATTATGCATTGTAGATGTATTTCTGAGGTGTTCTATATTACAAGTCCTGATTCAAAAAACATTGGGATGCTTAGTAAAATATAAATCAGACAGAATGTCATAAATTCTTTATCCTTTGTGAAATATATTCAATTAAGGAAACTAGATGTTACCTTTGAAATCAAGTCTCATAAATGTATAAATTGTTATAAACTTTGGCTCAGATTTAATTTTTTGATCCTAACCCTTCCCCTGTTCCTAAACCTGCAGCTTTAAGATATTAAAGCTGATAACCTTTCATGCTGGTAAAAGTAAACTGAATTCTGAATTTGATACATTCTGTGTTAATTTACATTTTACACAGCGTCCCAGCTTCTTTGGAATCAGAGTTGTTTATCATGTCAAACTAAAATCAAGACTCAGAGAGTCGACCTTAACAGACAGCATGTTACATTTGTCACCTGTTGTGATTCAGCTGCATGTTGTGTTTCTACCTGTGGTCTTGAAAACTAGCAGGGAAGTCAAAGTGTATCAAACTGTGCTAGATGATATTAGAAAAGTTTTCAGATGAGCTTTAAAGGCCCAAATGATACTCAAGATATGATGAACTGTTGCTTTTCTTGTCTCACAAAAACAGCTGTGATTTCAGGGTTTGGGGTGTCAAGGAACCTGAACAGAGACAGGGGGGAGTGATCCAAATAAAACAGGAAACACAAGACATGGAACATGAAGGCAAAATAAAATACTAAACAGAGAGTTTATGGAGGCAAAGTCTATAGTATAGCCTGAAATATATTTATGTTATTAGGAACAGGCCTCAACAAATTCCAGAGCTTTAAGATAAAGAGAGCAGAGAGCAGAGAAATCATTTCCATAGAGAGGAGGCTTTGCATGGTCAGCTGATCCTCCAGTGAACTGAGAAGGTTTATAGTCCTGTGAGTTCAACACTGCAGGACTCAGATCTGTCAGTCAACACAGCAGAAACCACAACCACCATGACTCTCATCACCATCCTCATCTGGACGCTGGCCTGCTGCTGCTTCAAAGGTCAGGATTATTTTAAATATAAGATAAGGACATATTGTAATTCGATTTCTAATACAACACCATAGATAAATTAATTATTTAATATAACACATGACTCTGAAGTGAATTAAAGTCATCTTTTCCCTCTTTCCCTGCAGGATCTAACAGTCAACTGACTGTGACTCAACCTCTCGTAGTAACAAGTCCTCTGGGATCATCAGTCACTTTGACCTGTGAAACAAACCCAGAAGTTAAGTCATGGTCTGATGGATCCAACAGAGTACATTGGTATCAGCAGAAACCTGGAGAAGCTCCCAAGTTAGTTATGAAAAACAGTAAAAATCCTGAAAGTGAGTTTTCTTCTCGATTCTCTGGCAGAGGAAACGGAGCAAACTCTGCTTTGACCATCAGTGGCTTTCAGACTGAAGATGAGGCAGTTTATTACTGTCAGAGATACGATGAAATAAACAGTGTTTGGTCGTCCACACAGTGATTTGTCGTCGTACAAAAACCTCCCTCAGTCAGACTGCAGAGACACTGAGCTGTTACAGCAGGAACCGACTGCAGCTGCTGAAGAGGAAGAGACTCTGACACAGACCACTGAACACAGAGCTGACAGTCACCTCTACAAGCACTAACTACATATTCATGATAATATATTTATTTAAAAATGCTTTAAAATCTAATGTCACCATGCAATGAAGCCCTTACCCACTGTCTTCCAAGGGGATATACAGTACTGTGCAAAAGTCTGAGGCAGGTGTGATGCTGATGTGGTAAAGGGTGGTCACATTAAATATTGATATGATTTAGATTTTTCTTCTGTTCACTCACTTTGCATTTTAAATTTTTTATGCAGTGATAAAAATAAACTATTAACATTTTTTTGAAAGCATTCTTATTCCACAGTGTTTTTCACACCTGCCGAAATTTTTTCCACAGTACTTTATGTTTTCTTTATACATGTCTTTTAATACATTTCCATTATAACAGAAGCCACTTAATGTAATGAATAAATAGGCCTGACTGTTAATATTACTATTATTACTGAATATTAAGACAGAAATAACAAGGAAAGTGTATAACAGAAGAAAGACTAGTCAATAATTATAATAAAAAAATAGGAAAAATATATTAACAAGCTGTATGTTTGTCTTTTGATATTTGCCATCATCAAAATAATTGCAACAGGGGACCAATGCTGTGTGGAGGTCCCTGGTATGGAAAAGTTAGTGAACCCTGATCTAACCCATCATGTTCTGTACTGTCTAACATAAACAGATAAAAGTTGCCTGATCACACATTCGCTCAATTAATGTTAATTTTGCACCATAAAAAAATACAAATTGTTAAATATTCTTTCCTTTTTTTACAATAATATTTAATTGTATGTTAACCCTATAAAGCCTGAACCACTAAATAATTGCCAGAAAATTCTTTTTTTAAACTGGAGTGTTTCTTGAACCTGCTGACAGGTATTTTAAAAATATATATAAAAAAATAGGGATATATGATTCTAATTTGTATAATATTTGATACATCAGTTCTTTTTGTGCAATTTGTTGCTCACAGTTTGTTTTTCTTGAACTAACAAAAACATATAAAACCCAACATTTTTAACCTTTTAAGGCTTTACTTTCTTTTAACATTTTCCTCAAACATGCAAAATATGTTTTTCCATATAACACAACATCATATATCTGCTGATATGAAGTTTTCACGCAGCAATGACTGATCCACCAGTGGAACCTGCATATACATTTTTGCTATATCTTGTATTTTTGTGCAATTTGTTGCTCTTTTTTTTCTTCTTCAACACATGTATACATCAGGTTTTTAAGGAAAAAAATATCACACTGATGTATAGGTCTCAAAAACTTGTGTATCAAATATGATACACTTGGCTTTATAGGGTTAATTCAATCAAATATACAGAGAGAGGAGCATCAGTTGAACTCATATAACCATTTAATTTCTCACCACTCTTCATAAAAGACCAAACACTTCATCATGTTATTATTCAATGAAAGCTTTATTAGCAAAAACACGAGTCATCAACATGACAGTCATGAAGCACAGTCACATCTAGCTGCTGAGCTCCTCACATTACTCTCTAAGTTGTTGTTGTCCAACAATTTACAGCTGTTGTTCTCTGCCACACAAAGCTTTAGTTTCCTCTACAAACATTCAAACTCCTATTGATGAGAGCAGCAGGTGTGTTCCTCCTGCTCCCCACACACAGAGCTGCTGTCCTGGGCTTCAGCCAGCCCCTCTAGCCCTCACACTGGCTCCTGCGGAGGGAGCGGGTCTGGCTGTGGCCATGATGGAGGACCCTGCAGGAGAACAGCTCTCCTTCCATCCAGCGCTCCTGGCTCAGGCTCAGGGTGCTGCTGCTGCTGTAGCGTCCGCTCTTCTCCTCCTCGGAGCTGCTCAGGACCCCCTCTGTCACCTCTGTAGCGTCCACCTCCCAGCTCACCACGGCTCCCTGAGGAGAGTAGCCGCTCAGCAGGCAGACCAGCGTGGCCGAGGCCCCAGAGAGCCGCTCAGAGGAGGGGGGAAGCAGAGAGACTGAGGGCCTGAGCATGGGGCCAGCTGGAGGGGAGAGCAGAGACACACAAGGAGCAGATGAACTTGACTGGAGGACAGACAGCTCAACATGAGACACTTATGAGACATGACAGAGGTCAACACTACTGTGGATGAACTGTGTGCATGATACTGAGATCAGACAGAGGAGAGGAGCCCAGACATGGGAGGAAATGAGGCTTTAACACAGAAAACTACATCATCAAACTTGATGTCATTTAAAGTCATCAATCTTCTTCTGTGGCACTCATCATCAATCACTAATAATTAGACAACATATTGCGACCTGACTAATTTTTGAATGTAGCTAAAATATTAAATAACTAACCTTTGAATTAATTTTTAATATCTGCTTCAAAATGTGGCAGTAAATAACTTTTTATTGAAAAAATGTAACATCTGTATCCAGTGAAGGACTTTGTCATCTGTGAGTTTCACTTCCTTTTCACCACTTTAAACTAACGAACTGTGAAGGCAAACTGCAGCGATACTGGATCTACATATAAACTCACTCGTTTGTTTTAAAGGCATTTTAGATTTAATTGAACAACTCTTTGAATGTAAAAGTAAAAAAAATAATAATTTCAAGTTATATTTTAGCATTAAAAATATTCTCCTGTAAATTGTAAAACATATTTTGATTGAACAATATATCATGAAAACTAGATATGAGAAAATTAAAATCGTTTGAGATATAATTAACAATGAAATGATGTAGAATATGAAAAGAAAAACATTATTCCTGCACAATATTTATATCAAACTGTGACATCAGTTAAGCCTAAGAGATAAAAAAAAATATCCACAACAAATAAATTATACAAAATAATTCCAGGTTTTATCACATAATGTATACATAACCTATATATTTTTAAGATTTTGAAATTAGAAATTTTCAAAATTTCAAAAAGAGAAGCTGCTTTTACTGGTAAAATCATGTTTGTTTTCAACATGAATCCCCGTTATAAATTTAATTCAATTAATTATTTGATATTTTAAAAATAAAAACAAAATTATAATACATACTTTTATGATTTGAAGTATTAAATAAACATTTTTCCTTTTTAAAATCATTCAAGAATGTACAAATTCAAAGTAAGTAATGAAAATATAGCATTGAAATATTTATATATATTTGCTGTATATTAAATTGTAACTTTACATGCAATACTGAATTAATACTAATCTCTGCAAAGCTTCTTCTCAGACTGTGAAGTCAGTTTGATGAAATAACAAAAAAAATCACAAAAATAAAAACACTGAACTTGACCACATTTCATTAAATACTTGATTAAAAAGTCATAGTATCTGTTTGTTGTATGAAATAAAAATCTCTGGTACTTACAGTCAACGATGAGTTTGGTTCCTCCACCAAAAGTCCACCACAGTGATACAAACTCATTAAGCGGCCGTACAAAAACCTCCTGCACTGTGAACAAACATCTATCCTCTGAAAACACTCTGTTTTTATGATAAAACTGCAAAAATTAAAATGATTTGACGTACAACATGTTTTAACTCATGTGGCTTGAAATGACTGACAAAATTCAAGATTCATTTTCATCATTATTGTAACTTTTACAGTTGAGACAGAAAAACAACCCCGTAAAATGTTTATATTTTCCAAATGTATTGAGTTGTGAGTTGTAGGACTGGAAACTAAAATATGCTCAAACAAATGTTTTAATTTAAATTTAAATGAGAAAAAAAGATTAAAAAGATAAAAGGCAATTTCTCATCTCCCTTTGGGAAAATATAGAAAAATAAATATTAACATCATACCAACCACAGTGGACACAAACTGATTCCTAAATCCTCGACTGCACTTCTAATATCAATATTTTCTTGTGTTCCATTAAGATGATGGATGGTGTAAATCCAAGCAGTATTCCTCCTGATTTAGTGTCCCACATTGGCTTCAGTCTGTTGAGAGCAGAGAAATCATTTCCATAGAGAGGAGGCTTTGCATGGTCAGCTGATCCTCCAGTGAACTGAGAAGGTTTATAGTCCTGTGAGTTCAACACTGCAGGACTCAGATCTGTCAGTCAACACAGCAGAAACCACAACCACCATGACTCTCATCACCATCCTCATCTGGACGCTGGCCTGCTGCTGTTTTACAGGTTCATTCACTCAGCAACATTTCAAACATGATGTGCTGCCTTTTCTCTCATTGATTTCTGCTGATAAATGAAGGATTTGTTTGTGTCTGCAGGATGCAGCGGTCAGGTGACTGTGACTCAGCCTGCAGTAAAGACATCTGCTCCAGGATCCACTGTCACTATCAGCTGTAAAACCAGCCAGGCTGTTTACAGAGATAGCAATGGAGATTATATGCACTGGTATCAGCAGAAATCTGGACAGCCTCCAAAGCTTCTAATAAAATTTGTGAGCACACGTGAATCAGGAACAGCAGCTCGGTTTAGTGGCAGTGGAAGCAGCTCTGACTTCACTTTGACCATCAGTGGAGTTCAGACTGAAGATGCAGCAGTTTATTACTGTCAGAGTTTCCACAGTGGCCCAGTGTTCACACAGTGATTTGTCGTCGTACAAAAACCTCCCTCAGTCAGACTGCAGAGACACTGAGCTGTTACAGCAGGAACCGACTGCAGCTGCTGAAGAGGAAGAGACTCTGACACAGACCACTGAACACAGAGCTGACAGTCACCTCTACAAGCACCAATCACTTCATATATGAAATAAAAAGACACTTTTCATTATTAATTATTTAAGCAATTTAGCTAAACCTTTATTTTAGATTAACTTTACTCACCCATGATTCTGATTTCAGTCATGACGTGATATAAGTTTTTGACATAGTTCTTCAAAAATGTTCTCTTTTCATTAGAAGTGGAAACAGCAGCACAAAGAAATATAATCATCTCTTAATAACCAAAGATGATTTTAAAATATCAAACACTTCTAAATCTAAAGGGATTTTTTTATATTGGCAAGAAACAAATAATTTGCAGTGCACTCTGCTCGGGCCAGTTCATCGCTACTTGCAGCTTTAATTTATCTTGCTTTAAGAGTTAATTTCTACGGAAGCCCTAAACGGCCATGCATTCATATATTTTTTTCCCTCCGTTTTCTCGTGATAACGAGTTAATTTAATTTGTTTCTCGAGATCTTGAAAAAAAATTATCTCGTTATCTTGGGAAAAGACAGTTGTTTTCCTGAGATAACAAGATAATTTTCTCGAGATCTGTAGTCCAGACGCATAGCCAGTAATGGGCCTAGGCGGCACTGGCCCGCCCATTTTACTCACTGGCCCACCCAGCCAAGTTTGATAAAAACATATTTTGTTACAAAAAAATATAAACATGTATGTAAGAAAGGAAATAAATGTATAATTGTATTTGTAACCCTGCCCGTGTGGGATGAGCCTCTCCACACCCTGGAACTCTTGACACAAGCTGTCGTCATCTCCAAACTTGACTACTGTAACGCCCTCCTGACAGGCCTGTTAGCCTGCACAGTAAAACCGCTTCAGATGATCCAGAACGCGGCGGTGCGCCTGGTCTACAACCAGCCAAAAAGGTCACATGTCAAACCGCTGCTCATTGAGCTCCACTGGCTACCTGTTGCAGCCCGCATCAAATTCAGATCTCTAATGTTCGCCTACAAAGTTGTCTCCGGTACTGCTCCTACCTACCTGAACGCCCTGATTCAGACATATGCTACCTCACGACCGTTGCGCTCTTCCAATGAACGGCGCCTGGCTCTGCCCCCCGTTGGTCCAAAGCAATCCAGACTCTTTGCACTTCTTGTTCCCCGCTGGTGGAACACACTACCAGTTCCTACCAGAGCAGGGGCGTCCCTCTCTACCTTTAAAAACCTCCTGAAGACCCAGCTCTTCAGAGAGCATCTTCTCTCCTAGCACCACACAATAATTCTACTCCTTAAAGAATCCTCACTAGCACTTATTGATGCACTAATGGCTCTTACTGCACTATACCTTCATTGTTTTATTTTTTCTTCCTATAAGTCGCTTTGGATAAAAGCGTCTGCTGAATGACTAAATGTAAACTCTGCGTTGTGTTGTTTATGATGATGTAGGGCGGAGGAGGGACCAGTCGGACACGGGTGGTCGTTATATTTGCGGCTCGGACCGCGTCGTGCTTTATTTCTCACAACGGCTGGCAGCTCAACCTTAAACAGGACAAGTAAACACTGGCGTGAGACAACAGAAAGTCTAAAGGCTGGTGTTGTGTCCTTACTGGTTTCCACACTAACTGGTTGCCGTAGGCTATGATCTGCGCATTTTCTGTTACGCATGAGCTGTCTGTGGTACTGAAACAACAATCGCCGTTAATGTGAGAATTCTGTCTGATGCAGGTCTATGTTATGCTATGTGTTAACACCTGATCTACTGTTTGGGTTCATCTGTACAATAAAATGATTATCTTATCTTATCTTATCTTATCTTATCTTATCTTATCTTTTTTCTTATCTTTTCTTATCTTGACTAGGTAGAACATTTCCCTTGAATCTGAGGAGCTCCTGAGTTCCCTAAGAAGCCCTTAGTAGTGAGACAGGATTCTCTCACATTAGCCCAGCAAATGTTTCTTAGGGTTTAAAAACAACTTTAAATGAAGACATAATGAAGCATGGGACGTTTCCCAGCATGTAGGGCAGCCTGTGTGGACCTGCATCATGTTTTCTCCACTGGAAGGCTGAACTACAGGACACTTTATTATATTTTATCTGCCACAGGAGCATCCTAGAGGAGATTTATTCAAACTTGTTGTGACCCACCTGAGTCCACCAGTGTCACAGCTGAAGCATCTCTGATTAACAGATTGATGTCCTGATCCTGATTAAAGTGAAGGAGCCAATACAAAATCAATCTCATGTCAGTATGAAGTTGTTGTGAACCTGGACAGCCAGCAGAGGGCAGCCTGCATCTATTTATGAGCACAAAGGCCTTTTGGGGAACTTTGTTCAGACAGAAACAGCAGAGAGACGAGGAACAGAAAGTCAAAAGTTTCTCCATGTTCTTCATCAGTCCACAGGGAGATGTAGCCTCTACTTACTCCACCTCATCTCTCCCTTTCTGTTTCACAAGGACAGCTGGCCACTAAAGTATGTTTGCATGACTTAAAAATATTTACTGCTTATTCTTATTCCTCAGTATTCCTCCTGATTTAGTGTCCCACGTTGGCTTCAGTCTGTTGAGAGCAGAGAAATCATTTCCATAGAGAGGAGGCTTTGCATGGTCAGCTGATCCTCCAGTGAACTGAGAAGGTTTATAGTCCTGTGAGTTCAACACTGCAGGACTCAGATCTGTCAGTCAACACAGCAGAAACCACAACCACCATGACTCTCATCACCATCCTCATCTGGACGCTGGCCTGCTGCTGTTTTACAGGTTCATTCACTCAGCAACATTTCAAACATGATGTGCTGCCTTTTCTCTCATTGATTTCTGCTGATAAATGAAGGATTTGTTTGTGTCTGCAGGATGCAGCGGTCAGGTGACTGTGACTCAGCCTGCAGTAAAGACATCTGCTCCAGGATCCACTGTCACTATCAGCTGTAAGACCAGCCAGGCTGTTTACAGAGATAGTACTCTTGGAGATTTAATGCACTGGTATCAACAGAAATCTGGACAGACTCCAAAGCTTCTAATAAAATTAGTGAGCACACGTGAATCAGGAACAGCAGCTCGGTTTAGTGGCAGTGGAAGCAGCTCTGACTTCACTTTGACCATCAGTGGAGTTCAGACTGAAGATGCAGCAGTTTATTACTGTAAGAGTGTACGCGGTGGCCCAGTGGTCACACAGTGATTTGTCGTCGTACAAAAACCTCCCTCAGTCAGACTGCAGAGACACTGAGCTGTTACAGCAGGAACCGACTGCAGCTGCTGAAGAGGAAGAGACTCTGACACAGACCACTGAACACAGAGCTGACAGTCACCTCTACAAGCACCAACTACATATTCACTCTAATATATTGCACTAATATATTCTGACCTATTTTCATCAAGTTAACAAGAAGTTAACAGAAGAAGAAAACTATTTCATACTTTAGACCTCTAACCTTCTGTCCTCAGAATTTAAGGTAGTGAAACATGAAACATGTTTGCATATTATTTTTATTCCAACGTGTTGATTTTCCACAGATAGAAGTCTCAGTACAGAATTTAGATTGATTTAATTAAATAAAGTATTTACTTAAGTGCTGTACCTATGTATTTTTTTAAGTTAAGTTTTACATTTAATGTATCTCTTTGTAATTTTTGATGATGAATTCTACTGATTTTGCTTACCTACGACTTTACCTTTAGCGCCACATTTTTAGCAAAATGTCTGACAAACATGCTCAGGTATTCATGGTAGACAGAAGACATATTCCAGTCATTTATGTTATCCCATAATGACAATAATGATTCCTGCAACAAAACGTCGGTTGATGATTCTCTGTAGTGTCATAACTACGAACAACACCTTTCCACATTTAAATAAAAATAAAAATGGACTGTAGCTTCAGTCTGTGAGAGTGTCTGTGTGTTGCTCTAAAACGGCACAATTTGGGGGTAATTTTGGTGTTTATAGCTACGTAATAATGACAGTCACCTCAACATGCAAAAACTTTAATAACTTAATATAAAAAAAACTTTATCATCTTATAAAATCACATACATAACATATCATGTTGTGTCTCTATTTCCTCTCAGCTAAACAGACAAATGTTGCTTGATCACATATTTGAGTCATGATTTCTGACACGTGAAGAATCTCTGTCACGACACTGTTCATGTTTTTTCATCTTTTCATAAGATCATATTATACTATTGTATAATATATCTTCAATTAACTATTTGAAAAGGAGAGGCTTGTCCATCTCAATGATTAATTATCAGGTTTTAATCTTCCACCACAACATTTAACTTCTCACCACTCTTCATAAAAGACCAAACACTTCATCATGTTATTATTCAGTGAAAGCTTTATTAGCAAAAACACGAGTCATCAACATGACAGTCATGAAGCACAGTCACATCTAGCTGCTGAGCTCCTCACATTACTCTCTAAGTTGTTGTTGTCCAACACTTTACAGCTGTTGTTCTCTGCCACACAAAGCTTTAGTTTCCTCTACAAACATTCAAACTCCTATTGATGAGAGCAGCAGGTGTGTTCCTCCTGCTCCCCACACACAGAGCTGCTGTCCTGGGCTTCAGCCAGCCCCTCTAGCCCTCACACTGGCTCCTGCGGAGGGAGCGGGTCTGGCTGTGGCCATGATGGAGGACCCTGCAGGAGAACAGCTCTCCTTCCATCCAGCGCTCCTGGCTCAGGCTCAGGGTGCTGCTGCTGCTGTAGCGTCCGCTCTTCTCCTCCTCGGAGCTGCTCAGGACCCCCTCTGTCACCTCTGTAGCGTCCACCTCCCAGCTCACCACGGCTCCCTGAGGAGAGTAGCCGCTCAGCAGGCAGACCAGCGTGGCCGAGGCCCCAGAGAGCCGCTCAGAGGAGGGGGGAAGCAGAGAGACTGAGGGCCTGAGCATGGGGCCAGCTGGAGGGGAGAGCAGAGAAGAATTAAAGAATTAAAACATGGATTAATTTTTAATATCTGTGGCAGTAAATAACTTTTCTATTGAAAAAATGTAACATCTGTATCCAGTGAAAGACTTTGTCATCTGTGAGTTTCACTTCCTTTTCACCACTTTAAACTAACGAACTGTGAAGGCAAACTGCAGCGATACTGGATCTACATATAAACTCATTCGTTTGTTTTAAAGGCATTTTAGATTTAATTTAACAACTGTTTGAATGTAAAAGTAAAAAAATAATAATTTAATGTTATATTTTAGCATTAAAAATGTTCTCCTATAAATTGTAAAACCATATTTTGATTGAACAATATATCATGAAAATTAAATATGAGGAAATTAAAATTGGTTGAGATATAATTAACAATAAAATCATGTATAATATCAAAAAACATTATTCCTGTACAATACTTATACCAAACTGCTACATTAGTTAAGCCTAATAGATAACAAAAAAATATCCAAAACAAATGAATTATACAAAATAATTTCAGGTTTTATCACATTATGTTGTAACATTTAACATAATCTTAAATGATGGAGAAATTAGAAATCTCTGGTACTTACAGTGAACGCTGAGTTTGGTTCCTCCACCAAAAGTCCACCACAGTGATACAAACTCATTAAGCGGCCGTACAAAAACCTCCTGCACTGTGAACAAACATCTATCCTCTGAAAACACTCTGTTTTTATGATAAAACTGATAAAATTAAAATTATTTAATGTAAAAAACGTTTTAACTCATGGGGCTTGAAATTACTGACAAAATAAAAGATTATTTTTCATCATTATTGTAACTTTTACTGTTGAGACATAAAAACAAACCCGTAAATATTTATATATTCTAATTTATTTTATATCAGTTGAAAGACTGCAAACAAAAATATGTTTAAACAAATGTTTACATTTAAATTTAAATGACAAAAAAAACATTATTAAGTAAAAAAGCAGTTTCTCATCCCCTAGGTAAATATTGAAAAATAAATATTGACATCATACCAACCACAGTGGACACAAACTGATTCCTAAATCCTCAACTTCACTTCTAATATCAATATTTTCTTGTGTTCCATTAAGATGATGGATGGTGTAAATCCAAGCAGTATTCCTCCTGATTTAGTGTCCCACGTTGGCTTCAGTCTGTTGAGAGCAGAGAAATCATTTCCATAGAGAGGAGGCTTTGCATGGTCAGCTGATCCTCCAGTGAACTGAGAAGGTTTATAGTCCTGTGAGTTCAACACTGCAGGACTCAGATCTGTCAGTCAACACAGCAGAAACCACAACCACCATGACTCTCATCACCATCCTCATCTGGACGCTGGCCTGCTGCTGTTTTACAGGTTCATTCACTCAGCAACATTTCAAACATGATGTGCTGCCTTTTCTCTCATTGATTTCTGCTGATAAATGAAGGATTTGTTTGTGTCTGCAGGATGCAGCGGTCAGGTGACTGTGACTCAGCCTGCAGTAAAGACATCTGCTCCAGGATCCACTGTCACTATCGACTGTAAGACCAACCCGGCTGTCAATTTGAATTGCAATGGTGTGAGATGTTTGCACTGGTATCAACAAAAATCTGGACAGACTCCAAAACTCCTCATTAAATCTATTAGCACACTTGAATCAGGAACAGCAGCTCGGTTTAGTGGCAGTGGAAGCACATCTGACTTCACTTTGACCATCAGTGGAGTTCAGGCTGAAGATGCAGCAGTTTATTACTGTCAGAGTCTCCATTCAATAAACGGTGCCTATGTGTTCACACAGTGATTTGTCGTCGTACAAAAACCTCCCTCAGTCAGACTGCAGAGACACTGAGCTGTTACAGCAGGAACCGACTACAGCTGCTGAAGAGGAAGAGACTCTGACACAGACCACTGAACACAGAGCTGACAGTCACCTCTACAAGCACTAATAACTTTATATCAATAAATAGACACATTTTGATGACTTTTTATGACAATTTAACTAAAGTTTTAATGTGGTAAAACAATTTATAATTCCATGATTCTCAGCACATTTCAATCATGGCGGAAATTTTGTTTTTCAAGTTGTTCTTCAGTATTTTTCATTGTGATTTAAAGCAGAAAAGCAGTCATAGAAATATCATCATCATTTAATAACCAAAGACGATCAAAAGTTAGATATATGTCTAAATTTCATAAAAACATTAATTCAACAAAAATAGAGAATAATGAATCTATCCTACAGTGGATAAGAAATTCAGTACTTACAACTGAAGGTGTAGGTGACAAATATATAAAGATATAAAAATAAAGAAAATAAGACATTATATAAATACATTTACATACATACACTACATACACATTATAAACACAAGATACAAACATGGCTGCTGTTGGGAGTTATTGTTAATATTGCCTATTTTTCAAGAGTCATTCTGTATTGCAGATATATTAAAAATGAATATGTGTATATATGTAAAGGAATATGTGAAGTAGGGCGTTCGTCCAGTACACTGTAATAAATTATTCTGTAGCCATTTAATTTTACTTAATATATTTGATAAAATGTATTAAATATAAAGGCGTCCTTGATTTTGAGGCAGTTGTTTAAGTAAATTTTATATAAAAATGTTTGAGATAGAATCTACTTATTCTGATCACATTAAATATAATCTTTATGTGTATGTAATTCTAAATCAAGAGAATTTTGAATTAATCCAACACAATAGAATTAGTCCGTTTTTAATTGCCAGGCACTTCCTGTTAAGTTATTAACTCAACTTGTAACATAGTTAGATTTAATTAATGATATTGCGTGCAATCTGTTGCCTCAATTTTATTAATTACCTATTGTTTATGTTTTTTTACAGTATAACCGGAATTTTGGTGGTTCGATCCCCGACCATGGCAGCATGTCGAAGTATCCTTGAGCAAGATACGGAACCCCAAATTGCTCCCAATGCTGCGTTCATCGGTGTGTGAATGAATTCCCAATGGTGGCAGGTGGCACCAGTGTGCCCTGGTAGCCTCCGCCACCAGTATGAATGTGTGTGTGAATGGGTGAATGAGCGTAGTGTGTAGTGGAAAGCGCTTTGGATAAAAGCGCTATATAAGTGCACCCCATTTAAAATTTACCAAGTGACATGGTGATATGATCAGTGCTACATTATGTAAAGAAGAGAAGAGAGTGTAAGAGCTGCTGTAACTAGCTGACACTCACACTGCTCCATCTTGAAATACTATTTTAATAACAACCAAATCATTTAAAAACAGTTAACTCAATTGAAACCCTAATAATGACAACAAGGTGACACAAAACAACCAAAAAGAGACATAAAACTACAAATTCATACTTGGTGCTGGGTTATCTTGGTCAATAAAGATATTTATACCCAGTACAAATAATGACCACAGGGTGCTACAAAACTACTACAAAGATACAAAAATCAAGCAGAACATTTACATTTACATTTAACAGATGCTTTTATCCAAAGCGACTTACAGGAAGAATAAAAGCAAACAATCAAGGTATAGTGCAATAAGAGTCATTAGTGCATCAATAAGTGCTAGTGAGGATTCTTTAAGGAGTAGAATTATCGTGTGGTGCTAGGAGAGAAGATGCTCTCTGAAGAGCTGGGTCTTCAGGTGGTGAGGTAGCATATGTCTGAATCAGGGCGTTCAGGTAGGTAGGAGCAGTACCGGAGACAACTTTGAAGGCAGCATTAGAGATCTGAATTTGATGCAGGCTGCAACAGGTAGCCAGTGGAGCTCAATGAGCAGCAG
The DNA here is from genome assembly GCF_030273125.1 of Centropristis striata. Taxonomy (NCBI): domain Eukaryota; kingdom Metazoa; phylum Chordata; class Actinopteri; order Perciformes; family Serranidae; genus Centropristis; species Centropristis striata. The sequence continues at coordinate 6,822,407 of NC_081532.1, forward strand.
TGTGACATGAGACCTTTTTGGCTGGTTGTAGACCAGGCGCACCGCCGCGTTCTGGATAATCTGAAGCGGTTTTACTGTGCAGGCTAACAGGCCCGTCAGGAGGGCGTTACAGTAGTCAAGTTTGGAGATGACGACAGCTTGTGTCAAGGGTTGAGTGGCATGTTGAGTTAGGTAAAGTCTGATTTTTCTGATGTTGTAAAGTGTAAAGTGGCATGACCGGGTAACTGAGGCGACATGACTGGAAAAGGTGAGTTGGTCATCAATCATCACCCTTAAGTTTCGCACCACCTTGGTGGGGGCGAGACACAGGGAGTCAATCTTGATGTTGATGTTGTGGTGTATTGTAGATTTAGCAGGGAGGACCAGCAGTTCAGTTTTTGAAAGGTTCCGCTGGAGGTGATGTGCCTTCATCCAAGTGGCTATGTCAGAAAGGCAGTCAGAGACCACAAAGAGGCACAATGCAACCTTACAGAAGCCCAAAGATCATAAAGAGACTCAAAACTATGAAGTCATATTTGGTGTTGGGTCATCTTGGTCAATAAAGATGTTAGTGCACATTTCTAATAATGAACACGAGGTGACACAAAATGACTTCAAAGATACACAAAACCACTGAAAAGAAAAATAAAGTGACCACAAAGAGACACTGAGGATCTTGCTCCTCTAATGGAGGGATGGGGGCCCTATTACATGTCTGTGTCCAGGGGCCCACTGTCTCATCATTCTTCCATGATGTGAATGATTCAAATGAATGTACTTCCTCCTGTTTGACACCAGAGGGCAGTATTCATCTTTATGAAGCAGAAACACACAGACAGCTCTCACTGGCATGTGTGTGTCACCCACAGAAGTTCTACTTTGAATATCTGTCGTGCTTCCCTGCACATCAGGGGCTTTTAAGGCCCCAAGTCTTCTGTCAACTAATACATGATAGAATTATTTTCTCTCAAACACACATATACATCCATAATGAAGATGCTGCTGGTTTTCCTGCTGATAGTGGCAGTCCACATTCAGGGTGAGATTCTGATTGATTTGACTGAACATCAAGTGCCAGCTTTTAGTTAGTTTGGTTTTTATGTTGGAACTGTCCTTTATATAATAAATACAGTAGTAATGTTTTATCTTCTTGCAGGATGGCTGCAGGAGACTCTGACATGCACCACTGCTCACCTTCACAGTCCCCTGAAACACAACCTTACAGAAACCTGATGAAGTTCAGCCCAGTCAAATGTGGAGTGAAACTCAGATATTCATGTCCCTGAGAGTCTGATTCTGTTCCTCTTTACAGCTCCAGATGTTCACTTATCACAGTCTTTTTCACTGACTAAAAAAAGATTCTGCGCCCCGAAATGAATGCAGAAGACATTTCTCTTCTCTTTAAACACTGAATCTAAAGAACACTATGTGACATAAGCTACTGTGTTGCACATTATGAGCAAACAGATAGTGCATTATGCATTTTAGATGTATTTCTGAGGTGTGCTATATTACAAGTCCTGATAAAAAAGTGGGATGCTTAGTAAAATATAAATCAGACAGAATGTGATAAATTCTTTATCCTTTGTGAAATATATTCAATTAAGGAAACTAGATGTTACCTTTCAGATCAAGTCTCATAAATGTATAAACTGCTATAAACTTTGGCTCAGATTTAGTTTTTTGATCCTTGACCCTTCTCCTGTTCCTAAACCTGCCGCTTTAAGAGATTAAAGCTGATAACCTTTCATGCTGGTAAAAGTAAACTCTGAATTCTAAATTTGATACATTCTGTGTTAATTAACATTTTACACTAGCCTGGGTATACCCAGACTGCCTTGCGCGCTCGAATTTTTACACAGCATCCCAGCTTCTTTGGAATCAGAGTTGTGTATCATGTCAAACTAAAATCAAGACTCAGAGAGTCGACCTTAACAGACAGCATGTTACATTTGTAACTGTTGTGATTCAGCTGCATGTTGTGTTTCTACCTGTGGTCTTGAAAACTAGCAGGGAAGTCAAAGTGAATCAAACTGTGTCAGATGATATTAGAAAAGTTTTCAGATGAGCTTTAAAGGCCCAAATGACACTCAAGATATGATGAACTGTTGCTTTTCTTGTCTCACAAATACAGCTGTGATTTCAGGGTTTGGGGTGTCAAAGGATGTAATTAATTAATTCAGAAGTAAGATCAGTACACAAGCAGGCAGTCAAACAGGCAGAAATGTCCAAAAATGACAGACAAAAAGGGAGAATCCAAAGACTAGCAAGTATTAAAAAACAGCAAGACAATGACTGTGAAGAATACTGGTAAGTGAACAATGAAGAACAACAAACTGGCATCAAGACAAGACAAAAGCGGGTTATATAGGTTATATACAGGGCTAATGGGGAGTGATGGGAAACAGGTGTGGGAGACACAATCAGGGCTCAGGTGAACACAGACAAGGAGGGGGGGGCAGACAGGAACCTGAACAGAGACAGGGGGAGTGATCCGAATAAAACAGGAAACACAAGACATGGAACATGAAGGAAAAATATACAATCAAACAGAGAGTTTATGGAGGCAAAGTCTATAGTATAGCCTGAAATATATTTATGCTATTAGGAACAGCCCTCAACAAATTCCAGAGCTTTAAGATAAAGAGAGCAGAGAGCAGAGAAATCATTTCCATAGAGAGGAGGCTTTGCATGGTCAGCTGATCCTCCAGTGAACTGAGAAGGTTTATAGTCCTGTGAGTTCAACACTGCAGGACTCAGATCTGTCAGTCAACACAGCAGAAACCACAACCACCATGACTCTCATCACCATCCTCATCTGGACGCTGGCCTGCTGCTGTTTTACAGGTTCATTCACTCAGCAACATTTCAAACATGATGTGCTGCCTTTTCTCTCATTGATTTCTGCTGATAAATGAAGGATTTGTTTGTGTCTGCAGGATGCAGCGGTCAGGTGACTGTGACTCAGCCTGCAGTAAAGACATCTGCTCCAGGATCCACTGTTACTATCAGCTGTAAGACCAGCCAGGCTGCTTACAATGGAAATCATCTATTCTGGTATCAACAGAAATCTGGACAGCCTCCAAAGCTTCTAATAAAATTAGTGAGCACACGTGAATCAGGAACAGCAGCTCGGTTTAGTGGCAGTGGAAGCAGCTCTGACATCACTTTGACCATCAGTGGAGTTCAGACTGAAGATGCAGCAGTTTATTACTGTCAGAGTCGCCACAGTGGGTATGTGTTCACACAGTGATTTGTCGTCGTACAAAAACCTCCCTCAGTCAGACTGCAGAGACACTGAGCTGTTACAGCAGGAACCGACTGCAGCTGCTGAAGAGGAAGAGACTCTGACACAGACCACTGAACACAGAGCTGACAGTCACCTCTACAAGCACTCATAACTTTATATTAATAAAAAAACCCTTTTCATTATTATTTATTTAGCAATTTAGCTAAAACCTTTATTTTAGAACAACTTTAATCACCCATTATTCTGATTAAAGTCATGACGTAATATACGTTTTTTTAACATAGTTCTTCAAAAATGTCACTTTTTGGGGGGGGAAGTGGAAACAGCAGTCAAAGAAATTTCATCATGTCTTAATAACCAAAGACGATTTTCAAAAAATGGTTATTACACAAAAGGTAAAAAATAATATTTTAAGTGAAAACTCTCCATTAAACAAAAAAATATTTCTTTTAATAGAAATTAAATTCATTAAAAAAAGAGGAAACTCAGTTGAAATTATCAAGCCAGTTAATTTATGAACCCAGATGTCGACTGATTAAAACTATTTTACAAGCTGAAATTCTGATTTTCACAAGTTGCAATCTCCCATCCCAACCATTTCTCCCAAACACTCTGCAAAAAAGGTTTGTCTAAAAACAAGGTAAAACACTAAATCTGAGGGAAATGATCTTGCTGCATGGACAGATAATTTCACTTGACAAGATTTCTGAAATTAAGATTATTAAATCTAGAAATAAGCATGTTGAACACTTAATATAAGAAATAACTCTTAAAACAAGATAAAATATCAAACACTTCTAAATCTAAAGTTTTTTTTACCTTGGTAAGAAACAAATAATTTGCAGTGCACTCTGCTCGGGCCAGTTCATCGCTGCTTGCAGCTTTAATTTATGCTTTAAGAGTTAATTTCTTATTTTAAGCGTCCAATATGCTTATTTCTAGATTTAATAATCTTGAATTAAGAAATATTGTCAAGTGAAATGATCTGTCCATGCAGCAAGATAATTTCCCTCAGATTTAGAGTTTTTACCTTGTTTTTAGACACACCTTTTTTGCAGTGCTACTTCCCTCTGTCTGAGAACGGCTCTGTAAGATCTGTCCAGCTTGAGATCTCCGCCCAAGACAAAATATCCAGAGTTTAATTCTGTGAGCCATCTTCCAAAGAGACAGCTGGTGTGGGGACAGCCACCCACGCTCTGTGTCCCAGGAAGCTTCGTCCTGCATCAGGTAAATAAATATGAAGCCCAAAAGTGACACATGTCTAATAAAATCTGCAGTCTGCTCTCAGGAACCAGAAGTAGTAGATGTCTCCTGTCAACAGAGGTTAATAAGTCAATTTTTGTAGCTCCCCCTTTTCTATCTTCAGAGTCCTGCATGTTTTAGATGATTTTCTAGGAGTTGATTTTCTCTCGTCCCCACCAGCTCGTAGCATATCTGCAGGGAAAACCCTATTCCAACAGTTAGGTGTCCCTCTTTCACAAGTCAATACAGTAGGTCCCTCCAAACATTTGGATTTTCTCTGCATTACCCTGAACCCTCTGAGGTCTATGATCATAAAAAAACTAGGTGGACAAGGAAACAAGTTATGGTGTTTTGTGACAATGCTGCTACAGTAGAAATGATTATTAAGGGCAACTATAAAATTAATTTATAAACAGTGTCATGTGACTTTATACATTTATTGTATTTTCATTTGAATTCTGCAATCTTCTAAGCAGTAAAGCCATGCTAGCAGGGATTCAGTTCCACATTAGATGCAAAGACCAGCATCCCAGAGCCTTCCTGGGAATCTTTCCATTCAGCTGATTATCTTCGGCCTCATAAAAGGAGTGTCCTCCAGGCTTTGACAAAGACTGCTTCAAACTATTTCACCTGTGTTTAAGTTGAGGCAAGGTTGTTCTTCACATTATATTGATATTATGCTGGAAACAGTTCTTCTCGTGGCCTTCCAGGGATTTCTCAGGTGTGGTGAATATACAACTAGATTTTTCTTTTAACCCTTAGCTCGATCTCACCTTCTCTGATTTAACTGTAGAAGAACTCAGTATTCAATATTCCTGAAACACTCAAAGACTGATCGATCTCACCAAGGGACCAAGTTATCATTGCTAAAACTAACTCCACCATCTGTGCTTTCTCTTCCATGTTAAAATGCCTGAGTCATCACTCACAACAAATCTGTTCATCATTGATGGGTGTAAATCTTTGACGAGGTCCTGGTTCACTTCAAAGTTTCATGATCTATGTCTGACTAGTGTCCGACCTCCAGAACGCTACACCCCTCACTTCTTAAGAATCAGCGCAGCTACAACTGCAGCTCTCCATCCGTCTACCTCAACATTAAATCCCTGGGCTGATGCTCGTCCTCTGCTTATCATCGCTCTGTCAGGCTCCACAACAACACATCTTGTCTGCAGAAAGCTCATGAGGTCCTGCAGCCCTTAGTGCATCTAAAGATCAGTATTCATAGCTACTGCCCTACCTTATTTTATTTTGTTGAGTCTCAGGAGGTTTACTGGATGTAGTATTAATTCATGTAGGGCAGCCTGTGTGGACCTGCATCATGTTTTCTCCACTGGAAGGCTGAACTACAGGACAATTTATTATATTTTATCTACCACAGGAGCATCCAAGAGGAGTTTTGTTCAAACTTGTTGTGACCCACCTGAGTCCACCAGTGTCACAGCTGAAGCATCTCTGATTAACAGATTGATGTCCTGATCCTGATTAAAGTGAAGGAGCCAATACAAAATCAATCTCATGTCAGTATGAAGTTGTTGTGAACCTGGACAGCCAGCAGAGGGCAGCCTGCATCTATTTATGAGCACAAAGGCCTTTTGGGAAACTTTGTTCAGACAGAAACAGGAGAGAGACGAGGAACAGAAAGTCAAAAGTTTCTCCATGTTCTTCATCAGTCCACAGGGAGATGTAGCCTCTACTTACTCCACCTCATCTCTCCCTTTCTGTTTCACAAGGACAGCTGGCCACTAAAGTATGTTTGCATGATTTAAGATATTTACTGCTTATTCTTATTCCTCAGTATTCCTCCTGCTTTAGTGTCCCACGTTGGCTTCAGTCTGTTGAGAGCAGAGAAATCATTTCCATAGAGAGGAGGCTTTGCATGGTCAGCTGATCCTCCAGTGAACTGAGAAGGTTTATAGTCCTGTGAGTTCAACACTGCAGGACTCAGATCTGTCAGTCAACACAGCAGAAACCACAACCACCATGACTCTCATCACCATCCTCATCTGGACGCTGGCCTGCTGCTGTTTTACAGGTTCATTCACTCAGCAACATTTCAAACATGATGTGCTGCCTTTTCTCTCATTGATTTCTGCTGATAAATGAAGGATTTGTTTGTGTCTGCAGGATGCAGCGGTCAGGTGACTGTGACTCAGCCTGCAGTAAAGATATCTGCTCCAGGATCCACTGTCACTATCAGCTGTAAGACCAGCCGGGCTGTAGGAAATTGGTGCAGTGGGTTTTGTATGCACTGGTATCAGCAGAAATCTGGACAGACTCCAAAGCTCCTCATATCATCTACAAGCACACGTGAATCAGGAACAGCAGCTCGGTTTAGTGGCAGTGGAAGCAGCTCTGACTTCACTTTGACCATCAGTGGAGTTCAGACTGAAGATGCAGCAGTTTATTACTGTTATATGTCCCACGACACAAGTGCCAATAATGTGTTCACACAGTGATTTGTCGTCGTACAAAAACCTCCCTCAGTCAGACTGCAGAGACACTGAGCTGTTACAGCAGGAACCGACTGCAGCTGCTGAAGAGGAAGAGACTCTGACACAGACCACTGAACACAGAGCTGACAGTCACCTCTACAAGCACTAACTACACATTCACACTAATACATTGCATTAATATATTCTGACCTATTTTCATCAAGTTAACAAGAAGCATATGATACAAATATATAAAATGCTTTAGTGGCATCATGATGAATCTTATACATTAGAAGAAAACTATTTCATACTTTTTGACCTCTAACCTTCTGTCCTCAGAATTTAAGGTAGTGAAACATGAAACATGTTACTTTTATTCCAACGTGTTGATTTTCCACAGATAGAAGTCTCAGTACAGAATTTAGATTGATTTAATTAAATAAAGTATTTACTTAAGTGCTGTACCTATGTATTTTTTTAAATTAAGTTTTAAGTTTAATGTATCTCTTTGTAATTTTTGATGATGAATTCTACTGATTTTGCTTACCTACGACTTTACCTTTAGCGCCACATTTTTAGCAAAATGTCTGACAAACATGCTCAGGTATTCATGGTGGACAGAAGACATATTCCAGTCATTTATGTGATCCCCTGACCCTTCTGTTCAGGTAAAAATGTTTTTACACATTCAGTAAAATTTCTCAACATTCATTTGATAAAATGGCACCAAATTATATTTAAAAAAATGATGATTCCTGCAACAAAATGTTAGTGGATAATTCTCTGTAGTGTCATAACTATGAGAAACACCTTTCCACATTTAAATAAAAATAAAAATGGACTGTAGCTTCAGTCTGTGAGAGTGTCTGTGTGTTGCTCTAAAATGGCAAAATTTGGGGGTAATTTTGGTGTTTATAGCTACGTAATATTGACAGTCACCTCAACAAGCACAAACTTAAATAACTTAATTTTAAAAAAAAATAACATCTAATAAAATCACATACGTAACATATCATGTTCTGTCTATATTTCCTCAAAGCTAAAGAGACAAATGTTGCCCGATCACATATTTGAGTCACGATTTCTGACACGTGAAGAATCTCTTTCACTATACTGTTCATGTTTTTTCTTCTTTTCATGAGATCATATTATATTATTATATAATATATCTTCAATTAACAATTTGAAAAGGAGAGGCTTGTCCATCTCAATGATTAATTATCAGGTTTTAATCTTCCACCACAACATTTAATTTCTCACCACTCTTCATAAAAGACCAAACACTTCATCAGGTTATTATTCAGTGAAAGCTTTATTAGCAAAAACACGAGTCATCAACATGACAGTCATGAAGCACAGTCACATCTAGCTGCTGAGCTCCTCACATTACTCTCTAAGTTGTTGTTGTCCAACACTTTACAGCTGTTGTTCTCTGCCACACAAAGCTTTAGTTTCCTCTACAAACATTCAAACTCCTATTGATGAGAGCAGCAGGTGTGTTCCTCCTGCTCCCCACACACAGAGCTGCTGTCCTGGGCTTCAGCCAGCCCCTCTAGCCCTCACACTGGCTCCTGCGGAGGGAGCGGGTCTGGCTGTGGCCATGATGGAGGACCCTGCAGGAGAACAGCTCTCCTTCCATCCAGCGCTCCTGGCTCAGGCTCAGGGTGCTGCTGCTGCTGTAGCGTCCGCTCTTCTCCTCCTCGGAGCTGCTCAGGACCCCCTCTGTCACCTCTGTAGCGTCCACCTCCCAGCTCACCACGGCTCCCTGAGGAGAGTAGCCGCTCAGCAGGCAGACCAGCGTGGCCGAGGCCCCAGAGAGCCGCTCAGAGGAGGGGGGAAGCAGAGAGACTGAGGGCCTGAGCATGGGGCCAGCTGGAGGGGAGAGCAGAGACACACAAGGAGCAGATGAACTTGACTGGAGGACAGACAGCTCAACATGAGACACTTATGAGACATGACAGAGGTCAACACTACTGTGGATGAACTGTGTGCATGATACTGAGATCAGACAGAGGAGAGGAGCCCAGACATGGGAGGAAATGAGGCTTTAACACAGAAAACTACATCATCAAACTTGATGTCATTTAAAGTCATCAATCTTCTTCTGTGGCACTCATCATAAATCACTAATAATTAGACAACATATTGCAACCTGACTAATTGATAAATATAACTGAAATATTTAAGAAGTAATCTATGACTTAATTTTTAATATCTGCAACCTGACTAATTTATGAATGTAGCTGAAATATTAAATAACTAACCTTTGAATAAATGTTTTAATGTCTGTTTCAAAATGTGGCAGTAAATAACTTTTTTATTGAAAAAACATAACATCTGTATCCAGTGAAAGACTTTGTCATCTGTGAGTTTCACTTCCTTTTCACCACTTTAAACTAACGAACTGTGAAGGCAAACTGCAGCGATACTGGATCTACATATAAACTCACTCGTTTGTTTTAAAGGCATTTTAGATTTAATTTAACAACTGTTTGAATGTAAAAGTTAAAAAAGCTGATTAAAATCCATTGTTTGTTTAAAGCAATAAAATGTTTCTCAGAGAAAATATATACCATATTTTGTAGAACACTAATATAATTGAAAATAAATATGATCAAAATTAAAGTTATTTTCTCTATAATAAGCAATGAAATTATGTAGATTATGACATGTTAAATCTTTCTTCACAATGATAATGACAAACTGCGACATCAGTCAAGCCTAATAGATAACAAAAAATATCCACAACAAATAAATTATAGAAAATAATTTCAGGTTTTTTCACATTATGTTGTAACATATAAAATAATCTTAAATGTTGGAGAAATTAGAAATCTCTGGTACTTACAGTGAAAGATGAGTTTGGTTCCTCCACCAAAAGTCCACCACAGTGATACAAACTCATTAAGCGGCCGTACAAAAACCTCCTGCACTGTGAACAAACATCTATCCTCTGAAAACACTCTGTTTTTATGATAAAACTGCAAAAATTAAAGTGATTTAACGTACAAAACGTTTAAACTTGTGTGGCTTGAAATTACTGAGAAAATTAAAGATCATTTTTCATCATTATTTTAACTTTTATATTTGAGACATAAAAACAAACCTGTAAAATATTTATATATTCTAATTTATTTTATATCAGTTGTAAGGCTGCAAACTAAAATATGTTCGAACAAATGTTTAAATTTAAATTTGAATGAGAAAAAAACATTAAAAAGTAAACATTTTTAAAAAGCAGTTTCTCATCCCCTATCGGTAAATATAGAAAACTAAATATTGACATCATACCAACCACAGTGGACACAAACTGATTCCTAAATCCTCAACTGCACTTCTAATATCAATATTTTCTTGTGTTCCATTAAGATGATAGATGGTCTAAATCCAAGCAGTATTCCTCCTGATTTAGTGTCCCACGTTGGCTTCAGTCTGTTGAGAGCAGAGAAATCATTTCCATAGAGAGGAGGCTTTGCATGGTCAGCTGATCCTCCAGTGAACTGAGAAGGTTTATAGTCCTGTGAGTTCAACACTGCAGGACTCAGATCTGTCAGTCAACACAGCAGAAACCACAACCACCATGACTCTCATCACCATCCTCATCTGGACGCTGGCCTGCTGCTGTTTTACAGGTTCATTCACTCAGCAACATTTCAAACATGATGTGCTGCCTTTTCTCTCATTGATTTCTGCTGATAAATGAAGGATTTGTTTGTGTCTGCAGGATGCAGCGGTCAGGTGACTGTGACTCAGCCTGCAGTAAAGACATCTGCTCCAGGATCCACTGTCACTATCGACTGTAAGACCAGCCAGGATCCTTACAGAGATGGTCATGGATATCGGCTGTCCTGGTATCAACAGAAATCTGGACAGACTCCAAAGCTTCTAATAAAATTAGTGAGCACACGTGTATCAGGAACTGCTCGGTTTAGTGGCAGTGGAAGCAGCTCTGACTTCACTTTGACCATCAGTGGAGTTCAGACTGAAGATGCAGCAGTTTATTACTGTCAGAGTGCACACCAAATAAACAGTGTTTGGTCGTCCACACAGTGATTTGTCGTCGTACAAAAACCTCCCTCAGTCAGACTGCAGAGACACTGAGCTGTTACAGCAGGAACCGACTGCAGCTGCTGAAGAGGAAGAGACTCTGACACAGACCACTGAACACAGAGCTGACAGTCACCTACAAGCAATAATCACTTTATATTAATAAACAGACATATATTATGATTTATCCAAGTCATTTAGCTAAAACATATTTCATGGAGAAAATCTTCAATCATTCTATGATTCTCAGCACATTTCCATCATGAAGCACATTTAGTTTCTCACGTTCTTCTTCAGTATTTTTCAGTTTTCAATGGAAAAGACAATCAAATAAATATCATCATCGCTTCATAACCAAATATGATTTTCGAAAGATCATCATCTGTCTAACGTTACAAAAACATTTTTAGTGAAAACTCTCCACACTGAGATGTCTCTTATTGTGAAAAGCCTGTCTTGAATGCACCAAGCAAACTGATCCAGGATAAGTTTGTTTCATCAAGAAAGAAAGAAAGAAAGAAAGAAGGAAAGAAAGAAAGAAAGAAAGAAAGAAACTTCATCAATCTGTCTGACAGATTCATTGTTTTACTCAAAATCCTGATCCTCTTGATTGACAGAACAAGTGTTCAATCGTCTGATGGTTGTGTTATAATAATTTGATTATTCTCTATTGTTAAAATGATTTGATTACTCTCCTTCTTTTTTGTGTCTCTCTTTTGTCTCTGTTGTCTGTCTCTGTGTGGTGAAGGTCACTATGCATGCGTAATTCACTAAACCTTGGGTGTACTATCTATCTCTATGCATTTATATATTAATCAGGCAATCATGATTTTGATACAATGATTATGTTTGTGTGTTAATGTTGGTTTAGAAAACTGTGATTACTTTAATTACATATATTCCATTTGCTTAAACTGATTAAGATTCTATAATCACAAAGAATATATTTTATGTTTCATATTTTTTAGACTTTAGAATAACATGTAGACACTTGAAAAATAAGTGGCTCCAAAATATATCTGTAAGACATAACAAGGCAGGAGGTTTTGTTGAATGTTCTGAAGAAGAGGCCAGGTCAGGACTTGATGTGCTGGGCATCAGAAGATTGTCGCCCGGTGACATGACGTGTCCCTGTATTGATTAAAACTGACGAATCAACGGATCAAGAAGGCGGAACTTCCTGGACGAAATCTACTTTCATGATTAGTAAACATTGTTAGTATTTAATGGGTTCGAGGGCGAGAGACGGGGTTCAGATTTCACGAACTGAAACCCGTCTGTGTGTATCAGGGACATGTAGAGTGAACCCAGGGATCTCTGTAAAATATTGCACATTTCTTGACGTATTGTAATAAAATTATGTTAAACTGAGAACTTGGACGTCTCCTGCTCATCATTCCCCATCAACGATCTGCACAGAGAAAATAGGTGAGGATTTTCGGTTGGTGTCAGATTATTCAATTTTCAAGATTTCCTCAAGCTATTTTTCTAACAGTTGGTTCAACCCTCAGAGGACTGTTTCATAAAGATGTCTCTTATTGTGAAAAGCCTTTCTTGAATTTCGTAAAAATAAAACTGAACCAGGATCAGTTTGTTTCATCCAGACCAAAGATCTCAGAGTGACATGTTTGGTTCTTCTTTTAGCACAAAGAGAAAAAACACTTTATGATCTACTTATTAACTTGTGAAGTGATTCGTATCTCAGCTGAAATGTATCAGAGCTGCAGAGGAGTTTTAACGTGTCAGCAGCTGCTGATGGAGGTCACACTGAGGTTCAGGAAACACTTGATGACATTAAACTTAAGATATTTTGGACCAAAAACTGAATAATATCATTTATTTACCCATAAACAGAACTTTGGAGTTAACCACTTAATTGAATTAAAAATGAAAATCCCTTTAATTGGTTATGAGCCTTCTAAGAAACCTTAAACTGTGCAGATAATCCATTAAAAACCCTGAATAGAGAGACAGGATTGGCTCACATTTAAAGCCTGAAAAATATTTTTGAGATTTTAAAAAACAACTTTAAATGAAGACATAATGTAGCATGGGAAGTTTCCCAGCATGTAGGGCAGCCTGTGTGGACCTGCATCATGTTTTCTCCACTGGAAGGTTGAACTACAGGACACTTTATTATATTTTATCTGCCACAGGAGCATCCAAGAGGAGTTTTGTTCAAACTTGTTGTGACCCACCTGAGTCCACCAGTGTCACAGCTGAAGCATCTCTGATTAACAGATTGATGTTGTTGCAATGTGAAATGCAGGGAAACATAGTGAGACTTGAGGAGGACAAAAACTATCACAATAGCCAGGAGTTATGCTGAAAAATAACTTAGACTTTTATTTTCAGTCTCAAAAAGAATCAAAATGAAACAAGACAAAACGGGTCACAGCTCAAACAGTTCAGACACCGCTCTCCCTCTATATCAGCCCGGCCACTGTCATTTCACTCATATATATAGGATGAGAGCCCGCCTTGCCAGTTCAAACTGGCCTATCAGGACAGCACTATAACAGAGGTCACAAGGTTAAACACAAATATACATACATATTCTTAGGTTGCTCATAACAACAAACCCCATTTAATTTCTACATTAGGAGATCCTTAATGTCATACCTTCAAATTAAGTGAAACATTTCTCTATCATTTAATATTCATCTTAATTTGCTGTCATCTGTATTACACACCCTTTAACCAATCAGCTGCAGGTACCCACCTACTCACAAACAACATAAAAGGGCTGCAACTGAGGCGTGCTTCCTCTTTAATCACCAGCACAAGATGGCCTCCACAAAGGACTCAAAGGACAGGTTATGACTTTAACTAAAACTGAGCTTTATGCAAAATAAACAATGTGTATCTCCTAAATTTATCATCAAACTATTTTATACCAAATAAAGGAAACAAAGAAAACTGTATGAGTTTGTGTACTTTTGTTAAAGTAAAAAAAAGGGTTTAAGCAAAGCTAGTGAGGGAGTTGATGCTTCCTCACAGATGTCCTGATCCTGATTAAAGTGAAGGAGCCAATACAAAATCAGTATGTCAGTATGAAGTTGTTGTGAACCTGGACAGCCAGCAGAGGGCAGCCTGCATCTATTTATGAGCACAAAGGCCTTTTAGGAAACTTTGTTCAGACAGAAACAGCAGAGAGACGAGGAACAGAAAGTCAAAAGTTTCTCCATGTTCTTCATCAGTCCACAGGGAGATGTAGCCTCTACTTACTCCACCTCATCTCTCCCTTTCTGTTTCACAAGGACAGCTGGCCACTAAAGTATGTTTGCATGATTTGATGCTTCACTGCTCCTCAGAGTTTTAAGTTCTTCTGTCACACAGAGTCTGAACTGTTTTCATGCACTCACACTGAAAACTGCATCAGGATGATGTTTCCAGTGACTCTGATTGTCATGTTGGGTTTTCTGACTCAGGGTGAGAGACTGAAAATGGATCAGACATTTTAGGAGAATTTCTTGTGTGGTGCAGTTTCTGTTTTCATCTTTCTGCTTTTATACTTTAAACTGCTGTCACATGTTGTTGGAGTTCAAACATTTCTTCTTAAGGTCACATTTCAATTCTCATTTCAGAGTCTTCTGCCAACAACTTTCTGACTCAGACTGACAAATCCAAGTCTGTTAGTCTCGGAGGGACTGTGACCATCAGCGCCACAGGGAGTTCAGATATTGGTTCTGGTCTCAGTTGGTACCTTCAGAAACCTGGACAGGCTCCCAAACTTCTTATATATTATGTAACAAGGCTGTTCTCAGGAACTCCGTCTCGATTCAGAGGCAGCAGATCTGGTTCTCAGTACACTTTAACCATCAGTGGTGTTCAGGATGAAGATGTTGCAGATTATTACTGTCTTGGTGCTCATGGTCGTGGAGAGTTCACACAGTGATTTGTAGCCGTACAAAAACCTCCCTCAGTGTGACTGAAGTGAAACGGCCTGCTGCAGGTGCAGAGGGTTGGTGAAGAGACTGTGATGAGGATAACTGGTCCAGTGAACACAACACAAGAGTCATCAAGCAGAACCACAAAGAATCTAAATAAAACTGAAACACACTCACACACGATCTCCCACATACAGTTTTAAATTTATATTCTTGTCAGTTTATTCAGTCTCTTTATGAGTTGGCTGGGAAAGTTAAATTCATGCTACACTACAGCCACTGATATTAAACATGTTTAACAGTTTCTATAAAAATAGTTTCACGAAAAAATCTAAAATGACAACAGACCAAAGAGAAAAATCCTGTCTCCTGTACTATCAGCTTTAATATAATATCAGTTATGATACTGAGATGATCAAGACGTTATATTTCATCATGAATATATTATAAAAGAAAAACAAAGACACTGACTCATTATAATCCACAGTTTTATTCAGTGAGAGTTTAATGTTCATGCCACATTTCTGATGAATGAATCGTTTCTCTTGGACTAAAACTAATAAAGTTGATTTTAATGATGATAAAGAAGAACATGCAGAAGATCAGTATGAGAAAGCAACATGCACACTAAAACACTGAGCAGAGAGCTGTGAAACGTGCAGAAATATGTGAAGAGAGGAGATCTGTAGCTTGATGAAGATCTCTATGAAAGAAGCAGCATCATTTCCAGACAGGAAGTGTTGCTGAAGCTCTACTCTGAGCAGCGCTCAGGGTCCAGGCTTTGAGTGACAGGGCTCTGTCCATTCAGACTGGCCTCACAGCTCACTGAGCCCGCCTTCCTCCACTGGTCTGCAGGGAGGATCAGGGTGCTGCTCCAGCTGTAGTGGCCGTCCCTCCCCAGGGCCTCCAGGCTGTGTGACTCCCCTGAGGAGAGGCTGCTGCCCCCCACCTTCCAGCCCAGCCTCCAGGCTGAGGGGAAGCCCCCGCTGGCCAGACACACCAGTGTGGCACTGCCCTGCTGCAGCTGCTCTCTGGAGGGGGGGAGGACGCTCAGGGTGGGCCGCACCACACCCACTGGAGGAGAGAGAGGGGGGAGAAAAGACAGAGGAATGAGAGTGAAGGCTTGGTGAGAAAGAAACATCACATTCTGCTCATTTCTTACATTTCATCAAATCAAACACAAGAAGTCATAAATCACTCAGTATCACACCATCAGACACAGGATTCAAGTGGAAATGCAACTAAAAAGGTTGATTGATAATGATTATTGATGACATCTTCACATGTCTTTCATAATGTGTGACAGAGAATAACTGCTCCCTGTGATGATTTTCTTCTGTTTAAACTGACAGAGCTGAAACTCTCATGTGAATACAGTTCAAACCTTTGTCATCTGTCTCTTTCACTTCCTTTTCACTACATGTCAAATGAACCGTGAACACAAAGAGAAGCTGCTTTTACTGATAAAATCATGTTTGTTTTCAACATGAATCCCCGTTATAAATTTAATTCAATTAATTATTTGATATTTTCAAAATAAAAACAAAATTATAATTCATATTTTTATGATATGAAGTAATAAACAAACATTTTTTTCCTTTTTAAACACATTCAAGGAGGTACAGATTCAAAGTTAGTAATAAAAATATAGGTTTAAAATATTTATATATATTTTCTGTATATTAAAATGTAATTTTACATGCAATACTGAATGAATACTAATCTCTGCAAAGCTTCTTCTCAGATTGTGAGATCAGTTTGATAAAATAAAAAAAAATATCACAAAAATAAAAACACTGAACTTGATCACATTTCATTAAATACTTGATTAAAAAGTTATAATATCTGTCTGTTGTATGAAATAAAAATCTCTGGTACTTACAGTCAACGATGAGTTTGGTTCCTCCACCAAAAGTGTACCACAGTGATACAAACTCATTAAGCGGCCGTACAAAAACCTCCTGCACTGTGAACAAACATCTATCCTCTGAAAACACTCTGTTTTTATCATAAAACTGCAAAAATTGAAATTATTTAATGTACAAAATTATTTAATTCATGTGGTCTAAAAGTTTTTTACAAAATAAAAGATCAATTTTCATCATTATTGTAACTTTTACAGTTGAGACATAAAAACAAACCCGTAAATTTTAATATATTCTAATTTATTTTATATCAGTTGCAAGACTGCAAACAAAATATTTTTAAACAAATGTTTAAAGTTAAATTTAAATGAGAAAAAAAACATTAAAAAGTGAAAAAGCAGTTTCTCATCCCCTATATGTAAATATAGAAAAACAAATATTTACATCATACCAACCACAGTGGACACAAACTGATTCCTAAATCCTCAACTGCACTTCTAATATCAATATTTTCTTGTGTTCCATTAAGATGATAGATGGTGTAAATCCAAGCAGTATTCCTCCTGATTTAGTGTCCCACGTTGGCTTCAGTCTGTTGAGAGCAGAGAAATCATTTCCATAGAGAGGAGGCTTTGCATGGTCAGCTGATCCTCCAGTGAACTGAGAAGGTTTATAGTCCTGTGAGTTCAACACTGCAGGACTCAGATCTGTCAGTCAACACAGCAGAAACCACAACCACCATGACTCTCATCACCATCCTCATCTGGACGCTGGCCTGCTGCTGTTTTACAGGTTCATTCACTCAGCAACATTTCAAACATGATGTGCTGCCTTTTCTCTCATTGATTTCTGCTGATAAATGAAGGATTTGTTTGTGTCTGCAGGATGCAGCGGTCAGGTGACTGTGACTCAGCCTGCAGTAAAGACATCTGCTCCAGGATCCACTGTCACTATCAGCTGTAAGACCAGCCAGGCTGTTTACCACAACTGTGGTGGTTCTCATTGTATGCACTGGTATCAACAGAAAACTGGACAGACTCCAAAGCTCCTCATAAGATCAACAAGCACACGTGAATCAGGAACAGCAGCTCGGTTTAGTGGCAGTGGAAGCAGCTCTGACTTCACTTTGACCATCAGTGGAGTTCAGACTGAAGATGCAGCAGTTTATTACTGTCATATGTCCCACGACAGAAGCGGTGGCCCAGTGTTGACACAGTGATTTGTCGTCGTACAAAAACCTCCCTCAGTCAGACTGCAGAGACACTGAGCTGTTACAGCAGGAACCGACTGCAGCTGCTGAAGAGGAAGAGACTCTGACACAGACCACTGAACACAGAGCTGACAGTCACCTCTACAAGCACTAAGAACTTTATATTAATAGACTCACTTTATGATTTATTAAAGCAATTTAGCTTTAACATTTCATGTAGAAAAACTTACATCTTTCCATGATTCTCAGAACATTTCCATCATGAAGCAAATTTAATTTTTCACTTCAGTATGATTTCCAAAAGATATCTTTATGTCTAAGCAATTTAGCTTTAACCTTTTGATGTAGAAACTTGAATCATTCTATGATTCTCAGCATATTTAAATCATGAAGCAAACTTAGTTTTTCTCGTAGTTCTTCATCAGCATTTTTTCATTTTCATTCGAATGGAAAAGGCAAAGAAACATAATAATTTCTTAGCAACCAAAGATTATAAAAACAAAGCTTCTTTGCAGTTCCTAAAAAGTTTAGTCAAAAAAACTAAATATAAGATGAGACTTTAACTTTCCCATTTTGTGAAAATTCATACCAATATATATATATATATATATATATATATATATATATATATATATATATATATATATACAGAGGACTGTTTCATAAAGATGTCTCTTATTGTGAAAAGCCTGCATTGAATGCACCAAACAAGCCCAAAGACCACAAAGAGACTAAAAACTACAAAGTCATATTTGGTGTTGGGTTATCTTGCTCAATCAAGACAACTTCAAACATACACAAAACCACTTAAAATAAAGTGACCACAAAGAGACACAAAAGACCATAAATAGACTTAAATCTACTTTAAAGAGACAAAAAGCCCTGCAGAGTTCTACAACCACAAAGAGAGAAAACTACAAAGACTCTGAGGATCTTGCTCCTCTAATGGAGGGATGGGGGCCCTATTACATGTCTGTGTCCAGGGGCCCACTGTCTCATCATTCTTCCATGATGTGAATGATTCAAATGAATGTACTTCCTCCTGTTTGACACCAGAGGGCAGTATTCATCTTTATGAAGCAGAAACACACAGACAGCTCTCACTGGCATGTGTGTGTCACCCACAGAAGTTCTACTTTGAATATCTGTCGTGCTTCCCTGCACATCAGGGGCTTTTAAGGCCCCAAGTCTTCTGTCAACTAATACATGATTGAATTATTTTCTCTCAAACACACATATACATCCATAATGAAGATGCTGCTGGTTTTCCTGCTGATAGTGGCAGTCCACATTCAGGGTGAGATTCTGATTGATTTGACTGAACATCAAGTGCCAGCTTTTAGTTAGTTTGGTTTTTACGTTGGAACTGTCCTTTATATAATAAATACAGTAGTAATGTTTTATCTTCTTGCAGGATGGCTGCAGGAGACTCTGACATGCACCACTGCTCACCTTCACAGTCCCCTGAAACACAACCTTACAGAAACCTGATGAAGTTCAGCCCAGTCAAATGTGGAGTGAAACTCAGATATTCATGTCCCTGAGAGTCAGATTCTGTTCCTCTTTACAGCTCCAGATGTTCACTTATCACACAGTCTTCTTCACTGACTGTAAATAAATTAATGCAGCACCCGAAATGAATGCAGAAGACATTTCTCTTCTCTTTAAACACTGAATCTAAAGAACACTATGTGACATAAGCTACTGTGTTGCACATTATGTGCAAACAGGTAGTGCATTATGCATTGTAGATGTATTTCTGAGGTGTGCTATATTACAAGTCCTGATTCAAAAAACATTGGGATGCTTAGTAAAACATAAATCAGACAGAATGTGATGAATTATTTATACTTTGTGAAATATATTTAATTAAATAAACTAGAAGTCTCATAAATGTATAAACTGTCAATCAAACTGTGTCATATGATATTAGAAAAGTTTTCAGATGCGCTTTAAAGGCCCAAATGACACTCAAGATATGATGAACTGTTGCTTTTCTTGTCTCACAAAAACAGCTGTGATTTCAGGGTTTGGGGTGTCAAAGGATGTAATTAATTAATTAAGAAGTAAGATCAGGACACAAGCAGGCAGTCAAACAGGCAGAAGGGTTGGCTTCAGTCTTTTGAGAGCAGAGAAATCATTTCCATAGAGAGGAGGCTTTGCATGGTCAGCTGATCCTCCAGTGAACTGAGAAGGTTTATAGTCCTGTGAGTTCAACACTGCAGGACTCAGATCTGTCAGTCAACACAGCAGAAACCACAACCACCATGACTCTCATCACCATCCTCATCTGGACGCTGGCCTGCTGCTGTTTTACAGGTTCATTCACTCAGCAACATTTCAAACATGATGTGCTGCCTTTTCTCTCATTGATTTCTGCTGATAAATGAAGGATTTGTTTGTGTCTGCAGGATGCAGCGGTCAGGTGACTGTGACTCAGCCTGCAGTAAAGACATCTGCTCCAGGATCCACTGTCACTATCGACTGTAAGACCAGCCAGGCTGTTCACCCCAATTGTGGTGGTGGTCAATGTATGCACTGGTATCAACAGAAATCTGGACAGACTCCAAAGCTTCTAATAAAATTAGTGAGCACACGTGAATCAGGAACAGCAGCTCGGTTTAGTGGCAGTGGAAGCAGCTCTGACTTCACTTTGACCATCAGTGGAGTTCAGACTGAAGATGCAGCAGTTTATTACTGTATGAGTGTACACAATGGCCCAGTGTTCACACAGTGATTTGTCGTCGTACAAAAACCTCCCTCAGTCAGACTGCAGAGACACTGAGCTGTTACAGCAGGAACCGACTGCAGCTGCTGAAGAGGAAGAGACTCTGACACAGACCACTGAACACAGAGCTGACAGTCACCTCTACAAGCACTAACTACATATTCACTCTAATATATTGCACTAATATATTCTCGACTACTTTCATCAAGTTAACAAGAAGCATGTGATACAAATATATAAAATGCTTTAGTGGCATCATGATGAATCTTATACATTAGAAGAAAACTATTTCATACTTTAGACCTCTAACCTTCTGTCCTCAGAATTTAAGGTAGTGAAACATGAAACATGTTTGCATGTTATTTTTATTCCAACGTGTTGATTTTCCACAGAAAGAATTCTCAGTACAGAATTTAGATTGATTTAATGAAATAAAGTATTTACTTAAGTGCTGTATCTATGTATTTTTTTAAGTTAAGTTTTAAATTTAATGTATCTCTTTGTAATTTTTTATGATGAATTCTACTGATTTTGCATACCTACGACTTTACCTTTAGCGCCACATTTTTAGCAAAATGTCTGACAAACATGCTCAGGTATTCATGGTGGACAGAAGACATATTCCAGTCATTTATGTGATCCCCTGACCCTTCTGTTGAGGTAAAAATGTTTTTACACATTCAGTAAAATTTCTCAACATTCATTTGTTAAAATGGCACCAATTTATATTTTTAAAAAAAATGATTATTCCTGCAACAAAATGTTGGTTGATGATTCTCTGTAGTGTCATAACTACGAGCAACACCTTTCCACATTTAAATAAAAATAAAAATGGACTGTAGCTTCAGTCTGTGAGAGTGTCTGTGTGTTGCTCTAAAACGGCACAATTTAGGGGTAATTTTGGTGTTTATAGCTATGTAATAATGACAGTCACCTCAGCATGCAAAAACTTTAATAACTTAATATAAAAAAAAACTTTATCATCTTATAAAATCACATACATAACATATCATGTTCTGTCTATATTTCCTCTCAGCTAAACAGACAAATGTTGCTTGATCACATATTTGAGTCATGATTTCTGACACGTGAAGAATCTCTTTCACGATACTGTTCATGTTTTTTCTTCTTTTCATAAGATCATATTATACTATTATATAATATATCTTCAATTAACAACTTTAAAAGGAGAGTCTTGTCCATCTCAATGATTAATTATCAGGTTTTAATCTTCCACCACAACATTTCATTTCTCACCACTCTTCATAAAAGACCAAACACACCCCATCATGTTATTATTCAGTGAAAGCTTTA
Source organism: Centropristis striata (assembly GCF_030273125.1). Lineage (NCBI taxonomy): Eukaryota > Metazoa > Chordata > Actinopteri > Perciformes > Serranidae > Centropristis > Centropristis striata. The sequence goes on from NC_081532.1 coordinate 6,844,367, forward strand.
TTAGCAAAAACACGAGTCATCAACATGACAGTCATGAAGCACAGTCACATCTAGCTGCTGAGCTCCTCACATTACTCTCTAAGTTGTTGTTGTCCAACACTTTACAGCTGTTGTTCTCTGCCACACAAAGCTTTAGTTTCCTCTACAAACATTCAAACTCCTATTGATGAGAGCAGCAGGTGTGTTCCTCCTGCTCCCCACACACAGAGCTGCTGTCCTGGGCTTCAGCCAGCCCCTCTAGCCCTCACACTGGCTCCTGCGGAGGAAGCGGGTCTGGCTGTGGCCATGATGGAGGACCCTGCAGGAGAACAGCTCTCCTTCCATCCAGCGCTCCTGGCTCAGGCTCAGGGTGCTGCTGCTGCTGTAGCGTCCGCTCTTCTCCTCCTCGGAGCTGCTCAGGACCCCCTCTGTCACCTCTGTAGCGTCCACCTCCCAGCTCACCACGGCTCCCTGAGGAGAGTAGCCGCTCAGCAGGCAGACCAGCGTGGCCGAGGCCCCAGAGAGCCGCTCAGAGGAGGGGGGAAGCAGAGAGACTGAGGGCCTGAGCATGGGGCCAGCTGGAGGGGAGAGCAGAGACACACAAGGAGCAGATGAACTTGACTGGAGGACAGACAGCTCAACATGAGACACTTATGAGACATGACAGAGGTCAACACTACTGTGGATGAACTGTGTGCATGATACTGAGATCAGACAGAGGAGAGGAGCCCAGACATGGGAGGAAATGAGGCTTTAACACAGAAAACTACATCATCAAACTTGATGTCATTTAAAGTCATCAATCTTCTTCTGTGGCACTCATCATAAATCACTAATAATTAGACAACATATTGCAACCTGACTAATTTATGTATGTAGCTGAAATATTTAAGAACAAATCTTTGAATTAATTTTTTAATGTCTGTTTCAAAATGTGGCAGTAAATAACTTTTTTATTGAAAAAATGTAACATCTGTATCCAGTGAAAGACTTTGTCATCTGTGAGTTTCACTTCCTTTTCAACACTTTAAACTAACGAACTGTGAAGGCAAACTGCAGCGATACTGGATCTACATATAAACTCACTCGTTTGTTTTAAAGGCATTTTAGATTTAATTTAACAACTGTTTGAATGTAAAAGTAAAAAAAGATGATTAAAATACATTGTTTGTTTAAAGCAATAAAATGTTTCTCATATAAAATATATATCATATTTTGTAGAACACTAATTTAATTGAAAATAAATATTATCAAAATTAAAGTTATTTTCTCTATAATAAGCAATGAAATTATGTAGATTATGACAAGTCAAATCTTTCTTCACAATGAAAATGACAAACTGCGACATCAGTCAAGCCTAATAGATAACAAAAAATATCCACAACAAATAAATTATACAAAATAATTTCAGGTTTTATCACATTGTGTTGTAACATTTAGCATAATCCTAAACGTTGGAGAAATTAGAAATCTCTGGTACTTACAGTGAACGATGAGTTTGGTTCCTCCACCAAAAGTCCACCACAGTGATACAAACTCATTAAGCGGCCGTACAAAAACCTCCTGCACTGTGAACAAACATCTATCCTCTGAAAACACTCTGTTTTTATGATAAAACTGCTAAAATTAAAATGATTTAATGTACAAAACGTTTTAACTCATGGGGCTTGAAATTACTGACAAAATAAAAGATCATTTTTCATCATTATTGTAACTTTTACTGTTGAGACAAAAACAAACCCGTAAATATTTATATATTCTAATTTATTTGATATTAGTTGTAAGACTGCAAACAAAAATGTATTCAAACAAATGTTTACATTTAAATTTAAATGACAAAAAAACATTATTAAGTAAAAAAGCAGTTTCTCATCCCCTATAGGTTAATATAGAAAAATAAATACTGACGTCATACCAACCACAGTGGACACAAACTGATTCCTAAATCCTCAACTGCACTTCTAATATCAATATTTTCTTGTGTTCCATTAAGATGATAGATGGTGTAAATCCAAGCAGTATTCCTCCTGATTTAGTGTCCCACGTTGGCTTCAGTCTGTTGAGAGCAGAGAAATCATTTCCATAGAGAGGAGGCTTTGCATGGTCAGCTGATCCTCCAGTGAACTGAGAAGGTTTATAGTCCTGTGAGTTCAACACTGCAGGACTCAGATCTGTCAGTCAACACAGCAGAAACCACAACCACCATGACTCTCATCACCATCCTCATCTGGACGCTGGCCTGCTGCTGTTTTACAGGTTCATTCACTCAGCAACATTTCAAACATGATGTGCTGCCTTTTCTCTCATTGATTTCTGCTGATAAATGAAGGATTTGTTTGTGTCTGCAGGATGCAGCGGTCAGGTGACTGTGACTCAGCCTGCATTAAAGACATCTGCTCCAGGATCCACTGTCACTATCAGCTGTAAGACCAGCCAGGCTGTTTACAGATGGTCTGATGGCAATGAGGGTATGCACTGGTATCAACAGAAATCTGGACAGACTCCAAAGCTTCTAATAAAATTAGTGAGCACACGTGAATCAGGAACAGCAGCTCGGTTTAGTGGCAGTGGAAGCAGCTCTGACTTCACTTTGACCATCAGTGGAGTTCAGACTGAAGATGCAGCAGTTTATTACTGTTATATGTCCCACGACACAAGTTTTAATGGTGTGTTCACACAGTGATTTGTCGTGGTACAAAAACCTCCCTCAGTCAGACTGCAGAGACACTGAGCTGTTACAGCAGGAACCGACTGCAGCTGCTGAAGAGGAAGAGACTCTGACACAGACCACTGAACACAGAGCTGACAGTCACCTCTACAAGCACTAATAACTTTATATTAATAAATATACTGACTTTATGATTTATTCAAGCAATTTAGCCATAAGCTTTTCATGTAGAAAATCTTCAATCATTCTATGATTCTCAGCACATTTCCATCATGAAGCAAATTTAGTTCCTCACATAGTTCTTCTTGAGTATTTTTCCATTTTCAATGGAAAAGACAGTCAAAGAAATATCATCATCGCTTACAGTTTTTCTCGATTGCTAAGACACATTTCTTGAAAGCTGCTCTCCTTTTCTCTAAACTGTGAACACAAAACCCAATTTTCAAGCTACATTCACAAAACCTCAGACTCTTCTTGCAAAACCAAACTTTCACCTCAAAACAGTTCAATCTGTGCTCAAAACTGAACTATGTTGTCAAATCGTGCCCTGAGTCAATCAAAATTAAAAACACTACTGAGCAGTCACTGAACACTACATAGAAAAATAGAAAACACAATGCTCAGGACATGAAGCTGGAGAAATACATGTTCATTGTTCACTGTAGGCTAAATGCATGTTGCAAAAAATATACATGAAATACTAGGTCTACAAACAGACCAACCCTCCATTACAGTACTACAGTACATTGGTACAGTGATGTACTGACATATACATATTTACTTACAGTATACTGTGATACAGTATATCGTATGTCACACAGTAATTGCTGTCAACATTTACATACTGTACTATAATGTCAAAAAAGGTAATTACCTGTTCTCTTCTCTAAATCTTCAGATTATGGTGGACACAGTGAATCTACTGATGTTTGGTTGTACCCTTTGTCCCGCCTCCCTCATGCTCATACCATGGACAAGAACATGGTCAATCACAGAAGCTCCGATTTCATCAGATATTACTGTTCTTTGTCTTCTCTGACCTCCTCAACCTCCTCTCACACGAACTCTTCCTCTCAGATTTCTTTCCATTGTAGGGCCTCACAAACCAGCTCTCTGAACTGCCTTATATGTTCCCTCACACCATCAGCCACAAGTGTGATCTATTTTGAGTTGTTGTGTTCAAGTGGTGACACTGGTGCTTTAATTATGTTTGACTTTTGTCACCTGTGCTCACCATTATGCAGCACGGTGCATCACAATGAAAATGTGTTGGTAAGTTGTGTCTAAACATGTGAAAAGTGCTTATGGTTTTGCCAAAAGAGTGATTGATTCAATCAGTGGGTTCAGGCAACTGAGCATTTGGTTCAGACAATAGGGTTTAGTGTTTTAGCAATTGAGAAAAACTGTAAAGTGAAGGAGCGAATCCAAAATCAATCTCATGTCAGTATGAAGTTGTTGTGAACCTGGACAGCCAGCAGAGGGCAGCCTGCAGCTATTTATGAGCACAAAGGCCTTTTGGGAAACTTTGTTCAGACAGAAACAGCAGAGAGACGAGGAACAGAAAGTCAAAAGTTTCTCCATGTTCTTCATCAGTCCACAGGGAGATGTAGCCTCTACTTACTCCACCTCATCTCTCCCTTTCTGTTTCACAAGGACAGCTGGCCACTAAAGTATGTTTGCATGATTTGATGCTTCACTGCTCCTCAGAGTTTTAAGTTCTTCTGTCACACAGAGTCTGAACTGTTTTCATGCACTCACACTGAAAACTGCATCAGGATGATGTTTCCAGTGACTCTGATTGTCATGTTGGGTTTTCTGACTCAGGGTGAGAGACTGAAAATGGATCAGACATTTTAGGAGAATTTCTTGTGTGGTGCAGTTTCTGTTTTCATCTTTCTGCTTTTATACTTTAAACTGCTGTCACATGTTGTTGGAGTTCAAACATTTCTTCTCAAGGTCACATTTCATTTCTCATTTCAGAGTCTTCTGCCAACAACTTTCTGACTCAGACTGACAAATCCAAGTCTGTTAGTCTCGGAGGGACTGTGACCATCAGCGCCACAGGGAGTTCAAATATTGGGGCTGATCTCAGTTGGTACCTTCAGAAACCTGGACAGGCTCCCAAACTTCTTATATATTCTGCAACAAGCCTGTTCTCAGGAACTCCGTCTCGATTCAGTGGCAGCAGATCTGGTTCTCAGTACACTTTAACCATCAGTGGTGTTCAGGATGAAGATGTTGCAGATTATTACTGTCTAGGTGCTCATGGTGGAGTGTTCACACAGTGATTTGTAGCCGTACAAAAACCTCCCTCAGTGTGACTGAAGTGAAACGGCCTGCTGCAGGTGCAGAGGGTTGGTGAAGAGACTGTGATGAGGATAACTGGTCCAGTGAACACAACACAAGAGTCATCAAGCAGAACCACAAAGAATCTAAATAAAACTGAAACACACTCACACACGATCTCCCACAAACAGTTTTAAACTTATATTCTTGTCAGTTTATTCAGTCTCTTTATGAGTAGGCTGGGAAAGTTAAATTCATGCTACACTACAGCCACTGATATTAAATATGTTTAAAAGTTTCTATGAAAAATAGTTTCACGAAAAAATCTGAAATTACAACAGACCAAAGAGAAAAATCCTGTCTCCTGTACTATCAGCTTTAATATAATATCAGTTATGATACTGAGATGATCAAGACGTTATATTTCATCATGAATATATTATAAAAGAAAAACAAAGACACTGACTCATTATAATCCACAGTTTTATTCACTGATAGTTTAATGTTCATGCCACATTTCTGATGAATGAATCGTTTCTCTTGGACTAAAACTAATAAAGTTGATTTTAACGATGATAAAGAAGAACATGCAGAAGATCAGTATGAGAAAGCAACATGCACACTAAAACACTGAGCAGAGAGCTGTGAAACGTGCAGAAATATGTGAAGAGAGGAGATCTGTAGCTTGATGAAGATCTCTATGAAAGAAGCAGCATCATTTCCAGACAGGAAGTGTTGCTGAAGCTCTACTCTGAGCAGCGCTCAGGGTCCAGGCTTTGAGTGACAGGGCTCTGTCCATTCAGACTGGCCTCACAGCTCACTGAGCCCGCCTTCCTCCACTGGTCTGCAGGGAGGATCAGGGTGCTGCTCCAGCTGTAGTGGCCGTCCCTCCCCAGGGCCTCCAGGCTGTGTGACTCCCCTGAGGAGAGGCTGCTGCCCCCCACCTTCCAGCCCAGCCTCCAGGCTGAGGGGAAGCCCCCGCTGGCCAGACACACCAGTGTGGCACTGCCCTGCTGCAGCTGCTCTCTGGAGGGGGGGAGGACGCTCAGGGTGGGCCGCACCACACCCACTGGAGGAGAGAGAGGGGGGAGAAAAGACAGAGGAATGAGAGTGAAGGCTTGGTGAGAAAGAAACATCACATTCTGCTCATTTCTTACATTTCATCAAATCAAACAGAAGAAGTCATAAATCACTCAGTATCACACCATCAGACACAGGATTCAAGTGGAAATGCAACTAAAAAGGTTGATTGATGATGATTATTGATGACATCTTCACATGTCTTTCATAATGTGTGACAGAGAATAACTGCTCCCTGTGATGATTTTCTTCTGTTTAAACTGACAGAGCTGAAACTCTCATGTGAATACAGTTAAAACCTTTGTCATCTGTCTCTTTCACTTCCTTTTCACTACATGTCAAATGAACCGTGAACACAAAGAGAAGCTGCTTTTACTGATAAAATCATGTTTGTGTTTAACATGAATCCACATTACATTGACTTTAAGTAATTATTTAACACTTTCAAGATAAATAACCAAAAATTATAATACATGATTTTATGATTGAAGTCTTAATTGACCAAATTCTCCTTTTAAACATATTCCAGAACTTACAAATTCAAAGTTATTAATAAATATATAGCATCGAAACATTTATATATATTTACTGTATATTAAATTGTAACTTAACATGCAATACTGGATCAATATTAATCTCTGCAAAGCTTCTTCTCGGACTGTGAGATCAGTTTGGTAAAATAACAAAAAATATCACAAAAATAAAAACACTGAACTTGATCACATTTCATTAAATACTTGATTAAAACGTTATAGTATCTGTTTGTTGTATTAAATAAAAATCTCTGGTACTTACAGTCAACGATGAGTTTGGTTCCTCCACCAAAAGTGTACCACAGTGATACAAACTCATTAAGCGGCCGTACAAAAACCTCCTGCACTGTGAACAAACATCTATCCTCTAAAAAACACTGTTTTTATCATAAAACTGCAAAGATAAAAATGATTTAATATACAAAATGATTTAACTCATGTAGCCTGAAATTGCTGACAAAATTAAAGATACATTTTCATCATTATTGTAACTTTTACAGTTGAGACATAAAACAAACCCGTAAAATATTTTCATTTTCCAATTTATTTTATATCAGTTGTAAACTGCAAACAACTATGTTCAAACAAATGTTTAAATTTAAATTTAAATGAGAAAAACCTTTAAAAAGCGAAAAAGCAGTTTCTCATCCCCTATAGGTAAATATAGAAGAATAAATATTGACATCATACCAACCACAGTGGACACAAACTGATTCCTAAATCCTCAACTGCACTTCTAATATCAATATTTTCTAGTGTTCCATTAAGATGATAGATGGTGTAAATCCAAGCAGTATTCCTCCTGATTTAGTGTCCCACGTTGGCTTCAGTCTGTTGAGAGCAGAGAAATCATTTCCATAGAGAGGAGGCTTTGCATGGTCAGCTGATCCTCCAGTGAACTGAGAAGGTTTATAGTCCTGTGAGTTCAACACTGCAGGACTCAGATCTGTCAGTCAACACAGCAGAAACCACAACCACCATGACTCTCATCACCATCCTCATCTGGACGCTGGCCTGCTGCTGTTTTACAGGTTCATTCACTCAGCAACATTTCAAACATGATGTGCTGCCTTTTCTCTCATTGATTTCTGCTGATAAATGAAGGATTTGTTTGTGTCTGCAGGATGCAGCGGTCAGGTGACTGTGACTCAGCCTGCAGTAAAGACATCTGCTCCAGGATCCACTGTCACTATCAGCTGTAAGACCAGCCAGGATGTTGGATTGTGTAGTGGTGATCCATGTATGTCCTGGTTTCAACAGAAATCTGGACAGCCTCCAAAGCTTCTAATCTTTCGTGGAAGTACACGTCATTCAGGAACAGCAGCTCGGTTTAGTGGCAGTGGAAGCAGCTCTGACTTCACTTTGACCATCAGTGGAGTTCAGACTGAAGATGCAGCAGTTTATTACTGTATGAGTGTACACAATGGCCCAGTGTTCACACAGTGATTTGTCGTCGTACAAAAACCTCCCTCAGTCAGACTGCAGAGACACTGAGCTGTTACAGCAGGAACCGACTGCAGCTGCTGAAGAGGAAGAGACTCTGACACAGACCACTGAACACAGAGCTGACAGTCACCTCTACAAGCACTAACTACATATTCACTCTAATATATTGCACTAATATATTCTCGACTACTTTCATCAAGTTAACAAGAAGCATGTGATACAAATATATAAAATGCTTTAGTGGCATCATGATGAATCTTATACATTAGAAGAAAACTATTTCATACTTTAGACCTCTAACCTTCTGTCCTCAGAATTTAAGGTAGTGAAACATGAAACATGTTTGCATGTTATTTTTATTCCAACGTGTTGATTTTCCACAGAAAGAATTCTCAGTACAGAATTTAGATTGATTTAATGAAATAAAGTATTTACTTAAGTGCTGTATCTATGTATTTTTTTAAGTTAAGTTTTAAATTTAATGTATCTCTTTGTAATTTTTGATGATGAATTCTACTGATTTTGCATACCTACGACTTTACCTTTAGCGCCACATTTTTAGCAAAATGTCTGACAAACATGCTCAGGTATTCATGGTGGACAGAAGACATATTCCAGTCATTTATGTGATCCCCTGACCCTTCTGTTGAGGTAAAAATGTTTTTACACATTCAGTAAAATTTCTCAACATTCATTTGTTAAAATGGCACCAATTTATATTTTTAAAAAAAATGATTATTCCTGCAACAAAATGTTGGTTGATGATTCTCTGTAGTGTCATAACTACGAGCAACACCTTTCCACATTTAAATAAAAATAAAAATGGACTGTAGCTTCAGTCTGTGAGAGTGTCTGTGTGTTGCTCTAAAACGGCACAATTTAGGGGTAATTTTGGTGTTTATAGCTACGTAATAATGACAGTCACCTCAACATGCAAAAACTTTAATAACTTAATATAAAAAAAAACTTTATCATCTTATAAAATCACATACATAACATATCATGTTCTGTCTATATTTCCTCTCAGCTAAACAGACAAATGTTGCTTGATCACATATTTGAGTCATGATTTCTGACACGTGAAGAATCTCTTTCACGATACTGTTCATGTTTTTTCTTCTTTTCATAAGATCATATTATACTATTATATAATATATCTTCAATTAACAACTTTAAAAGGAGAGTCTTGTCCATCTCAATGATTAATTATCAGGTTTTAATCTTCCACCACAACATTTCATTTCTCACCACTCTTCATAAAAGACCAAACACTTCATCATGTTATTATTCAGTGAAAGCTTTATTAGCAAAAACACGAGTCATCAACATGACAGTCATGAAGCACAGTCACATCTAGCTGCTGAGCTCCTCACATTACTCTCTAAGTTGTTGTTGTCCAACACTTTACAGCTGTTGTTCTCTGCCACACAAAGCTTTAGTTTCCTCTACAAACATTCAAACTCCTATTGATGAGAGCAGCAGGTGTGTTCCTCCTGCTCCCCACACACAGAGCTGCTGTCCTGGGCTTCAGCCAGCCCCTCTAGCCCTCACACTGGCTCCTGCGGAGGGAGCGGGTCTGGCTGTGGCCATGATGGAGGACCCTGCAGGAGAACAGCTCTCCTTCCATCCAGCGCTCCTGGCTCAGGCTCAGGGTGCTGCTGCTGCTGTAGCGTCCGCTCTTCTCCTCCTCGGAGCTGCTCAGGACCCCCTCTGTCACCTCTGTAGCGTCCACCTCCCAGCTCACCACGGCTCCCTGAGGAGAGTAGCCGCTCAGCAGGCAGACCAGCGTGGCCGAGGCCCCAGAGAGCCGCTCAGAGGAGGGGGGAAGCAGAGAGACTGAGGGCCTGAGCATGGGGCCAGCTGGAGGGGAGAGCAGAGACACACAAGGAGCAGATGAACTTGACTGGAGGACAGACAGCTCAACATGAGACACTTATGAGACATGACAGAGGTCAACACTACTGTGGATGAACTGTGTGCATGATACTGAGATCAGACAGAGGAGAGGAGCCCAGACATGGGAGGAAATGAGGCTTTAACACAGAAAACTACATCATCAAACTTGATGTCATTTAAAGTCATCAATCTTCTTCTGTGGCACTCATCATCAATCACTAATAATTAGACAACATATTGCACCCTGACTAATTTTTGAATGTAGCTAAAATATGAAATAACTAACCTTTGAATACATTTTTAATATCTGCTTCAAAATGTGGCAGTAAATAACTTTTTATTGAAAAAATGTAACATCTGTATCCAGTGAAAGACTTTGTCATCTGTGAGTTTCACTTCCTTTTCACCACTTTAAACTAACGAACTGTGAAGGCAAACTGCAGCGATACTGGATCTACATATAAACTCACTCGTTTGTTTTAAGGGCATTTTAGATTTAATTTAACAACTGTTTGAATGTAAAAGTTAAAAAAGCTGATTAAAATACATTGTTTGTTTAAAGCCATAAAATGTTTCTCAGATAAAATATATATCATATTTTGTAGAACACTAATTTAATTGAAAATAAATATTATCAAAATTAAAGTTATTTTCTCTATAATAAGCAATGAAATTATGTAGATTATGACAAGTCAAATCTTTCTTCACAATGAAAATGACAAACTGCGACATCAGTCAAGCCTAATAGATAACAAAAAATATCCACAACAAATAAATTATACAAAATAATTTCAGGTTTTATCACATTGTGTTGTAACATTTAGCATAATCCTAAACGTTGGAGAAATTAGAAATCTCTGGTACTTACAGTGAACGATGAGTTTGGTTCCTCCACCAAAAGTCCACCACAGTGATACAAACTCATTAAGCGGCCGTACAAAAACCTCCTGCACTGTGAACAAACATCTATCCTCTGAAAACACTCTGTTTTTATGATAAAACTGCTAAAATTAAAATGATTTAATGTACAAAACGTTTTAACTCATGGGGCTTGAAATTACTGACAAAATAAAAGATCATTTTTCATCATTATTGTAACTTTTACTGTTGAGACAAAAACAAACCCGTAAATATTTATATATTCTAATTTATTTGATATTAGTTGTAAGACTGCAAACAAAAATGTATTCAAACAAATGTTTACATTTAAATTTAAATGACAAAAAAACATTATTAAGTAAAAAAGCAGTTTCTCATCCCCTATAGGTTAATATAGAAAAATAAATACTGACGTCATACCAACCACAGTGGACACAAACTGATTCCTAAATCCTCAACTGCACTTCTAATATCAATATTTTCTTGTGTTCCATTAAGATGATAGATGGTGTAAATCCAAGCAGTATTCCTCCTGATTTAGTGTCCCACGTTGGCTTCAGTCTGTTGAGAGCAGAGAAATCATTTCCATAGAGAGGAGGCTTTGCATGGTCAGCTGATCCTCCAGTGAACTGAGAAGGTTTATAGTCCTGTGAGTTCAACACTGCAGGACTCAGATCTGTCAGTCAACACAGCAGAAACCACAACCACCATGACTCTCATCACCATCCTCATCTGGACGCTGGCCTGCTGCTGTTTTACAGGTTCATTCACTCAGCAACATTTCAAACATGATGTGCTGCCTTTTCTCTCATTGATTTCTGCTGATAAATGAAGGATTTGTTTGTGTCTGCAGGATGCAGCGGTCAGGTGACTGTGACTCAGCCTGCAGTAAAGACATCTGCTCCAGGATCCGCTGTCACTATCAGCTGTAAGACCATCCAGGATGTAGGAGATTGGTGTGGTGATGATGGTGATGAGACTTGTTTGTCCTGGTATCAGCAGAAATCTGGACAGTCTCCAAAGCTTCTAATAAAATTAGTGAGCACACGTGAATCAGGAACAGCAGCTCGGTTTAGTGGCAGTGGAAGCAGCTCTGACTTCACTTTGACCATCAGTGGAGTTCAGACTGAAGATGCAGCAGTTTATTACTGTAAGAGTTTCCATGTAATAAACGGTGCCTATGTGTTCACACAGTGATTTGTCGTCGTACAAAAACCTCCCTCAGTCAGACTGCAGAGACACTGAGCTGTTACAGCAGGAACCGACTGCAGCTGCTGAAGAGGAAGAGACTCTGACACAGACCACTGAACACAGAGCTGACAGTCACCTCTACAAGTACTAATAACTTAATTAATAAATAGATATATATCTGGGCGGTAATTTAGCAAAAACCTTTTAATGCAGAAAAAACAGAAATCATTCCATGGTGCTCAGGACATTTCAGTCATGGAGCAAATGTAGTTTTTTCCATGTAGTTCTTCTTCTGTATTTTTCCATTTTCATTAGAAAGTAAAAGAAATATTATCATCACTGAATAACCAGAGATGATCAAAAGCTGGTAGACTAGTATCTCTAAAACTGACACTCTCCATCAACAAATATAAATAAGACTTCACTTAACTTTCAGTCCTCACAGCAGCTTAAGGTACATGTTGAAAATATATAAAGATATACACATCAAGAAAATAAAACATTTTGTTCATACATAAATATACAGACATTACATACACATTATATACGTAAGGTACATACATGACTGTTATTGACTGTTATTGTTCATATTGCATATTTTTAAGAGTCATTTTGCATTGCACAGATAATACACATCAGTGTAAACTAATAAAATAAAATAAAATAAAAATATGTTAAAATATATGTGTGTATATATATACTCAAAGGTAGTGTGTGAAGTGACATGGTGATATGATCAGTGCTACATGATGTAAAGAAGAGAAGAGAGTGTAAGAGCTGCTGTAACTAGCTGACACTCACACTGCTCCATCTTGAAATACTATTATTATAACAATGAAATCCTTTAAAAAGAGTAAAATCACTTGAAATTATTCCAGTTAATTTCTGAACACTGTCTACAGATTAAAATTATTTGGCAAGCTGACAATTGGAAATTTGCAAGTTGCAATTGTGATTTTATTCATACAGAGTCCTGATAGATTAACTGGCAGAGAGAATGATTCTGAATGAACGCGAGCAGTCAAGATGGAGAAGGACCCCGAAGATAGGGAAACCTATGCATTTTATGCCTGAAGAACAGCCTCGGCCCTTCCCCAGGGTTTGTGGTGTCCTGCAGTAATTGCATTTAGTTACATAATTAAGTCTTTACATCACAATTTAAAACACAAAGAGGACCTTGATCTAGTGGCAGGAAGGGGGAGGGATATTGGCATCTCAAGTGGCTTAGATTGAAATTATTATATTCACATATACTTATGCAGATTTATTTTACTTTTTTTTTTCTTCTTCTTCATTTCTACCCTCAGAGGACTTCATAAAGATGTCTCTTATTGTGAAAAGCCTGTCTTGAATGCACCAAACAAACTGAACCAGGATCAGTCTGTTTATCAAGACAAAAGTTCTCAGAGTGACATGTTTGGTTCTTCTTTTAGCACAAAGAGTGAAATCTCTTTACAAACTTAAACTGTGCAGATAATCCATTAAAACTACTGAATAGAGAGACAGCATTGACTCCCAATAAAGGCCTGAAAACCTTTTGAGGATTGAACAACAACTTTAAATGAAGACATAATGAAGCATGGGAAGTTTCCCAGCATGTAGGGCAGCCTGTGGGGACCTGCGTCATGTTTTCTCCACTGGAAGGCTGAACTACAGGACACTTTATTATATTTTATCTGCCACAGGAGCATCCACATCAGATAAGCTTGTTGTGATTGACTGCAAGCAAAACAATACAAATAGTTATTTTTTATAACCTGGATATAAAAAAGATCAAATGCAGGTTTTGCAGATTTAATCTAAGAAGGTTTGATTCTACTTGGTTCTGTTTTATTTTGCTCAATAAGAGTTCTGATACCCTGCCCTAATAATGACAACAAGGTGACACAAAACAACCACAAAGAGACACAAAACTACAAAGTCCTTCTTGTTGCTGGGTTATCTTGGTCAATAAAGATATTAATGCACAGTTCTAATAATGACCACAAGGTGACACAAAACAACTTCAAACATTCACAAAACCACTTAATAAAGAAATAAAGTGTCCACGAAGAGACACAAAAGACCATATCTTCGATCTTGCTCCTCTAATGGAGGGATGGGGGCCCTATTACATGTCTGTGTCCAGGGGCCCACTGTCTCATCATTCTTCCATGATGTGAATGATTCAAATGAATGTACTTCCTCCTGTTTGACACCAGAGGGCAGTATTCATCTTTATGAAGCAGAAACACACAGACAGCTCTCACTGGCATGTGTGTGTCACCCACAGAAGTTCTACTTTGAATATCTGTCGTGCTTCCCTGCACATCAGGGGCTTTTAAGGCCCCAAGTCTTCTGTCAACTAATACATGATTGAATTATTTTCTCTCAAACACACATATACATCCATAATGAAGATGCTGCTGGTTTTCCTGCTGATAGTGGCAGTCCACATTCAGGGTGAGATTCTGATTGATTTGACTGAACATCAAGTGCCAGCTTTTAGTTAGTTTGGTTTTTACGTTGGAACTGTCCTTTATATAATAAATACAGTAGTAATGTTTTATCTTCTTGCAGGATGGCTGCAGGAGACTCTGACATGCACCACTGCTCACCTTCACAGTCCCTGAAACACAACCTTACAGAAACCTGATGAAGTTCAGCCCAGTCAAATGTGGAGTGAAACTCAGATATTCATGTCCCTGAGAGTCAGATTCTGTTCCTCTTTACAGCTCCAGATGTTCACTTATCACACAGTCTTCTTCACTAACTAGAAATAAATTAATGCAGCGCCCGAAATGAATGCAGAAGACATTTCTCTTCTCTTTAAACACTGAATCTAAAGAACACTATGTGACATAAGCTACTGTGTTGCACATTATGAGCAAACAGGTAGTGCATTGTGCATTGTAGATGTATTTCTGAGGTGTGCTATATTACAAGTCCTGATTCCAAAAAAGTTGGGATGCTTAGTAAAACATAAATTAAACATATTTGGATGTATTGCTTATCATCTGTGACACATGTTTAATTGAAAATTGTACAGAGAAAATATATTTGAATTTTTCCTAATCAACCAGCCAGCAGGTAAGTGTAGGGGTAGGGTTAGACCAAAACACTGTTTGTTTTTTTAACTGTAGTTTAAGTTGTGTTTTAGCCACATGCTAAACAAGCACAAATAGAGAAACAAGAAGATGTAACCATTAAAATTAAGTATTATATATGTATTTTTGGCCTTACACTTCTTCTGTTATAAGCTTTGGCTCAGATTGTGTTTTTGTCTGATCCTAACCCTTCTCCTGTTCCTAAACCTGCAGCTTTAAGAGGTTAAACGTCCAGACTTTTCAGTTGTGTTTTCAAGTTTTCAGATGAGATTTAAAGGCCCAAATGATACTCAAGATATGAACTGTTGCTTCTTTTCTGTTTCACAACAACAGGTGTGTTTTTGTTTCAAACATTTAGAATGCATGGTAGATTTCAGGTTTCAGGTAGGCAAAATCTATAGTATATCCTGATATATATTTATGTTATTAGGAACATAGAAGACCAGAGCATTAAGATAACACACTGAGGTTAGATGGCTTCATGTCTGCTGCTCCCTTATGTCTGTTGTTCTGTCATCTTAATAAATGTAACGCCTGGATCCAGATCATCAGGATACAAAATATTGTGTTCAGTGTTGATCCATTTGCCAGCAGGGTGAACCTTACACCTTTTACAAAACACAAAGACACCGACTCATTATAATCCACAGTTTTATTCAGTGAGAGTTTAATGTTCATGCCACATTTCTGATGAATGAATCGTTTCTCTTGGACTAAAACTAATAAAGTTGATTTTAACGATGATAAAAAAGAACATGCAGAAGATCAGTATGAGAAAGCAACATGCACACTAAAACACTGAGCAGAGAGCTGTGAAACGTGCAGAAATATGTGAAGAGAGGAGATCTGTAGCTTGATGAAGATCTCTATGAAAGAAGCAGCATCATTTCCAGACAGGAAGTGTTGCTGAAGCTCTACTCTGAGCAGCGCTCAGGGTCCAGGCTTTGAGTGACAGGGCTCTGTCCATTCAGACTGGCCTCACAGCTCACTGAGCCCGCCTTCCTCCACTGGTCTGCAGGGAGGATCAGGGTGCTGCTCCAGCTGTAGTGGCCGTCCCTCCCCAGGGCCTCCAGGCTGTGTGACTCCCCTGAGGAGAGGCTGCTGCCCCCCACCTTCCAGCCCAGCCTCCAGGCTGAGGGGAAGCCCCCGCTGGCCAGACACACCAGTGTGGCACTGCCCTGCTGCAGCTGCTCTCTGGAGGGGGGGAGGACGCTCAGGGTGGGCCGCACCACACCCACTGGAGGAGAGAGAGGGGGGAGAAAAGACAGAGGAATGAGAGTGAAGGCTTGGTGAGAAAGAAACATCACATTCTGCTCATTTCTTACATTTCATCAAATCAAACACAAGAAGTCATAAATCACTCAGTATCACACCATCAGACACAGGATTCAAGTGGAAATGCAACTAAAAAGGTTGATTGATGATGATTATTGATGACATCTTCACATGTCTTTCATAATGTGTGACAGAGAATAACTGCTCCCTGTGATGATTTTCTTCTGTTTCAACTGACAGAGCTGAAACTCTCATGTGAATACAGTTAAAACCTTTGTCATCTGTCTCTTTCACTTCCTTTTCACTACATGTCAAATGAACCGTGAACACAAAGAGAAGCTGCTTTTACTGATAAAATCATGTTTGTTTTCAACATGAATCCCCGTTATAAATTTAATTCAATTAATTATTTGATGTTTTCAAAATAAAAAACAAAATCATAATACATATTTTTATGATTTGAAGTATTAAATAAACATGTTTTCCTTTTTAAACACATTCAAGAATGTACAAATTCAAAGTAAGTAATAAAAGTATAGCTTTAAAATATTTATATATATTTCCTTTATATTAAAATGCTTTTCTTTACATGCAATACTGAATGAATACTAATCTCTGCAAAGCTTCTTCTCAGACTGTAAGATCAGTTTGATAAAATAACAAAAAATATCACAAAAATAAAAACACTGAACTTGATCACATTTCATTAAGTACTTGATTAAAACGTTATACTATCTGTTTGTTGTATTAAATAAAAATCTCTGGTACTTACAGTCAACGATGAGTTTGGTTCCTCCACCAAAAGTCCTCCACAGTGATACAAACTCATTAAGCGGCCGTACAAAAACCTCCTGCACTGTGGACAAACATCTATCCTCTGAAAACACTCTGTTTTTATGATAAAACTGAATAATTTTAAATATTTAATGTACAAAATGATTTAATTCATGTGGCCTGAAAGTTATTTAGAAAATAAAAGATCATTTTTCATCATTATTGTAACTTTTACAGTTGAGACATAAAAAGAACCCCGTAAAATATTTATATACTGTAATTTATTATATATCAGTTGTAAGAATGCAAATAAATATATGTTCAAACAAATGTTTACATTTAAATTTAAATGAGAAAAAGCATTAAAAAGTTAAAAAAGCAGTTTCTCATCCCCTTTAGGTAAATATAGAAGAATAAATATTGACATCATACCAACCACAGTGGACACAAACTGTTTCCTAAATCCTCAACTGCACTTCTAATAACAATATTTTCTTGTGTTCCATTAAGATGATAGATGGTGTAAATCCAAGCAGTATTCCTCCTGATTTAGTGTCCCACGTTGGCTTCAGTCTGTTGAGAGCAGAGAAATCATTTCCATAGAGAGGAGGCTTTGCATGGTCAGCTGATCCTCCAGTGAACTGAGAAGGTTTATAGTCCTGTGAGTTCAACACTGCAGGACTCAGATCTGTCAGTCAACACAGCAGAAACCACAACCACCATGACTCTCATCACCATCCTCATCTGGACGCTGGCCTGCTGCTGTTTTACAGGTTCATTCACTCAGCAACATTTCAAACATGATGTGCTGCCTTTTCTCTCATTGATTTCTGCTGATAAATGAAGGATTTGTTTGTGTCTGCAGGATGCAGCGGTCAGGTGACTGTGACTCAGCCTGCAGTAAAGACATCTGCTCCAGGGTCCACTGTCACTATCAGCTGTAAGACCAGCCGGGCTGTTTACAGAAATGGTGATGGATCTGAAGATATGTTCTGGTACCAGCAGAAATCTGGACAGCCTCCAAAGCTTCTGATAAAATTAGTGAGCAGACGTGAATCAGGAACAGCAGCTCGGTTTAGTGGCAGTGGAAGCAGCTCTGACTTCACTTTGACCATCAGTGGAGTTCAGACTGAAGATGCAGCAGTTTATTACTGTCATATGTCCCACGACAGAAGCGGTGCTGAAGTGTTCACACAGTGATTTGTCGTCGTACAAAAACCTCCCTCAGTCAGACTGCAGAGACACTGAGCTGTTACAGCAGGAACCGACTGCAGCTGCTGAAGAGGAAGAGACTCTGACACAGACCACTGAACACAGAGCTGACAGTCACCTCTACAAGCACTAATAACTTTTTAGCAATAAACAGTCTCATTTTATGATTTATTTTAGCAATTTAGCTTAAGCCTTTTAATGTAGAAACTTCAATCATTCTATAATTCTCAGCACATTTCAATCATGAAGCAAACTTAGTTTTTCATGTAGTTCTTCATCAGTATTTTTTTTATTTTCATTCGAATGGAAAAGGTAAAGAAATATAATCATTTCTTTTTTGTGATCAATTTTTATTGTTTTTTCCATTTAGTTTATATCAAGCGAACAAGCAGGTGTGGCAAGCATCAATTCGGCAATAATAGCAACAGCAACAAAGAAGATAAAATGGTCCTGTAGCATAACAAACTAACAATAAGTAACTAAATAACAATGGCAATACTACCAAACAATCATATCAACAATATTGAGTGTTGGAAAAAAAGAAAAAGGAAAAAAAAAAGAAAAAATAAATTAAATAATAATAACAACAATGAAAAATAGGTAGACAGCCCCTCTCCCGCCCCCCAAATTTCAAGGGGTCCACAGGCTTTGTCTTCATGAAGTACACTGATGAACGTACAAACACGTGTGAACATACATATATACACACATATATAGCAGTTCAGAGCTTTTAAACAAGCCTCAACCAATACTACCCTCAAAACCCAACGCCTAAAGGGCACTTCAAAGGGGGCTGGACCACTTAAATGGAGTCAAAGCTAAAAGAAAAAGAGGAGAAATAAATAAGAAAATATATACTGCCACATATGATATTTAAACGTCTGAACAACTGGTATGTTTAGTGTGGCTGCGGTGGTACGAACCTGTTCAGTGGAAGAGTTCATAATAATAATGCAGACTTTTCCCAATTGATTTTGTATCCTGAGGTGAGGAAGATTATGAGAAACATTGTGGAGGAAAAGAAGGATGTCATCGGCATACAGAGATATGAAGTGTTTGGTATTATGCATAATAATAGGGTTATGACTGATTGACTGCTGGACTGCCTGGGCAAGAGGCTCAAGGGATAAAACAAATAACAAAGGCGAGAGAGGACAACCCTGTCCAGATCCTCTAGATATGGGAAATTGCTTAGAACAGGTGCTCCCTGTCAACAACATTGCAATTGGTTCGTTATCAAATCATATCAAACTTTATTTATATATCGCTTTTCATACATAAAAATGCAACACAAAGTGCTTTACAAAAAATAAAAACAGACAATGAAAATTACAAAACCCACCCCTCCCTCCCCCACATACACATCTGTAAGTATACATACACAAACATGCACACACACGGATTTAGTCATGCACGCACACAAACACACACTCAGACTCACACACAGCACATATTGATTGACAGTGTAGAGACATGCCAAGGCTCCGAGGATCCAGATGAGAAAAAAGCAACCTGTGGGAGCATCCACACTGAGAGGTGGCAGAGCCCACAGCCATAGAGGACGTTGTCACAGAGACCACCACGACCCGGGCCGCCTAGTCTCCCGGGCCCAGGGAGTCTCCAAGACCACATCCCCACGGGCAGACTGAACACTCACCCCAGTGCGGAGGCCCCCATGAGGGAACACTGGAGCTAAAAACTAACCGACTAAAAGACAACAGGATAAAAACTAAAAGACAACAGGACAGGATAAAAACTAAAAGACTAAAAGATAACAAGACAACAGGACAGGATAAAAACTAAAAGACTAAAAGAAAACAGGATAAAAACTAAAAGACAACAGGACAGGATAGAAAGTAAAATACTAAAAGATAACAAGACAATATGACAGGATGAAAACTAAAAGACGAAAAGATAACAAGACAACAGGACAGGATAAAAACTAAAAGACTAAAAGAAAACAGGATAAAAACTAAAAGACAACAGGACAGGATAGAAAGTAAAATACTAAAAGATAACAAGACAATATGACAGGATGAAAACTAAAAGACGAAAAGATAACAAGACAACAGGACAGGATAAAAACTAAAAGACTAAAAGAAAACAGGATAAAAACTAAAAGACAACAGGACAGGATAGAAAGTAAAATACTAAAAGATAACAAGACAATATGACAGGATGAAAACTAAAAGACGAAAAGATAACAAGACAACAGGACAGGATAAAAACTAAAAGACTAAAAGAAAACAGGATAAAAACTAAAAGACAACAGGACAGGATAGAAAGTAAAATACTAAAAGATAACAAGACAATATGACAGGATGAAAACTAAAAGACGAAAAGATAACAAGACAACAGGACAGGATAAAAACTAAAAGACTAAAAGACAACAGGATAAAAACTAAAAGACAACAGGACAGGATAAAAACTAAAAGACTAAAAGACAACAGGATAAAAACTAAAAGACAACAGGACAGGATAAAAACTAAAAGACTAAAAGATAACAAGACAACAGGACAGGATGAAAACTAAAAGACAACAGGACAGCAGGACAGGATAAAAACTAAAAGACTAAAGGACAACAGGATAAAAAATAAAAGACTAAAAAACAACAGGAGAGGATAAAAATTAAATACAACGGGAAAGAAAATATAAACAATGTGATGAAAACTAATAAAAGAACCTTAAAAAATGTGAATGATTCAAATTAATGTTCTTCCTCCTGTTTGACACCAGAGGGCAGTATTCATCTTTATGAAGCAGAAACACACAGACAGCTCTCACTGGCATGTGTGTGTCACCCACAGAAGTTCTACTTTGAATATCTGTCGTGCTTCCCTGCACATCAGGGGCTTTTAAGGCCCCAAGTCTTCTGTCAACTAATACATGATTGAATTATTTTCTCTCAAACACACATATACATCCATAATGAAGATGCTGCTGGTTTTCCTGCTGATAGTGGCAGTCCACATTCAGGGTGAGATTCTGATTGATTTGACTGAACATCAAGTGCCAGCTTTTAGTTAGTTTGGTTTTTATGTTGGAACTGTCCTTTATATAATAAATACAGTAGTAATGTTTTATCTTCTTGCAGGATGGCTGCAGGAGACTCTGACATGCACCACTGCTCACCTTCACAGTCCCCTGAAACACAACCTTACAGAAACCTGATGAAGTTCAGCCCAGTCAAATGTGGAGTGAAACTCAGATATTCATGTCCCTGAGAGTCAGATTCTGTTCCTCTTTACAGCTCCAGATGTTCACTTATCACACAGTCTTCTTCACTGACTAAAAATAAAGTAATGCAGCGCCCTGAAATGAATGCAGAAGACATTTCTCTTCTCTTTAAACACTGAATCTAAAGAACACTATGTGACATAAGCTACTGTGTTGCACATTATGAGCAAACAGGTAGTGCATTGTGCATTGTAGATGTATTTCTGAGGTGTGCTATATTACAAGTCCTGATTAAAAAAAAGGTGGGATGCTTAGTAAAACATAAATGAAACAGAATGGAATATATATTGCTTATCTTTTGTGACATATTTTTAATCAAATGTGTACAGAGAAAACACATTTACATTTTTAAAAATCAACCAGCCAGCAGGTAAGTGTAGGGGTAGGGTTAGACCAAAACACTGTTTGTTTTTTTAACTGACGTGTCAGTTGTGTTTTAGCCACATGCTAAACAAGCACAACTGGAGAAACAAGAAGATGTTACCATTAAAATGAAGTATTATATATGTATTTTTGGCCTTACAGTTCTTCTGTTATAAGCTTTGGCTCAGATTGTGTTTTTGTCTGATCCTAACCCTTCTCCTGTTCCTAAACCTGCAGCTTTAAGAGGTTAAACATCCCGACTTTTCAGTTGTGTTTTCAAGTTTTCAGATGAGATTTTAAGGCCCAAATGATACTCAAGATATGAACTGTTGCTTCTTTTCTGTTTCACAACAACAGGTGTGTATTTGTTTAAAGCATGTAGAATGCATGGTAGTTTTCAGGTTTCAGGGTTTGGTCGTTATATCATATACAGTAGATGTATTGTAGTATAGAAAAATATAATATTAAATTATAATTTCCAGTAATTATCAGAAAGATTAAAAGCCACTAGTGGTTGTGTGAGGCTTTGAGCTAAATGTTACCATGCTCACAGTGAAAAAATTTAAAGAGAAAATGTTAAAAGACGGATCAATCTGTGATGCTTTATTCACAGAAGCCCCAAAACTCCAACATGTAGGCAAAATCTGTACTATATCCTGATATATATTTATGTTATTAGGAACATAGAAGACCAGAGCATTAAGATAACACACTGAGGTTAGATGGCTTCATGTCTGCTGCTCCCTTATGTCTGTTGTTCTGTCATCTTAATAAATGTAACGCCTGGATCCAGATCATCAGGATACAAAATATTGTGTTCAGTGCTGATCCATTTGCCAGCAGGGTGAACCTTACACCTTTTACAAAACACAAAGACACTGACTCATTATAATCCACAGTTTTATTCAGTGAGAGTTTAATGTTCATGCCACATTTCTGATGAATGAATCGTTTCTCTTGGACTAAAACTAATAAAGTTGATTTTAACGATGATGAAGAAGAACATGCAGAAGATCAGTATGAGAAAGCAACATGCACACTAAAACACTGAGCAGAGAGCTGTGAAACATGCAGAAATATGTGAAGAGAGGAGATCTGTAGCTTGATGAAGATCTCTATGAAAGAAGCAGCATCATTTCCAGACAGGAAGTGTTGCTGAAGCTCTACTCTGAGCAGCGCTCAGGGTCCAGGCTTTGAGTGACAGGGCTCTGTCCATTCAGACTGGCCTCACAGCTCACTGAGCCCGCCTTCCTCCACTGGTCTGCAGGGAGGATCAGGGTGCTGCTCCAGCTGTAGTGGCCGTCCCTCCCCAGGGCCTCCAGGCTGTGTGACTCCCCTGAGGAGAGGCTGCTGCCCCCCACCTTCCAGCCCAGCCTCCAGGCTGAGGGGAAGCCCCCGCTGGCCAGACACACCAGTGTGGCACTGCCCTGCTGCAGCTGCTCTCTGGAGGGGGGGAGGACGCTCAGGGTGGGCCGCACCACACCCACTGGAGGAGAGAGAGGGGGGAGAAAAGACAGAGGAATGAGAGTGAAGGCTTGGTGAGAAAGAAACATCACATTCTGCTCATTTCTTACATTTCATCAAATCAAACACAAGAAGTCATAAATCACTCAGTATCACACCATCAGACACAGGATTCAAGTGGAAATGCAACTAAAAAGGTTGATCGATAATGATTATTGATGACATCTTCACATGTCTTTCATAATGTGTGACAGAGAATAACTGCTCCCTGTGATGATTTTCTTCTGTTTAAACTGACAGAGCTGAAACTCTCATGTGAATACAGTTAAAACCTTTGTCATCTGTCTCTTTCACTTCCTTTTCACTACATGTCAAATGAACCGTGAACACAAAGAGAAGCTGCTTTTACTGATAAAATCATGTTTGTTTTCAACATGAATCCCCGTTATAAATTTAATTCAATTAATTATTTGATGTTTTCAAAATAAAAAACAAAATCATAATACATATTTTTATGATTTGAAGTATTAAATAAACATGTTTTCCTTTTTAAACACATTCAAGAATGTACAAATTCAAAGTAAGTAATAAAAGTATAGCTTTAAAATATTTATATATATTTCCTTTATATTAAAATGCTTTTCTTTACATGCAATACTGAATGAATACTAATCTCTGCAAAGCTTCTTCTCAGACTGTAAGATCAGTTTGATAAAATAACAAAAAATATCACAAAAATAAAAACACTGAACTTGATCACATTTCATTAAGTACTTGATTAAAACGTTATACTATCTGTTTGTTGTATTAAATAAAAATCTCTGGTACTTACAGTCAACGATGAGTTTGGTTCCTCCACCAAAAGTCCTCCACAGTGATACAAACTCATTAAGCGGCCGTACAAAAACCTCCTGCACTGTGGACAAACATCTATCCTCTGAAAACACTCTGTTTTTATGATAAAACTGAATAATTTTAAATATTTAATGTACAAAATGATTTAATTCATGTGGCCTGAAAGTTATTTAGAAAATAAAAGATCATTTTTCATCATTATTGTAACTTTTACAGTTGAGACATAAAAAGAACCCCGTAAAATATTTATATACTGTAATTTATTATATATCAGTTGTAAGAATGCAAATAAATATATGTTCAAACAAATGTTTACATTTAAATTTAAATGAGAAAAAGCATTAAAAAGTTAAAAAAGCAGTTTCTCATCCCCTTTAGGTAAATATAGAAGAATAAATATTGACATCATACCAACCACAGTGGACACAAACTGTTTCCTAAATCCTCAACTGCACTTCTAATAACAATATTTTCTTGTGTTCCATTAAGATGATAGATGGTGTAAATCCAAGCAGTATTCCTCCTGATTTAGTGTCCCACGTTGGCTTCAGTCTGTTGAGAGCAGAGAAATCATTTCCATAGAGAGGAGGCTTTGCATGGTCAGCTGATCCTCCAGTGAACTGAGAAGGTTTATAGTCCTGTGAGTTCAACACTGCAGGACTCAGATCTGTCAGTCAACACAGCAGAAACCACAACCACCATGACTCTCATCACCATCCTCATCTGGACGCTGGCCTGCTGCTGTTTTACAGGTTCATTCACTCAGCAACATTTCAAACATGATGTGCTGCCTTTTCTCTCATTGATTTCTGCTGATAAATGAAGGATTTGTTTGTGTCTGCAGGATGCAGCGGTCAGGTGACTGTGACTCAGCCTGCAGTAAAGACATCTGCTCCAGGGTCCACTGTCACTATCAGCTGTAAGACCAGCCGGGCTGTTTACAGAAATGGTGATGGATCTGAAGATATGTTCTGGTACCAGCAGAAATCTGGACAGCCTCCAAAGCTTCTGATAAAATTAGTGAGCAGACGTGAATCAGGAACAGCAGCTCGGTTTAGTGGCAGTGGAAGCAGCTCTGACTTCACTTTGACCATCAGTGGAGTTCAGACTGAAGATGCAGCAGTTTATTACTGTTATATGTCCCACGACACAAGTGGCAATGAAGTGTTCACACAGTGATTTGTCGTCGTACAAAAACCTCCCTCAGTCAGACTGCAGAGACACTGAGCTGTTACAGCAGGAACCGACTGCAGCTGCTGAAGAGGAAGAGACTCTGACACAGACCACTGAACACAGAGCTGACAGTCACCTCTACAAGCACTAACTACATATTCACACTAATATATTGCACTAATATATTCTCGACTATTTTCATCAAGTTAACAAGAAGCATATGATATAAATATACAAAATGCTTTAGTGGCATCATGATGAATCTTATACATTAGAAGAAAACTATTTCATACTTTAGACCTCTAACCTTCTGTCCTCAGAATTTAAGGTAGTGAAACATGAAACATTTTTGCATGTTATTTTTATTCCCACGTGTTGATTTTCCACAGATAGAAGTCTCAGTACAGAATTTAGATTGGTTTAATTAAATAAAGTATTCACTTAAGTGCTGTATCTATGTATTTTTTTAAGTTAAGTTTTAAATTGAATGTATCTCTTCGTAATTTTTGATGATTTTTGACTGATTTTGCTTACCTACCACCTTACCTTTAGCGCCACATTTTTATCAAAATGTCTGACAAACATGCTCAGGTATTCATGGTGGACAGAAGACATATTCCAGTCATTTATGTGATCCCCTGACCCTTCTGTTGAGGTAAAAATGTTTTTACACATTCATTTAAATTTCTCAACATTCATTTGATAAAATGGCACCAAATTATATTTTAAAAAAATGATGATTCCTGCAACAAAATGTTGATAATTCTCTGTAGTGTCATAACTACGAGCAACACCTTTCCACATTTAAATAAAAATAAAAATGGACTGTAGCTTCAGTCTGAGAGTGTCTGTTAGTTGCTCTAAAACGGCACAATTTAGGGGTAATTTTGGTGTTTATAGCTACATAATAATGACAGTCACCTAAACATGCAAAAACTTTAATAACTTAATATAAAAAAAAATGTATCATCTTATAAAATCACATACATAACATATCATGTTCTGTCTATATTTCCTCTCAGCTAAACAGACAAATGTTGCTTGATCACATATTTGAGTCATGATTTCTGACACGTGAACAATGTCTTTCACGACACTGTTAATGTTTTTTCTTCTTTTCATAAGATCATATTATACTATTATATAATATATCTTCAATTAACAATTTTAAAAGGTGAGGCTTGTCCATCTCAATGATTAATTATGAGGTTTTAATCTTCCACCACAACATTTAATTTCTCACCACTCTTCATAAAAGACCAAACACTTCATCATGTTATTATTCAGTGAAAGCTTTATTAGCAAAAACACGAGTCATCAACATGACAGTCATGAAGCACAGTCACATCTAGCTGCTGAGCTCCTCACATTACTCTCTAAGTTGTTGTTGTCCAACACTTTACAGCTGTTGTTCTCTGCCACACAAAGCTTTAGTTTCCTCTACAAACATTCAAACTCCTATTGATGAGAGCAGCAGGTGTGTTCCTCCTGCTCCCCACACACAGAGCTGCTGTCCTGGGCTTCAGCCAGCCCCTCTAGCCCTCACACTGGCTCCTGCGGAGGGAGCGGGTCTGGCTGTGGCCATGATGGAGGACCCTGCAGGAGAACAGCTCTCCTTCCATCCAGCGCTCCTGGCTCAGGCTCAGGGTGCTGCTGCTGCTGTAGCGTCCGCTCTTCTCCTCCTCGGAGCTGCTCAGGACCCCCTCTGTCACCTCTGTAGCGTCCACCTCCCAGCTCACCACGGCTCCCTGAGGAGAGTAGCCGCTCAGCAGGCAGACCAGCGTGGCCGAGGCCCCAGAGAGCCGCTCAGAGGAGGGGGGAAGCAGAGAGACTGAGGGCCTGAGCATGGGGCCAGCTGGAGGGGAGAGCAGAGAAGAATTAAAGAATTAAAACATGAGTTCACTTTTAATATCTGTGGCAGTAAATAACTTTTTTTCTTGAAAAAAATGTAACATCTGTATCCAGTGAAAGACTTTGTCATCTGTGAGTTTCACTTCCTTTTCAATACTTTAAACTAACGAACTGTGAAGGCAAACTGCAGCGATACTGGATCTACATATAAACTCACTCGTTTGTTTTAAAGGCATTTTAGATTTATTTAACAACTGTTTGAATGTAAAAGTAAAAAAAGAATAATTTCATGTTATATTTTAGCATTAAAAATGTTCTCCTATAAATTGTAAAACATATTTTGATTGAACAATATATCATGAAAATTAAATATGAGAAAATTAAAACTGTTTGAGATATAATTAACAATGAAATTATGTAGAATATGAAAAGAAAAACATTATTCCTGCACAATATTTATACCAAACTGCGACATCAGTTCAGCCTAATAGATAACAAAAAATATCCACAACAAATAAATTATACAAAATAATTTCAGGTTTTATCACATTATGTTGTAACATTTAGCATAATCTTAAATGTTGGAGAAATTAGAAATCTCTGGTACTTACAGTCAACGATGAGTTTGGTTCCTCCACCAAAAGTGTACCACAGTGATACAAACTCATTAAGCGGCCGTACAAAAACCTCCTGCACTGTGAACACACATCTCTCCTCTGAAAACACTCTTTTACACTCACACTTTTTATGATTAAACTGCAAGAATTAAACTGATTTAATGTACAAAACGTTTTAACTCATTTGGCTTTAAATTAATGACAAAATAAAAGATACATTTTCATCATTATTGTAACTTTTACAGTTGAGACAGAAATACAAACCTGTAAAATATTTATATCTTCTATATCAGTTGTAAGACTGCAAACAAAAACATGTTCAAACAAATGTTTAAATTTAAATTTAAATGAGAACAACTATTAAAAATTAAAAAAGCAGTTTCTCATCCCCTATAGGTAAATATAGAAAAATAAATATTGACATCATACTAACCACAGTGGACACAAACTAATTCCTAAATCCTCAACTGCACTTCTAATATCAATATTTTCTTGTGTTCCATTAAGATGATAGATGGTGTAAATCCAAGCAGTATTCCTCCTGATTTAGTGTCCCACGTTGGCTTCAGTCTGTTGAGAGCAGAGAAATCATTTCCATAGAGAGGAGGCTTTGCATGGTCAGCTGATCCTCCAGTGAACTGAGAAGGTTTATAGTCCTGTGAGTTCAACACTGCAGGACTCAGATCTGTCAGTCAACACAGCAGAAACCACAACCACCATGACTCTCATCACCATCCTCATCTGGACGCTGGCCTGCTGCTGTTTTACAGGTTCATTCACTCAGCAACATTTCAAACATGATGTGCTGCCTTTTCTCTCATTGATTTCTGCTGATAAATGAAGGATTTGTTTGTGTCTGCAGGATGCAGCGGTCAGGTGACTGTGACTCAGCCTGCAGTAAAGACATCTGCTCCAGGATCCACTGTCACTATCAGCTGTAAGACCAGCCAGGCTGTTTACAGACATAGTTCTCTTGGAGATTATATGTTCTGGTATCAACAGAAATCTGGACAGACTCCAAAGCTTCTAATAAAATATGGAAGCACACGTGAATCAGGAACAGCAGCTCGGTTTAGTGGCAGTGGAAGCAGCTCTGACTTCACTTTGACCATCAGTGGCTTTCAGACTGAAGATGCAGCAGTTTATTACTGTCATATGTCCCACGACAGAAGCGGTAATGGTGTGTTCACACAGTGATTTGTCGTCGTACAAAAACCTCCCTCAGTCAGACTGCAGAGACACTGAGCTGTTACAGCAGGAACCGACTGCAGCTGCTGAAGAGGAAGAGACTCTGACACAGACCACTGAACACAGAGCTGACAGTCACCTCTACAAGCACTAATAACTTTATATTAATAATAGAAACATTGTATGATTTATTAAAGCAATTTAGCTACAACATTTCATGTAGAAAAACTTAAATCTTTCTATGATTCTCAGCACATTTCCATCATGAAGCAAATGTACTTCACTTCAGTATTTTTCACTTTTCATTCAAGGAAATATCATCACTTTGCACCAAAGATGATTTCCAAAAGATAGCTTTATGTCTAAAGTTTATAAGAACAACTTTTTTACTTAAAACTCAAAACTCAAAAATACAACAATATTATTTTAAACATCACATTTTTTTTTATCAATGTAACATTTTAACTTACTCCACATTTTTAGGTGTTTTTACTTTTTTTTAACATTTGTTGTCCCCTAAAATTTGCAAACTTTAAATGAAAGCATGTAAAAGATTCATTAGAACGCATTAATAAAGCAGGTTTACTATATAATATATAATATACAGATGAAGGTCACATGATCAGCTTCTCTATCAGCTGCAGAGTCAGTTGAACAGTCTGCACAATAAAACACTGCAGATGACAGGAAATAATTAAAAACACAGAATACACATCTGACAAACACGACTAACTGATAATGTAAATGTCTTCTATACAGTGGAAAGAGCAAGTATGCCAACCCTTTGAATTTACTTAGTTTTCTGCATTAATTTGTCATAAAATGTGACCTGATCTCCATCTCAGTCCCAAGTAGACAAATACAATGTGCTTAACTCTATGGAGTCTTGGGCTATTTTGTTGGGTTTTGACTCTTTTTCATTCTGCCTGTAAATATCACATAAAACATGTTTACCATGCCATGTTGGTATCATTTTCTTCAGCACAGCCTCACCTATACGACCTGATCACTACTTTTTTCATTTTGACTTACTAGATCAACATTTTGAACACAAAATAAACACACAAAAACACACATAAAAAAAGATGCAAAAAACTTTTTTTTTAAACCAAAAACACAAAAATACAAAAGTTTTACAAAAAATCCCACATATAACCCACACAAAAACATGCATAAGAAAACACAAAACCCCCACAAAAAAACACATTTTGTTTTACAAAAAAACACAGAAAAATACACTTAAAATCACAAAAAACATTAAACACAAAATATTGCATTAAAGATGCTGAATGCACACTGCAAAATTTGAAAAACCTCCGCAAAAGCATCAGGAAAATCATGAAGCACTTGGTCATGGTGGTTTTCACTTTTGCTGAAAAAGAAGCTGGCAGCAGGGCTCCATGCTGCTTCGTTTTTACGTCGTGACGTCATGAAGAAGTGGTTTTCTGGTGCTTTCTTGGACTCCGATACCACACAAACAATTATACTATTTCATGTCTTTATTGAAAACATACATGAAACTTTCAAAGTGCTGCTGGAAAATGTAAGTGAACCCTTCGGCTAATGACTCCAACAGAGTCAGGAGTTAGCAAACCTGGAGTCCAATCAATGAAATAAGATTTGAGTGAGCTGTAGAGCCACTTTGACCTTTAAAAAACACTCAAACTTTTTAATTTTTGCTTTTGACAAGAAGCTACTGCTGAAGTTACGTTGCATCAAACTGGAAGGGGTTAGAAAGTCATCTCAAAGACTTGAGGTATGCACCAGTCCACAGTTAGACAAACTGTCCACAAATGAAGACGATTGTGTTTTGTGGCTGCTCTCCCTAGAAGTGGACGCCCAGCCAAGTTGACTTGGCTGGGCGATAAGATGGATTATTATGATGATAAGATGTCTCTTATTGTGAAAAGCCTGTCTTGAATGCACCAATCAAACTGAACCAGGATCAGTTTGTTTCATCAAGAAAGAAAGAAAGAAAGAAAGAAAGAAAGAAAGAAAGAAAGAAAGAAAGAAAGAAAGAAAGAAAGAAACTTCATCAATCTGTCTGACAGATTCAGTGTTTTACTCAAAATCCTGATCCTCTTGATTGACAGCACAAGTGCTCAATGGTCTGATGGTTGGTTTAACCCTCCGAGGACTGTTTCATAAAGATGTCTCTTATTGTGAAAAGCCTGTCATGAATACATCACTCAAACGGAACCAGGATCAACTTGTGAAGCAAATTTTTACCTCATCTGAAATGTATCAGAGCTGCAGAGGAGTTTTAACCTGTCAGCAGCTGCTGATGGAGGTCACACTGAGGTTCAAGAAACACTTAACCTTACCTTAATGTGTTTTGGACAAAAAGCTGAATAATACAATATTAATTCATAAACACAATTTTCGAGTGAAGCTCTTAATTTGGTTGAAAAATTAAGATCCCGTTAACTGGTTGTTACCCCTTAAAGAAACCTTAAACTGTGCAGATAATCCATGAAAAACCCAGAATACAAAAACAGGATTGGCTCACATTAAAAGCTGAAGAAGCTTTTTTTTAGTGTTTAACAACAACTTTAAATGAAGAACATAATGAAGCATGGGAAGTTTCCCAGCATGTAGGGCAGTAAGTAAGTAAGTAAAGTTTATTAATATAGCACTTTTCACAGATAAAATAACAAAGTGCTTTACAGAAGATAAAAAAGAAAAAAAATAAGATAGGGGAACATAACACAATTAAAACACAGTTAAAACACAATTAAAATCTACACATGTTTTTAAAACGGGTACGTTGTACAGACAGAAGATGTAATGTGTTTGACCTAAGAGACAGATAGCGGACAGATATGGATGAAGAATTAGAGTAAGAATTTTTAACTGAATCCTGTATCCAACAGGGAGCCAGTGAAGAGATTTCAGGACAGTGGTGATGTGGAAGCGTTTGTTTGAACCACTGAGTAATCTTGCGGCAGCTTTCTGGATTGACTGAAGGCGGTCAAGAGCGGACATACTTAGTGAGGAGAAAAGTGAATTACAGAAATCAATACGAGATGAGATAAATGCATGTATGAGCATCTCAAGTTCAGATTTTGAAACTACAGATCTCAGTTTACTGATGTTTCTAAGATGGAAAAAGCAAGATCTGGTCAACTGTTTTATATGTTTGTAAAACAATGTAGACTGATCAAAAAACACCACTAAGTTAAGGAGGTTAGAGCAGACAGCAGGAGACAGAGGCCCAAGGGATTGAACAATTGTGGGGGTGACTGTGTCTGGAGCAACAACCAAAACCTCAGTTTTATTGTCATTCAGCTGTAGGAAGTTTTCTGCCAACCAATTTCTAATAGCCTTTACACAGTCGAGAAGCCTCAACAACTTAAAAGCATCATTAGGTTTGAAAGAGAAGAAGAGCTGGATGTCATCCGCGTATAGATGGTATGCAATATTATGTCTTTTAATGATCTGACCCAGGGGCAGTAGGTATAAGGAGAATAGTAGGGGGGCCAGTACTGAGCCCAGCGGGACGCCATAAGACAAAGGTGAAGAATCTGACACAAAGTCCCCAATAGAGACGTTGAAGCTTCTGTCAGTGAGATAGGATGTAAACCAGTCCAACGCTATGCCTGATATGCCCACACAGTTCTGCAATCTCTGAAGGAGGATGTGATGACCTACTGTGTCAAACACAGAACTGAGGTCAAGTAGAACCAGCACTGAGCAGTTACCTGCATCACACAACATTAAAATGTAATTTGAAATTCTCAGGAGAGCCGTTTCAGTGGAGTGTTGCTTCCGAAAACCTGATTGAAATGTAACATAAATATTGTGCCTTTCGAAAATGGCAGTTAATTGATTAGCCACAACTTTTCTAAAATGTTTGATGAAATTGGGAGTTTGGATATGGGTCTAAAATTGATGGGCAGTGATATCCAGGTTGGGTTTCTTTAAAATCAGCTGGATGGTAGCATGCTTAAAATGGGACCAATAATTGGTAAAACCTTTTTGCTCCGACCCGGAGCCAACAGCGTTGTTCTGGTATAGTGGCAGTGACAGTGGTGATCCACAGAATGAAAGTCAGAGGCAAAACTTACTGACACGGGTCCAACAACTGGCTTCAGAAACGTCTGCAGTATGCCAGGACAACCGGTATCTGAGATCCGTGTAGCGCAAATGCTAAAATGCTAAGTGAGTGCTAAAAACACGCCGGCTTGTGCAAGTATTGGCGGTCAAGTCGTATATTTAAAAATCCAGACGTCGGATGACTTAAAACCTTAAACCGTGTTAAACAAGTACAAGAAACAACAAGATTAAAAAAGTGAATCACATAAGTTGGCCTAGAACTGGGTAAAAATGTCAATTTCCCACGGACCTGTATGTGTGGTGTATCTCTCATGTCTTGTGAGAGGTGACACAAAACAACCACAAAGAGACTGAAAACTATGAAGTCATATTTGGTGTTGGGTCATCTTGGTCAATAAAGATATTAATGCACAGTTCTAATAATGACCACAAGGTGACACAGAACAACTTCAAACGTTCACAAAACCACATCAAAGAGAAATAAAGTGACCACAAAGAGACACAAAAGACCAAAAAGAGACTCAAAACTACTTTAAAGAGACAAAAAGCCCTGCAGAGTTCTCCAACCACAAAGAGAGAAAACTACAAAGACTCTGAGGATCTTGCTCCTCTCATGGAGGGATGGGGGCCCTATTACATGTCTGTGTCCAGGGGCCCACTGTCTCATCATTCTTCCATGATGTGAATGATTCAAATGAATGTACTTCCTCCTGTTTGACACCAGAGGGCAGTATTCATCTTTATGAAGCAGAAACACACAGACAGCTCTCACTGGCATGTGTGTGTCACCCACAGAAGTTCTACTTTGAATATCTGTCGTGCTTCCCTGCACATCAGGGGCTTTTAAGGCCCCAAGTCTTCTGTCAACTAATACATGATTGAATTATTTTCTCTCAAACACACATATACATCCATAATGAAGATGCTTCTGGTTTTCCTGCTGATAGTGGCAGTCCACATTCAGGGTGAGATTCTGATTGATTTGACTGAACATCAAGTGCCAGCTTTTAGTTAGTTTGGTTTTTAGGTTGGAACTGTCCTTTATATGATAAATACAGTAGTAATGTTTTATCTTCTTGCAGGATGGCTGCAGGAGACTCTGACATGCACCACTGCTCACCTTCACAGTCCCCTGAAACACAACCTTACAGAAACCTGATGAAGTTCAGCCCAGTCAAATGTGGAGTGAAACTCAGATATTCATGTCCCTGAGAGTCAGATTCTGTTCCTCTTTACAGCTCCAGATGTTCACTTATCACACAGTCTTCTTCACTAAGTAAAAAAAAAATGCAGGGCCCCAAAATAAATGCAGAAGACATTTCTCTTCTCTTTAAACACTGAATCTAAAGAACACTATGTGACATAAGCTACTGTGTTGCACATTATGAGCAAACAGGTAGTGCATTATGCATTGTGGATGTATTTCTGAGGTGTGCTATATTACAAGTCTTGATTCCAAAAAAATTGGGATGCTTAGTAAAACATAAATCAGACAGAATGTGATAAATTCTTTATCCTTTGTGAAATATATTCAATTAAGGAAACTAGATGTTACCTTTGAAATCAAGTCTCATACATGTATAAATTGTTATAAACTTTGGCTCAGATTTAGTTTTTTGATCCTAACCCTTCTCCTGTTCTTAAACCTGCCGCTTTAAGATATTAAAGCTGATAACCTTTCATGCTGGTAAAAGTAAACTGAATTCTGAATTTGATACATTCTGTGTTAATTTACATTTTACACAGCATCCTAGCTTCTTTGGAATCAGAGTTGTGTATTATGTCAAACTAAAATCAAGACTCAGAGAGTCGACCTTAACAGACAGCATGTTACATTTGTCACCTGTTGTGATTCAGCTGCATGTTGTGTTCCTACCTGTGGTCTTGAAAACTAGCAGGGAAGTCAAAGTGAATCAAACTGTGTCAGATGATATTAGAAAAGTTTTCAGATGAGCTTTAAAGGCCCAAATGATACTCAAGATATGATGAACTGTTGCTTTTCTTGTCTCACAAAAACAGCTGTGATTTCAGGGTTTGGGGTGTCAAGGAACCTGAGCAGAGACAGGGGGGAGTGATCCAAATAAAACAGGAAACACAAGACATGGGACATGAAGGCAAAATAAAATACTAAACAGAGAGTTTATGGAGGCAAAGTCTATAGTATAGCCTGAAATATATTTATGTTATTAGGAACAGGCCTCAACAAATTCCAGAGCTTTAAGATAAAGAGAGCAGAGAGCAGAGAAATCATTTCCATAGAGAGGAGGCTTTGCATGGTCAGCTGATCCTCCAGTGAACTGAGAAGGTTTATAGTCCTGTGAGTTCAACACTGCAGGACTCAGATCCGTCAGTCAACACAGCAGAAACCACAACCACCATGACTCTCATCACCATCCTCATCTGGACGCTGGCCTGCTGCTGTTTTACAGGTTCATTCACTCAGCAACATTTCAAACATGATGTGCTGCCTTTTCTCTCATTGATTTCTGCTGATAAATGAAGGATTTGTTTGTGTCTGCAGGATGCAGCGGTCAGGTGACTGTGACTCAGCCTGCAGTAAAGACATCTGCTCCAGGATCCACTGTCACTATCAGCTGTAAGATTAGCCAACCTGTCTATCCCTGTGGTGCTGGTTTATGTATTTTCTGGTATCAACATAAATCTGGACAGCCTCCAAAGCTCCTAATAAATCATGTGAGCACACGTGCATCAGGAACAGCAGCTCGGTTTAGTGGCAGTGGAAGCAGCTCTGACTTCACTTTGACCATCAGTGGAGTTCAGACTGAAGATGCAGCAGTTTATTACTGTAAGAGTGTACACAGTGGCCCAGTGTTCACACAGTGATTTGTCGTCGTACAAAAACCTCCCTCAGTCAGACTGCAGAGACACTGAGCTGTTACAGCAGGAACCGACTGCAGCTGCTGAAGAGGAAGAGACTCTGACACAGACCACTGAACACAGAGCTGACAGTCACCTCTACAAGCACTCATAACTTTATATAAATAAATAGACACATTTTATGATTTATTTTACCAATTTAGTTAAAACATTTGATGTAGAAAAACTTAAATCTTTCTATGACTCTCAGAACATTTCCATCATGAAGCAAATTTACTTTTTCACTTCAGTATTTTCCACTTTCATTCCAAGTGAAAAAGGTATTCAAGGTAATATCACTTTACAACAAAGATGATTTCCAAAAGATAGCTGTATGTCTAAACTTCATAAAAACAAGTTTTTTTCCTTAAAACTCAAAACTCAATAATTCAACAATATTAATTTTATAATAATGAAATTCATTCAAAAAAAGGAAACTCAGTTAAAATGATCAAACTAGTTAATTTCTGAAAACTTTAAACAAACATCACATTATTTATCAATGTAACATTTTAACTTACTCTACATTTTAAGATGTTTTTACTTTTGTCTTACTTTTGTTACATTTGTCCCTAAAAATTTGCCAACTTCCAATGAAAGCATGTAAAAGATTCATTAAAAAGCATTAATAAAGCAGGTTTACTATATAATATATAATATACAGATGAAGGTCACATGATCAGCTTCTCTATCAGCTGTCAGTTGAACAGTCTGCACAATAAAACTGCAGATAACATGAAATGATTAAAAACAAAGAATACACATCTGACGAACAATGACGAACTGATAATGTAAATTTATTCTATACAGTGGAAAGAGCAAGTATGCCAACTCTTTGAATTCACTTAGTTTTCTGCATTAATTTGTCATAAAATGTGACCTGATATCCATCTCGGTCCCAAGTAGACAAATACAATGCGCTTAACCTAATAGCACACAATTATAATATTTCATGTCTTTATTGAACACATACATGAAACATTCAAAGTGTTGTTGTAAAGAGTAAGTGAACCCTTCGGCTAATGACTCCAACAGAGTCAGGAGTTAGCAAACCTGGAGTCCAATCAATGAAATAAGATTTGAGTGAGCTGTAGAGCCACTTTGACCTTTAAAAAACACTCAAACTTTTTGATTTTGCTTTTGACAAGAAGCTACTGCTGAAGTTACGTTGCATCAAACTGGAAGGGGTTAAAAAGTCATCTCAAAGACTTGAGGTCTGCACCAGTCCACAGTTAGACAAACTGTCCACAAACAGATGATTTTGTTTTGTGGCTGCTCTCCCTAGAAGTGGACGCCCAGCCAAGTTGACTCCAAAGCCACAACGCAGAAAGTTCAGTGAGGTAAAAAAGAACCTTAGAGTAACAGCTAAAGACCTGAATGAATGATTGGAACTGGTTAACATCTGTTCATGAGTCTACCATACGCACCAGATTGAACAGGCATAGAGTCCATGTGTGACCAGGCCACAAGGGGCCTCAATACATAGTAGAACCAATAACGCCACCTACGGCATGATACCCTAGGAAAATAATGTTTACAGCACACAGGTAAGTAGTAAATATGAGACGTAATTTCAAGTTCATAAGAAAAATGCTTTATTGGAAGAGGTACTAAAAAATAAGAAAGCTGGAAGCTGTTATGTTGACAAAAGAGATTAAAATGTTTATTATAATATATATAAAAGTTTGTCAATACTTTTAAAAGTTCAAATAAACCAAATATTAAAACATGACAAAGCCATTTCTCTAACAGTTTTTTTCAATTGTTAAAACACATTTTTGGAATCCTCCTGTCCTTTTCTCAGAATTGTAAACACAAAACTCTTTTCTCACACAACATTCACAAAACATCTGATTTTTTAGCAAAACCATAACATCGCTTCAAAATAGTTTTACCTGTTCTCAAAACCAAACAATGTTGTCACATCTTGAACTAATTAGTCAAAATAGAAAAACTGCTGAGCAGTCATTACACACTACACCAAAAAAATTGAAAACACAGTGTTCAAGTCATATAGCTCATGGAGTTTATTGGTCACATTAAAGTATAGCACATGCATTTTGCATCTCAAAGGTTAAAAAAATTAAATTAAATTAAAAAAGATTGCACAACCAATCCTGAAACTGAAAAATACAAATGAAAGTGTAGAGCCTTTCTCTAAAACTCAAACCATTTTACACAGCTGATCACTGAGCTTCACTGAGTGTCGTCTAGTCTCTGGGCTGGGTCAGGCCACAGCACCTCATCCACATCGCATGCAATATTTGCCCTTACCAGGAAACGGGGTAACAACCCCTCGTGTGTCTTATACAGCCCTGACACATCTCCTCGCTAATGTCATCACAAGCTAGCTCCATGGTTTCAAGAAGATTTACCCTGGTGTTGACACGAAAAGAAACAAGTGTGATCAATTTTGAATTGTTGTGTTCAATGGATGACATGTGTTTCATTTGAGTTCATGTTTTGTCACTTGTTGTTACCATTATGTATCACAAGTGCATCACAGTGACAACTGTGTCTTATTGCAAAAGGAATGACTGAGATCTGCAAATAGTGTTTTAATAAATGAAGATAGTTTATGGTTTTGTCAAAAGGATGTTCGATTCGGGAGATGAGTTTAGACAACTGAGCAATTGATTCACACAACATGAATTAGTGTTTTAGCAATTGAGGGAAATCTGTATTATATTTTATCTGCCACAGGAGCATCCAAGAATCCAAAATCAATCTCATGTCAGTATGAAGTTGTTGTGAACCTGGACAGCCAGCAGAGGGCAGCCTGCATCTATTTATGAGCACAAAGGCCTTTTGGGAAACTTTGTTCAGACAGAAACAGCAGAGAGACGAGGAACAGAAAGTCAAAAGTTTCTCCATGTTCTTCATCAGTCCACAGGGAGATGTAGCCTCTACTTACTCCACCTCATCTCTCCCTTTCTGTTTCACAAGGACAGCTGGCCACTAAAGTATGTTTGCATGATTTGATGCTTCACTGCTCCTCAGAGTTTTAAGTTCTTCTGTCACACAGAGTCTGAACTGTTTTCATGCACTCACACTGAAAACTGCATCAGGATGATGTTTCCAGTGACTCTGATTGTCATGTTGGGTTTTCTGACTCAGGGTGAGAGACTGAAAATGGATCAGACATTTTAGGAGAATTTCTTGTGTGGTGCAGTTTCTGTTTTCATCTTTCTGCTTTTATACTTTAAACTGCTGTCACATGTTGTTGGAGTTCAAACATTTCTTCTCAAGGTCACATTTCATTTCTCATTTCAGAGTCTTCTGCCAACAACTTTCTGACTCAGACTGACAAATCCAAGTCTGTTAGTCTCGGAGGGACTGTGACCATCAGCGCCACAGGGAGTTCAAATATTGGTTCTTTTCTGAGTTGGTACCTTCAGAAACCTGGACAGGCTCCCAAACTTCTTATATACAAAATATCAACTCTAAACTCAGGAACTCCGTCTCGATTCAGAGGCAGCAGATCTGGTTCTCAGTACACTTTAACCATCAGTGGTGTTCAGGATGAAGATGTTGCAGATTATTACTGTCTAGGTGTTCATAGTGATGATGCGTTCACACAGTGATTTGTAGCCGTACAAAAACCTCCCTCAGTGTGACTGAAGTGAAACGGCCTGCTGCAGGTGCAGAGGGTTGGTGAAGAGACTGTGATGAGGATAACTGGTCCAGTGAACACAACACAAGAGTCATCAAGCAGAACCACAAAGAATATAAATAAAACTGAAACACACTCACACACGATCTCCCACATACAGTTTTAAACTTATATTCTTGTCAGTTTATTCAGTCTCTTTATGAGTAGGCTGGGAAAGTTAAATTCATGCTACACTACAGCCACTGATATTAAATATGTTTAAAAGTTTCTTTAAAAATGGTTTCATAAAACAATCTAAAATGACAACAGACCAAAGAGAAAAATCCTGTCTCCTGTACTATCAGCTTTAATATAATATCAGGTATGATACTGAGATGATCAAGAAGTTATTTTTCATCATGAATATATTATAAAAGAAACACAAAGACACTGACTCATTATAATCCACAGTTTTATTCAGTGATAGTTTAATGTTCATGCCACATTTCTGATGAATGAATCGTTTCTCTTGGACTGAAACTAATAAAGTTGATTTTAACGATGATAAAGAAGAAGATGCAGAAGATCAGTATGAGAAAGCAACATGCACACTAAAACACTGAGCAGAGAGCTGTGAAACGTGCAGAAATATGTGAAGAGAGGAGATCTGTAGCTTGATGAAGATCTCTATGAAAGAAGCAGCATCATTTCCAGACAGGAAGTGTTGCTGAAGCTCTACTCTGAGCAGCGCTCAGGGTCCAGGCTTTGAGTGACAGGGCTCTGTCCATTCAGACTGGCCTCACAGCTCACTGAGCCCGCCTTCCTCCACTGGTCTGCAGGGAGGATCAGGGTGCTGCTCCAGCTGTAGTGGCCGTCCCTCCCCAGGGCCTCCAGGCTGTGTGACTCCCCTGAGGAGAGGCTGCTGCCCCCCACCTTCCAGCCCAGCCTCCAGGCTGAGGGGAAGCCCCCGCTGGCCAGACACACCAGTGTGGCACTGCCCTGCTGCAGCTGCTCTCTGGAGGGGGGGAGGACGCTCAGGGTGGGCCGCACCACACCCACTGGAGGAGAGAGAGGGGGGAGAAAAGACAGAGGAATGAGAGTGAAGGCTTGGTGAGAAAGAAACATCACATTCTGCTCATTTCTTACATTTCATCAAATCAAACACAAGAAGTCATAAATCACTCAGTATCACACCATCAGACACAGGATTCAAGTGGAAATGCAACTAAAAAGGTTGATTGATGATGATTATTGATGACATCTTCACATGTCTTTCATAATGTGTGACAGAGAATAACTGCTCCCTGTGATGATTTTCTTCTGTTTAAACTGACAGAGCTGAAACTCTCATGTGAATACAGTTAAAACCTTTGTCATCTGTCTCTTTCACTTCCTTTTCACTACATGTCAAATGAACCGTGAACACAAAGAGAAGCTGCTTTTACTGATAAAATCATGTTTGTGTTTAAAAGGAATCCACAAACATTTCATTACATTAATGATTTGACATTTTCAAAATAAAACAAAAAATAAAATACAGATTTTTCTGATTTGAACTATTAAATAAACAAAAAAATAATTTTGCGCATTTTCAAAAAGGTGAAAAGTCAAATTTTTCAATGAATATATAGCATTAAATGATTTATATATATTTCCTGTATATTAAAATGCTTTTCTTAACATGCAATACTGAAAGAATACTAATCTCTGCAAAGCTTCTTCTCAGATTGTGAGATCAGTTTGATAAAATAACAAAAAATATCACAAAAATAAAAACACTGAACTTGATCGCATTTCATTTAATACTTGATTAAAAAGTTATAATATCTGTCTGTTGTATGAAATAAAAATCTCTGGTACTTACAGTCAACGATGAGTTTGGTTCCTCCACCAAAAGTCCACCACAGTGATACAAACTCATTAAGCGGCCGTACAAAAACCTCCTGCACTGTGAACAAACATCTATCCTCTGAAAACACTCTGTTTTTATCATAAAACTGCAAAAATTAAAATGTTTTAATATACAAAATGATTTAACTCATGTAGCCTGAAATTGCTGACAAAATTAAAGATACATTTTCATCATTATTGTAACTTTTACAGTTGAGACATAAAAACAAACCCGTAAATATTTATATATTCTAATTCATTTTTTATCAGTTGTAAGGCTGCAAACAAAACATGTTTAAACAAATGTTTACATTTAGATTTAAATGAGAAAAAAACATTAAAAAGTAAAAAAGCAGTTTCTCATCCCCTATGGGTAAATATAGAAAAATTAATATTGACATCATACCAACCACAGTGGACACAAACTGATTCCTAAATCCTCAACTGCACTTCTAATATCAATATTTTCTTGTGTTCCATTAAGATGATAGATGGTGTAAATCCAAGCAGTATTCCTCCTGATTTAGTGTCCCACGTTGGCTTCAGTCTGTTGAGAGCAGAGAAATCATTTCCATAGAGAGGAGGCTTTGCATGGTCAGCTGATCCTCCAGTGAACTGAGAAGGTTTATAGTCCTGTGAGTTCAACACTGCAGGACTCAGATCTGTCAGTCAACACAGCAGAAACCACAACCACCATGGCTCTCATCACCATCCTCATCTGGACGCTGGCCTGCTGCTGTTTTACAGGTTCATTCACTCAGCAACATTTCAAACATGATGTGCTGCCTTTTCTCTCATTGATTTCTGCTGATAAATGAAGGATTTGTTTGTGTCTGCAGGATGCAGCGGTCAGGTGACTGTGACTCAGCCTGCAGTAAAGACATCTGCTCCAGGATCCACTGTCACTATCAGCTGTAAGACCAGCAAGAATGTTGGATTGTGTAATGATGATCAATGTATGTCCTGGTATCAACAGAAATCTGGACAGCCTCCAAAGCTTCTAATCTTTCGTGGAAGTACACGTCATTCCGGAACAGCAGCTCGGTTTAGTGGCATTGGAAAATACTCTGACTTCACTTTGATCATCAGTGGAGTTCAGGCTGAGGATGCAGCAGTTTATTACTGTTATATTCCCTATGACACAAGTGGCACTGATGTGTTGACACAGTGATTTGTCGTGGTACAAAAACCTCCCTCAGTCAGACTGCAGAGACACTGAGCTGTTACAGCAGGAACCGACTGCAGCTGCTGAAGAGGAAGAGACTCTGACACAGACCACTGAACACAGAGCTGACAGTCACCTCTACAAGCACTAATAACTTTATATTAATAAATAGACACATTTTATGATTTATTCTAGCAATTTAGCTAAAACCTTTAATGTAGAAAATACTCAATTTATCTTAATTTCATGATTCTCAGCACAATTCAATCATGAAGAAAATTTTGTTTTTTTAATATACTTCTTCTTTTCCATTTCCATTGGAAGTCGAAATTTCAGACAACGAAATATCATCATCACTTAATAACCAAAGATGATTTTAAGAAGATTGTTGTTTGTCTAAAGGTTAAAAAATATATATTTAGTGAAAACTCTCCATCAAACAGAAAAGACAAATGTTTTAACCCCATTAAAGTCAAATGCATTAAAAAGAGTAATCTTGGTTGAAATTATGAAACCAGTTAATTTTCCGTACATTTCCACAAATGAATAGTGCAGAGCCCTGATAGTTTAAATGGTGGAACAAATGTTCCAGAGTCTAAAGGTTGAGGGTTCACATCACACTCATGCAATTTTATTTAGTGTTTTCTTATTCTTCATTTCATTCCTCAGAGGACTGTTTCACAAATATGTCTCTTATTGTGAAAAGCATGTCTTGAATGCACCAAACAAACTGAACCAGGATCAGTTTGTTTCATCCAGACCAAAGTTCTCAGAGTGACATGTTTGGTTCTTCTTTAAGCACAAACAGTAAAAACATTTTATGGATTTTCCAAACTTGTGAAGTGATTCATATCTCAGCTGAAATGTATCAGAGCTGCAGAGGAGTTTTAACGTGTCAGCAGCTGCTGATGGAGGTCACACTGAGGTTCAGGAAACACTTGATGACATTAAAGTTATGATATTTTGGACAAAAAGCAGAACTATACCATTTATTCATCATTAAACAACAACTTTAAATGAAGACATAATGTAGCATGGGAAGTTTCCCAGCATGTAGGGCAGCCTGTGTGGACCTGCATCATGTTTTCTCCACTGGAAGGCTGAACTACAGGACACTTTATTATATTTTATCTGCCACAGGAGCATCCAAGAGGAGTTTTGTTCAAACTTGTTGTGACCCACCTGAGTCCACCAGTGTCACAGCTGAAGCATCTCTGATTAACAGATTGATGTCCCGATCCTGATTAAAGTGAAGGAGCCAATCCAAAATCAATCTCATGTCAGTATGAAGTTGTTGTGAACCTGAACAGCCAGCAGAGGGCAGCCTGCATCTATTTATGAGCACAAAGCACGAAGTAGATGAGGCAGATCTGCTCATGTCTGAAAGAATGCCCAAAGGACTATGGGAACAACAACAAAAAAAATGTCTAATTTGACTTAACAGGGATACATCAAGTAAAGCATATTTTGTAACTCCAAATTATTTATTACTTATTTAAAAGTAGTATTCATAACAGGTTGACGAAAACTGAGTTTGGTTTAAGATTTCAGATAGATTAATTACTTTTATTAATCCCACAATGGGGAAATTCAACCTCTGCATTTTACCCATCCTTTTTTACACACAAGTGAACACACCATGCAAGGAGCAGTGGGCAGCACATTACTGCACCCAGTGAGCTGTGTATTGGGGTTAGGTGCCTTGCTCAAGGGCACTTCAGTCCTGTATGTTAGCATTTACAGCAGGGGTCTCAAACTCAAATCACCTGGGGGCCGCTGAAGGCAGTATCAAAATGACCAAAAAAAGACACAAAATTACTAAAAAAAGACATAAAATGAGCCAAAAAAGACACAAAATGAACAAAAAGACAAGAAAAATAAACAAAATTACTTAAAAAAGACACAAAATGAC
The DNA here is from genome assembly GCF_030273125.1 of Centropristis striata. NCBI lineage: Eukaryota > Metazoa > Chordata > Actinopteri > Perciformes > Serranidae > Centropristis > Centropristis striata. The sequence continues at coordinate 6,888,912 of NC_081532.1, forward strand.
GCAAAAAGACACAAAATGAACAAAAAAGACCCAACATTACTAAAAAAAAAAGACACAAAATTATTACAAAAAGACACGAAATCAGTAAAATCAGTATCCTGCCTTGTTGGTTCATACAGTTATCCTGGCATTAGACTGTGTGAGAGTCACCCAAATTTGGGCTTTTATGAAGAAAAAAAATCTGTGGGGAGGCCCTGTTTGTCCACATTGGCTACTCCATGTCCTAGTGGCAAGCATGTTGACAGCAATAAAATGAAAGACAAAGTAAGATAACAGAAATTCTATAATGTGGTATCTCCAGACTGTGAGAGTTAAATGAGATCAAACACCTCACATAACATTTTTCAAAGTGCACGAGATTGATGCATTTTACTTATACTGCCCTACAAAGCCAAATTGCAGTAACTACATTTTTGGTCAAAATTGAGTTATAACTAAAAATGAACTCCTTGATGTCTGTTTTATCTTGTGACAAAGTTTTAGATTTCAATTTTGTTTTATTTCAGATAAATAATTATATAAAAACCACAAAATCAAACTCAAAACCAAGCAGTAATTACACTTACCACGGTCTGCTTTGGATATATATACTAATTTAAATAAAAATAATAAAAATAAAAATAATAGAAATTATAAGTTTACTTGAAAGGGAAATTAATATCTAGATAGTGATTAAGTAAAATCTAACATTTCTTTATAATATTAGGTCTAAAATCCGCACATCTTTGAATAGAGTTGTTAAACACTTTTAAATACACTTATAACAAAATACATTTGAAAATGTTTATTCACTGAAAACAAAATATAAAAGCTGAAAGAAGACAACAACATTGTACTTACTGTACTCTGTTTTTGTATTACTATTTGAACCTTTTACAGCAACGCAGTAACTACGTTTTTGGGGTCAAAGGTCAAATAAATCATCATGATTTTTTATCATAAAAATTACATCATCAATACATGTAGAAATAAGTGTCATATCACTAACCTACCTATAACCAATTTGGCTGGCCAAAAAACATGAAAAAAAACTTTAAAGCAGTTTTTCTCAGTTTCACCCTTTACTGCGCAGTTACTGAAGTTAGGCTTTGAAGGGCAGTATAGTAAGTGTATAAATGTTATCTACCCCTAGATGGTATCAGTGGCAGCAACTTGATTTTTGTGTTGCAAGCATTGAAAGGATTTCTGACAAAGAGTTGGATCAGTTTTTAGCTATTTACAGACTGGGCTAAACGCACAAGAAGCCTGTAATTCACCACTGGTAGGCAAACTCTTTAGAATATGCACCTATTATGCCTGAGTCCTGTGCTCTTGTCTGACTGTGATTAAAAAACATAATACGTGAAATCAAAGTTTCCTGGTTAGTGTCTTGATTTTACTACAGCTCTGATTGTCTGCTGTGTTGCAGGTTCATCCAGCAGATGGCGCCCTGATAGCCTGCACACTGCTGCGTCTCCACATGTTCAGCCTCCACTTAACAGCTGAACCATCAACAGCTGCAGCACAAGTCCAAGGTGAGGTTTGGTCAAATCATTAGCATCATTATAAACACACGATAATCTTTAAATACATTACATGAACGCAAACAAATATGTCAACATGCGAGCAGTCTTCAGTCTTCAGTTTAGATTGATAAAAAAGTGAGGAAGAAGCTGAGATTGAACTCACTGTGAGCCCCACTTGTGGTATACATTTTGGAAAGCTGTGAAAACTTAATGAAACTTTAAGATCTAAATGAATGCCTTTCAATGCTCAAGTACTCTGTGTTTTACTAAAAATATTTGTTATTGAAATAGATACATTTCTTTATGATTTATGAAATGATGAAATATGACTTGGATTTCTCCACGAGGAACTGAACCTCTGAAAACCTCTAAAACCTCTAAATACACACACACACACACACACACACACACACACACACACACACAAACACACACACACACATATTATATATATATATATATATATATATATATATATATTTTATTCATTTATTTATTTATTTATTTATTTTTTTTCTCCAAGAGGAACTGAACCTCTCACGTCATCAGTTTTTTAAATCATAAAGAAATGTATCGATTCCACTAACAAATATTTTTAGTAAACACAGAGTACTTGAGCATTGCAAAGGCATTCATTTAGATTTTAAAGTGTATATATATATATATAAACTGATGGTGTGATGCTGAAGGGATGTGGAGTTAACTTGTGAAGTCCGTTAAATTTGATGAAGACATTAAACATTTTATAAAAACTTGTGTTGGCCTGAAAATGATTGTATGAACCCTCCATGTGACTTGAAGTCAGTTTGCACCACAAGGGGGCGTTGAACATGACAAATGAAATGTCTCATTCAGCAGCTTGAATGAATGTATTCTTCCTATCTAGTTGAAGAAGTTTACCAGAAGTTACCACTGAAAAATAGTCAATCTGCTTGTTCTTGTTGCAGTTTAATCAAAGTTTTAGTCTACTCTTTCAAACACCATCCGTCCAGTCAAAGAAATTATTATCCACATTAAACATATGCATATTTAAACTTCCTAAAAACAGGTGTGGTTACTCTAAATAATGACAGAGGCATGTCTGTTTGACGTTTTCAGTTTTTTTTCCAAACCACAGCTAATAATATATTAACCAGGTGTGTCAGATGAGTATCAGTAAAGCTGATGATTTTTTTTTAAAGGAAAAGTAAAAAAAATAAACTTTTCAAATAAACTCAGGCAAACATCAAATGATCAAACTCACATTTGTGTTTTGTCCAAAACTCATTTCTTAATCTGTTTACCATCTCTACTCAAAAGCTATTGTTTTACTAACATTTTAAATAAAGTTTTGCTGTATTCTTGTTTGGTGTGCTGTGGAGCAAAATCTATTCACCAGTAGATTGAAACAGAAAACATGTCCATTCTATTTATTTTCTCTCTGCATGATGACTGCACAGCAAAATCTGTAGTGTTGTTTTTTCAGTGTTTATCATTTTGAGTTGGTGAGTGTTGATTTTGGAGTTGTTTTAACACTTGTAGTGATCAAAAAGCTCTGCCAGCATTGTTACATGTTAACACCTGAGTTAGATTCACTTCAGTTGTAGTTGATTTTCAGATTTTGTGACTTGTATGTTCGGTTAAAGACAGAATGGACTTTTAATGTATCATAAAACAAAACAATGAATGTTAATTATCACATGAGTGAAAGGAAATAACATGATTTTGGTGTTAAAAATACACTTTAATTTGTCAAAGAGCACACAGAGAAAGGGAATAACATGATTTCAAGTTAAAAGTGCACTTATGTGGTGTCATAAAATAACACCAAGGGTGTCAAATATTTAACACTATTAAAGAGTTAAAATATTAACACTTTTCAAAGTGTAATTTTAACTCAGAATCAGTGAGAATTATATAAACTCAGAAAAAGTGTTAAATTTAACACTGTGAGTTGAATTAACACTCCCGGTTTTGCTGTGTGTGTACAGTTTGCATGCTTTTGTAGCAGCAGGTCTGAGTTTTTTCTTTCTCAGCTGGGTAGTCTAGTTAAAATTTAATACAAAATCCCACCATGAAAATGTCTCATTTAATAGGGAGCAGTTACTATATGTGAGTCTGCTCATATTCCTCACTGGGTTTATAACTGAAATTAAAGTGAAAGTACAGGTGCATCTCAATACATTAGAATATGATGGAAAAGTACATTTCCAGTAGTTCAAGTCAAATAGCCCCAACCAAGTATTGAGTCATACAGATGGACATACTGTTCAGAGGCTAACATTTCCATATAAAACATACTTTTTTTAAAATTGGTCTTTCGTAATATTTAAAACTTTTTGAGAGACTGAATTTTAGGTTCTTATTAAATGTAAGCCATTATCATTATAATTAGAAGAAATTAAATAATTTAAGACAAGAAATGTTACATTCTGTGTGTAATGGACCTATATAATGTGTTTTTTTAATTGAATTATCGACATAAATAAACTTTCCTATGATATTCTAATTTATTGAGATGTGCCTGTATTAACAAGGACCATATTTTTCACCTTTCAATCAATGACACATTTCATTATGAAGCCATGAGCTGACAGTGTTTATATTTACTGGTGCATTCACTTTTTCTTAGACTTTATATATGAAGCAGAGAGTATTAATTTTTTAGGAATTACCAAACCACTGTAGTTTTTAAATCCAGGTCTGAAAACCTTAGGGTTAATGAGCACTTTTAACAGTTATTTTTTTCTTTAAAAGAGGAAACCAGGCCTACCTACACTTTAATCTATGTATTATGATTATTAGTTTTATTAATTTAGTTTATCATATTTAAATATAAATGTATTATGATGTATAAATAATGCTGCATTTATACAGCAGAAGGTTTGCAGGAGATATTTTAATTCTGTAGCTCACAGATGTCACACACATCATGTTTCTGTTGGAGTCCCAGACTTTGTTTCCTGTTTATGAGACTTGCTTGAATACAAACATGTTTTTAAAGAAACAAATGGAGGAAATAGGAAGTTTTCTTCCTCAGTTTAAGTCCCACTGGGATCTACTGATCAACTGAAAACAAAAATGGGATGGAAAACAGTTTAGCTTTAAAAGGTTACCATTGTTTGCTTCAAATAATCATCTACTACTTTATTCACTGGTTCACATCAAGATGATATATAATCTATACCAGGGATGGGCAACTGAGCATTTGAGCATGAAATCTTAAAAGTGCAGTGTAAAAATGCAAACTATATATAAAAAAATATTGCACTGAAAAAAAAAGAAATCACAGGAAGTGGTTATTTTTTATTTGCTTCAAACCTTTTGTATTCCTATTTATACTGTTATACATGCATTTGAGCATGAAATATGTTAAGTTACTGCACTGTAAACATATCTAAAATTGCAGTTTCATCATATCTGGTGAAGTGCACGGTCCTATATGTGGCCCTGTGGTAGTGTCGATGAAAAATTGTGGCCCCCTGCAGCATTTAAGTTGCCCATCCCTGATCTAGATTATAATGAACCAAGTTTGTTTTTTTATTGTTTCATTATTTTCTGCTTATAGAACATGAAAACATTTAAGTGCATATTTCTGCGACCAGATGAGTGTAAACAGCTGCTGTATGACATATAAAACACATTCATGTTGGTTGTGTAGCTTCAGTTGACACAGAAATGGAAGTTTTCCAGCTGTGTGTTCAGAGACGTGCAGCAGAGCGGGGGTGCAGGTGCTCTCAGTGAGCCGGAGGTTGTGGTGAAGCTGAAGGTTTCACCTCCGTCATTTCTCAGCACAGAGAAGGATCTGCAGACTGCTCTGTGACCACATCCTCTCCTCTGCTGCCGCTCTCTGCTCCTCTGCTCAGTTTCAACAGCAACAGCTTTGACCTTATTCTGTACACAGATGAGAACGTTGATTTCCTGTTGTTATGTGGTCGACTCACACTCTTAACATTTACTTTCCTACTGACAGCTTTTAAACTAAAGAAATAACATCTTTATTCATGAAGAGAATGTGAAATATACAGCACTTGTGTCATTTGTGCAAAGTAGAAAACCCCCAGATGCAACTGAATAAACTTACTTTAATAAGTTCAATTTTATGTTTGATGTATTTGATTTAATTTCGCAAATACATGTGATCACAGAAACTTTAGTCACCTCTCAGGTTGCTTCATGGAAAAACTTGTTATGAACTTGCATATGAAGTTTTCCTGAGATGTTTCAACACGAAAGTCATAAATTAACTGATTTCTCAGAAAACGGGCAGATAGGCTAGCAGCTAAAAATACCACACTGTCTGTGGAAAAAGTGATATTTAGATGAGATGTGAGAGCACTGAGTGGGGTGGTATTCTAACTGCATGTCAGCACAATTTGGAACAACTGACTGAGCTTAATCCTGATTATTTCAAACTTTATCCAGAAATTAAGATACATGGATGAATACAAGATGCATAAACTTTTCTGGTTTAGATTCATACTGTATGTAAACTTGATCCCCCTTTTTAGGACAGTCAAAGTAGAAAGAAAAAAATCACTGAGTCATTTAGATCCTCTGATTAACTTTTATTGAGAAGACAATTAAGCATTGAATAGTACACAACTACAAACTTAGAAGTGTTTAAAATATGCATAGAGTTTAACCAATATTTTTAAAAAAACTGTTTTTTCTACATTAATAGAAAATGCCATTCAAATACCCTAAATGACAAATAAAGATTGTAATCTGTGGTTTTTGTGGTCTTTACTGTTAAATTACATTGAATTATATGTAAAACTACGAAAAAACATACTATTTAATGTGAATTAAGGATTAAGACAACTTCTAATTTTTCAGTTTCATTTTAAAATTAAGGTTAAAAAAAAATCTATTAGATAATAAATGTTTGAATGTCTGGCAGCAACAGTCACCAAACACGTCAAATTACAGTTAAAAAACTGATATTTTATGGATTTGTTTTTGAAAATGCAATCATTAACTATATTATTATCAGTATTAATATCATCAGAATGAGTGGCTTTATTTCTGAACTTAAAGCTGTGGGAATATATCCACTATGTACAACACATTTACAGAAACCAACATAAAAGTTGTTTGTTCCGGCCTCAACTCTCAGCGCTGCTTTCTGGATGAACCCTGCAACAGGCAGAAAAGACACAATGTCATAATGTCATTTATTCACATATTAAAATGTATGAAGCATGTTTCATATGTCAAGGATAACAAAGAGTGCGTGTGCATGCTGGATGTGATGGGAACAAACCTTAAGTTTCCACACCAGAAACACCACAAAGGCTCCGTAGATGCAGCTCTTGACGATTAAAACCCCGTAGGAGAGTTTGGCAGTCTGTGTCCTCCTCAGATATTTCTCTGCAGAAACATCAAACAGTTGCATGAAGATGAAAGTTGTAGAAATTAAATAATTTAAGACAAGAAATGTTTCATTCTGTGTGTAATGGACCTATATAATGTGTTTTTTAAATTGAATTAATGACATAAATAAACTTTTCTATGATATTCTAATTTATTGAGATGCACCTGTATTAACAAGGACCATATTTTTCACCTTTCAATCAATGACACATTTCATTATGAAGCCATGAGCTGACAGTGTTTATATTTACTGGTGCATTCACTTTTTCTTAGACTTTATATATGAAGCAGAGAGAATTCATTTTTTAGGAATTATCCGACTACTGTAGTTTTTAAATCCACGTCTGAGCACTTTTAACGTTTTTTTTTTCTTTAAAAGAGAAAACAAGGCCTACCTACATTTTAATGTATGTGTTATGATTATTAATTTGATTCATTTAGTTTATCATATTTAAATATAAATGTATTATGATGTATAAATAACACTGCCTTTATACAGCAGAAGGTAAGCAGCCTGTGTCCTCCTCAGATATTTCTCTGCAGAAACATCAAACAGTTGCATGAAGATGAAAGTTGTAGAACTGATGCATTAAGGTGAACAGAAACACAGAATTATATATTTACCTCTCGTCATGACTTTTCCTTGAGCTGACAGGAAAATAAGAAATAGATTAGACGAGGAGGACTGATGATGGTTGCTGCATTTACAATCACAAACTGATCAAATTTAGGTCATTTCTGAGTTCCAAATGAAACATACCTTTATCCCCATGAATTGTTTTTGGATATTCTTCAGTGTGTGTCCCGTTGAAGAAGCTGACAATGCAGGTGAATTCATTCTCTGGATTGAACCACACTTCGCCAAGGACCCTCAGCCTGCTGGTGATTGTGTAAAACCCGTCGCCTCCTTCCAGGGCAGCACTGTCAGTCGCCACACCAGAGAGGAACTCTGTCCCGGCCCCGTCCTTCCACCGAACAGAGACATGGTCGGGGTAGAATCCACTGGCCACACAAACGATGGTCTTCTTCGTTTGGCCTTCGTCTTTCTGGTTTCGACACTCCTTAGCTGAAGGTCGAAGCACTTTGACTGTTGGTGGGGTGACGGTTTTTTCTGGATCTGAAAAGACAAAAAACAGAAATCACCAAATTAAAGCTGCACCTTTTCAAGATCATGACCATCCCCAGTGAAACATGAACTATTTTACTTCCAACTGCAACAAAAAGCAACATGGTGGTTAAACAGTTTTTACTCTTATTTAGAGCTATTAACAATTATTGTTTGTTTATAATGACGTTATCTTACCAAGAACTGTTAGTCTGGTTCCCTCTCCAAAATAATCATCTACTACTTTATTCACTTCAAGATGATATATAATCTAGATACGGGATGGGCAACTTAAATGCTGAAGGGGGCCACAGTTTTTCATGTTCACTACCACACGGCCACATATAGGGCCGTGCACTTAGCCAGATATGATGAAACTGCAATTTTAAATATGTTTACAGTGCAGTAACTTAACATATTTCATGCTCAAATACATGTATAACAGTATAAATAGGAATACAAAAGGTTTGAAGCAAATAAAAAATAACAACTTACTGTTGTGCAAGAACAGCAGACCAACATTAATTGCAAGAAGTAATTTTGTGCATTTTTACACTGCACTTTTAAGATTTCATGCTCAAATACATGTAGTTGTACTGAGGGCCACTTCAAGTGAGGGTGCAGGCCGGATGCGGCCCCCGGGCCTCCAGTTGCCCATCCCTGATCTAGATTATAATGAAACGTGCTCATTTTTTATTGTTTTGTTATTTTCTGGTTATAAAACATGAAAACATTTAAGTGCATATTTCTAATAGCTAATAGCTATTACCTATCTGCTATTTCTTATTTAGAGCTATTAAAAATTATTGTTTGTTTATAATGACGTTATCTTACCAAGAACTGTTAGTCTGGTTCCCTCTCCGAAATAAGCAGGATAAGTGCCAGAGCACACCATTGACTCGCATGTGAAAAACTGACGACAGTGGCTGATTATATCTGTCTTTATTTTTGAGGTTTTTACCAACCAGTACACATGCAGTACTAGTAAAAAAAATATATATTTTTATTTTACAGTTTCCCCTTCACTTCTTGACTAATTCAAGTAAAGAAATACTGTTTTGCAAATCAAAGCTCGTGTAAATATTTTAGTTCAAATAACAAATTTTACAGCTTTAATATTATAATTGAACTATAACAGCAGTAGATTAAGTATAACAGAGTCTGGTGTCTTGACCAGATGGAGCTTTTTTCTGTACAACTTAAAGATTTATCTTATTATATAAACTTGACATTTTCTTTTCAACATTTCACAACAAACCTACACAGAAATCTCTTGAGTACAGTATTCAACAGATTATTTACTCAACAATAATTTAGCAGATTTAGGTTGAATGAAGGCCAGGAATACATACATGCTTATGATTTTTATAGTTTTCTTACCGAGTACTGTGAGTTTGGTTCCAGTGCCAAAGTAAGCAGGGTCGTAGTTGTTCACACTGATACAAGGCTACAGAAAAACTCTCAGCACTGAATGCTAAACACTCTAACTGCCCTTTCTTCTAGTTTTTAAAGAAAATATAAAAACTTTTAACCGTGCACACAAAACTCTGAAAGGAATGCACTCAATTCACCGAATTAAATGTTGACATTATTCAAATTGACAGTGTTTAAAAGTCAATTTAGGAGCATAAGATTTAAGAAAAAAACATTACTGGTTGCAGTCATAATTTGACATACTTTTCAGTGATATATTTTGATATATTGTGTTGTCTTACCTAAAACGGTGAGTTTAGTTCCAGCTCCAAAGTAAGCTTCAGACTGTGAACTCACAGTGTTTCACAGAGCTGATAAGAACCCACCATGAGAGCAATAATCTGGGCATAGAGCCAATTGTTTTATCCCTGCAGCACTTTAACTGGAGAACATAGACAACACTTGTTTTTAACTTCTGCATTAACTTCTTTCTCATTTTTAAGTCGGCACACTTTGTTCACTACCGTCAAATTAAATATCTACTTAATATATTCTTAGTTATGCCCATATTCTTAACATATACATAACCTGTAAATTCTGCTCTGTGAGATGTTTGTGTTGCAGGTTTTCTTACCTAAAACAGTGAGTTTAGTTCCAGCTCCAAAGTAAGCCTCGTTGTATGAACACAGAGACTTTCGACTGTTACAAAAACTCTTCCTGCTGCCTCTCTTATCTTATCTGTGCCTCTTTGACTTTATTCCAACTTTGTCACTTTTTCACATGTCAACACGTTGACTTTAATCGCAAAAGTTGTCTTTAGTTGCAAAAGTAACTCCACTAACCTTCACCTTAAAAACCCACATGCTTTTAATGATTATTTTATGATTATTTAGACGAGTAACGGTTAAAAACATGGTTTAATTATTGATGTTTAGGAGTCAGTGAGCCTTAAAGCATTTTTACAGATTTAATAACATCCAACCTGAACAATATGTAATGAATGTTAAATGATTTCTTACCTAAAACTGTTAACTTTGTTCCTCCACCAAAGTAAGCCTCTGCACCACCACCAGTCACAGTGCAGCTGATCAGTGCTCAAACCAGCCCAACATGCTGCTTTTACTTTGAAACTTTAGTTTCTTGTTTGGAATAAATGCAACTTTCCTGGATTTTTAAGTTTTGTGCAACTTGCATCACAAACATTTCTCATCATGTCACCCAACTTTTTTTTAACTCACCAAAAGTCAGTTTTGTTTCGTGGCCAGAATAGGCTTCAAACTGACCGAATGTTTAAACTTAAGAAGAAAAACTCTGAGTTAGACTTAAACTAAACTTGAGCACTGCAACTTTTACTGTGGGTTTTTTTTTTCATTTGATTTCTTACCTATAACGGTTAACTTTGTTCCTCCACCGAAGTAAGCTTCATTACCAGAGTCACAGTGCAGCTGATCAGTGCTTAAAACATGCTGCTTTTACTTTGAAACTTTAGTTTCTAGTCTTGCTATAAATGCCGCGTTTTACACAAGTTGTATGCAACACAAACCTCTCAGCTATCTTTTAGACTTTACATTAACTCACAAATAACAGTCAGTTTTATTCCCTGACTGAAATGAGCTTTAAATTGACACATTTTTAAACTCTGGGCTAAATTTAAAGGACACTAGAGCATAGTACGTTTCTTAAAGAAACTATTATGAAGCTTTTTCCTAAATAATTATCTAATTATTAGACTTTTTTCTTACCTATAACAGTTAACTTTGTTCCTCCACCGAAGTAAGCCTCTGTACCCAGAGTCACAGTGCAGCTTATCAGTGCTCAAAACAGCTCAACATGCTGCTTTTACTTGGAAAACTTTAGCTTCAGTTTTCATAATGTAACTTTCTTTTACATTAAAAACCAACAGTTGCTTCACAAAACTATTTCTCTCAATGAGTCTCCTGCTACATTATTATATTTTCTACTTCTCTTACATAATGTATTAATGTAAAGAAGATTTTGAGCTCTTACTCACCAAGAACAGTCAGTTTTGTTCCCTGGCCGAAGTAAGCTTCGTACTGACACAGCGTTTAAGCTTAAGAACAAAAACTCTGAGCAGAACTTGAAAGAGTCTAGGAACAGTGAGTTTGTAAAAGAACTACTCCAGTTACAATGTTTGTTCTTATACATTCCCTGTGGTTTCTTACTGCAGACTTCATCACAGACTGTAAATAAAATATATTTCTTACCTAAAACTGTTAATTTAGTTCCTCCACCGAAGTAAGCTTCACCAGCACCAGAGTCACAGTGCAGCTGATCAGTGCTCAAAACAGCCCAAAGCTTTTACTTTGCACCTTGACATTGTAGTTTTTATAAAAAAGGCAACTTTCTTTTTTTCCATTTTTCCATTTTTTAAGTCACAACACAAACATCTCTTTTACCACTCTGTTAAACTTTGTTAACTTACCAAGAACAGTCAGTTTTGTTCCTTTTCCAAAGTAAGCTCGTTTGCATTGTCACAGTGCAGAAACACTGAGCATGAAACTCTTGACTCTTTCTCTCCCAGAATTATCTTTGGAAAGTTTTTACTAACACTTCAGTCTATACTAAGGCTCTAAATTAATGTGACATTTACCAAAATACAGTAATCAAATGTAATATTTACCTAAAACAGTGAGTTTGGTTCCTTATCCAAAGTAAGCTTCGGTCTGGCACAGCGTTTAAGCTGAAGAACAAAAACTCTGAGCTAAACTTTAATTTTAGCTTGCGTACAGCAAGTTTAAAGTATGAGACACCTAAATTAAAACGTTATTTATACATTTGATTTCGTTTCTTACCTATAACAGTTAACTTTGTTCCTCCACCAAAGTAAGCCTCGGCATTCTGAGTCACAGTGCAGCTGATCAGTGCTCAAAACAGCTGAAGATCCTACGTTTACTTTGCTTCTTAACATTTTAGATTTGTAATAGATGCAATTTTACCATATTTTAAGAAGTTACAGTACAAGCATCTCAGTTACCACACAATGTATTCAAATGATTTAATTCCTTACCTAGAACTGTTAATTTTGTTCCTCCACCGAAGAAAGCTTCATAACCACCAGAGTCACAGTGCAGCCGATCAGTGCTCAAACCAGCCCAACATGCTGCTTTTACTTTTTACTGTACTTTTTACTGTTTCCCTCAACAACCAACCTGCTTGTATATATTTAAGTTGTCTTACATATTAATTTATCAGAACATTTGATGTCTTACTTACCGAGAACAGTTAGTTTTGTTCCCTGGCCGAAGTAAGCTTCGTAATTGGCACAGCGCTTAGGCTTAATGGCAAAAAGCACTGAGCTGAACTCAAACTATAAAGAATCAGCTATATTAGTTTGTTTTTACTGCAGGAGTCAAGTAGGAAATTTGACTACGTTTGCTGAGTTTTTACCATGCTTGACTTACCTAAAACAGTCAGTTTTGTTCCTTTTCCAAAGTAAGCTTCTCTTGCATCGTCACAGTGCGGAATTACTGAGCATGAAACTCTTGACTCTTTCTCTAACAGAATTATCCTTGGAAAATGTTAGGCCCTACTTACATTTATAACAGGACTCTAAAGCAATCTGATATGTATTACAATACAATAATAAAATGAAGTATTTACCTAAAACAGTCAGTTTGGTTCCTTGTCCAAAGTAAGCAGGGTCAGTGCTCGTCACAGTGTTTTCACTTCAGCACAATATGTCAACTTTTTTTTCCAAATAGCTGTTTATATGGACTTCTATACCAACTGTTCAATTGTAATAAGTTTATCACAGTGAACTGAAGCAGTGAGAGATCTTACTTACCTAAAACAGTCAGTTTTGTTCCTTTTCCAAAGTAAGCTTCTCTATCGTCACAGTGCAGAAATACTGAGCATGAAACCCTTGACTCTTTCTCTACCAGGATTATCTTTGGAAAGGTTTTACTAATGCCTCTACTTATAACAGGACCCATGAGCAATATAACACGTCTCAAAATACAGTAATAAATTGAAGTATTTACCTAAAACAGTCAGTTTGGTTCCTTTACCAAAGTAAGCAGGGTCAGAGGTCGTCACAGTGTTTTCACTTCAGCACAATATGTTAACTTTTTTTTTCAAAGCTGTTTATATGGACTTTTATGCCAACTGTTCAATTGTAGTACGTTTATCACAGTAAACTGAAGCAGTGAGAGACCCTACTTACCTAAAACAGTCAGTTTTGTTCCTTTTCCAAAGTAAGCTTCTCTATCATCACAGTGCAGAAATACTGAGCATGAAACTCTTGACTCTTTCTCTACCTGGATTATCTTTGGAAAGGTTTTACTAATACTTCTACTTATAAAAGGACCCAGGAGCAATATAACATGTATTAAAATACAGTAATAAACTGAAATATTTACCTAAAACAGTCAGTTTGGTTCCTTGTCCAAAGTAAGCAGGTTGAGTGTTCGTCACAGTGTTTTGTGTCCATCTAAATACCTAAACTTTTTTATTGGTTAACTGGTTTTTCATTCACTTTTGTAACAACTGTTCTATTGTATTAAGTTTGTCACAGGTAACTGAAGCAGTGAGAGATCGTACTTACCTAAAACAGTCAGTTTTGTTCCTTTTCCAAAGTAAGCTTCGTTTAAGTTGTCACAGTGCAGAAACACTGAGCATGAAACTCTTGACTCCTTCTCTCCCAGAATTATCTTTGGAACATTTTTACTAATACTTCAATTTATACTAAGACTCTAAATTAATGTGACATTTATCAAAATACAGCAATCAAATGTAATATTTACCTAAAACAGTGAGTTTGGTTCCTTGTCCAAAGTAAGCAGGTTCATTGTAGCTCACAGTGTTCTGTGTTCGGCCTAATATTTCAACTTTTTCATAACATCTGATTTTTCCTTCACATTCATATCAACATTTTGACTATTTTAAGTGTGTCGCAGTGAACTTTAACAGCGAGAGATCTTACTTACCTAAAACAGTGAGTTTTGTTCCCTTTCCGAAGTAAGCTTCAGATCCAGTGTCACATTGAATGTCTCCTCTTACAAAAAGTCCAAAATCTTTCCATAATCAGCATGTTGACAGACAGTGTAATAATCCAGAGGATGAAGGGGGTTTAAACCTGCAGGATGAGCATCATAATGTCCACATGTATTCATTATGTCAAGATGAGTTAAAGAAGCATTCAAATGCTTCACATATGACCTAAAACAAAGTCTTTAAAGCTCTATTTAAGCCAAATTTTCTTAATTTATGTTGACTTTCCAGCTCCAGTTACTTTTGCCAGCTTGCACAGCTTCAGATTATGTCTTTTTCTGCTCTCACTAGTGTCCCAGGCAACTTGTAGCCGTCTTTTCAATGGTTGTTAATGGGAGGAGGTTTTTGTACGGCGGCTCTATGGGATTGTATCACCGTGTCCCCCTGTCCCCACGGTGAAAATGCATCATACAAAAACCTGAAGCCTCTTTGCTTCTCTCCTCTCCCCTTCCCCCACCCAGCTTCTCCATATCTCAGCCTCCATCTCTGTTGTGTCTGTGGGAGCAGCTGCACAGGTCGGGCTCAACGGGCTCCAACCTGACTGCTGCTATTTCTGTGACAGCTAAGAAAAGAAGCAAGAACGAGAGGAAGGAAAAGGGAAAGTGGTGTTTGTTTGTGTTTGTTTGTAGCAGTTCAGAGGGAGGGACATCTCTGCTGGTCACACCTCTTTACCCGCCCAGTTATCTCTTAGCTCAGGAGACACGCTCACTCCTTCACATTGTAATCATGTGTAATGTTAGAGGTTTCACCTTCATGATGTATTTTAGGACTCTATAGCTCTTTATGTTTTTATTTTATGGCTCTTCTCTCATTATGTGATTCAGGCAGCAGCAGACTTCAGTAGAGATCTTTTTCTTTTCTTTTTCTTTCTTTTTTATATAAACAAAAATCCTTTATCTATATATTATATTTTTAAATTACCCCTTCTTCTTTTAATTAATTTAAAATGTAATTTTGTTTTGTTTTTTTGTTTTTGTTTTTTTCACCTTTGTCAATTCTGTATTTTATTGCAATTTTTGCACTTTTATGTGAAGCACTTTGGTGCGGTTCAGCCGTCTATTAATGCGTTATATAGATAAATTTGACTTTGACTTTGACTTGACTTTTATGAAAAAGACTTGACAAACACAAAAACTGTTCAAACTATTTAACGAACATTCAATCCAATCCAATCCAATCCCCCTTTATTTGTATAGCACATTTAAACAACACAAACGTCTCCAAAGTGCTGTACATAAAATCAATAATAAAACAAACAATTCCATATACCAATCAGTAATAAATAATAAGTGTATAATCAATCATCTATCAATCATCTATAATCAAACAGATAAACATAGTAAATTAAAATAAAAGACATAGTTAAAAGTAGTAAAAGAAATAAAAGACACAGAGGACCACAAAACTCACGCAGTGTTAAAAAGCCAAGGAATAAAAATGGGTCTTGAGACGAGACTTAAAACACTCCACTGTGGGGGCTGTTCGGACATGGAGGGGGAGGGCGTTCCAGAGTCTGGGGCCCACCACAGAGAAAGCCCTGTCCCCCCTTGTTTTAAGTCTCGCTCTAGGCACCACGAGCTGGAGCTGGCCCTCGGACCTCAATTCACGCGCTGGAGTATAAATACATTTATTTATTTAACGAACATTGTGGAAATAATAGACTGAAATTCTCCAAATATATGTTAATGTTGCTCTGCAGTCTTTCATGCCCCTTATTTCTTACCTAATAAAGAAACCGCACTATTGGACATAATGAATAGCCCAGTTAACTCTTTGATGCACAACATGGGTCTAAAGTGACCCGACTAAGTTTTTATATTCTATATCTTTGCAATAAATTAATTTCATCATTCAGTCTTGCAGGTTTTCCTCAAATAACTTGTTATCATCATACATTTTAATTTTTTGTTTTCATTTCTTATTTTTTGAATAAAAAACATTTTTTTATCACTACGCTTCTAAAGCACAATGTCATTTTTGACCCATGTTGTGCATTAGAAGGTGTTTATATGTTATCATCAATTTAAAATCTGACAAAGAAGTCACAAATATTAACTATCCTATTTTGTTAAATTGGTGTTTTTCCAATGGAAATCATTATTTGGTGGCTCTAATGAGTCTCAAATGTTAAAATATGTGATTTTCCAATGTTATCTGGTGGTTCTAACAACTCTCTTTAAAGTTAAACCTTTAAAATAAGACCAACATTTACACATACACTCAAATTGTTAATTTAGTGAATCACTTTTTGTATCACTACACTTCTAATGCACAAGGTCGATTTTGACCCATGTGTATAATTTTGATGTAATAGTACAAAACTATTTTTCTTCATAAAGTATGAAAGGAAAAATGGACATAATGATCTGTTGTAATAAAAAAAACACAGCCAGCAGGAAATAACATGGGAAAAGAATGCGGGTCATTTTTGACCCATGTTGTGCCTTAGAAGGTGTTTATATGTTGTGCATCAAAGGGTTAAATAACACTGAAATTAGTTCTCTTCAACATAATATATTGATTTTTTTTTAACTCCAAGATCTAGGTGTAATCCCACATGAACCCTGTAGAGGTCAGTGTATGATAATCTCTTAACATGTTATAGTTTCATCTTTTCAGGCTGCACACACAATTAAATAATATAAGAAAAACTTGAGCACAAAGTAACACAGATGAGAAACTGTGCAGTGCAATAATCTTATGTATGGGGTAATAAACCTTACAATGTTAACACCTGCTGACTTATCTGAACTGATCAGCTTTGTGGTGTTGCAGGAACATCACAGAACTGCGCAGAGGCAGCTTCTGAGGAGTTTTTAAAACATTTTTTAAAAATGGTAAAATATAGAGAAATAGTTCCTTTTCTCTTGTTCTTTTTTTCATGTCACATTGATTTTAGTCACCTGACACGCTGTTTAGTTAAATTAATCAACCCTCATCCATCCCTCCTGTCTGTCTTCTCTTCCTGGTTTGTTCTTGAGGTTGTTGTGTAGCTGCTGAGGCTTTCTGAACCATTGTGCTCTTCTGGAGGCACAGTAATAAACAGCTGAGTCTGCAGCTTCAACAGGCTGTATCTGCAGAGAGGAGCTGAGCAGCGCAGGCCGGGACATGCTGTACTTGGATACGTTGAATGGAGCTTCAATGGTTGACACATCTTTACCCAGAGAATATGCTACCAGCTGTATTCTCTCGCTGCTGCTTTGTCTGTACCAGTACATGTAGAAATATTCTTGGTCATCTTGTTCACACTTCAGAGTAACAGACGAGTCTTCTTCACGCCTGAGTACAAATGGAGGCTGCTGAATTTTTACACAGAAGGACAAACCTGGAAAAAAAGAAAGAAAAGAACAATAACATGAGCAGGAAATCATGAATGAATAAACAGTTTTCTTTAAACGGAAATTATTTATCTTACTGGAAAAAAGCAGAACTGCAACTATGACTAAGTTCATTGTCAAAATGATTATTCAATTATACAGAATTTTTAAAAAGCAAAGTCGTCTTCATGGACAATTATGAGTCTTCTCTAGCAGCAACTGGAAACGTAACTGACTGTACTGCTTCAATCGACACTTGAAATAGGCTCAGACCCTCCCCTTCCCTTTGTTTTTTTGTTTTTTAATCCTCTGGGGTCTATCATCACGCTGGCTAAAACTTTCTCCATTTTTTTGTTTGACATTCCTTGGTCACGTAAAACCAAAGATATGGTCGTTTTAATTTGATAGTACAAAAATATTTATTCAAGTGTTAAAAGTAGGATGGGATGAAGTAGGCATGGCATTTTGTAAAAATGGAAAAAAGGGCTCTAATCATCTAACACTGTTCCTATAAATAAACATGTTTTTATGGTCATTTTTATGTATATTTTTATCATATTTGAATATTACCTTTATATGTTCATATTTGTAACCTATGTTTTACATTTTTCCGGTCTGAAACAGTTCATCTAGCATATTTGTGTTTTTTATTGTCATAAATAGTAAAATTTAATTTCAGATTTAATGATTTTTGTGTATTTTTGGGCTCAATGTGTTAATAAAGTGGGTTAAACTGAAAAAATAATTGTCAGATCATGTTGAAGTTGTGCTGAGAAAACACCAAATACCAAACATGGGTATAGTAAATATTATGTGGTATATAAAGGGAAAATATGCTCAGACCCCAGAGGGTTAAACCCAGAACTCATTCATATTGTTTCACATGTTCATACAAGTGTTTCTGAACAGCCTCAGTCTCCTAGTGGACACTTGGCAGCAACAGCAGTCCTTAGAGGTCTTTCTAGGAGTTGTTGCTTTTACAACAGATCTGACTTGAAACAAACAGTTTGATTGCTGCAACCCATGTACAAAAGCTTCTCAGATTAATTCATTTTACCAGATAGCTTATTGGTATCAGTACTGCAACTTTATACTTTTCATGCTGTTTTGTTGTCCATCTGGCCATCAGTCCTAAGTTCTCGTGAGCACAATAGCTCAGGAACACCTTCAGGGAATTTAAAAAAATTTGGCATTAATGTCCACTTGCACTCAAGGCTAAACTGATTAGATTATGGGGGTCAAAGGTCACTGCACACAAAAAAAATGTGGCCAATGACTCAAGATTCGTACACCAGTTAAGACATTATTTCACACAAACGACTAATAGTTCAAATGGTGAAGTGATGATATCTTATATTCAAAAGTCTAAATTCATTGTGACATAATATTCTGCAAAAAAACACTTTGTATAGATCCTCTGTGCTGCCTCGTTATAGATGTGTGTGAAGCTTCCCAGATTTTAGTATTTGTAGGATAACTGCATCAAGGTCCACATTTGAATGACTGTTTACTGTCATGGCTACTGTTAAAAGCCGTGAAAAAGCGATGAAGGATATAACTGGAATGGCACTGCAAATTTTTTCGCAATAAATCATATGATATCCCTCATGAGAATGCATTTTAGTTGTATCGTATTATGTGTTATCTGCAAGCATTAATACATTAGTTGTTAGATGGTCACCTCTATCATACACAGTAAAATCAGCATACCCAAATTAACACTGTAAGAGTTGATCTTAACACTTTTAAAGTGTCTATATGGGTCCACACCTCAGAGTGTTAATTTAACACTTTTTCGAGTGTTGGTACCTGAGCTACACTGAGTTTGTGTAAATTTGACTCATTTTGGATTTAAAATTTTACACCAAAAAGAGCCAAATTTACACTAACTCAGTGTAAAGGTACCAACACTGGTGCCTATTGTTCTACCAATTTAGTGTTAACGCTATGGAGTCTTGGGTTATTTTGTTCATTTTTGAATCCTTTTCATCCTGCCTGCATACACCACTTTAAAAATGTTTAAATGCCATGTTGGTATTTTTTTCCCAGCACAACCTCACCTATATGACCTAATAATAATTGATTTTTATTCTGACTTACAAGATCAACATTTTGAACCAAAAAGAAACAAAGAACATAAATGTGATCTTGTGATTGTGTGTGATCCTGTCATTCAACTCTGGTCTGTATTCTAGTGTGACTGTATTTTATTTATGTCTTGTGTGTTTAGCGCAACAATTTTGGTCATTTTGTGTCTTTTTTGGTCATTTTGTGTCTTTTATTGTGTCATGACTCTTTTTTAGTTATTTTGTGTCTTTGTTTTTGGTCTTTTTTTGTCATTTTGTGTCTTTTTTTAGTCATTTTGTGTCTTTTTTGGGTCATTTTGTGTCACATAAAATGTGATATTGATTTATTTTTTATTTTTTTTTACTAAAAAACACTATCATGCTCAATAAATAATTTTAAAAGTTGCAAATGTGAACAAAGGTTGTAAATATAACATGTAAGAGGGTTACATGCAGTTCTATAATTTTATACAAAATATATTTGACCTTGTCTCCAGTTTTACTTGGTATATCTGGATGTGATGAAGAAGTCATGCTTTGGCGCTTTTGGTGACTCCAGAACAAACCACGACTCCTTCCTGCCTGTGTACCACCTGCGACAGACTGACTTGTTATTTGTACGACTGTCTGGTGTGATTGCATCACCGTGACTGGCAGCACAGTAGTAGGTGCTGCTGTCATTCAGCAGTAGCTCAGTAATTTTAAGAGTGAAGTTGTTTTTGCCTGTGTCAATGAATGACTGGAAGTGCCCCACAGTTTCGTCATACTCCTTGATGAGGAACTCCACTGGAGCTCCATAGTGAGATTGTCTGTACCAGTACATGGTTTGGCTGCCCATGCTGGACCCTGGACCGATGCTGCACTCAAAGCTCACTGTGGATCCTGGGTCGGACATTTGATCTCCAGTCTGAAGAACAGTGATGACAGTGAGACCTGCAGCAAATAAAAAATGGCATTTATTGTACCTAACCTCGATTTACTGAGCTGTAAAATCACATAAACATATGAAGTGTAAAAAAACAACCATTATGAGTTAATACCTAAAACTCACCTGAGTGTAAAAGCAGCGACAGATGGAGCAACGTAATAAACATGTCAGCCATGAGCCGACTTCCAACTGAATGAGGCAGTTAAACATCACACTGCACTGCATCATAAACAAACCACAAGGTCACATGATACTGTTATTGGGAGTATGACTGTTATTTTCAATCACTGATTATAAAAACAAGACTTTAAAGCGCATACAATTTTTTTTCTTCTGATGTCTGTTGACGTTAAATTAGTGTCACAGCTCTCTTTTCAATGCAAATGAGATTAAATCATATGAGATTAATGATGCATAATCAGACCATTCAAGTTGATATTAACGAGCACATACTAACCTAAGATTTACCAGAAAATCCTGTATAAAATAGTCCATACAGCTCAGGACAGGGTTCTCTCTGCATAATAATAGTAGAGAATAATGTGTTCATTCATTTAATCATTCAGCTTTTTTGTTCAACTCATGCATGCCTACACCCAAGTATTTTACTGTGATAAAATCAAATATTTATCTTAAATGATTACTCTGTATTAATGTACATGCATGTAAACATAATAAGTGTACAGCTGGAAATATTATCTTTTATTATTTCACTATGCTTGTACTAAAGCTCTTAATTAAATGAGAAAATACAAATTTTTGTTTGTCAAGTATTTTTAAATCTTTAATACAGGAGTATACAAAAATAGCCTTTACCCTTTGATTATATCTTATAGACTTTTTATTTATTGAATGACCAGAAACCATATTGGGATATGTATATCCAGAAAACAAACGGCAGACATTTTTGCTGCTTTTTTTCCCATATATATCAGAAAATGTAATAATAATGATGAAAATTAAAAGTAAAACTTTGACTTCGTCAAAAAAATTTACAAACTTCCTAGCTAACAAATTTTCACAATGATAAATGTGACTGTTAGTTGTTTACATGTGTAATGTAAGCAGATAAATAAACAATTCTTGAATATTTCAACCCAATGGCGAAACTTTTAATGCAGCATTTTCCTTCTGTCCAGAATCTTTGTATGAACCTTATTTTGTTCATTTAATGAACTTTATTAAAACAGGTTGTACATACAAACAATTTTATATAGAACAGCAGACAGGTGCTCCAATATATATGTATCATCAGAAATACATAAATAATTTATAAATCACAGTAAATTAGGGTTGTTATTATTAATGCCAGTAAACTTTTTAAAAAAGTAGGGAGGATCATAAATAAATACATAAATAAAATGACAGGAAAGGGGGAAAAAATGGGAACAGAAATACATTATTCTTTGAGAAACCTCTCATATATATCTGTGGATGTAATGCTTTGTTTAGTGTCAATTAGTATAAGGGATTTCATGCACTCTTTAAACTCATGCAAGAAACTTCTAATGTTGGGTGGAGTTTTCGGAGTATTTGCGTTTGTGTATGTGAAATTTGCCATACAAAATGAATAGGTTTTTAATAAAGGTGATGTCATTTTCTCCATGCACATAATACATAATCACACTTCTACAGTCAATTAAGATGTTTATCTTGATTTTACACACTATATATTGTTCGAGTTGAGTCCAGAAATTGATAGATTGGGTACAGTGGCAGAATAAATGAGTTAAGGTTTCTGGTTCCATATTGCAAAAACTGCATTTGTTTTCAACATTTAAACATTTAGAGAAATATAAATTTGTCGGATATCGCCACACTGTTAAAAATAATCGCCTATATAATTTTTTGTCAAAATTGTTTTTTTTTTTTTGCTTAAATCATCTCCTCATGATGCCGGCCACCTATGGTAAAATCGCCTACATCCTCAGTTGATCAGATCATGTGATATTACCCCTTTGAGATAATGGTCTATGTCAAGTGTGTGACTTAAGTGGATTTATTATGCCTAATAAAATGTGACTTAGGCAATATTTTGAACATGCCTTTGTGACTTAAGCAAGATATGGTAACACTTTATTTTGAAGGTGTCTACATAAGAGTGACATGAACGTGTCATAAACATGACATGGGATGTGTCATGAACATTATTGACACTTCGTAGTAACATTAATGCTCATGATACTTGTCATGTCATGTTTCTGACAGGCTTGTGTGACTCCTTCAAAATAAAGTGTTACCATATCTTGCTTAAGTCACAAAGGCATGTTCAAAAAAATTGCCTAAGTAATTTATTTCTCTTAAGTTACATAATTTACACACAGTGTAATTACTATGCCAATAGCCATCCTTTGTTACATCCTTTTTGAGTGAAATGATCAATAAATGTCATATGTTACACTTTTGGGGAAGTTTTGTGTGTTAGGTGCATAGTGTGTAACTTTTTGATGTGAACCTCTTTTATTTTATTATTATATATATATATATATATATATATATATACATATATATATATATATATACATATATATATATATATATATATATATATATATATATTATTATTTATATTGGATCTTCTTTGTATAAACTTTTTTACCACTGGGTCTTGGAGTGACGTGATTGGCCCTACCCGATGACGACAGTCTTTTTAAACCGACATTGCCCCGCCCACCCTGTAACGCTTGTCAGTTGTCAGAACCAACGACAGTCTAAAATGGTTGGAACCGAACCGGTTGGAACATGCTGGAAGTCCGACTCCTAACCGGAACAAACAAATTGATAACTAATGTGTTAAACGTCCAGAAACACCGCCAAAAACATTGGCCACAGTTTGTTTCGCATTCATAATCCAGTGTACTACAAACAGTTCAGTCAAGTCGCCTAGCGACCGCTAGGAACGGACATGATGAGGGGTTGCCGCTGCTGTTGCTAGGATTCAGTTGGTCAGTTGTCAGTTCTGGAGTCTGAACTTGGGTTTCCTGCTCTGCTGTAGCAGTTTGGAAGACTTACTCCTCTCCCACAGCTCAAAAGTAACAGCATAAAGTGGTCAAGGTAAGCCTTAGTTTCCTTTGCTAACATTTGTATAATGTTTGTTTACCTGGTGTTTGGAAACTGGGCTAAGCTAACATTTGGCTAACAGTTGTGCGGCTGCTTAGCTAACGTTTGTCGTTGCGGGACCTGCCAGATTGTTTTGTCGCATATTTCCCTCTAGGTTGTATTTTAGAAAGGCATTTTTTTCAAACTTCATGAGGCTGTAGTTTGTGCTTCGTTAAAAATGATATTGCATTTCGTCACCCTATTAAAATAATCGGCTAACTATTTTTTTCTAGTTTTGAAGTAAACACAAAAAACTTCATCAAAAGTGTATCATATGGCATTTATTGATCATTTCACTCAAAAAGGATGGCTATTAGCATAGTAATAACACTGTGTGTATATTATGTAACTTAAGAGAAATAAATGACTTAGGCAATTTTTGAACATGCCTTTGTGACTTAAGCAAGATATGGTAACACTTTATTTTGAAGTCGTCTACATAAGAGTCACACAAGCCTGTCAGAAACATGACATGACAAGTATCATGAGCATTAATGTTACTTCATAGTGTCATTAATGTTCATGACACATCCCATGTCATGTTTATGACACGCTCATGTGACTCTTGTGTAGACACCTTCAAAATAAAGTGTTATCTTGCTTAAGTCACAAAGGCATGTTCAAAAAATTGCCTAAGTCACATTTTATTTTGACTTAGGCATAATAAATCCGCTTAAATCACACACTTGACATAGGCCATTATCTTAAAGGGGTAAAATCACATGATCTGATCAACTGAGGATGTAGGCAATTTCACCATAGGTGGCCAGCATCATGAGGAGATGATTTAGGCAAAAAAACAATTTTGACAAAAAATGACTTAGGCGATTATTTGAACAGTGTGACGATTTACGGAATATTAAAAAGTGATGCAATACCAGCTTTCCATTCACCATAACAGTTTAAACACTTTGATTTTTTACTTTAGACGAAAACCTGTTGAATAACTAAACTATAATGCTAACTTTTAAAAGTGGCTGCCAGACTGGTAACCAGGTATCTGCTTTTTGATGCCAAAACTGAGTTAATTAAGCAGTTTTACCAAAACTGAATCATGAGAATGTTATATAAAACAGTGTAATCTTCATTAGCCTATCAAACTTTGTTGTGCTTGGTGATTTATGTGATACTTTGCATAATTTAAATTTCATGTAAGCTGTTTCAGTGCCCACCCTCAATTCCTAATGCAACAAACAAAAGGGGAAAAAAGTATTAATTTTGGGATGTGCATTTTGCTGTTTGTTGTTCCTATTTTTTAAAGGTAAACAGTGGTTTCTACTGGTGACTACTAATGGCAAAAAATTGGTACAATTTCAGAAAAAGGTTGCAAATGGCAACTGTTACTGTCAAGCCCTGTGGTTTTTTATAACCTATATTAATGTTATAGTTTTACACACATATTGCAATTTAAGTCTCAGCTGAATGTATGCAGTCTAAATATATGTCTCAGTTTTTAACCCCCTCTGTACAGATTAATGTATTACCCACACAGTATTTATTAAATACATGTCTTTGCAGTGCCTGCACTCTTGCACCTTTACTACAACCTTGTATGCATAGTTTTTTTTGTCCAGCTCTTGCCTGCATATGATAGCTACATGTTTAAGTTTGAATCTATTTAATTACAAACCAAGAAAAAGTTCTTAAGCTGTGAAAAAGAATAAAATCATAATGCAATGATTTGCAAATCCTTTGCGTCCTGCATTCAATTAAATACAATACAAAGACATGATACATTATGTTTCAACTGGGAAACTTTTTTTTGGTAAATATTTACACTCATTCTGAAGAAGATGTTTTTATTTATTTATTTATTTCACAAAGCGTTCCAACTTTTAGTTTTATGCCTTTATTTTATCCTTTACTGTCTGTGTATACTGAGAGCAACTGATAAAAAATGAAAACAACAGAGAAAAAAGAGAGCTGGGTTTTTAGTGAGGGGGAGACATTAAACCACATCACTGTGTACTGGCAGCACAGAAATACACAGCCGAGTCTGATATTTTCACACTTGGAATAATCAAAGCTCCTGTTTGGATTTCTTGTCTTTTAATCTCAAACCGATATTTGAACTGCTTCTCATATTCGGGGTCACTGTTAATGTAGTTGTACCCAATTAAATTAATCAGACCGCTTTCTGTTTGCTGGTACCAGAGCATTACATTAAGATCGCCACCATCATGGCTGCATTTAATTTCTACGCTGGTTGTGTTGTCGACTATTCTCGGATGAGACGGCTCAAACGTCACACTCTTTGCTTGGTCTGTGGGAAAAACATAAAAAAGAAGTAGATACAGAAACTTTGGTAAAAAACAACAACAAGCAAGCATGATTATAATCGCTGGGGAAAAACTAACAACACAATTTAATAGTTATATTAACTGTTATTTTTGCAGCTAATTTCCTTACAAGGAAGCAAGACGAGAAGAAATCCGATCACAGTTGGAGACATCCTCTGCTGTTTAGTGAGAGTCTGTATAAAGAGTCGCATCGCATGAGAGAGATGAGGGTTTTTAGTGAGGGAGTGGCATTAAACCACATCACTGTGTACTGGCAGCACAGAAATATTCAGCAGAGTGTGACAGGCTTGTGTTGCGTATAATCAGAGTTCCTTTCACTGGGTCTTCTTTTTTCAACTCAAATTGTTCACGAAGCTGACCCTCATATTTTTGTTCGGTGTTTGCATATCCATACCCAATGAGGGTCATAGACAGACTGTCCTTTCTTTGCTGATACCAGAGCATTGATATGAGGGAAGTATCATCATGTTTGCAGTTAATCTCGACCGGAATGCTCTTGTGTACTATCTGGGCAGGAGACTGCTGAAATATAACAGCGCTCACCCGACCTGTGGAGGAAACATTTAGATGACATTGTTATTGAAGCAAACAGAAAAAGAGACAATACAGTATTAATATTATTCATGGTTTTTGAGCATTTAAAACCAAAATACTTAAATTTAAAATCTTACATGAAAACCAGATGAATAGAAAACAAAATGTGGTCATAGATGGAGACATTGTCAAGCACTAATGTGTGAAAAAGTATTGCTCTGAGAAAAATAAGGCTCAGGCTGAAGAGGGAGGGTGTTGTGTTTGTTAGTTCATCACCATATTCTCATGCCAGGTGCTGTGCCTCCACCTATTGGTCGAATCTATTAATTAAGGACAATAAATTGCATGGCAGCAGGTACTTGCTTTTTAAAATAAATTGCAAACAGGTTTTTTTGTAGAAGAAATAACCAGTAATATAGTTTTTCATTTTAGGGATCAGTTTATTAATTATTCATGGTCTTTTTTCCTTTCTCACTTCCATTAATATAAGTGAAACAGCATGTAGCAAAAGGCACTGATATGATCCCCTCCACAGTGTGGTTGAGTTCCTTCCTTCATTTGATAATTATCGATGTGAGTCAGGTGTCAGAACAATAAACAGCCTCTTTGTCTCCGCTGTATGTTTTTGTCACAGACCTGAAGTCTGCCGCAGCACTGTGTAGACTGGCAGCACACAGATAAACAGCTTCATCCTTCTCCTGAACGCTGCTTATTATCAGAGACCATTTCTTGTTACCCTGAGTCTCTGCCTTAAAACCAGATTTGAATCCTTCTTCGTAGGTTGGAGCTCCAGCTAGTGTGTACAGCATTAACTGAAAACGTTCTCCTCTAATCTGTTGGTACCAATAGTGATATTGGTAATCGGTATCATTCTGGTAGCAGTTTATTTGTGCCGAGCCACTTGGGAGACTGGAGATGTACTGGGGCCATTGAGTGATCAGCACAGACTGAGAAACACCTGAAACAAAGAAAACACATAAGCGGTTACCAACATGACAAAGACAAATCTACTAAATCACGGATTCGTTTTAACGTTATGTTTATATTAATTTAGGCTAAAACAGGTGAAATCAAAAGTTTGCTTTAGAGCAACCAAAAAATGATCACAAACATTGTGTTTTTATTTATTTTTATAGAAATTGACTTTACCTGCAGCCCAAACAATAAAGAAAGTCAAGCTGCTGAAGGTGGGGGTCATTTTAATTTAGGAAGAGGAAATGAAATGAACAAAAATACAATGAGCCAACACTTAAGCTCTGTGTGGAGGAAATGACATCAGAAACTATGCAGTGTGAGATAAACCAAAGAGAAGACGTACAGAAAGATGTTGACAAGGCTCATTAGCATGCAAGCATTTGTTCTCACAGTCTTGATGTGCACAGCGACATGCATCAGCACCCAGTTGGCCTTCTCATTGACTCTTTAATCAAAATGTACACCTTTATTTTACCAGGATATTCTCATTTAGACAGTGGTGGAAGAAGTATTCACATCCCTTACTTAAGTCACAGTACGAGTACCACACTGTGAAATTACTCCACTACAAGTAAAAGTCCTGCATTCAAAATTAACTGAAGTAAAAGTTCAAAAGTATCAACATCAAAATGTACTTAAAGCAACTAAAGTAAAAGTACTCTATACTCAGAATTGTTAAATACATTCTAAATATATTATTAAATTATTTGTATTGATGCATTTATATAAGCAGCATCTTAATGTCTTCATGATAGGGCTCATTTTAACTACTTATGAGCTTTAATTATAAAAAACAAACACCTAATCACTTTAAATTTACCATGATTTTCATGTCAAAAGTAACTAAAGCTGTCAGCTGAAAGTAGTGGAGCAAAATGTACAATATTTACCTTAAAATGTGGTGAAGTAGAAGTATAAAGTTACATAAAATGGAAATACTCAAGTAAAGTACAAGCACTTCAAAATTGTACGTAAGTACAGTACTTGAGTAAATGTACTTAGTTACATTCCACCACTGCATTTAGATTAAAAATCTTTTTTTAAATGAAATCCTCGCCAAGACAGCAGGGGAAAAGTTTAAACAAACATGAAACATTTTGCATAAAGGAAACAAATAACTTAAAACAAACAGCAAATTACATAAAAAAATGATTTAGCAGTGTTCAGTAACAGGACAAGTGCATTCAGTGATCAAATACACTAAAACACCTAAAACAGTGTAGGTTCAATGAATACATAATATTATAATGATAAAATTGTAATGTTTACTCGTGACTGGAGGTTGCAGCTACTAAAACTAATAGTTTTAGAAGTCAATAAAGAGCACAAGTAAAGAGTTCATGTAATATAGCAGCACACATTGCTTTTCATACATTTGTTTGTCCAGTCAGAGCAGTCACAGAAAACTAAAGCAGCAGAAAAATGCAAACAGGTTTTTTTGTAGAAGAAATAACCAGCAATATAGTTTTTCATTTTAGGGATCAGTTTATTAATTATTCATGGTCTTTTCTCCTTTCTCACTTCCATTAATATAAGTGAAACAGCATGTAGTAAAAGGCACTGATATGATCCCCTCCACAGTGTGGTTGAGTTCCTTCCTTCATTTGATAATTATCAATGTGAGTCAAGTGTCAGAACAATAAACAGCCTCTTTGTCTCCGCTGTATGTTTTTGTCACAGACCTGAAGTCTGCCGCAGCACTGTGTAGACTGGCAGCACACAGATAAACAGCTTCATCCTTCTCCTGAACGCTGCTTATTATCAGAGACCATTTCTTGTTACCCTGAGTCTCTGCCTCAAAACCAGATTTGAATGCTTCTTCGTAGGTTGGAGCTCCAGCTACTGTATACAGCATTAACTGAAAACGTTCTCCTCTAATCTGTTGGTACCAATAGTGATATGGGTAATCGGTATCATTCTGGTAGCAGTTTATTTGAGCCGAGCCACTGGGGAGACTGGAGATGTACTGGGGCCATTGAGTGATCAGCACAGACTGAGAAACACCTGAAACAAAGAAAACACATAAGCGGTTACCAACATGACAAAGACAAATTTACTAAATCACGGATTAGTTATAACGTTATGGTTCTATTAATTTAGGCTAAAACAGGTGAAATCAAAAGTTTGCTTTAGAGCAACCAAAAAATGATCACAAACATTGTGTTTTTATTTATTTTTATAGAAATTGACTTTACCTGCAGCCCAAACAATAAAGAAAGTCAAGCTGCTGAAGGTGGGGGTCATTTTAATTTAGGAAGAGGAAATGAAATGAACAAAAATACAATGAGCCAACACTTAAGCTCTGTGTGGAGGAAATGACATCAGAAACTATGCAGTGTGGGATAAACCAAAGAGAAGACGTAAAGAAGGATGTTGATGAGGCTCATTAGCATGCAAGCATTTGTTCTCACAGTCTTGATGTGCACAACGACATGCATGCAAGCACCCAGTTGACCTTCTCTTTGACTCTTTAATCAAAATGTACACCTTTATTTCACCAGGATATTCTCATTTAGACAGTGGTGGAAGAAGTATTCACATCCCTTACTTAAGTCACAGTACGAGTACCACACTGTGAAAATTACTCCACTATAAGTAAAAGTCCTGCATTCAAAATTAACTGACGTAAAAGTTCAAAAGTATCAACATCAAAATGTACTTAAAGCAACTGAAGTAAAAGTACTCTATACGCAGAATTGTTAAATATATTCTAAGTATATTATTAAATTATTTGTATTGATGCATTTATATAAGCAGCATCTTAATGTCTTCATGATAGGGCTCATTTTAACTACTTATAAGCCTTAATTATAAAAAACAAACACCTAATCACTTTAAATTTACCATGATTTTCATGTAAACAGTAACTAAAGCTGTCAGCTGAAAGTAGTGGAGCAAAATGTACAATATTTACCTTAAAATGTAGTGAAGTAGAAGTATAAAGTTACATAAAATGGAAATACTCAAGTAAAGTACAAGCACTTCAAAATTGTACTTAAGTACAGTACTTGAGTAAATGTACTTAGTTACATTCCACCACTGCATTTAGATTAAAAATATTTTTTTAAATGGAATCCTCGCCAAGACAGCAGGGGAAAAGTTTAAACAAACATGAAACATTTTGCATAAAGGAAACAAATAACTTAGACAAACAGCAAATTACATCAAAAATGATTCAGCAGTGGACAAGTGCATTCAGTGATCAAATACACTAAAACACCTAAAACAGTGTAGGTTCAATGAATACATAATATTATAATGATAAAATTGTAATGTTTACTCGTGACTGGAGGTTGCGGCTACTAAAACTAATAGTTTTAGAAGTCAATAAAGAGCACAAGTAAAGAGTTCATGTAATATAGCAGCACACATTGCTTTTCATACATTTGTTTGTCCAGTCAGAGCAGTCACAGAAAACTAAAGCAGCTGAAAAATGCTGCAGCAGCAAGCTGATTACACAAAATAATATTTCAGTATACAATATCTACATGTGTGTAGCGCATAGAACTGACCAAAATATGCATCCTTAATTTGTAGTATTGTGTATCACTTTTTAACTTTCTTTATTTTTATTATCATTAACTTCTAAATATTCACAGTAAAAGGAACAAAAGCTATTATTTTCATGTAGCAGTTATAATGAAGGCAGTTTTGATAATGTGTCACGTGGTTTCAGTTGTTTCCTGTTGTCTGCTGGATCATTATGGAGGTTTTTGTATGAGAGCGTCAGTGTCTTTATTACTGTGTATACTTGCTGCACCAAAATATTCTCCGCTGTCTTCAGGGTGCTTCAGGTTCAGGATGTGAAGATAAGCTGTTTTCTCCCCATCTCCACTCACGTTAAAGCGGCTTACAAACAATGGCTCAACGTTACGAGTTTTATAATACATGTAGGCAATCAGCTTTAGGGAAGTGTCTCCTGCTGAGCGCTGATACCAGAGGATGGTGTCATAGCTTGGGATTTGATGTGTGAGGCTCAGTTTGACTTCACCATTTGGTTTCCAGAACAGTTCAGTGGGAGTCTGAACTACTTGTTTTTCTTTACTGAGGAAAACTCCTGTAAGAGAGAGATCAAGATGCCAATAAGTCATTCTGCAGGTGGAGTTGATTACACAGTTACATTTATTAGAAACAACATTAAAGTATTTGTGACCATTAAGATGTTTCACCTCGATTCCTCCTTGACCTCGACAAACCTGTTGAGAGTTTATTTTAAAGAACTTCCTGAATGTGCAATACCTTTAATCCAGAAAATAGAGATGATGGAAATGATCAGATGAGATGGCATCTTGTTGAATGTAAAAAACCAACTGGGTTCTCAGCAAAGGTTTGTGCATCAGAAGGAGGGACAGGAAGTGATGTAGAGAAGTCTGTTTGTAGCAATAAAACTTGTTAAATTGAAAAAAAAAAATATTTGAACAGGTTTTTTTTTTTTTTTGGGGGGGGTGTAAGGGAAATTTTCTCTGCACAGAAATGCTGCCTGTTGACTTTAAGCTCAAAATATGACGAGTGGCATTTCTCTTTCATTCTTAGAGTTTTTAGCTGCACAGTGTCTGCATGGTACTTTTGTCCTACAAATTTGTCTATATAGTGGGGCGGATTAGCTCAATATTTTACAACAATCGTTCACTTTGTGATAAAAGCATGAAATTTGGTAGATGTGTTGGTGAATATGTTTCAAACAAATCTGGATATTGGGCCACCTCAAAAGCGCCCCCTAGTGGCGATGGCAGGCATTTGTTATACAAATAAATCAATGATGAATAAAAACTGCCCTTTTAATAATACCAACTGGTGATGAATTGTATATTGTTGGAAAGCCTGATTAGTCACCTTTACAACGAGGTACAGCTTGTAAGGATCGTGCATTCATGGAATGAGCAACGGGGCTAAACGTGTGGGTAGCACCCCCCAAAAATGTGCATCCCCTGTGTAGTGGGGTCGATTAGCTGAACAATCGTTCATTTTGTGATAAAAGCATCAAATTTGGTACACTCATTGCTGAATACATGTTTAATGAATCTGGATATTGGGCCATCGCAAAAAAAATTCTGATGGCTGTGGCGGTCATTTTTAAAAATGGCCATTTAAAAGCGCCCATTTTTAAAAATGGCCGCCGGTGGTTACTGGCGAGGAATGCTTTGCCTACCCTACAGCTGCTGTTTCATGTTTTCAGCACCACAAATATAATTTAGAGACATGTTAAAGTGACAAAAACTTTATTACAGTCTAATAGAAAAGAACATTAACTTTGTATAACATTTTATTAGGTCTTGATATTCCCATTCACAGGCTACGGCCTCCTCTTTGGCTTGTATTCTTCTGTTGCTCCTTAAAAAGAAAAAATAATTTTCAATATTGTATGAACTGCAACAATAAAAACAAAACACATTTAGACAGAGAAAAAAATCATACATTTTAAAAATTCTACTAGGGTTACTTGTAGCAGGTTTCTGGCAAAATCCTTGTACTGAGGTGTGTGACTTAGTCAGGCGGCTTAGCCAAATAAAGGGGACACGCCGGACAAGAGCACCACATTTTTTCCACATACTCTCTATCATTATAGGTTTCAATTTTTAGTAGGAGCCACTTCATCAAGATTGCGGTGATGGCAGCCATATAAAGTCTATGAGAAATGCTATATCTTCCAAGCCACTTAGAAGGTCAGTCTAAGTGTCAAAATATACATTTTCTGGGTCCAGGAATCATTTAAAGCTATTGAGAATATCACTAGATGATTATTTGATCAAATAGATATGTTCATTTTCACTCAGACTGGGCAACTCGCTTCAAGTGCTGCAGCAGGGAATCCTGAGTTGAAACTGTTTGGAATCAATGTTCACGGGAGAGTGTGGATTAGCTGCCATGTACACTGCTCAAAAAAATCAAGGGTACGCTTTCATCTCATGTCAGATCTTGATCAAGAAATTATTTACAGTGAGTCATCCAGTGATATTCTCAATAGCTTTAGGAGACATTACATATAGTGTGTGTGTGTGTGTGTGTGTGTGTGTGTGTGTGCAGAGAGGGATGTCCACATTCCACAGGACATAATTTAACAGTGTCTTATTAAGCTTTCACACCCAACAGCCACTGATACATGTTCCAAGCTAACTAGCTAGCTTAAGTACCTTGCTATCTTGCTAATTTACTTTTCCGCCAAGGCCCATGATGATTGTTTTTCTCTTTAGCCTTTATGATGTTCATAGCATATTTTATTCATAATTATAACAGGTGAAATAAAATATTTAGACATACCTTGATGGACAGTCCACTGCACTGCTTGTCCCAGGAAGCAAATGCTAGCTAGCTCATTTGCTAGCTAGCTCGATGGCTAGCCCGATTGTGGTGAGGCAGGAAAAATAACTGAAAGAGTGTCTAACTGGATTTTTGTTAATTTAATATGTGTATTTACATTTTTTAATTTACGTTTGTATATTTAGTTTAAATTTTTTAAATATGTTAAGAAATAATTTAAATATTTTTTGTAATTTTAATGAAGAAAATGACTGCTATGGCCACTAGGGGGCGAATTTGCGATGGCCTAATATACAGATTTGTTTGAAACATATCCACCAACACATCCACCAAATTGTGTGCTTCTATCACAAAATAAACAATTCTTGTGATTTATTGAGCTAATCCGCCCCACAGGGGATACACATTTTTGGGGGGTGCTACCCACACGTTTAGCCCCGTTGCTCATTCCATGAATGCACGATCCTTACAAGCTGTACCTCGTTATAAAGGTGACTAATCAGGCTTTCCAACAATATACAATTCATCACCAGTTGGTATTATTAAAAGGGCAGTTTTTATTCATCATTGATTTATTTGTATAACAATTGCCTGCCACGGCCGCTAGGGGGCGCTTTTGAGGTGGCCCAATATCCAGATTTGTTTGAAACATATTCACCAACACATCTACCAAATTTCATGCTTTTATCACAAAGTGAACGATTGTTCAGCTAATCCGCCCCACTAATAAGAGAGATATTGTCGAATGTATTTCCCCTCAAGTTCCCAGACATTTAAAAATTGCACATTGGAGTAAATTTACTTTTTGACCCAGTTTCAGTTAGGAGAGGAAAAAGAGTTTTTTGTCTAGAGCAGTTGAGTGTTTGATTTCCTGTGGTTTACTAGCAACACAGAAATATGTTGCTGTGTGTTCAAAGTGTTTTTACATTAACTATTTAAAGTGAACCATGTTTTGGTTTGTCTCTCCCAAATTCTCAGTTAATTTGAAATGTTTTCTAAACGGCTCTTCAACACTGTTGTTTTTGAAGTGTAGATATCCATATGCAACATGTTATAGAGCTGTGACTACTGGTACCACAGTATCACTCTGTAGTCAGTTATGTGTATACAAACAAACTGCACAACAGCATCAGCCTTTCTGATGTCAGCTGAGGGAGACTGATAGCCCCAAAGCCCCATGGCTCTTCCATTATGACCTCTTTGTAGTGCTAATATCCAATGAATTTTGAAGCTGTGTCTCAAAGTGACCGCTGATACCAGAGCATCAACCTGTAGTCAGTTTATCATGGCTGCAGGAAATCTGCACTCCGCCTCCAGCTTTTGTGATGAGATCAGGGGGAGATTGACAGACATCAAGACCCAGACATACATCTGGAAGAAAGCAGATTAATTTAAAATGAAACCATTCCAACAATCACAAAAGCTTACTGTATTGTCTACAAGTATACTGTATACGAGTTACCAAACCTGCTAGGCAACAGAAAAATAGAAATAAGATCATTTTTACTTCCTCTGTATAAAGGTGTTACTCAAAAGTCTGTCCTGCCAATCTGTTGTCAGTTTTAGGGATTTAAGTTGTTGATTTTGGCATAAGATAACAGTAGCTCCCATGACTGTGGCTACAAAAGGAAGGTGTTTAAATAGCACTCTTCCTTGATACTGGCTGGCAAACACGATGGCATCAAATCAAGAACAGGTGGCCGGGAGGGGCCTGTTCAAGTTCTAATTCAAGGCCTTAAACATTGATAAAGGTTAGAGTAGTTTTTGTATGAAGTAGAAAGAAACAACAGTCACTGTGCTAAGCTGGCTGCACAGTAGTAAACTGCACTGTGCTTGAATCCAGATTTTGCGAGTATAAGAGAACCATTCTTTGCTGTATCTCCCCCCATATCTCCAGACATATTAAAATCATCTTTATATTTGTCTTCCATTTTGACATCTTTATAATATAAATATCCAATGAGTTTCATAGCTGTGTCTCCAGATGACTGCTGGTACCAGAGCATTAACCTGTAGTCCGTTTTATCATGGCTGCAGAAAATCTGCACTTTGTCTCCAGGATTTGTGATGACATCAGAGTGAGACTGGCGGACATCGAGACCCAGACAAACACCTAGGCAGAGAAAAGAGAGATTTACATTTTAAATGATAGTAAATCAAATAAATAAAAAAATTGACTATCAAAGTTATTACCTGACAGGCAGCAGAAAGCTAGAAGGCTGATCATTTTGTCAACATATGTATTTATTAGTCTATAGATAAAGATTTGTGTGACAGTTTTATGGATGTCAATTTCTGATCACAAGAACTGTCACTTTGTGCGATGAGAATGAAATACTGGCTCAACTGAGATGACTGAGGTTAAAAGAGGACATCAAAGTAAAGGCACCTCACTGGGAGGAGTTTCTCCCATTGAGTAAAGAATCATCTTTAATATTTCTGTGACTTTTGATTCTCCATTAACTGTATTCTTATCTACACATCGCAAGGTAAAATAGGTTTGATAAACAACTACAAATGAGGGATGTTATTTGCACCTATGTGTTTAACAGATTGTAGTTAATACTTAGACAGCAGGGATGCAAAGTGACAGGCTAAACAAGCTCTATTTTGATAATTTTTTAAATGTACTAGCGACTTATTTACATGTAACGCTCAAAATTCCCTTTGTGTATCAATTTGCTTTCATTGATCATTAAAAAATGGTTAATGTGCCACCCAGTGATTCTCATGAAGCCAGTCTAAGCTGTGTCTGTGGAGATTATAAGGACATACTTTATTAAACTAAATATATTTCACTTTTATATGAATGAACAATATAACCAAAATGAGGTACAATTCATTGTTTGTGTTAAAATAATATTTTCTATATTTTTAAACACATTTGTGATTCACAATTTCATTACTGTAATGCGTCCAGATAAAAATGTCATGGTTTTCTCACACTTATATACAATATATATATTTAATAAGCTTTATAAAAATAAATATACATTTGTTTGAAATGTATAATTTAACAGAATATAATCAAACAATGTTTTTTGACAATGTATAAAGAACAAAATTTGAATGAAAATTGATGAGAAAAAATGGTTATATGTTACAGTAATGGTAGAATTGTTCGCATTAAAAATGTGTATATTTTAAAAAAATACATTTTGGTGATACCAGCTACCCTTGAGCACATTAAAGCGCTTGCCAAGTGCTTGTTTTTTTATTTATTTAAGAATGTTACGGTAATGAATTTACCTCACAGTGTCTCTAAAAATGTCAGAAAATACCTTAAAATTCTTTAAAAAGATTATAAATTCATATTAAACAGTGACTTTAGATTGTATAGGTTATAAAGGGTCAAAGAAAATATGTATTCAATGCTCTTGGATTATTGCTATGAGCTGCACCATGTTCATGAGAATCACCCGCAAGATGACTGTCGCTGCCCTATAGGATAAATTAAGTATAGTATTTCACAAGCATTGATACCGCCCACAGCTGCCATGCTGTATTTAGATAAAATAGTGATGAATATGCATCTCTGCGACTCCTGGTGGCAGAAATAGTTTCTGCTGTGAGTGCTTTCTCAGTTAGTCGATCTAATTATATGTTTATTTTCGTGGTTGTATAAATTCTGCGTAAATAAATTGTCCAATTAAATTAGACTGAGGTAGAAGCAGAGTCATATAACTTTTTTTTGATGTGATTGCATCAAAAGCAAAATACAACCACAAAAGCAGGTGCTTGGCAGCTTGTCTTATTCAAAACCACCGATGATAAAGTTAGAGTTGGGAGTTTTTGTATAGTTCAGAGGGGATTTTTCTCAATGTGCTTTGCTAGCTGCACAGAAATAAACTGCGCCCTGCTTAAATCCAACAACTTGGATGATTAGAGAGGCGTTTTTCACTGTATTTACACTCAAATCTCCAGTCATATTGAAGTGGTCTTCATATGGCTTTTCCTTTGTGGCATCCTTGTAGTTCAAATATCCAATGAGTTTCATAGCTGTGTCTCCAGGTGACCGCTGGTACCAGAGCATCATTCTGTAGTCAGTTTTATCATGGCTGCAGGAGATCTCCACTTTGTCTCCAGGTTTTGTGATGACATCAGAGGGAGACTGACGGACATCAAGACCAAGACAAACACCTAGACAAAAAAATAAAATAAAGACCATATGTACATTGTGATAGATAATACATTTAAAATGAAGACGTTTTCACATCCATAGGAGCTATCTGTATTTGAAGTTATTACCTGACAGACAAAAGAAAAAGAGAAAATGTATCATTTTGACTCTCAGATCAACCTGACTGTCACTGTGAGAGATGCAGGTTCAACTGATAGGGTGTCTCTACTGAAGTCATAAAAGGGAAGTGATGATGAAACAGCATCACTGTACACTGACTGACATATTGAAATCAAGAACAGCTGGTAGGGAGGGGTCTGTTGTTCAGGCTCTCATTCAAAACCATAGATTCTGATAAAAGTTGGTTCAGAGTTTTTGTATAACGGAGAGGAGAATTGCTGTCAATGTGCATAGCTGGCTGCACAGTAGTACACTCCACTGTGCTCAGGTGCCTTCAGTTTATCTATAAACAGAGAGCCGTTCTTTGCTTTGTCTCCACTCATGTCTCCAATGATAGTAAAATGTTCTTCGTAAGAGCCCTCTCGTTCTATGCTGTTGTAATACACATGTCCAATGCGCTTCAGCGCTCGGTCTCCAGGGGATTTTTGGTACCAGTACATGAGTGTGTAGTCAGTCTTTTCATGGCTGCAGACCAGCTGGACTTTGTCTCCAGGTCTTCCGAGAAGTTCTGAAGGACTTTGGTTGATTTTAACACCCAGACAAACACCTAGAAAGAGAGAAAATTAATGAACTGTGCACAAACTATTGATAAAGCAATTAATACTATTTTTGCTTAACGATAAGTGATTACCGATGATCCAAGATAAAAAGAATAATGTTGTCATGTTGACCTCTTGTCTGAATGAACACAGAACACTGACTGGCTCGAGAAACTTGACTAAACAGTAGTTCACTATACACTCTTTTATTAATGCCCTCCTCCTTAAACCAGCTGCTTTAAATGTCATACTGATGAATGTGATGAACTAAAGAGTATTTCTGGAGCTCCAGCTCCACCTTCTGGAAAGATATAAAAGCCAACATTTGATTTAATACTCCCCAAATGTATTGGCAAACAGTTTTTGTTCAGCTGCTCATACCTTTCACATCACTGTGTTTGCTGACGGCACAATAATAAACAGCGCTGTCTTCAAGCTGCAAGTCTTTCACAGTAAGAGCCCCGCTCTCTACATTTTCTTTGATGGTTGGATATTTGGTTTGATTGAACCCCCCATAGTCTGGCTGTCCACGGAACACTGTGTAGACCACGAGGGTCATGGCCTCCCCTGGACGCTGTCTGAACCAGTACATCTGGCTATGACCAGCATCTTTGTTGTGGCTGCAGTTCATCTCTGCAGATTTTGATGCATATTGCCAACTGATTTCAGGGTATTGGGTCACATCCTGGCAGTGACCTGTGTGGAGAAAATACAAAATTAAAAAAAAAAATACTATTTTTTTTAATTAACAGGGTGTAAAGTTGTAATATTATAACTATTTAGTCGACATTTTCATGCTATAGATTTTCTTTTTAAAATGAAAAATGAAATAAAAGATAAAAAAATAGCATCATACTACACAGATTGACACATTGAAAAAGTTCAAATATTTTAAATCCACTGTTACTGAAAGCTTGTCAGCCCTGTAATAAGAATTTTTGGCTGCATGTGTGGGTCTCCATCAGCTTGTTTCCATGTTAGTAAATACACAAGATAACGGAAAAAAAACATGGACTGTATAGGATAAAACTAACACTTATCCCTGTACCTTGAAGCCAGAGAGAAAAGACTACAAATGTGATGAGAACTTGAGTCATCATAGTGATCCTGTTAACATGAGATGCAGCCACAGCAGACATGAGTGTCTGAGGCTTTTTATAATGTGAGGTGGGAGGTTAAAGACATTGTGACACAGAAAGGACCTCCCATTATAGCCTAATCTCTGATCCTAATCAGAAAAAAACCCAACACGGTTAATGGCTTACTGCAGGTGTAAGGGGCTGTGAACTGTAATACATTGACAACATTTGAGTGTGATGAGGAGGTTTTTGTACAGAGGAGCAGTGATATGTAGCACTGTGTACCAAGCAGCACAGAAGTACACTGCACTGCTGTTCAGCTTGAGTCCTTCAATTATTAATGTGCAGTTTTTGCCTTTATTAGCATTCCCTTTCATCTTAACACCCATTCCAGGCTCTGGGCTTCCACTGGCTAGTACCATGTATCCAAGGAACTGCAGTTCTTTATTCTTTAGTTGCTTGTACCAAAGGATTCGGTCGTAGCTCTCAATACTGTGTGAACATGTGATTTCGGCTGTTTCTTCAGGTTTGTTGTAAATGTCAGCTGGAGTCTGATGGACTTGGTCACTGAGAGAGGAACCTGTAGAATACATGTAACAAAATACAACATGAGCATAAATGCTGATGAATTAAATGAACTGAATAACAAAAAAATGTTAATAAAAAAATCCACCAACTTAGCTGAAATATTAGAAAATCTATAAAAAGAAAGGAAAAGTCAAAATTTGAAATAATTTTTAATGACATTACCTAAAACCAGAATTGTGTTAAAAGTGAAGCTTAGGATTATAATGATCATCTTGCTTTCTCTGAGTGTATGCTTAGAATATCATAGTCATGTTGCCAACCTCCTCTTTGTGTTCATCCTTCTATCAGCAGATCAACATTAAGTCATTATTAAGTGGGTGGTGTCATAAGTCACCCTCCTCCTCTTAACATAATCATCATGTTGACTACCCCTACACCCAGATACACTGCCACTTAATGAGAGGAAGTAAGACAGGTGGGAGGAGCTGCTGTACAGAGATAAGAGAGTGTGTGAGTAGGAGGTTTTTGTACAGAGGAGCAGTGCTATGTAGCACTGTGTAAACTAGCAGCACAGAAGTACACTGCACTGCTGTTCAGCTTGAGTCCTTCAATTATTAGTGTGCTGTTTTTGCCTTTATCTGCATTCCCTGTTATCTTTACACCCAGTTCAGGCTCTGGATTATCAAAGGTTGACCTCATGTATCCAAGGAACTGCAGTTCTTTATTCTTTAGTTGCTTGTACCAAAGGATTTGGTCGTAGCTCTCAATACTGTGTGAACATGTGATTTCGGCTGTTTCTTCAGGTTTGTTGTAAATGTCAGCTGGAGTCTGATGGACTTGGTCACTGAGAGAGGAACCTGTAGAATACATGTAACAAAATACAACATGAGCATAAACACTGATGAATTAAATGAACTGAATAACAAAACATGTTAATACAATATCCACCAACTTAGCTGAAATATCAGAACATCTATAAAAAGAAAGGAAAAGTCAAAATTTGAAATAATATTTAATGACATTACCTAAAACCAGGATTGTGTTAAAAGTGAAGCTTAGGATTATAATGATCATCTTGCTTTCTCTCAGTGTATGTCTAGAATATCATATTCTTGTTGCCAACCTCCTCTTTGTGTTCATCCTTCTATCAGCAGATCAACATTAAGCCATTATTAAGTGGGTGGTATCATAGGTCACCCTCCTCCTCTTAACATAATCATCATGTTGACTACCCCTACACCCAGATACACTGCCACTTAATGAGAGGAAGTAAGACAGGTGGGAGGAGCTGCTGTACAGAGATAAGAGAGTAAGTGAGCAGGAGTTTTTGGTAAAGAGGAGCAGTGCTATGTAGCACTGTGTAACCAGTAGAAGTAGAAGTAGAACAGAAGTACACTGCACTGCTGTTCAGGCTGAGTCCTTGAATCACTAATGTGCAGTTGTTGCCTTTACCTGCATTCCCTTTTATCTTAACACCCAGTTTAGGCTCTGGGCTTCCAAAGGCTATATACATGCGTCCCAGGTACTGCAGTTCTTTATTCTTTAGTTGCTTGTACCAAATGATTCGTTCGTTGTTCTCAATACTGTGTGAACATGTGATTTCGGCTGTTTCTTCAGGTTTTTTGTAAATGTCAGCTGGAGTCTGATGGACTTGGTCACTGAGAGAGGAACCTGTTGAATACATTTAACAAAATACAACATGAGCATAAACACTGATTAATTAAATGAACTGAATAACAAAAGATGTTAATAAATAAAAAATCCAACAACTCAGCTGATATATCAGCAGTGGCTGCAAACAAGAAAATCTATAAACATAAAAGAAAAGTCAAACTTTGAAATATTAATGACATTACCTGAAACCAGAATTGTTTTCAAAGTAATGCTTAGGATTAAGATGATCATCTTGTTTTCTCTGAGTGTATGGTTAGAAGATCATGTTGCCAACCTCCTTTTTGTGTTCACCCTCCTATTAGCAAATCAACATAAAGTCATTAGGTGGGTGGTGTCATAGGTCACCCTCCTCCTCTTAACATAATCATCATGTTGACTACCCCTACACCCAGTTACACTGCCACTTAATGAGAGGAAGTAAGACAGGTGGTAGGAGCTCTTGTACAGAGATAAGAGAGTGTGTGAGGAGGAGGTTTTTGTACAGAGGAGCAGTGATATGTAGCACTGTGTAAACTAGCAGCACAGAAGTACACTGCACTGCTGTTCAGGCTGAGCCCTTCAATTATTAATGTGCTGTTTTTGCCTTGATCTGCATTCCCTGTTATCTTTACACCCAGTTCAGGCTCTGGATTATCAAAGGTTGACATCATGTATCCAAGGAACTGCAGTTCTTTATTCTTTAGTTGCTTGTACCAAAGGATTCGGTTGTAGCCCTCAATACTATGTGAACATGTGATTTCGGCTGTTTCTTCAGGTTTGTTGTAAATGTCAGCTGGAGTCTGATGGACTTGGTCACTGAGAGAGGAACCTGTTGAAAAAATGAGACAAAATACAACATGAGCATAAACACGGATGTATTAAATGAACTGAATAACAAAAGATGTTAATAAAAAATCCACCAACTCAGCTGAAATATCAGCAGTGGCTGTAAAAAAGAAAATCTATAAACACAAAGAAAAGTTAAAATTTGAAATGATATTTAATGGCATTACCTGAAACCAGAATTGTTTTAAAAGTAATGCTTAGGATTAAGATGATCATCTTGTTTTCTGAGTGTATGGTTAGAAGATCGTAGTCTTGTTGCCAACCTCCTTTTTGTGTTCACCCTCAGACCAGCAGATCAACATGAAGTCATGATTAGATGGGTGGTGTCATAGGTCACCCTCCTCCTCTTAACATAATCATCATGTTGACTACCTCTACACCCAGATACACTGCCACTTAATGAGAGGAAGTAAGGCAGGTGGTAGGAGCTGTTCTACAGAGATAAGAGAGTGTGTGAGGAGGAGGTTTTTGTACAGAGGAGCAGTGCTATGTAGCACTGTGTAAACTAGCAGCACAGAAGTACACTGCACTGCTGTTCAGGCTAAGCCCTTCAATTATTAATGTGCAATTTTGGCCCTTATTTGCACGTCCTTCTATCTTCACGTCCACTCCATTCACTGGGTCCCCAAGGGTTGCTAGCATGAATCCTAGGACCTGCAGTTGTCTGTTCGACTCTTTGTACCATAATATTTGGTTGTAGGTGTCAATACTGTGTGAACAGGTGATTTTAGCTGTTTCTCCTGGTATGTTGTAAATGTCAGCTGGAGTCTGGAAGACTTGGTCACTGGGAGAAGAACCTGTGGGAAATAAGCAGTAGAAAATGCAGAACAGTCATTTAGTGTGAGTCCTCATAAAAGTAAAAACAGGAGTTTTAGATAACTTTTTGTCATATTACCTGATACCAGAATAATGTTAAGGGCTATGCAGAAGAATACAAACATATTGTTGTGTTTAATCGCCAAATTTAAGAGCATCATCGTTATTGGTCCTGTGGTTTGCAGTTCAACTGGATATTCAAGTCGATTGCTGTGTTAATAAAAGCTTCTCCCCTTGTTCATCAGCCTCATAATGTGTGGTACCAACAGTCCAGAGCAGAGCAGCAGAGAGTTTATCAGACCAGTTGTGATCATTATTGTGCTCTGAATAAAATGAATAAAGACCAGAGTCCCTGTCAGTCTGTGTGATGTGACAACAGAGACATGATGAGTAACAGCTGGGAGTGTCTCTGTGTTATGTGATGTTCAGTGATGATACTTGAGGTCCCCCTACAGTACAGCAGATAAATAGACTCACTAACAGATGTACCAACAGTGCATTGTGGTTTTTGTGCAGCTACTGAATGTGTCTGTATCACTGTGTTCACTCACAGCACAGAAATACAAGCCTTTATCTTCTGGCAGCAGATTCTTCACTGTGAATGATCCACTGTAAGCGTTAGGCTTGTCAGCTGAAAACTTCTCTTCGCTGAAATCTCCAAAATCTTTGATGGTGGTTGTTGTAAGCACTATCCTTTTCATATTTTCTCCTGGCCGCTGTCTGTACCAGTACATCTGGTAGTAGGTGACACCCTTTGTGTGGTTGCAGCGCATTGTGGCATCGTCACCATGCTTTTCCCAAAGTATGTCCGTCTGGGTGACATCACTCGCACCCATAAGACCTGTGTGCAAAACAATCAAGGAATAGTTAAACTTTTAAGCAGACCACTTTGAAACCATTGCCACCACCAGCTGCCATTTCTAAATGAATGGATAAACACTGTAAAGCTATGAATTCACCTTTAATCCAAAAGAGAGATATTAAAAAGCTGACGAGTCCATGTTTGACAATGTCCATGTTCTGGAAGTCAGACTCTCATATCTAGTTGTCAGTGTAGTTACAGAGATATGAAGAGTTACAGGTGGGAGTGTCTCTGCGGTGAGTGACGTTCTCTGATCCTGATAACTGCTGTATCAAAACCCACATGGTGAAACAA
This sequence comes from Centropristis striata, assembly GCF_030273125.1. Classification (NCBI taxonomy): domain Eukaryota; kingdom Metazoa; phylum Chordata; class Actinopteri; order Perciformes; family Serranidae; genus Centropristis; species Centropristis striata. The sequence goes on from NC_081532.1 coordinate 6,933,694, forward strand.
AAAATAACTGGGACTATTTGTGGTCCTTGAGGTCCCCCTGCAGTACATGGCATCATAACGGTTATGATAACAGTGTACTGGGGTTTTTGTTCAGCTTTCCCATGTGTCTGTATCACTGTGTTGACTCACAGCACAGAAATACATCCCTTCATCTTCTGGCTGCAGATTCTTCACTGTGAATGTCCCAGTCTCAACGTCAGGCTTGGTGGCTGAATATCTGTCTTGGCCAAAATCTCCAAAATCATGTTTGTTGTTGGTTGTTGTTGTGTACACAATTTGTTTCATAGTTTCTCCTGGCCGCTGTCTGTACCAGTACATCTGGAAGTAGTCAGCACCCTTTGTGTGGTTGCATTTTCACCCTTGTCTTTCCACAGTATGGAGGGTTGGTTGACACCACTTCCATCGATTCGACCTGTGTGATATGGTATACTCTGACAATCACTCCCAAAATGACAGTCTGATGGAATGAGAGCAAAATCTTAAAAAAAAATCAAGAGTAATATTTTGTTTTTATTGTAACTTACCTGTCCACAGCAAAACGACTGAAACACGAATATAGTTAAAAGTCAGGCAATGCAGTAAGATGGTCATTTTGTGTTCTCTAAATTTTTAGCTAAAACAGCAGTACTGTAGGTCAAAATAAGATAACCGATTGGTTGTTGCAGTGAATGTAACAGTTTTATTTAGTATTTCCAACCCCCTCTTTGAATAAACCCTCCCAACCTCTAACTAGGTGGGAGGTGTCATTGTGCTAACAAACATTTGAACACCACTGACTCAGTATAAAGATTTGATTAATGATATTCTGAGGAAGGAACACAGGTGGCTGCAGGCTGTGATATGGCGATGAGGAGGTTTTTGTACGGAGGAGCAGTGATATGTAGCACTGTGTAACTAGCAGCACAGAAGTACACTGCACTGCTGTTCAACTTGAGTCCTTCAATTATTAATGTGCAGTTCTGGTCTTTGTTTGCATTCCCTTCTATCTTCACACCCAGTCCAGACTCTGGGTTTCCATCAGTGGTTCTAAACAGGTGTCCCAGAAACTGCAGTTGTCTGTCCTTCATTTGTTTGTACCAGAGGATAGTATCATAGTTCTGGATACTGTGTGAACAGGCGATTTTGACCGTTTCTCCTTGGTTGTTGTACATATCAGCTGGAGTCTGGAATACTTGGTCACTGGGAGAGGAACCTGTGGAAAATAAGCAGTAGAAAATGCAGAACAAGTGTGCGTGTGAGTCCTCATAAAAGTAAAAACATGAGTTTTAGATAACTTTTTGTCATGTTACCTGAAACCAGAATGATGTTAAGGGCTATGCAGAAGACAACAAACATATTCTTGAGTTTAATCGCCAAATTTAAGATCATCATTGTTATTGGTCCTGTGGTTTGCAGTTCAACTGAATATTCAAGTCGATTGCTGTGTTAATAAAAGCTTCTCCTCTTGTTCATCAGCCTCATAATGTGCAGTACCAACAGTCCAGAGCAGAGCAGCAGAGAGTTTATCAGACCAGCTGTGATCATTATTGTGCTCTGAGTAAAATGAATAAAGACCAGAGTCCCTGTCAGTCTGTGTGATGTGACAACAGAGACATGATGAGTAACAGCTGGGAGTGTCTCTGTGTTATGTGATGTTCAGTGATGATACTTGAGGTCCCCCTACAGTACAGCAGATAACTAGACTCACTAACAGTGCCAACAGTGTACTGGGGTTTTTGTGCAGCTACTGAATGTGTCTGTATCACTGTGTTCACTCACAGCACAGAAATACAAGCCTTTATCGTCTGGCTGCAGATTCTTCACTGTGAATGATCCACTTTCAGCGTTAGGCTTGTCGGCTGAAAACTTCTCTTTGCTGAAATCTCCAAAATCATGATTTGTGTTTGCTGTTGTTGTAAACACTATTTGTTTCATATTTTCTCCTGGCCGCTGTCTGTACCAGTACATCTGGTAGTACTGACCACCCTTTGTGTGACTGCATCTTATTGTGGCATCGTCACCCTGTTTTTCCCAAAGTATGTCCTGCTGGGTGACATCACTCGCACCCATAAGACCTGTGTGTAAAACAATCAAAGAAATAGTTTAACTTTTAAGCAGACCACTTCAAAACCATTGCCACCACCAGCTGCCATTTCTAAATGAATGGATAAACAGTGTTAAGCTATGAATTCACCTTTAATCCAGAAGAGAAATATTAAAAAGCTGACGAGTCCATGTTTGACAATGTCCATGTTCTGGAAGTCAGACTCTCATATATGGTTGTCAGTGTAGTTACAGAGATATGAAGAGTTGCAGGTGGGAGTGTCTCTGCGGTGAGTGACGTTCTCTGATCCTGATAACTGCTGTATCAAAACCCACATGGTGAAACAAAACATAACTTGGACTATTTGTGGTCCTTGAGGCCCCCCTGCAGTACATGGCATCATAACGGTTATGATAACAGTGTACTGGGGTTTTTGTTCAGCTTTCCCATGTGTCTGTATCACTGTGTTTACTCACAGCACAGAAATACATCCCTTCATCTTCTGGCTGCAGATTCTTCACTGTGAATGTCCCAGTCTCAACGTCAGGCTTGGTGGCTGAATATTTCTCTTTGCTGAAATCTCCAAAATCATGATCTTTGTTGGTTGTTGTTGTGTACACAACTTGTTTCATAGTTTTTCCTGGCCGCTGTCTGTACCAGTACATCTGGAGGTAGTTAGCATCTTTTGTGTGGCTGCATTTCATGGTTGCATTTTCACCTTTGTCTTTCCACAGTATGGAGGGCTGGTTGACATCACTTCCATCGATTAGACCTGTGTGTGACATGGTATTATCTGACAATCACTTCCAGTATGAGTCTGTTCGAATGAGAGCACAATCTTGATATATATACCTTTTCCACTTAACTAAAATCAGGAATCCTATTTTGTTTTTATTTTAACTTACCTGTCGTCCACAGCAAAAAGATGGACAACCTGAAGAAACCTCTTTTATTAAATATGACATCCATGTTCTGCTGGACACCAACTGCCATGGCCTCATTTAGTTACAGAGAGATGAGGAGTTTCAGGTGGGAGTGTGTTCAGTGATGTCATCATGTGAGCTGCTCTGTATAAATCACACTGCCATTCAACGTGTAGTATAAATACTGGAGGTTAGTGGTCGACTGTTGTGGGTTTTTTAGTTGCTGATGCAGATATTTAGAGAGAGGGGTGACTGATGGCTGATATATGATGCCAATATGATGATGATGTTCTGTTTTTTACATCTGGTAAATACAGCAATTTGATAATAATCACAAATAAGTCACACAATTGCTGAACTTGCATACCATTTATTTTCAGCATTGCCTTTGTCTGCGTCAGTAGATATGCACTTTGTCTGCAGTGCACTTTCTTTAAAAAAATGTATCAACTAAATAAATGTCACAGGTAATCATAAAAAACTTTTTTGAAGCAAACATTTTTGTACACTGCACTGCTATTCAAGCTAAGTCCATCAATCCTTAATGTGCTGTTTTGGTCTTTATCTGCACTTCCTTCCATCTTTACAGCCAGTCCAGGCTCTGGGTTTCCACTGGTTTTATTCATGTATCCTAGAAAAAATAGCTGTTTTTATTCTTTAATTGCTTGTACCCGAGAACTCGATTATAGTTCTGAATACTGTGTGAACAGGTGATTTTTGCAGTTTCTTCAGGTTTGTTGTTAAAGTACCTGGAGTCTGGTGGACTTGGTTACTGCGGGAGGAACCTGTTGAAACATCAGACAAAATACAACATGAGTACGATCATTGAGGAATGGCCAAAAAAACAAAACATAAAACAGAATAATTTAAAATGTAAAATAATGCAAAAACACAGCTAAATTACAAGCAGCATATGAAACTGGATGTACCCAACTAAATCCAAACATAGTTTGGTAAGATAACTTCAAACAATTGTGAGTACATTACCTAAAACCTGAATATAGTTAAAAGTAATGCAAAGCAATAAGGTGGTCATTTTGTGTTTGGCAAAAAAAAACAGTACTGCAGGTCAAAATTAGATCACCAATTGGTTGTTGCAGTCAATAAAGCAGTTTTATTGAGTATTTCCAACCTGCTCTTTGGGTGGTGTCATTGTGCTAAGTAACATTTACAAACCACTGGCAGAGTTTAAAGATTTGAGTAATGATATTCTGAGGAAGGAACACAGGTGGCTGCAGGCTGTGATATGGCAATGAGGAGGTTTTTGTACGGAGGAGCAGTGATATGTAGCACTGTGTAAACTAGCAGCACAGAAGTACACTGCACTGCTGTTCTGTCTGAGGCCTTCAATTATTAATGTGCAGTTCTGGTCTTTGTTTGGATTCCCTTCTATCTTCACATCCAGGCCAGACTCTGGGTTTCCATCAGCGGTTCCATACTTGTATCCCAGAAACTGCATTTTTCTGTCCTTCATTTGTTTGTACCAGAGAATATTATTATAGCTCGGGATACTGTGTGAACAGGTGATTTTGGCTGTTTCTCCTTGGTCGTTGTACATATCAGCTGGAGTCTGGAATACTTGGTCACTGGGAGAGGAACCTGTGGAAAATAAGCAGTAGAAAATGCAAATCAATCATTTAGTGTGAATTCTCATAAAAGTAAAAACAGGAGTTTTACATAACTTTTTGTCATGTTACCTGAAACCAGAATGATGTTAAGGGCTATGCAGAAGACAACAAACATATTCTTGAGTTTAATCGCCAAATTTAAGAGCATCATCGTTATTGGTCCTGTGGTTTGCAGTTCAACTGGATATTCAAGTCGATTGCTGTGTTAATAAAAGCTTTTCCTCTTGTTCATCAGCTTCATAATGTGCAATACCAACAGTCCAGAGCAGAGCAGCAGAGAGTTTATCAGACCAGCTGTGATCATTATTGTGCTCTGAGTAAAATGAATAAAGACCAGAGTCCCTGTCAGTCTGTGTGATGTGACAACAGAGACATGATGAGTAACAGCTGGGAGTGTCTCTGTGTTATGTGATGTTCAGTGATGATACTTGAGGTCCCCCTACAGTACAGCAGATAAATAGACTCACTAACAGTGCCAACAGTGTACTGGGGTTTTTGTGCAGCTACTGAATGTGTCTGTATCACTGTGTTCACTCACAGCACAGAAATACAAGCCTTTATCTTCTGGCAGCAGATTCTTCACTGTGAATGATCCACTTTCAGCGTTAGGCTTGTCGGCTGAAAACTTCTCTTTGCTGAAATCTCCAAAATCATGATTTGTGTTTGCTGTTGTTGTAAACACTATTTGTTTCATATTTTCTCCTGGCCGCTGTCTGTACCAGTACATCTGGGAGTAGCCAGCACCCTTTGTGTGACTGCATCTTATTGTGGCATCGTCACCCTGTTTTTCCCAACGTATGTCCTCCTGGGTGACATCACTCGCACCCATAAGACCTGTGTGTAAAACAATCAAAGAAATAATGAAAAATTTTAAGCAGACCACTTTAAATCCATTACCACCACTGACTGTCATTCCTAAATGAATAGATAAACACTGTGAAGTTATGAATTCACCTTTAATCCAGAAGAGAGATATTAAAAAGCTGACGAGTCCATGTTTGACAATGTCCATGTTCTGGAAGTCAGACTCTCATATATGGTTGTCAGTGTAGTTACAGAGATATGAAGAGTTGCAGGTGGGAGTGTCTCTGCGGTGAGTGACGTTCTCTGATCCTGATGACTGCTGTATCAAAACCCACATGGTGAAACAAAAAATAACTGGGACTATTTGTGGTCCTTGAGGTCCCCCTGCAGTATATGGCATCATAACGGTTATGATAACAGTGTACTGGGGTTTTTGTTCAGCTTTCCCATGTGTCTGTATCACTGTGTTGACTCACAGCACAGAAATACATCCCTTCGTCTTCTGGCTGCAGATTCTTCACTGTGAATGTCCCAGTCTCAACGTCAGGCTTGGTGGCTGAATATTTCTCTTTGCGGAAATCTCCAAAATCATGATCTTTATTGGTTGTTGTTGTGTACACAATTTGTTTCATAGTTTTTCCTGGCAGCTGTCTGTACCAGTACATCTGGTTATAGTCAGCACTCTTTGTGTAGTTGCATTTCATGGTTGCATTTTCACCCTTGTCTAATGGAGGGCTGGTTGACACCACTTCCATTGATTAGACCTGTGTGTGACATGGTATTCTCTGACAATCACTCCCAAAATGACAGTCTGATCGAATGAGAGCAAAATCTTTAAAAAAAAATCAGGAGTAATGTTTTGTTTTTATTGTAACTTATCTGTCGTCCACAGCAAAAAGACTGAAACCCGAATTTAGTTTAAAGTCATGCAATGCAATAAGATGGTCATTTTTGTTCCCTAAGTTTTTGGCTAAAACAACAGTGTTGTAGGTCAAAATAAGATAACCGATTGGTTGTTGCAGTGAATGTAACAGTTTTATTGAGTATTTCCAACCCCCTCTTTGAATAAACCCTCCCAACCTCTAACTAGGTGGGAGGTGTCATTGTGCTAACAAACATTTGAACACCACTGACTCAGTATAAAGATTTGATTAATGATATTCTGAGGAAGGAACACAGGTGGCTGCAGGCTGTGATATGGCGATGAGGAGGTTTTTGTACAGAGGAGCAGTGATGTGTAGCACTGTGTAACTAGCAGCACAGAAGTACACTGCACTGCTGTTCAACTTGAGTTCTTCAATTATTAATGTGCAGTTCTGGTCTTTGTTTGCATTCCCTTCTATCTTCACACCCAGTCCAGACTCTGGGTTTCCATCAGTGGTTCTAAACAGGTGTCCCAGAAACTGCAGTTGTCTGTCCTTCATTTGTTTGTACCAGAGGATAGTATCATAGTTCTGGATACTGTGTGAACAGGCGATTTTGACCGTTTCTCCTTTGTTGTTGTACATATCAGCTGGAGTCTGGAATACTTGGTCACTGGGAGAGGAACCTGTGGAAAATAAGCAGTAGAAAATGCAGAACAAGTGTGCGTGTGAGTCCTCATAAAAGTAAAAACATGAGTTTTAGATAACTTTTTGTCATGTTACCTGAAACCAGAATGATGTTAAGGGCTATGCAGAAGTCAACAAACATATTGTTGTGTTTAATCGCCAAATTTAAGATCATCATTGTTATTGGTCCTGTGGTTTGCAGTTCAACTGAATATTCAAGTCGATTGCTGTGTTAATAAAAGCTTCTCCTCTTGTTCATCAGCCTCATAATGTGCAGTACCAACAGTCCAGAGCAGAGCAGCAGAGAGTTTATCAGACCAGCTGTGATCATTATTGTGCTCTGAGTAAAATGAATAAAGACCAGAGTCCCTGTCAGTCTGTGTGATGTGACAACAGAGACATGATGAGTAACAGCTGGGAGTGTCTCTGTGTTATGTGATGTTCAGTGATGATACTTGAGGTCCCCCTACAGTACAGCAGATAAATAGACTCACTAACAGTGCCAACAGTGTACTGGGGTTTTTGTGCAGCTACTGAATGTGTCTGTATCACTGTGTTCACTCACAGCACAGAAATACAAGCCTTTATCGTCTGGCTGCAGATTCTTCACTGTGAATGATCCACTTTCAGCGTTAGGCTTGTCGGCTGAAAACTTCTCTTTGCTGAAATCTCCAAAATCATGATTTGTGTTTCCTGTTGTTGTAAACACTATTTGTTTCATATTTTCTCCTGGCCGCTGTCTGTACCAGTACATCTGGTAGTACTGACCACCCTTTGTGTGACTGCATCTTATTGTGGCATCGTCACCCTGTTTTTCCCAAAGTATGTCCTGCTGGGTGACATCACTCGCACCCATAAGACCTGTGTGTAAAACAATCAAAGAAATAGTTTAACTTTTAAGCAGACCACTTTAAATCCATTGCCACCACCAGCTGCCATTTCTAAATGAATGGATAAACACTGTAAAGCTATGAATTCACCTTTAATCCAAAAGAGAGATATTAAAAAGCTGAAGAGTCTATGTTTGACAATGTCCATGTTCTGGAAGTCAGACTCTCATATCTGGTTGTCAGTGTAGTTACAGAGATATGAAGAGTTGCAGGTGGGAGTGTCTCTGCGGTGAGTGACGTTCTCTGATCCTGATAACTGCTGTATCAAAACCCACATGGTGAAACAAAAAATAACTGGGACTATTTGTGGTCCTTGAGGTCCCCCTGCAGTACATGGCATCATAACGGTTATGATAACAGTGTACTGGGGTTTTTGTTCAGCTTTCCCATGTGTCTGTATCACTGTGTTGACTCACAGCACAGAAATACATCCCTTCATCATCTGGCTGCAGATTCTTCACTGTGAATGTCCCAGTCTCAACGTCAGGCTTGGTGGCTGAATATTTCTCTTTGCTGAAATCTCCAAAATCATGATTTGGGATCCCGTTTCTTGTGAACACAATTTGTTTCATAGTTTCTCCTTGCCGCTGTCTGTACCAGTACATCTGGTTATAGTCAACAATCTTTGTGTGGCTGCATTTCATGGTTGCATTTTCACCCTTGTCTTTCCACAGTATGGAGGGCTGGTTGACATCACTTCCATCGATTAGACCTGTGTGTGACATGGTATTCTCTGACAATCACTTCCAAAATGAGTCTGTTCTAATGAGAGCACAATCTTGATATATAAACCTTTTTCTTTTCTTTTAAAAAAAATCAGGAATCCTTTTTTGTTTTTATTGTAACTTACCTGTCATCCACAGTGAAAAGATGGACAACCTGAGGAAGCCGCTTTTATTAAATATGATATCCATGTTCTGTTAGATACCAACTGCCACGGCTTGATATAGTTGCAGAGAGACGAGGAGCTTCAGGTGGGAGTGTGTTGAGTGATGTCATCATGTGAGCTGCTCTGTATAAATCACACTGCCATTCAGCGTGTAGTATAAATACTGGAGGTTAGTGGTCGACTGTTGTGGGTTTTTTAGTTGCTGATGCAGATATTTAGAGAGAGGGGTGACTGATGGCCGATATGAAATTGCGACATGATGATGTTGTTGTTGTTCTATAAAAATAATAATAATAATAATAACAAATAAGACAAATTGCTGAACTTACATTACATTTATTGTCGGCATTGCCTTTGTCTGCTTATCTGCACTTTGTAGTGCACAGAAATGTATCAACTCAATAAAAATCCACAGATAATAACAACAAAAACCATATCAATAAAGAGTTTTACACCTAAAAACAGCATTTATCAGCAGATAGCTTCATCTCATTGTGTCTGAGAGAGAACAAAACTTTGTAGACTTTGGCGATTATCTCAAAATGGCATTTAACTGCCTGATAATTGCCTTACAACTACTGAAAGGCACCCCTGCAGTACATCACTTCCCTTCAGATTACCTGCACTTTAGATCAGTAACACTGACAAGCCAAGGAAGCCAGATTTAAGTATAATTTCTATTTTGTGATGCACACATTTAAGTCAGAAGATGGACTATCATCCTGTACTCCATTGCTACTGTGAGACGTGAGGGAAAATTCAGTCAGATTCAGTCGGATCACTTCAGTTCACTCATTATTATTGTAGTCTGGTAAGTTTCCAAAACCAATCTTTATTCATTTGTTATAAAGAGTGTAGTGTCGGATGGGGTTAGAATTGTTTCGAAACAGTTGATAAAATCTTCAAAGGTTTAGATGGAGGCTGGCTGCAGGTGTTCAAGAGCCTGAACATGTTGTCCTTCTGCAGACGGATAAGGGGGAGTTTTTGTACTGACGTGAGGGGATTCTCCTGCACTGTGTAGACTGGCAGCACAGAAATACACACCGCTGTCAGTTAATGACAGATCAAATATGGTGAGGTTTGCATGGCTGCGGCCATCTCCGATAGTGTCGATTTTTCCTTTGATGTCGTCCTCTAAGTCGGGGAACATTAGACTCAGATATCCCAGAAGCTTTAGAGCTTGATGTTCATCCTGTTTGTACCACAGAATAACATCATAATCTGGTATGCTGTGTGAACAGTTGATCTCACTGGCAACAGAATCACCGATGTTCTTAATGATGAAAGGAGGTGTTTGGAGGACTCTGTTGTTGCTGTGAGAGGCACCTGTTTGAAAAGCAGACAAGATTTAAAAATGTTTAAATGTTTAGCTTTTTCAGTGTCTTTACTCTTTTTTTTTTTTTAGAATTGTCTCCCTCACCATTATTTCCTGGCAGATGAAGAAAACTAAATATAAAGATTATAAGTATCATGTTAAGCAAGTTTAGATTCGAGTGTCAGCTTTCCTGTCCAGTCCTGTTAGCTCAGCACCTGTTGACTACAAGACATTACAGTTGAATGAACAGGGGAGGTGTCAGAGACGGGTCTACATCACAGCTTTGGCTTCATCAGGAAGGAAGGAGTAACCTTATTTTAAGGGTTCGTACGGGTGCTTGAAATCCTTGAAAATGCTTTAATTTTAATGTTGTATTTTCAAGGTTTCAAAAGTGCTCGGATTTTGGATAAAGTGCTTGAAAATGCTTGAAATTCTTAGTATTTCTCTTGCAATCGGACTATAGATAATCACATGTTCAATGAAAAAAATAATTAATTGAATATTGAGATTAGCAAACTGTACTTTTGGTTGTTAAAAGTGTAAAACCATCGCTGTTGGTATGGTTGAGTGAAATTACCTCTTTTAGCATGTAAGTACTCATCTAAAACATGCAACTTACAGCCGTTACAGGTACTGGAAAAGCTTGAAATTGGACCTTGAAAGTCTTTGAAAAGTGCTTGAATTTGACCACTCAAAAAGTGTATGAACCTTGTATTTTGTAGTCAATGAAAGTGCAGGGTGATATGCTCATTTCATTTGTTGAGGGTTGTTGCCCCCTGCTGGCATGAAAGATACTGTAGATTACCTCAGTGAAGGTTTCGTAAAGTTGTTTTCTGTTTCACAGATATTAAACGGATTTACTGGTAGTTAATTCAGATTAGTGCTGCAGTTTGTGGAATTGCTAGTAGTCTCTTTTCCAACTGCACATCTTCTGCCATTATGGGCTATGTTTGAAAATTGAGAGGTGAAATATATCCTCATTCAATTCATTATCACTAGTCTTGCCAAATTTTTTTAGATTGTGACCACCGAAACATAAAATCAGAATCAGTAACATTTTTTTTCACACTCCAGATACACATGTTTCACACACACATTTTGAGGTTAAAGGGCATAGGTTGCTGTATAAATAAATACTTGAAAAGGAATGCTTGTTGTAGGTGTGCTCCTTGTATAAAATATAGTATTATAACATTACTAGTATTAATTATTTGAAATCTCTGAAGAATCTCATCATAGTGTACACACACCAGCAGTAGCCCCCGTGGCCCTTTCAGAATTTCCCCAGAGGAAATTTTCTATTATTTTATTATTATATTACAGAATTCTATATTTTAATATATATATATTTTTTAAAATAAGGTTATATGTTCACTATAGTCTTCTGCATATCATTTATCCTTTTGTCTTGAATAAGAATAGTTTATCCATACAGTGGAATCGCACAGCAGCAAAACTGGGTAACAGAAATTCTCCATGACGCTCTTAAAAATCTTAATGTGAAACAGTCCCACCTTGTATTGTTCTGCTTTGTTGTCTGGTAATTACACAACATTTAGAGAAAGTCCACTACAGGTTTTTGTTCAAGTTTGTTTGCAAGTTAGCTGTGAGGCTGACTCACAGCACAGAAATATAAGCCTTTATCTTCTGGCTAGAGATTCTTCACTGTGAATCTCCCACTATCAGGGTCAGACTTGGTGGCTGAACATTTCCCTTTGCTGACATCTTCAAAATCAGTATTTGCTGTATTTTGTGTACACCTATTGTTTCATAGTTTCTTCTGGCATGATGTAATCATTTGAGCTTCTTTATGCTTGTCTACACTGTCATCAAATTGGAGTTAAAGTGGTGCTGGGGTCCCTCTACGTTCTCTCACATCCATCTGCTTTCACTGTAATTTTAAGGTAAATATCAAACTGGCAGTGAAAATGTGTGTTGTGTCTTACTTATAAGCAAATATGGTGAATTTCACTAGTTTTCCCTTTTTTCAACTATGCTACAGAATATAAAAGATTATGTTAACATGTTATGTTTAACAATTAAAAATTTTGTTGCTGAGAAGAATGCTTGAGGAAGTTATGTCCTCATAAAGATGTAAAACAATATACAACATTGAAAATTCTCCAAATACCTTAACTTGTTTTCAGAGCAAAATGAGCAAATGAGGTGGATGCTGAATTTAGACCGAATGTTTTTATGTGAAGCAATATTAAGAGATGACAATGATGTAAACAAAGTAAAAAGAAAATGTTGCATTATAAGACCAGGCTTGGTGGACCAGTGTACCTCAGTAGATATTAAGATCACTGATATGAAGAAAATATTTTTAAACTTTAGTACAATAAGTACTGCAAGTAGGAAGGCGCCCTATATCCCCCCAAAATATACTTACTGTAACACAAAATTATACTGTAGTTTATTCATTAATAACAGCTGTTTTACATTTTGGTCCAGTAGATGGCAGTGTTTCCATCATTTTTATAGTGAGACAAAGACATCTTGGAACACATGACAAAGAGTTCAGACTCCTGACCGTGTCATCAGTTATTAGATGCTGACTCTGAATGAACCACCAAAGTAATATACATGTAAATTTAATTCTGCCCCTGGTGTTTTAAAACCCAAGCTCATCCTCTGATCTCTTGGCTCTTCTCCCTCTGTGGTTTCTGCAAGTCGCAGTAGATCATGTTGGATGAAATATTTATTCGCACAGATGTGGTTGGTTTTCTCAGACATCTTACAAGTGTATACAGTTCAGAGATATGTGAGATTTCTCAGACAAATAATGATCTAGAAGGCTGACGGTAACCCAAATGCAAGGATTGCAGATTGTTCAATGGTGGGACCAGTCCGAACATACATTTAAATACACATCTACTGTATAATTCAGTTTAATGTAATCATTCTTAAGTGCACTATGGCATTTTATGTCTTAAATCTGGAGCTGTAGTCAACCAAAGAAAATCTCGTCATCTGAAATGATATCTAGTTTCTCTAGTGCTGGGCGTTTTCAGAAGAGCTCCTGGTGTTTTCAGCTGGGAGAAAATGCTTTGGTGGACACAAGGCCTTGTGAAAAAATAAATAAATAAATCAGATTACCTTAACCACAGCCCATTTCAAAGCCCTCATCTAAGAGAATTTAGTTTTAAGAGGTCAATGAAGAACTGAACTCATGTTACTTAACAGTATCTTTATTTACACAAATGACATTAAGTGGTGGTGACAAAAAAAAAAATTTAATCTCTGGAAGATCTCCAAATCCAAATAGGAATCATGAGAGTTTTGTAAATTTGCTGCAATTGTGTGGTCTGCAGCACAATATATATTGCTCTTTGTGTTGAAAAATAGTACTGTAGTCTGCAAATTAACCTCCGACAACAAATCCGATTTTAATTTCTCCGTTTGCACTTCTTCACTTATTTTAATGATTCTACACATCCTCTGCCTCCCTCCCAAAAGTCTCTATCTCTTTACAAAACAACAATATAATATATAATATCATATAATATATTATGGTTACAAAATGCCTCAAAACATACAATATAAATATCAATCAGTTAACACTTTTAATTCCCGTAATCAGATCCATGTTTGTTTTCCATGAGAAAACCAAATTTACAAAGGCCATTCCAGCCTCCTTAAGATGTGCACATCCTCTACTTTGACTCACTTGTGTCCACAAAGTGAAACACCAGTTGTTCTTTTTTTGTCATGAACATCAAAAGCCTCAATATACCCATATTATTGATTTGAGGTTAGTTGAAAGTGTTGAATCCAGCCTTATTGTGCAAAGGGATGCCCTCTGCTCCTCTGAACTCCTCTGCAATGTCATCGAACGTGCGACCTTTTGTCTCTGGGAGGCGAAACCAGGTGAAGGTGAAGGCGACCAGAGCCACGGTCATGAAGAGGAGGTAGACGTACGCACCACAGATTTTCTGGAGGGGTAGAGATGGATATTATTTTCATCTGGGTAATTGATCTGTATTTAACCAAAAATGATCCAAACCGCTTCGATTAAGGGCAACATGATTACACACCCATATGGAGAGTAACATTCAACATTTCCCAAGGCCATAATCACCCTAAACTGCAGTATGAACTGATCTTCCCTCTTGTGCAATACCTCCAAACAAGTGCAATATCTCACGTGTATATGGACCATATTTATTTTTCACTGCTGCAATTCAAAGTGTGCACCTTATGTCCTTATGTCTATTTGTACATTATTTGTATATTATTATTATTATTTCTGAGACATTGTCTCTCGCACTGACTTGGTGGTGTTTATTAATCTCATTGTACCCAGGTACAGTGACAATAAAAGTGATTCTGATTCTGATTCACACAAAAATGTTGGAAAAAAGGCAAAAAGAAAAGGCATTGAAACAGATTTACACAAGTAGAAAAACAAAAAGTTGTTTGATTTGGTTCCTTGGTATAAGTTTCTGGTTGGCTGCTTCTCTGCTGCACTACAGCGAACAGATGTTTCCCTGGTTAACTGTTAATTTAATTACTATTATTTCAGCCTGATGCTAAAGGAGTTAGCAATAGATTTATACATATTTAACATTTCAGATTTATGTCTGTTTTACAGTATACAGTTTACATTTGTATATAACAGACTGAACAGATTTATAGCCTGTATTTTACAGTCATGTCTCTGAGGTGTAAAGGAACTTGCAAAAGCAAGCAAGAAATCCACCTCTAAAGTTCCCCCTGAAGTTTAACTCACTTATACAGCATGCAGGCTGACAGTGTAAACCCACCAGTAATGGAGGAAAGAGGAGTGCCAGAACAAACTTCCCTCCCCAGTTGAGCAGGCTGGTGAAGGCCATGGCGATGGGTCTGCTGGGTTGGTCAAACAGCTCAGCAGCGATGAACCATGAGATGGGGCCGGGGCCCAGCTCATAGGCTGAAATCAGGCAGAAAACCAGCAGTACCTGCAGGCTCCGCAGCTCTGGAACCAGGTGCTGCATGGTGGATAGACAAGTTTCTTGTTGAAGGTGGATGTAGGGTTGTGGGGATAGTACTAGTGTTTCATTAGAATCAAATTTCATCTCAAATGTCATTTTGGGTGATTCTAATGAAGCTAGTGTAAGTTATGTCTGTGAAGATTATAAGGACATACTTTATTAAACTAAATATATTATATATATGAACAATATAGCCATAATGAGGCACAATTCATTGTTTTGTGCTGAAATAATATTTTCTATATTTTTGAACATATTTTTGATCCACAAATTCATTACCGTAATGCGTCCAGATAAAAATTTCATGGTTTCCCCACACTTATATACAATAAATATTTAATAAACTTTATCAAAGTAAATATACATTTGTTTACAAATGTATAATTTAAGATAATGTAATCAAATATAATGGTTTTTAACAATGTATAAAGAGCAAAATCTGAATCAAAATTGATGAGAAAAAAAATGGTTCGATGTTAATGATAGAATTGTTTGAATGAAAATATGTGTACATTTTAATAAAATACATTTTGGTGATAACCGCTAACCTTGAGCATATTAAGTGTTTGCCAAAGAAAAAAAAACCTTCCACTAAAAATGTCAGAAATACATTAAAATTTTTCAAATAGATTATAAATTAATATTAAACAGTGACTTTAGATTTTATATTATAAAGGGTCAAAGAAAATATGTATTCAGTACTCTTGGATGTTTGCTATGAGCTGTACCATGTTCATGAGAATCACCCTTTTGTCAGAGTGGCTACCACTGGAATAGAAATCTCTGTGCACGAATAACAAAAACAATCGGACTAAAATGAACTTACCAGGACCGAATCGACTATGGTCATGAATAGGTTGCACACTGCTATAGAGATGAAACCAGTTAGAAGCAATCTCCTCCTTCCTGCCCTTTCCATCAGGAAGAACTAAAACAAAAAAAAGTGGTGACTCTACTTACCCTCTTTTATGAAACAAAAAATCAACATTTCCTTTTGTGGCTCCAGCTGTTGCATCCATGATATAATGGTGACAAAACGTTTATCTTTAATCCAATCCATGGCATAATCTACAAAATATCACACATCTTGTATTTTAAGTAGATTTGACACTGTTGGGTTCACATTGATATGAAAATGTGTAGAGTGATATTGTTTCTCAAAAAAGGAGCTGAAATGAAAAAGTTACCACTAGATTTTGTACTTACTGCCACCAAAGTGAAGGTCACATTGACAGCTCCTACACCCATAGTCAAGTATTTGGCCTCATCAAACTTAGCCTGGAACATTCTGGTGGAATAGTTGATGATCTGAAAGAACAGAGAAGGCATTTTTTTTTTTTTTTAGCTCAGTGGGTTACTGGGACATCTTTTTTAGATACAGGGGTATTGTCCTGACACACTGCCCCAGAATCTGAGAAGGAGGCAGAGAAAAGTGCTGAGGCTGAATAATATATTGAATAAATACTTTAACAATGCAAGTAAAATATTCATCAGACAGTGGGGAAGCCATAAAACATAGTTTAGGAACCTCTTTCTTTGTCACAAAAAGGCATTGTCAGTAGAATTTTTTTTAATACTTCAAATACAGTACTTCATGCAGTAAATACTTGCCAAAAACAACCCAGACCAATTGCGTTTTAATATAAGGCCCCGTTTACACGAAGGGAAAACGCAGATATTTCCATGCGGTTTGGCCTCTCATTTACACGAAAACCCTGTTTTTATCATGGAAAATGATTATTTCTAGAAACTCCGGGCAAAGTGGAGAATTTTGAAAACTCCGGTTATGTGTTGTCGTGTCAACTGGGAGAAACTGAGGATTCTGATTGGCTTGCATGGCTTTATCCTTCTCCCTACACTGCCGCCTATAGGTTTGGCGTACTTATAATGGCGCTCGACGGCGTATTTATGCGGGTTGATGTAAATGACAACTTTTTTGAAAACGGAGGGGGGGAAATATTTGTTTCTCTAAATACCCTGCTATGTATAAATGAGGCCTAAGACTGACCGCATTGAATCCGGACAGCTGGCTGCCCAAGTTGATGATGAGGACAATGATGATTGGCTGCTTGTATCTGCGTTTCTTGAAGAACTCGTGGAAGGTGACACCGGTCTGAGTGTGGGCGGCCTCCTCCTTCATCTCTTCCAGCTCAGTGAACACCTTGTCCGAGCTTCCTCTCAGCCTCAGTAGCGCTGCAGGGTTAAAACAACATCTTTTTAAGGAACTGCTGCATTATATCCACAGAGCTGAGATACTAGAGTGCATTAAAAGCATTTCCATGTTTTTGTTTCCTGGAAGCCATGATCAGCCATGGTCATCTCTCTCTCTCTCTCTCTCTCTCTCTCTCTCTCTCTAATCAGGACTGCAGGACTGTTGCCCTGTGATATAACGCCAACTGAGACTAATATTAAGTTCTAAAAAGTTGTACCCACCAGTCTCTGCTTTGCTCTCCTCTCCCCGGTTGATGAGCAGGTAGCGAGGGCTTTCAGGGCAGAAAGGCAGGATCAGGTACTGAGTCAGGGCCGGGATGACAGACAGGGACAGCATCATGGCCCAGTAATGCTCTGTACCCAGCATTGTCTCCAGACCAGCCACCTGCAGCAAACACATAGAGGGACCACATCTGACAGTTTCACTTTGTTCCTTTTACTTCCAGTGGAGTCGACTACTTGTCAAGAAATGTAAAAAAAAAAAAAAGTAAAAAAAAAAGTTATATTTTTCAAATTTTTCTTTTCTTGCAGTTCTATCATTTTTGTTGAAAGACTTTCTCTGTGAGCCCCTATTGACACTTTGTGGCCTTTCTTAACATTTTTTTAAATCTCATTATTATAATTATTATTTCAGAAAAAAATCTCTCACTAGACCAGAAACAGTCATTTAGAACAAGAAAATAAAGACATTTCTGAACAAATGTTGCTAATCTAGCCTTGTCAGCAACATTGCATGTTGATCTTCAAGTACACAAAACAAAACTCTCAAAAAGTCTTCAAGAGCAAAAGAAATGGGAGGTAACTTGGACAGCACAAGTCACAGATAGATATAAGACATCAGAAATTGTAGAATTCCATAAAAACAGCTGTTCTATATCCAACCTTGCACTCTGAACGTAAGGAGAGTAAAGATCAACGAAGGAAACTCCCATTGGACTTTGATGAAGGCACATCTGGTATCAAAATGTTAATAAAGTTTGTTGCCTCACATCCATTTGCTCCAGTATTGGACCAAATCTCTGAAGTTTCTCCTGATACAAGAGTAAAGATCAATCAACTTTTTCAGTCAAAACTTAAGATTTCCATCACAGTCCTCACCATTCCCACCAGGATGCCGGAGGCGAAGGACACCTGGTTGAGTGTAGCAAAGGCCCCTCTCAGGTTGGTGGGGGATACTTCCTGGATGTAGAGCGGATTCAGACTCATCACCAAGCCGCAGAAGAGACCAAACACCAACCGTCCCAGGATGAGAACCTCAAATGACTTGCAGGCTTTGGAGGCGGACATCAGAGACGCTCCCACCACAGAGAGACAGTTCACTATTAGGATGGAGTTACGTCTAGAAGGGAAGATGAGAAAATTAAAAAACAAAATGTGAAAATGTTATTTTTATTTTATTTATTTTTACCTTCCATAAGAATCTGCCAGGTACTTGACTCCCAGTGAGCCCAGCAGGGCTCCAAAGTCTTTAATGCTGACAGAGAGCGACCACAGGAGAGTCAGGCTGTGATCTGGCATCGACTGGTTGTGTCTGGCTCTCCAGGTGTGGTTGAAAAACTCTTCGATAATCTAAACAGTTAGCAAACAGCAAAAGAACAATCAACATCAGGGAACGCTGTAGAAATTCAAAATTGGGGGTTTGATCCAATACCAAATTTTGTAGAATTTGGTGGAAGGATGTAGCAGAAATCTGTCCTCTCCAAACAACCAGTTAAGCAAATTTTGAAACCAAATCTTAATTCAACAATCAAAGTCACTTTTACTGTCAGTAGGCACTAACTTGTCCGGACAAAATATTTTGTGGGCGAAGTATTCAGATGGAGACGATCTGCCCCACTTGCAAACATGTAGTGCAGTCAACCTGTGAAATAACAAACCCATGCCAGTCCTGGAGCTGAGCCAGAGAGTTTCAGGGAGTTGTTAAGTTTATTCAGTGTTTTATTGAGGCTGTGAAATATTTGTTTGACAGTCCGATAGTTTTAAAGCATCGCACTCTGTGTGATATTTTGGTTTGTACAATATGTTCCTTTCAGCGAATCCTTGTAGAATGCATTTTGACGTATTATTTTAAATGGAGGGACTTTGTCTTCTGTTTTCCTTTTCAATGGATCTTAAAGTACAGTGTATTTACAAAGCAATTCTAACATAGTTTATATCTGGAACTGTGAAACTAAACTATTGGTATCAGTATCTACCAACATAATGTCATATTTCCCCCATCAGGTCCCATCTGTGGCTGCCAACCTTGGCCGGAGCATTGACGTTGCCGGTGTGGTAGCCAATCTGCAGGGAGCCGAGGACCGCCGCCAGGATGGAGATCAGGAGTGTGGATGTCAGATGGCTCTGCAACAGTGTCGAGGGTTGGTGACATTTTCTCAATGTGATGCAATGTGATTTTCCTTTTTTTTGCTTTTTTATTTGCAGAAAATAAAAAAAATCAGTGTAAAGCAAAAAGAACATTTTATGACAATTATTTGAATATTAAACAGGGTTCGTACAGGTGCTTGAAATCCTTGAAATGCTTGAATTTAAATGTATTTTCAAGGTTTAAAAAGTGCATGGATTTTGGATAAAGTGCTTGTAAATGCTTGAAATTCTTACTGTATTTCTCTTGCAATCTGACTATATCCATCTATCGACTATAGATAATCACATGTTCAATGTAAAAAAATAAAAGAGTAGCCTATCTGAAATGAAGACCGTCCCTCCTAAAAGTGTAATACCATCGCTGTTGGTATGGTTGAGTGAAATCTCCCCCTTTTTAGTTTGTAAGTACTCATCTAAAACATAGAATTTACAACAGGTGTAAGATACTGGAAAAGCTTGAAAATTAACCGTGAAAGTCCTTGAAAAATGCTTGAATTTGACCTACGCTAAAGTGTACGAACCCTGATTAAAACTTTATTCTCAGCAGAGACATGCAGTGCAGCACATATTTAAACAAGAGTAATCTGATATACAAACATAGTGACTGTTGGTAAAGGTCAAGGGTGGCAGGAACCACAGTTTTCACACACAAGCAAGATGTGCCAAATTTTAATTACCACAAGCGAGTGTTAGTACTTTGCAGAAAAGAAGACTAAAACAAACAAACCTCCTGTGACGCCATTTGTTTGGGTGAGACGGGGGGTCACTCCCTCAAGATGTTGGTGCATTTATCTTCTTCTGACTTCCTCTGCTGTGAAAAACTCAAATTATGCCAAACATTTACATGTGATGAGATAGCAGAGAGATTAAATATTTCACAGACTTTGAAAACAAATAAAAAAATACTTTCTTTCTTTTAAGTTATACATTTTAGTAATACAAAATATGAATTGTATGATCTGCCAGTAGCAGCATACAATATAAACAGAGATGTCCTGTGTGCTTCAAGACAGGAAAGTTGTTAATAAATGCTTTGTATATAGAAATCAAATCAAGCGATGAAATTATATACTTGCAGCATACAGTGTGTTTTTTTTATGTAGACTTTCCAATGCTGTGGAGTAAAGCAGAAAGCTTGTCTTGTCCAAAATATAAATCCAAAAAGTGAAAAAAAGGAATCCAGTTAGCTGTGGCAGTGAGGTGAATATCCGCTTGTAAAAATGTTCACACAAGTTACAGACTCTGACATTAATGATTCACATATTGAATATTAATGTCAAATGAAAAATGTGATTTATCTTAGTGGGTAAACTAGATGTCAGGCTTTTTCCCCCCACCATATGCACTAATGTAATATAAAAATTGACATTTTTACAATTTAAGAAGTGTATTCTGAAACTTTAAAAAAAATGTCTTACACGTACAAAAAGACAATGAAATAATAACCACTATCCTTTGGACAAAATTCTGACATTAATATATAATAATACTCTTGTAGACCATTTATGGACTAAGTAGCATGCAGAGAAAGGCTTCAAATCCATTATCTATATTTTTACCATTAAAATCTAAATATACTTTTCTTTAAGATCTCACCAATGTTCCTGAGAGTCGTACGTTGATGCCGTCTTCATCCCTGAGTTTCAGGTATGACTGTAGTTCTGCTGAGTGAACACACCACTACCGGACACACACACACACATACACACACATTAGACCAGTGATTCCAGTGATGAAGTCACACCAAGCTGGTGAATTTGGGGCTGGCCTGACAGAAAGGCGGCTGCGGGCCTCTTCTGGTTCTCATGGACCAGCTGATCCACATGCTGCACTTCAACTGACTCAGGATCAGTTCATCTGTTGCACCCACACCTAACATTAACCATGTTTTAAACAACATGGCTGGTTCCGGGTCTGGGCTAAAAAGGAAACTTGTTTCCATCTGAAGAGCGGAGCTGGCATTTTGGCAATAACTCAGCCACGTGCTATAGCTGTGTGTGAAGCTGTGGGTCACTTTGTCCTGTGAGGATGTTCACTGAAATGGAAAAATCACAAGTGTCTGATGGCCGTGCATCTCATTATGTCTTTCTAGGAACTAAAAGAAAAGAAACCGTTTCAGATCGAATAATTTCTTAGTTTATCAAGTTAATGCTGAGAATATTTCAAGTCAAGTCAAAGTTTATTTATAGAGCACATTTAACAACAACCTCAGTTGACCAAAGTGCTGTGCAGTTATTAAAATACAATGAAAATCATACACAAATATAGTAATAAATAGAAACAATGAAAACAATAAAATACTAAAAACAATAAAATAGTAATAAAAACAGAGTTAGCTTAAAATAAAATAAAAGAGTAAAAAGTAAAAAAGACAAGGATTCTTGCCTAGCTGGGACTGAACGCCAAGGAGAATAAATAGGTTTTTAATAATGTTTTAAAGTGCTCAACAGACTGTGCAGCGCTGACCTGGAGAGGTCGGCTGTTCTACAGCTTTGGGGCCGCCACAGAGAAGGCTCTGTCCCCTTGACTACAGAGTCTGGACCACGGTCCGACCAGGAGCAGCTGGTTAGACCACCTAAGTGCTCTGAAAGTACTGTGGGGTTTTAAAAGCTCTGATAAATAAGACGGTGCCAGACCATTTAAGCACTTAAAAACAATTAATAAAACCTTAAACTGGATCCTAAAATTTACAGGTAGCCAGTGCAAAGATGCAAGGATTGGGGTAATGTGCTCACGCTGTTTCTTTCCAGTCAGCAGGTGGGCAGCTGCATTTTGGACAACCTGTAAGCTGCTGACTGGCCAAGACCAACAAGAATTACAGTAGTCTAGGCGTGATGTGATGAACGTATGGATGACTCGCTCCAAATCATTTGTGGATAGATAAGCCTTTACTTTAGACCAGGGGTCTCAAACTCAAGTTACCTGGGGGCCGCTGGAGGCAGAATCAAATTGACCAAAAAAAAGACACAAAATGACAGGAAAAAAAACTTAATTACTTTAAAAAGACACAAAATGACCAAAAAAAGACACAAAATGACCAAAAAAAAGACACAAAATGACCAGAAAAGATACAATATTACCAAAAAAAGACACAATATGACCAAAAAAAGACAAAATGACAAAAAAAGACAGAATTACCAAAAAAGACACAAAATTATTTAAAAAAGACACAAAATTATTTTAAAGACACAAAATTACCAAAAAAAAATAATTAAAGGGACCTTCCACACACAACATGGTAAAGTGCCATTCATATAAAACTCACATTAAACTTTCATATCAATGTGGGGGCCACAAAATATCGTCACGAGGGCCGGAATTGGCCCGCGAGTTTGAGACCCATGCTTTAGACAGTAGTCGTAGCTGGAAGAAGCTAGTTTTGACTGTCGAGCTTATCTGTTAAGTAAACTTATTTCATCAACCAAACTTCCAAACTTAAACGAGTAGAAAACCCTACAACTGACATTATCAAAACAATGAAATCTGTTTTGCATCTTTAAACCTCATGCCACAGTTACGTTTTTGAAAAATGGAGCAAGAGCGTAAACATCAAAAAGCCTTTTTTATTACACTGTAAAAGTTAGATAACAAACTTTTCTTTTATTACATTAGTGCAAATCCCATTTTTATTTGTAGGGTTTTCCAAATAAACACAATTGGCAGCCCCTTCTCTCTCCTTCATGAATCCCCACACATGTGAGTAAATTATAATGGGTTTCTTTCATGGTTAGAGATATGTGTTGAATAGACCCCATCATAACAACTCTGTGTTCTTTTACCTGTTTGTAAGTAATATATTTCAAGAAAAATATTTGTGGCTCGATAAATATGACTAGTTCTTAAGGAAATTAAAACAACTTGGATAATTGTCAACAGCAGCATACTAAATTGTACATTGTGGGTCAATGTAATTAGCTGACTTAAGCAGAGACACTATGTGGTGCTTTCAAAGATAGTGTAAGGCAACACCCATCACACAATGCTGTCACAATTTAGAGCCTCACAGATTTAACAGGCAGCACCAGGATGAAGTAGTTATAATATTAACTTTATTTATATAGCATACTTTAAAAACAGGGTTACAAAGTGATATATACACATTCATTAAACAAATCACATCAAATACAAAAAATAGGTTAATACAAAACAGTAAGTTTATAAAAATTAGTTTTTAGTAATGATTTAAAAGAGCTCACAGAGGTTGCAAGATGAATTTCAACAGAGTTTTGCAAGCACGAATTCTGAGTCTAGAGTCTAGAGTCATGGAAAAAATTATTAGACAGCCCTTGTTTTCTTCAATTTCTTGTTCATTTTGATGCCTGGTAAAACTAAAGGTAGATTTGTTTGGACAAATATAATGATAACAACAAAAATAGCTGATAAGAGTTTAATTTAAGATAACCATGGAAAATATCTAGATATCAGCTCTTAAATTAAACTCTTCTCAGCTATTTTTGTTGTTATCATTATATTTGATGTACCTTAAGTTGTACCAGGCAATTAAAATGAACAAGAAAATGAAGAAATAGTAATAATTTTTTCCATGACTGTAAATTGAGGGCCCTCGAGCAAAGTGAGATTGTGTGCAGGCAGATAGGGGCATAAAAGTTCACGGATTAACTGTATGTCAGTGTGAGGATGCTAGAATGGAGGTCTGGGATCTCTTCTGTTGATTCATTGCAGCACAGGTGGTTCTGTGTCCTGGTATAATCTGCTTTTCATCACCTCCAGGCCTCAGGGCCCACTTTATTTGTACATATTTCATGTAGATAAAAGTGAGAGAAGCTTTTCCAGTCTTTTCCATATTTTATATATACATATTTAGAATCTGTCCTCCTCCTTCCATCCTAATATTTGCCTAAAATGCTCCCTGTCCGCCCAAAGCTCTAGATGTATCATTTTCCAACATCTGTCAGTCTGTCCTAGAGCTGTGACAGAAGCATGCACATATCAGAGTAATCCCAAAACCAGACTGATCCTGATCAAAGAGATCACATGAGGGGGAGCGGTGGAGCATTAATGGCTAAAGCCGTCTTGGCCTGGTGTGTTTTTTTTTTAATGTTTGTATAATCTCATAATTCATGTTCATTATAGTAGGGGTGATTATCTGTTCTTAAATTTGTGCTTGCATGTGTTCGCGTGCAAATTTGTGCATGGGCCTGTGGGTGTTTTGTGTTTGCTATAATTTAATAGTGTATCCATATATTCTATGTGGGTACTACGTCATCTTCCCTGTATTTCCCCCATATGAAGTAATAGAGGACTTAAAATCGCACTCACGTTAAAAAATCTCATTACCTCAGTTTTATGGTTTTCATGCTTTAAATTCAGCTGATGAAATGCATCGTCTTAATTGGCATATTTTGTGCTTTTTGTTCATTTCTTCACATGGATCAGTGGAGTTTAATCTAACCCAGTCTTATCAAATGACATAAGACTTGTTTCCATGCTAGTATGTGCAAACACAGCTTTATGTATAGGCTACATGTGTGCACATGAGGCATTACCACAAGTAAAATATAGGTTATTATGTGACTCTGCAAAATGAAATCATGTACATACACACCTGCCTCTTGAAACAAACCTAAATGGGCAGTAACTGCTTTTTGCTGCTGCATTGCACGAGCCAAATTAATAAAGGTGGAGGAGAAAGATGAATCATAATGTTGGGTGAGGGAACATTCCCCGGCCTCACCACAAACCACATCATTTGTGCATGAAAATAATCTTTTAATCATGAAACATAAGTGAAATATGTACAAATGAATACTAAGTGGGCCCTGAGGCCATGAGGTGATGAAAAGCAGATAATACCAATCCACAGAAAAACCTGTGCTGCACTGACTCATATATGAAATTCTTTTGTTGAGAAAACCTCCCATAAAACTGTGTACTATATAACACACCTAGTTTGATATTTCAAATCTTTATTTCTTGTTAATGTTGTAAAATATTAATAGTTACTTTCCAAACTGTTGATAGATATAACTTTGAGATATTGTTCTGTACTTTGTTTACCTTTTCTGATTTTCAGGCCTTAGTTTTCTTGAAGGTGGTTTATAATCACAATATATTTTACATTCAACATTTTAGAGTGGCCTTTTATTGTAGCCAGCCTAAGGCACACCTGTGCAATAATCTGACTGTCTAGTCAGCATCTTGATATGCCATACCTGTGAGGTGGGATGGATTATCTCTGCAAAGGAGAAGTGCTCACTATCACAGATTTAGACAGATTTGTGAACAATATTTGAGAGAAATGGTTATTTTTGAGTATGTAGAAAAAGTTTTAGCTTAGCTCTTCAGCTCATGAAAAATGGGAGCAAAAACAAAAGTGTTGCATTTATATTTTTGTTCAGTGTAATTATTTCTAGCGGTATGACGTTGCAGATTGGACAATGCACATTTAAGTTACCAGAACTTACTGTTTCATTGCAAAATGGGCAAAAAGGTTGCATATTTTTAACCACTTCAGTCTTAAAGATTGTACCGACCAAATTTAAAGTTGATCTCAGGTTGAATCTTCTAGAGTTTGTTAAAGTTCAGTGGCTGGAAAAGATGTGAAACTCTTTAAGAGAATTAAGAATTAAGTTTTGGGATGTTACATGTGCCTACCATCTTTTGTACAGCTGGGTGAAACGTACCTTGAGGGCTTCTTTGTTGAAGTTGTGTAGGTGGGAGCTATCAAGTAAAAACAAGATCGAAGAAAAAGTTTCATAACTGTTCAAGGACCTTTAGCTCTCAGAAATGCAATTACTTTGCATAAATAATAATTCCCTGAATTATAAAAGGGTCCTCACACCGCAAAATGTTCCCTGTTTTTCAAATTCTCTGATTTTATTGAAGCAATCTAGGATTTAGTACTGAATGTACTTGTCCTTTGCTTAATTTAATTCTTACTTTGTGATTGAAATCTATCCACAAAACCACTCTGATGTAACAGAACTATATTTAACCCAAATCTGTCGCACAGTAGAGTATGAGCACAAAAAAAGAGGAAAGTATAATTAGCGTTAGGGGGTAAAATGCGCCGTCCACCTGCAAGCTCTGTTCCTGCAGCTGAGTTCTCAATCAGCGTGTGGATACGCCTGTCTGGAACATGACCTCTGACCCCTGAGCCCTGGCCTCCTGGCAGGCAACCCCCTGACCCTTTGCAGGCTCAGGCTGCTGGGCAGGTGCTGCTGCAGGAACAGAGGGCATCAGGCACAAATGGTGAGCAGAGTGCACCATAATCCCCCCACAGCTAATGTTTAGCTATCAAACAGGCTAATAGCCCTCCCTAATTACCTGTAATGGTGTTTGATCTGTTTCTAAATGTTTCAATGCACTGAAAGGAGGAAAAAAACTGCACAGAATTACTCATCACTGCCAAAACATGTGGGAAATGTAAAATAATAGGTCATTGTATACTGTGTACGGTATTAAAGAAACTGTATAGATTTACTTTTCCAGGTGTTATTAGGTAACTTATTTAATGTGTCTCTTCCTGTCTTATGATAGGAAGTTTCTGGGCTCTAATTAAGCAACTCCTGCATGGACAGAAATCCTATATTTCTCCATGTTGATAGTTGTAATTTTTAGTAAAAATATCCTCTGTATTGTGAGACATGCTGGATTTGCACAATTTTATTTGTTCTGTTTTTTTTACAAGCTACAGTAAGATGTTTTTTAGGATTCAAACCTGTTAATGATAGTTTGAATACTCACACATTGGGTTGGTGATCACACTGTAAATACGAGCTATAAACTTCCTGAAACAACATCATGCAGCACCTGTATTGCCCACACGTCACTTTCAAACCCCCCAAATTCCTGTCCTCACCTATGAAACCCCTTTGGCAACCCGCCTACCCTCCACCCCACCTTCAACAAAGGAGAAAACACACACTCTCTAAAACACACACACACGCACATACATCCCTAAGCAGCTGCGTCATTACAAAAACTCTTTTGAACTTCACACTGGAAGTCAAATGCCACATGTGTCAGTACAAGACAGATGTACTGCAGCTGCCTCTTGGCTCCAATTTCATCTGTGATACAACCCTCCCCGCCCGCTCTGCCTCCCCCATTTCCAAACCACCCCCATCACCAGCGACCTCACCCCGAAGCCCTCCAACTCCCATCATGCACTGACAACATCCACACCTTTGAAGTCTCATCACTAAATCAGAGAATGTGATCAACAGGCCAAACAGAGTGCATCTTTGTAGTCAAGTTTTATCAATCAAAAAATGTTTGAAAATGAGTCCTAATCATATATATAGCAAAGAAATGGTCAACCTTGAGCTACTTATAAAATTGATACATCACCTGCCAATTTTTTGTCAGCTTTTATGCAGACTTAAAACAAATGATGCAGTTGAGTCCCCATTAAAGTTAGAAAAATGCAACTTTTCTTTGAAAATATTTATTGCCAGTTCATGGAATTCAATTGGCTTGGCTGATTCTGTGCAGTATGTGTGTGCATACCTGGCAAACAGAGTTCAATATGTGAACTTGCAGTCTGCAGTAAGCCAACATCACCTTTAGGGGTCAGTGTTGAACTCCTCCTTCTTTCCCAGAGAGCTTGTTCTCTACTTCAGCTCTAAATGCTGTTTTACTTCACAATACAGAGTCTAAACTGAGCATAGTTTAAATAGAGGTGGTGCAATGGTATCAGGATCAGTTTGTATTATTGTTGCTTTTATCGTTGTGTTTTTCTGGCATGTTTGTACAAGAAATATACCATTAGAGAGTAGCTATGATGGTAATTCAAGAAATAGAAAACCATCTGATCCTGTTTTAGAATTTTTATGCTTTTGCAACTACTTAAACTTGAGTCAAAACAGGTGGACTAGACTGGATACAAAGTGGTGCACATTTATTCTCTTCTTATGCTCCTGCAAAAGAGAAGTGACAGCTATATCCAATATTTTGGTGCTCTGGGAACCAAATTTATCTCTGTAGTGTGTCTTAAAAAAGGCATTTGCTAACAAATGGCTAAATTAGACTGGAGAGGTTGTCGGAGGGCTTTCAGCTAAGTGTTACTGATGTTGAAGTCATGTAAGGGACGGTGATGTGGTTTGTTTATAGCCTAACATTAGCCTTTTACCTCTGGTGATTGCATTGACGCTTCAAAAAACATAACAGTGATGAACAAAATGTGTAAGTAATATAATCTGTTTATCACAGAGCATTTTTTCTGCAGTGATCCAAAATTATGCTTTTTCGGGCCTGCAAAACTTCGCCCCTGCAGTACTCTATAGAGCTTTTTTATAATTTTTGTGGTAAAAAAAAACAACACTATGAGAGTGAACCAAAATGTTAAAGTTGCAGGCCAGACAGCATAACAGTGAGCTGAAACTCAATATAGCGCTTTATACATTTCAGGGGACACCTTCCACATTGTTTGTCATGATTAATATTCAAATATTGATTATTGCTGCTTTAAGTAGAAAATAACTGGTATGTTAGCGTTTCAGTTATCCTGAATGTAAGGCAACTACAGACCTTTTTCTCATTATGGCCGCTTAAAATTTATGTCTCAGTTCAGGTGGGAAAAAACACAAACTACCCAGAAAAGTGATACAACCCAGGTGTAAGCCACTGCTGTGTGCCAAGATGCACTTCATAAAGTCTGCCAGCGTTGGTTCCCCTCTAAAGAAAACAGCCCTTTTTTTCTTTTTGGTCCTTTCTATTGTTTAGTCTTGTACGAGTCTATTGTGACACAGGCTCAAATGACTCAAGAAAATAAGGTCTATGTTAAAGTGGAAAAGCATTTTTTTGTTTTCATTGCTTAGCCAAACAGCTGCACCTCAAGCCACATAATTTACATCAACCACGTTTACCCAAAGACAACACGTCTCGGTGTTTTGTCTTCCAACCGATCTCATTTCTTCAGCTATGAATAAGAAATATTGTCAAAACACATTGAGATGGTCTTGACAAGCCTGTTGGGGCTCTGCAATGGAAAGGTTACCGGTGAGCAGCAAGACGATTTTGGCTTCTCCTTGTCAGACTGACAGTCATCTGTAAGCCTCCTTCGCTAGACGTCCCCCATCATGATTAGCAATGATTACTAGCCTGTTAGGTTGTTTTAGATCTCTCTTGTGATCTGCAGCTCCGCGGCGTCTGGAAGCACTTCAGCAGACACACAAGCCCAGTGTTCAGACCTGGACTGAAGCAGGCACTCAGGAGAGACTGAACAGCCGTCTAAGAGAAAAGGGGTTTTTTTTCTCTTTCTTGGCATAAATATCCAGTTCAAATTAGACGAGACTGGACTTGTGATTGTAGTGGATTAAGCACCACATAGATAATGTATACATACTTGACCATGCCTAGTGATGAGAGGAGTCATAAAACACAAGCTGACTTGGTCAAATAACCCCCACCACAGATCAAATAAACAGTGCTCAGAGCTTATAACATACAGTCCGGTCTAAGCATTTCAGTTTTGTGAATTAGCTACTGTAATAGCCAAATGTTTGACATGATGTAAAACCAGAGAAAAGTATATATTTCTTTACAATAAGTCAGAATGACAGTGAAGTAAGTGAACACCCATACACCCCACAATGAAATTTAGTAAAACAAACAAACAAATAAAGGTTATTGTACATATTTACAATGGGAGCCTCTCTTGTCTCATGTTCATGAGCCACTGCAGTGACTCTTGGGAATATGCTAACAAATACACAACTCAAAACAAATACACATTCAGACCACAATTGCAAACTCCGGATTCTCCAATTTTGAAACTCGATTGTTTCCAAATGTGAGGAAGAAATTTTATTTACATTCCAAAAAAGTTGTTCATAAGGTCTTTTTCTAGTGTTTTTCCTCTCTGCTCTGTCATTTTCCTCTTCATCGGACACTCTAGGGGGGGATTTAAAATTACTTACTGCATTGTCTTACACAAGGTGGCAACTCTCCAAATATGTGTGGTGTGAAGTGTTTCACAGAGAAGGGAGTGACATTAACTGTTGGAGGACAGACAATAAATGTGTTTACAAACAAAATGTACCCTGATATTACTGGGGAGACTCAAATATTTACTTTAGGTGCCGGCATTTGTAAATGCCACATCTTGTTTACAATAACTTTGATGAACGTGAATATGACAGCTGAAATTAGCTGATATTAACGGGATAGTGAGCCATGTAAACAGCTTACTTCATTTACTGGTTGGGTTTAGTCATCTGTGCCACCGCTTTTTCCTGGTTCTAATAAAAAATATTTAAGTCATTCTCTGGACTGTAATCTGTTTTGGAAAATAACATCCCCACCAGGGGGTCTATGTCAGAGATTTGTTGAGGTTGTTGTAATTTGTAAAGGCAGCCAGTAGAGCCTGATGAACTTATGATCATCAAACACAAATTATAAAAACATGCAGAATTCACCATTAACAAACTGGAAATACTCTTTAGCTGTTTTTCAGGTTTGATTGTGTAGAAAATGAATACGAACATAAAATTAACTTGACATAAAATTACACATAAAACAACAGAGTGACACAAGATGTGTAAACCAATGGCCTTCTTTGTGGTTTGAACTTAAAGCTGCATTAATCAATAATTTTTTACATATCACCACTAGGGCTGGGCGATATATCGATATAAAAAATATATCAATATATTTTTAATTGTGATATGGAATTATTCCATATCGCATATATCGATATAGTTAAAAAACGTCTTTCCTTATATATAAATGCTTTTTTTGCTTTTTTTATTTAAATGTGCATTTTATGGAGCTTTGATTAAAAAAAAAAAAAAAAAGGTACTCCTGTTGTTATACAGTATTTATGTTCACTTAAATAAACAGGTTCAATAAAACTACTTGTGACATGTCATATCTGACTTTGACTCTGACTGAACATTTGCTCTCACATAAAAATATCGGGATATATATCGTATATCGATATTCAGCCTAAATATATCGGGATATGACTTTTGGTCCATATTGCCCAGCCCTAATATATGGTTTATGTGAAATGGGTTTCTTGTACAGAAGAAGCCTCAGAGAATTATCACCCAACTCTGCTTCACTTTTTTTAGTTTCTCTTAACTGTTAACTACACCACAGTTTTTATGGCACATTTACCTTATAGTTTGGTTTTAGCACTCTCATCAAGTCATGATAAAACGACTATATGCTACCTGCTCAGCACAAAACACTGAACAGACAGAGTTTGCAACTAGCTGGTGAACACAGTCAAGCGTTTAGCCACTAAAGAACCAGATTTGTCTTACGAGTAGGTGGAGACCAAAACCGAACTAAAAGGAGAGCTCAATATTGGACTTTAGATGCTGCTCTGTGTTGGCTACATCTGTAATGAGGCATCTAATGTTAGCCATAAAACCATTCTGAGGCTGTAATATTTCAGGGATGTGTGTCTTAAACTTTCATTAATTAATGCAGCTTTAACATGTTCATTCTGCCACATTCATGTAGAAATGTTTAACCTGCTGTGTGCTTCAGTGTTAAGCTGCATTAGTATACTGCTAAAACTGTGTATGTACTGTACCAGTGTTGGGGGGAATGCATGACTCATATTACCTTTTGTTATTACTGACAGCTACACATTTTCAGTTCTCACAATCTGTTTCTATTCGCTCTTTGAAGTGTTTTTTTTTTTTTACTGAACTATAATTATTTTAATTTGTTAGCACAAACTTTATACGAAAGTAGAAAAACATTGAAAACATCAAGGCTTCCTGTGCAGACAACATGCTAATGACCGAACTACAAACTACATACAACATAATGTTCTTGCATTGGTTTTGGTTGCACAAAAAGTACACCTTTAAGTAACTGTGTGGTAAGCAAGTAAGTACTTACTTGCAGCTAGCTTTCCCCAACACTGGTATGTGCCAAACAAAAACCAGACATAACACATCTCAGACATTCTCCACGAAGATCTGATTCTTAAGCCAAAATGTTAATGTATCTAGAAAGCTCTGTACAGTGCAAGGGGATTCATTCAGCTAATTCTGTGCTGATAAATTAGACTTCATGGTCACAGTTTAATTCTTATTCATGCCGTTTACTTAAAGGTGGAGTCAGCGATTGTGGAGAGAGATTGCTGAAATATTAACTCCTCCGACAGTGCTCTTTTTTTTTTATTGTCTCTCTCGCTCCCACTGCCTTGGTCTTTATACATACAGGCCCTTTCCCTTGTCTTATGCACAAGCCAGCTATTGCTGATTGGCTGGAAAAGTGGTACAAACCACTTTGTTTATTTCCCATTTCCCGAGCTAGGCTGTGTATGCAATTTTGAAAAAAACACACACAACGGAAAGCTAACGGGTGGTAGGGGGATATTTGCTGAATTTGACAAAAAAAAAAGGATTAGAATCGCTGACTGCTCCTTTAATATTGCATGCTCACATATAATATTACACATTCGTTTAAATTGGTCTACATTGCCATAGGTCCTCCTTTTTAGTATCGAACATCATTTGGGCTGAATGTGGCTCACTGTAAGCTCCTGTTTAGGGAGAAACCACTGGCCTGTGTGCTCCTATATATAACAGGGGAAATGTAAGTTTAATTTATTAGCCACAAAATGTGTGTTAGTGCCTCTTCCTGTTATGTGAGGACAGAATGAATCACAACAGCAGACTAAAACACAAGGGGAAATGTGGTAACATACACATCTTCCAGTGGTGAGCCTGTCATCTTTTTACAAATATATTCTCATTCTTACCTAGACCTTTTTCAGTCACTTCAAGAGAAAATAAAACACACGTACAAACAGATAAAATGTCAAACATAGGGAGGAGAAAGTGCAAATATTTTGGCGCCGCTTCGTTTTCTTGTTCTTCTGTTCACTTTTTTGAAACTCAGGAACTTGGTAATTTTTCTGCTCCATCTTTCTCTTTCCTGTCAGCAAGCGTACAGATGCCTTCCCTCTGTGCCCTCTGCTCTCGTCTCAGCTTCGGGATCCTTCTCTTCTCACACCAGACGACCTACTGGGAACAGAAAGAAAGACAGACAAGAGAGGGGAAGAAGGGGGGAAAAAAAGGTATTCACTCATCTGTTTTAGTATCCGGCATGCAGATGCACTCGCACACAAGCTCTTGCGTGACAAGACAATGGCATCCTCCACAGACAGAAGCTTACTTAGACAGACAGAATAAGTCACACACAACATTTAAATTCTGTATGTAAAATGTAGTTTCATACAAAAGGTTTCTAAATGATGCATGTTGCGTTTTTGAGTGAGCACGTCAATCATTTTACTAAAGTTAAACCATTAAACAGACTCCAGTCAAGACTGTGATATTTTTGGTTTAGTTCAGCTAAGAACATAATATCTGTACTTTTTCCATTAATTCTTAAATGTTATTTGCCTCACGATAGTAACAAAAGTAAAGCCTGTTAAAAGTAGGATTAGATGCAGCAATGTGGCTTCTGTTATCTATTGTGTTTTACACGACTATTTTAAAATTCAATATGAAGCAAACAAGTTTGGACATTCCAGAAGCAAAACCGATGTTTCGCCACTTCATCACGCCACCGACTTCCCGAGGGAAGTTGGTGGCAGTCATGCAAGTTTGGGGCTTTTGTGGGTCTTCACAGCTAGATGTTGAGGTTTAATTTGTTGTTGTTTTCTGTAGTATACAGCAGTTTTTTTCAGAATTCTGCTCTTGAAGTCTTTGACTTTGCGGATGACCTAGTCCTCCTCTCACATACACATAAACATTGTCAAAAAAACACAGCTCTTTTCACACGAAATAGGAGTGGGGATAGTGTGAGTAAAACCAGTCATGCCCATCAACATCAATTCAACAACAAAATAGTCACGAGTCTTAGGCAACACTGATCATTTAAATATGTAGAAAGCACAGTTTACCACAATGGTGGTACAAGGTAAAGATAGATAAAGCATGCACATCTTTCATAAGAAACAAATATGGAAATCTAACCAATTCAGCACCATCAGCTATATTAAAGTTAGGTACTATCAACACTATTCTATGGTGCAGAATGCTGGAAAACAGCAGAACAGGACACTAGCAAACTTCCAGACATAATGCCTACAAAAGATCTTGCATATATTCCGGCCGCAGACCATCTCCAATAATAACTATCTCAAAATCACACAGCAAGACGACACACTCCATACTCAAGAGATGCAAGTCAACTTAGGTTGGCCAAAGTCCAAAGAGAAAAAGAAGAGAAGGGTGGCTCAAAATAACATGGCGCAGGATGATAGAAAGAGAACTCCACCACCACCACCAACAGACGGGGGAACCAGAAGGAAGTGGAAGGATTTATGCAAGAGAAGCTGATCTTCAGTCAGTGTCAGAGTCAGTCAGTGGTTCCAACTAAAGTTTGACTGCTAAGCAGCTGTACCTGACCTACACCCAAACGGACCTTACGTACCATCACATATGGTGGCGTTATGGCACAACCATAAGTTGTGTGTTGTGTTGCAACCATGCTGAAACTGCCTGGGACAGTCAGCATGCTGCACAAAAGATGGACTTCCCACTCATCAATCAGATGAGGGGGAGAGAGAAAAAGAAAAGAGAGGCCTGGGAGAGAAGGAGATGGGTAAAGAGCTTAGATTGCTTACAGATGGCTGTCAGACGGGAGCAGACGTCCTCCTGAGTCCCGTGAGAGCTCAGGCTGTGTGTGAATGTGTGTGTGTGTGGGTGTGTGTGTGTTTTTATGAACCCATTTGCATGTTTGTGCATTTAAAATGTGTTTGTGTGTATATGTGTCTTTATATCTATCTACAGTATGTTGTTTTATTTGTTTATTGTGCAGGTATGTGTACATGTAGTATGTGTCACTCTCTGAACGTGTGCGTGTGTGTCCGTGTGCATGTGTGTGTGTGTGTGTGTGTGTGTGAGCAGCCTGTGGGGGTGGGGAAATGCAGGTGCACTCTCTGTCAGTGCTGGTTATGTTCGCCATGAAATAGACGTCCAGCTGATTTCAGCTTCTGTAGTCTCAGACGAAGTCTTTGCCTCTCAGTCAAGTATTCTGTTCAAGCTTTAAAGCATCACAGTCCCTCCAACGCTCCATAAATCACAGATTACCTTCCATATGAGCGAGTCCCTCAGTGAATGCTTTCACCTATACTTTAAGTGTTTGAAATAAAATTTAATGGCCATCAATTTCTACCACAACTAGTTGAACCCAGTCCACTACCGTTAACATTTTTGTATAAATACATGTTGGTTTGTCTGTGAAACAAAACACGACACTGAATCAACTTGCATCCAACCGTTTCATAAAAGATTTTCTTTTCTTTCTATGGTGAACTATGTTTGTAATTTCTTTACTTTTACCCTCTCCAAGTGTGTTTTCATTTCATGAAAACACGGCTTTTATCGTCTAAATTGTTTTTTTCAGCGTTTGGTTGTACTAAGAGACACTTTAAGGAGCCGGCTTCATTTGAGTTATGGTTGCACACTCTTAGCTAACGCTAGTCCTAGCTAACACAGCCTCCTTCCAGCGCCTGATCGTTGCTGCATGTGCTGGTAAAAGAAAACCAAGATGGCGGACGCCAAAATGCCAAACTTGAGGCTTCAAAACCGTGGTCTACAAACCAATGGGTGACGACACTGTGACAACATCTCCTTCTTATATTCAGTCTAAAATTTTGACATACAAATCGATATCTCAGCCTGTATTAATACATTTCACATTAATCTTGACTGTAGTTATGTAGCTTGTTTGGTTTGATCGATACCATTGAATAAGAGGATTGACAAACCAACACAGGCATCATTGAGTCCTTGAGTCTGGCAAGCAGGATATGAAGAAAACATGGAGAATTATTTGACTGTTAAAATGTTTAAGCTCTAAGATTCAGACCAGCTGTTATTTGACTGCAGTTTGGCCTCTGTGGTGTTAATGGATTTTTAAGTAGCCTTCAACCAACAGTTTGCAACTCAGTAACAAGAACTGTAGTATTTTGTGCATTCGGTGTTATAAACCCCTTTACCTTGGCAGCATTAGTGGCATATTCTACCTGTGAAAATATGCAGCACAATATTTGCTGATTCCTCTTTCCAGTGAAGTCATGTTGTTCCTCTCTTTAGCTCAGATAAATGTCTCTGTTGTAAGGAGCTGAGCCACAGTAGTGCTGATGAATCGGCTTTGCAATTACCAGGCTCCAGAGCAGCGAATGCTCCTCTCCCTCCTCTCCTCAGTCACTGAGGACACTGTCTGTGCCATTAACAACACAAAGCTCGCTGGCCTCTCCCTGGACACCTTGGCCCCACTTGTGATAAAGAACTGAAAGCAGATCCTGTCTAGCGGTGAATCGCCTCGCCTCACCTGGGACCAGCCAATAAAGACACTTGGCTCAAGAGCTGGGAATCATGGTATACCTGTACATGGTGGCAACAGGGAGAAAAGGACCTGGCTAAGGAGGTGGATACACAGGCCGGAGTTTACCGTCAGCTAATGACATTCTGGTGAGGAGTTTGCTCCAAAATCCTTCTAACAGGAAGTAATCGTAATCAAAGCAATGCTTATCTAACTGTCACAGTCCGCTCTGTTGACCTGCGTTACCTTAACGCAGTACAGTGTGTCGAGCTGATGTCACAGTAATTAAAACACAAGTGGTGTGGAGTAATTGCTGTTGGCTCTGGGAGGACAGGGCTCTGAGCTCTCTAATGGTCCTGCAGCCTCGGTGCCAGGCCTGCCTCATAATGCCCTCCTTTCATTCCTGCCTAATGACAGACACAGCCAGGACAAACAGAAGAGGAAGGACGAGAGAGCAGGAAAGGAAGAGAGGAGTTTGACAGAAAACAGCAGACTGGACACACGAAGCATAACAGCATGTGCACAACTGATTGTGTTTGTCAATGCGAGCTTCACCTGCAGAACAGAGCACAAAGTCTTCATTACCTTGAATTCTTGAAGAAAACTTTGTTTTTCTGTCACGCCGCCACAGTAAACAAAGAATCAAAAAACAGAAAAAAGTCTTGGTAGAAGTTAATGGAGGCAGCGTTTAACAACAAAACTATATCAAAACATGCATTTACAAACGTTCACCCAACTTGTGCACTATAATTTCTATTCATTTCTCCTGTTGTATGCTCATTACTTACCACATGCATTTATTCCCAGTAGAACCTGTATTTAAAAAACAATTTGGCCACTACCGTCTCATGCTTTTGCAGGCATACTACTCTTCAGGAGTTGCAAGTGTGGGACAGTAGTGGCAACAGTGTTTTAAATATTA
Organism: Centropristis striata; assembly: GCF_030273125.1. Lineage (NCBI taxonomy): Eukaryota > Metazoa > Chordata > Actinopteri > Perciformes > Serranidae > Centropristis > Centropristis striata. The sequence continues at coordinate 6,971,457 of NC_081532.1, forward strand.
AGTGCCTGGGTAGTAGTAGCCATACACCTGAATAAAGGACACTTGGATTATACTGCACATGTTTTGTGAGTTTGTAAACAGATGTTTTGATATATATTTAAATGTGGCCTTCATTTACTTCAATTCAGGATTTTTCCTGTTTTCTTCAAGATTTCAAGGTAATATTGGGTGAGTAAAAACCAGCAATCTGATCCTCTGGCAACAAGGGCACTGGTTCATTAGGGTCCATAATTGAACCTTAATTTAAATGAATGACTTTTAGTCTATGTGTGAATTTGTGCTGTGACTGTAGTGCAAAAGCTCAACAAAGGCTGCTGCATCTTGCAAAGTCAAACTTCTGTAAGCACTCACAATGGATCCTCTAATATGTCATAATTGAGTGTGCCCATGTTTGGTGTGTGCATGCAAGCATTGGTACATACACACCCGCATGTGTTTGTACTTATGCAAAAGTATGTTTATGACTTTCTAAATAGATTTAAGACTTTTGAAAAGAACATCATGAACCAGGCTGTTGAATCCCATTGCAACAAGTTGAACAGTGAAACATTTTTGTGTTTTTGCTCATTACAGTGAAGGAGACATAACACTGAAGCCATCTTCAGTGTTATGTGTTCAGTGTTTTGGGCTATATAAATAAAATTGATTTGATTTGATTTGATCTGAACTACCAGGCCTGGTGCTAACCAATGCCCCGACTGTGAGGAGAGAAAATTTCTGCCCTGGCCTTCAGTTACATATCTGGGCTATAATGAGGATTCCAGTCTCTCCAGAGGGTGGATGCCACCCTCAGCAGTACTTCAGAACTAACACAAGGTATTCAGATGTTTTCCTTTTCAACGCGTTGAGAGCGTGGAGCCTCATACAGATGTGCCCCACTCTGCCCCACATGCTCACAATCCTTCACTAAAAAGCACGTACTGTAAACTGTAAATATGTCCAACAACAGTCCAGTGACGATCCAAAGCTGCGACAGAGCATGATAAGATTTAATGTCTGGCAAAGGCAGCTTGACTTAAAGGGATCCAGGCCATTGAGGCTCAGCTAGGCATACCTGAACACAATGGCCGTCTATCTTAGTCAAGGCAGAATGCTGCCATATGTTCTCACAGACTCCTGCTCCTTTCACGCAGGCTTCCTCCGTCTCTCCTTCTCTCTTTACATACCTCACTCTCTCCACAATCATCACTGGCTCAGAGTGCCTGAGTGGCAAAATAAAGAGCTGTATAAAGCTGTCAGGCCATTTACCTCCAGCTCTTATGCATGAAGGTGAGAGATTCGGTGACCACAGGGAAAACAACCGGCCGAGCCTCCTTCTCTGCTCTTCCAATACAGGGGCTGTTTATCCTGGCAGCAGGGCCCAGGGTCCGAGAGGCCTGACGTTATGCCCGCTCCGAGCCACTGTTCTCCAGGCGCAGCGGGCCGGTGCCAGCGTAAACACATGACATCAGCGCTATGTGGCGCTGAACCGACCCAGTGGCCAGAGTCAACAGCACCAACGGGACTAATAATTGCTTAATGGGGGGGATCCCGACGGCTCGAAAAAAGAGATGGAGAGGAGAAGGAGATGGAACCACTATAGGCAAAAAGGTATGATAATTCCTCTGTAGCGTTTGTTGGTTCTTGGTCATTTCAGAGTTTTTCAACCAATTTCTTGATGTCAGGTCAAATTGGAAACAAGACAAAGATGTCACAGAAATAATTTAAAGCCAAAATGCCAAACATGATCTGATTTCACTTGAAAATGTGAGGGTTTGCTGCTTTATGTATATATGATAATACATTTATTAAATATATTTTGGCTTTAGCAGATTATTTATTAAGCTTTTCACTTTTTTTACATTTAATTCACAAATTATTGATTATTGGCAAAATCTGCATATTATTTACTGAAATTAAATTTTTCAAGCCTATCAAAGTAATCTTAAGAGTTGTCTTCATTTTTTCAGGCCTGTCGATCAGAATAAAACCAAATGTCAATTCTGACATAATGGCCATAACTTTTCACCCACTGGAGACAAAATCTGACTCTTATTGAACCGCTCTTTGTTTTTCCAGCAGAACGCATGACAATACACCATCTCAGCCATGGACACACACACATTACATTACATATTCATACAGATACACAAGCACGTACAGCTCAGCATTAATTTCCTCACTTAAAGCTTTGCACGTAAATCAAACGCTGCTTTTTCAACAAGCTTTATCTACTCCAGACTGATCCGTCTCACCACAGAGCATGTTAATGTGTTACACAATAAGCAGGCTACAGAACTCAAAGCCAGAGGAAGCCAGAGTTAGTAAAAGCGTATTAGTTTGCCTTACTGAACAATTTTGTCCCTTGCCTTGTCCCTTGGTTGCCACTTGTCGTTGAACTACCTGCAAAGGAGAAACAATGAGGATGAAATATAATAGAGGTAGATGTCACTGAAAACTTGAAATATGCCACAAAATAAAACAGAAATATCGTCACCCTGTTAAAATAATCGCCTAACTCATTTTTTCAAGTTTTGCAGGAAACACAAAAAACTTCACCAAAAGTGTAACATATGACATTTATTGATCATTTCACTCAAAAAGGATGTAACAAAGAATGTCTATTGGCATAGTAATAACACTGTGTGTAAATTATGTAACTTAAGAGAAATAAATGACTTGGGCAATTTTTTTTTAAACATGCCTTTGTGACTTAAGCAAGATATGGTAACACTTTATTTTGAAGGTGTCTACTTAAGAGTGACACAAGCCTGTCAGAAACATGACATGACAAGTATCATGAGCATTAATGTTACTTTAAAGTGTCATTAATGTTCATGACACATCCCATGTCATGTTTATGACACGCTCATGTCACTCTTATGTAGACACCTTAGAGTAAAATGTTACCAATATTCGTGTCAACAATAAAACACTGATAAACTAAACTGATAACTAAACAATCTCCCTCTAGCTCTTCTTTGCTGGGTTCTTATCTGATGCCTATGAATGTGGCAAATTGTCAAAGAAGTGATGATCTTAAAGGGGTAAAATCACATGATCTGATCAACTGAGGATGTAGGCGATTTTTACCATAGGTGGCTGGCGTCATGAGGAGATGATTTAGGCAAAAAAACTATTTTGACAAAAAATTACTTACCCGATTATTTTAACAGTGTGACGATAAAATAAACTTCAAATGTAGCTGAGTATTTTTTATTATTATTATTATTTGTTTAAATCCTTTGCATCAGCACTGCTACATGCAAAAATTATTTTGTCACCTGCAACTTATCTTTAATGAATTGAAAGTTTACAATATTAATTATGTGTAAAATTTGTTTAACATCTGAGCATCTCCTAACTACTTAAAGCTTCATTTCTTTGGTTTTCTTACATTTGGACTGTAACTGGGAGCTGCTTTGACAGTAGTTAATTATCTCTAGAGAGTCCAGTCTGCAGTGACCAGCCCAGACAGTGACGAGGATTCACTAATACATTAGCCTAGTCTAAATATTCATCAGTGGGTGCTTAGTGACATAGTGCACCTTATTTAGACTGCCACCACATCTGTTTGTCACATGCATCACAGTTACTTCATCCTTCCTCTTGTTAAAACTGTGACATGATGAAAATATTAGGCAAAATCTAATTTACACTTTCACACTTTCTTAACAAAACCCAGCACCTCTTTTGTTCTCTTAAATTCTTAATTTGACATTTACAAGAGAATGTATTTGTTTTGTTTTTTCATTAATGCAGCGTGCCGAGGTGCAACTCTAACTAGTTCAGGGATGGGCAACTAGAGGCCTGGGGGCCGCATACGGCCCGCACCCTCACTTGAAGTGGCCCTCAGTACAACTACATGCATTTGAGCATGAAATCTTAAAAGCGTAGTGTAAAAATGCACAAAATGACTTCTTAAATTAATGTTGGTCTGCTGTTCTTGCACTGGGAAAAAATCACAGTAAGTGGTTATTTTTTATTTGCTTCAAACCTTTCGTATTCCTATTTATACTGTTATACATACATTTGAGCATGAAATATGTTAAGTTACTGCACTGTAAACATATTTAAAATTGCAGTTTCATCATATCTGGTTAAGTGCACGGTCCTATATGTGGCCCTGTGGGAGTGTCGATAAAAAATTGTGGCCCCCTGCAGCATTTAAGTTGCCCATCCCTGAACTAGCTGCTGAAGGAGACTCTATATGTAGATTTTCCCAGCATGCCTGAGGTTCATACCAGGGTCATGACCGTGGCAACCCGCTCTCAACTGTAAGCTTCTCCCCAGCTTGCCTTTGCCTCTTACCCTCTTTGCTGACGCCCAGGCAGCCTTTCAGCTCCTGCAGGGAGATGGCCCTGTCCTTATTCAGGTCACAGTAGTCGGTGAACTTGCGGGCGCATTTCTTGGGTTTGGCTTTCTTCTTCAGGTACCTCTTAAACGGCTTGAGCTCCTTCTTGTTGATGTCATGGCTGCCGTTGTTATCCAGCTGGGCGAAGTACCAGTGCACCACCCTCTCCTCTAAAGTGTGACTGGGATCAGGCTCAACAAACCTGGTATGGGTTAGAGGAACAGATGGAGAGAGAAAGCATGGATGTTTCACAACCTAGGATGATTTGCATGAAAGACAAAAAAAAAGTCTGAAGTGAACTGCTCAAAAAGTAAGAGAAAAAAAATGACTTTGGCCAATGACAGCACAGAGCCAGCGCACAACTGTAAACAAGGCAAAGTGAAATAGGAATGATGTTGGTACTTTGAGGTTGGAGTTGTGTTATGGGAACAACACCCAAGCCTTTTTGATGTTTCATTGCGGAATTATGAAAAAGAAATTAAACTTTTGTTTGTTTTCTTTTTTGATTTATGGCATTATCATTTTGAAATTGCTTGGAAAAAGATGATAACATCAATTCATAGTCCTGCATGACACACTGCTTTTTGACATGCCATCACTTGACTTAACTCAAGACAGATTGGTCAATTTTGTGGATTTCTAATAAAAACAAATCACAGCATCTTGTGCAAAAAAGATGTAAATCTTGATATTTCAGTCATTTTTCTATGACAGAAACTGACAACCTATTTTATCACGGCTTAGTTTTTAATAAAAAATCTTTTTAAATCAATTTTCTGCTTTGGTTTGCAGAATGGGGTGGACAGGGTGCTTTGACGTATGACATGTTATGGAACATAACGTATACGTGTCACTTTAATCCCAAATACCTTCAGTCCCATCAGTGTTTAAGTTCTAGCATTGATGGAACGGGAACACAAACCTCATCAGTGTCTTTGCCAAGATCTGTGCATTACATGTCATAGATAACATATTAGCATTCAGTTCAGAAAACCAGAGGGAGGGATCATGAGAAAAGCCAGAAGTGGTGGAAGTTTTCCATGAAGAATCAGCCATGAGGTATCCTGCTCAGGTACAATACTCTTGGGTTTTAGTACATGACACTACTTACCTCCCACCACCAGAGGGGGCTGGTGAATTTATGGCTTGCACCATGTCTGTGGTGAGGGCATCTAACAAGCTTGTAATGAATTCCACTTTCTTCCCCTCCGGGCAGCCTGGCACAAATCAAAGACAAAAATACACCAAAATTACCCACAAGTAATTTGAGTCATTACGGCACAGTGAAGCTGAAGTGCCTCTAAAGCCCCGACACCAGTGAACCAGTATGACAGATGTCAAACGGAAAACGGCTGTTGCACAGTAAAAGAAAGCCTGAAAACTTTCTCCACAGCTTGATGACAAACCAGGTGTATCTGCAAATTGGCTAATGTTCATAATTGCTGATGATTCACTATGAATATGTTTCGATAGTGACGAAATGCATAGTTTGGTTGTTTTGTAAGACCTCAGAAACAGCAGAGCTGAGGCACATGGCGAGAGGTGGAACAGAAGTGTGTGGTGATGAGAGAGTTTTGTTGAGCAGCGCAGACCTGTTAACTTTTATGACACAATTCTGAACACCTTGGTAGCTCTTTTTAATTGCCCAGATGTATGGCTTTAATAGCACGCTAAACCAGTGCAAATTTTTCCCTCCTAATTGTGTCTCTTAAAGGGAAACTTCAAACGCAGCTGCATAGTAAACTAATCTTCTCATTCTTTTTTTCTCACTCTCTCCCTCTCTCGTTCAAGCTTTCTTGGTCGATCCCCTCCTCCCCTACCTCGGAGCGTTCGTGGCTTCCTTGTTCTCTGCTCTGTTCATGTCTTTTCATTTCTTTTGTGCTGGCTCAGGGGGTTCTGTGGGCGGTGGTTCGCAGCCCGCCAGGTGAATCCAATTAGCATTTCCTACAACGTGACAAGCTTGGAGAAGCTCTGCCTTGCTGCGCCTTAATCCAAGTGTTAAATTGGAGTGTTATGAAGCGCAAACTGTTATGTTGTATGGTGTCTATGTGGCAAGGTGTCAAGGGCACAGTATGGTGCAGGACCTCTGGCAGTGTCCAACAGGCTCTGGGCCACTTGGATTAGATCTGAAAACACGTTAAAGCTGCACCAACAAGGTTAAAAATCATTAAATCAAAGCAATATTTAACTGTGCCACATCTTCACAGGCTGCATGTGTTTATAACCTTTGAGTAAGCAAGAGATTTTTTTTTTCTCTGTTTCTTCCACCTGAATTATTTTTAGCGCCTGCAAGACTTACAACCATCCATTTCACAAGAAAAGGCAAATATAGAGAAACTTCAGAATGATTAACCTCGTTTGTGATGTTTTAACACATGAATCACTTTACACAAAACATTTGTCAGGTTGGGAATCTCTAGATTTATTTCAACATGGTCTCACAGAAATCCGTGAAATAGCCACGGATTTCGCTTAACTCAAAATCCGTGGAATAGCCACAGAATCGCTCAAATTTCCGTGAAACTGACACGGATTTCGCTACAATGCAAGTTAATGACAGTCATATCCCGTGGCTATTCCAACATACAAAGTGATTATGTACATTCACTGAGTGAATATTTAGAAAATAAAACATATATTTCTCGCTAGAAATGTGATCAAAATCCATTTTTATGCAGAAACAAAGTCAAAATATTACTTTTTTCACTAAAAATGAGAGAACTGTCCGCCATGTTTTTTGTTCTGACCGCCGGAACCTTGAAAGTCACGTGACTTGGAACAAACCAATAGGAAGGCTTAGCAACAGTGAGCAATATTTTTGTCCAGATAAAGTTGGGTTCACCAACACTAGGGGCCCTATTTAAATGTGCATGCTGCACACCTTTAGAGTGACTACTTTAGAGAACTACTTTTGCTAGTGAAACGGCTCATAATCTGTGAGAAAAGGGTTGTATTACGTCTCTTTATTTATCATGGGTGTGTTTTGGATGCAACATGAATTAAACCTTATCAGAGTATCATTTCCAATTCCCTTTTAAAGCCACATGCACCTGGCACTTTGATATCCACACAGTGGATCCAGCAAATTGGACAAGCGAGCAGTTTTTTCTGAGGAAACCGACCTGCTCATGCAGGTTAAAGCATGTGAGCAGACAGTCTACAACTCCATTTGACTGCATAGCCAATGCACAGATAACCGGTGTATCTGTTTGTGTGACAAGCATAGCTAACACATGTTGTGAACTGGCCTATGTATGCGCATGTTGATAGTTGAATAATGGGTCCTTTAAATAGCAGAAAATACTAAACCATAACCCACTGACTTTAGACCAGGTTTTTGTTGGTCAGGCCTGCTGCCTCAAGATAGCAAAATGGCAACAATGAGCCTTACTGCACCTCAAGACCAACAGGACTATGGGCGCATAGACATGGCCGGAGACACAATGTTTACATTTAAAAATTTGCTTGCTTTGGGCGCTGGCTGTTTAAGATTATCGTTGCGTCGGTCTGAAACTAGAAATAAACATTGTGCTGCACTGTGCGACCGATGTAAGACGGGGTTCGGTCCTTTCTCTCTGGTAAAAACTGGTTTTGTCAACATTAAATCCCTGATATACCTAAACTGATATGAACACGGGAAGCAGGCGGACAGACGACACACACACACAATGTAACTGTTGCTATGTATCACTCCTGTGCAGTCAGGGAGTTTATAAGCCCAGCAGTCCACAGAAATAAGCAAAGGGTCAAATTTATGTCAATCAGACCATTCGTCCTTCGGAAACTAACTAAATGATATGTTGATAAACTAGATAAGATCAAACCATTCTCTACTCAACTATTCTCTAAGTTTTTTTTATATTTAAGTTTTGAACATAACACAGTTCCTGAACTGACTGAACTGGAAGATAACAGATCCCAGTCTTTAGTCTCAGGGGTAGAGCTCTTATCTGCTCCTCCTAACAGACCTGGTATTGTGTCACTTTGTGTACAGTGAGATCGAACCTGTAGCTGCATGCTGTTAATAGACTGCCCTCTCAAGCATTCTTGTCTCTTCTTGCCTTGATGTACATGAAATATTGTGCTTTGTTGTGGCGGTTCAGAACATCCCTCTACAGTACATAAAAATATCTCCACTCAGCACCCTGTGGTCTCCAACACCCCCAGCAGCCCCCCCACAGCCTCACCACCACACCCCGCAACACTCACACCTTCCATAAAACATGCCACACATCTGCTGCACAGTCAGGAGTCATGCTTGACTCTGTAAACTCACCAGATGGGGAGTTAAATAAGAGTTACAATGCAACCTTAAATGATGGGGAAACAGAGGGGCAACAAAAGTAAGTGAGCAGTAACAAGGGCAGAGGAGTCTGAGCCGAGGTTACGACCTCTGGTTTGGAACAAACTCTCTGATCTATGCTGCCAGGAAATCCAACCCTACAAAGTGTGGTTTAGTCGATTCTTGATCAAAACCCTATATCTGGCAGTTAATGTGAATGTGAAAAATAGTTTCCGAAGCCGTGAGCGACACTTCCATTATTGATCTTTCTCTAAACCCCTCCCTTAGACAACGATTGTCCAATCAGTAAAGGTAACTAAAAGCAGCTTTGACCTTCTTGTTGTAGCGCTGTGAGTGTGGAGCTTTACTAAGAGAGATACTCCAAATGTTCCAAAAACCAAAAATACAAGAGAAAAAGCAAAGAAGTAGATCAAGCACTGTGTTTTCAAGCCTAATGCCTAAAATCTTGACCTAGCATGAATACTAAGACCAAGGAAATGTTCTACTTCACATGTTTGTGTGGTTACAGGTTACAAGCCCCATTCACAGCTAGCACAACCACTGTGTATTATTAAACCATTGTGTGTACACTGGGCCTGGATGCTATCAGTGTTTTCAGAAACGTTGGCAGCTCTGTCCTGCTCTTCATTAGGTCTGGGGAAATTTACACTCCAGAAACTTCAGCCAAAATCATTATCTGAGATAGTGTTACGCATCAGGTGCTCCACATCTTAAAGGCCTTTTTGTTTTGTTGCCGTAAAAGTGAAACAAACAGATTGAAAATGTGGACAATAAAGCGTAAATCAAACCTGTGTTGCTCGTCCAAGTGTTTGTAAGACAAGCAGGGTTATTTTAGAATGAAGTGAAACAGTCTGATCTTCTCATACTATCATAAGATTTACTAACTCTACACAACGATACTAGCACGTTGCTTTATTTCCATGTTTTCTCCATGGATTTTCATTGTTTCAACCAACTCACAGAGCTAATGTTATCTTACGTAATCGATGGTCGCCAACTAGAAATGAGAAGCTTTTGTCTAAAAACTACAAAGAATTTAAATCTGCCCCAACATGTCTTTTTAAACTGCATGTGTTTTGTGAGAGCCATAGCCATAGGCAAATATCAATAATATCTAACTGCATTCGGTTTTCCACTTCTTGTTGTTATTATGGACATTTTTGAAGGCGTCCAAAGTGATTATTTAACCTTCCTCATTTGTTAAAAATACAGTTTGACACAAGACAATACATTTAATCCAAGATTGTTTCTGTTATCCCCAAAGACCCCAAAATGAATGGAACTAAAGTGAAAAGTAAACCTATCAGTTCTCTGCCTTGGAAGGGGTCTTCAGTGTCTGAGACACGAGATCGTGCAGCGCCGTCACACTCCGGCGTCTGGTACCTGTTACACAGAGAGGAGAGGACAGAGTATGGTATGAAAAACCTGAGACGTCAAAGGAGAAATTTGATTAGAAAAAAAAAAATCAAAGAAAGCCTTCAACTGAAGACAAAAACCCCCCAAAAAGATTTTCCTTTCAGCCCTCAGAAGAATCTGAAGTGGAGCTTAAAACCAGGAGACATTGTTGATGCAAAAAAAATCCCTTTGTCTGCCTTCGTTATGAAAACGAGCACTTTCCCTAATCTCTTCACTGCATGGGTTTGTACATTTTCATACTGTTCTGGCTTCTTAAAATTACAACCTATTGCTGTTTGGCTTCAATCTGTGTATTCACTATTGATCTTTAAAGAATTATTGAAAGTGATTACCCTTTCTTTTTTATAAACTCTTAATAGATAAATATCATTTGACGTGCACAATGCTTTGTTTCGGAGCCATAACAAACTGTTAGGCATTATGCGTGGCATGACTCGTTTTCTCCTGGCTATTGTATCAGTGCTTCTTGAATAGGATGGAAAATTGAGCATGTGTGTCTCATTTGGCCCATTTTTTTTCTTTCAAAGTAAAAGCAAGTTGTCATTCCTTTTTTCACAGTCTGCAGGGCCACTGATCCAAGAAGGGATGTCTGATGTATGACTCTGCACATTGCTGTCCAGAGGAAAAAAATTGGGACGAGTGACATGAGGTCTAGTCCAAAATACAATAAATTCTTATGTGAAGAAATAATCTCCTCAGGAGTGTCATTCACTGTCTCTGAAATACAGATGAGAATTCGGTCATCTGCATTTCAGAGATATTGAGACATCTGTTTGTGTAAGGGATTTTTTTTATTTTGGGATAGCTCTTAAATACAAATACAGTTTGGTCGATTGAAGCTAAACCTGTGTTATGTTGTATTGGAAGTGGAGTAAGGCCACCAACTAACTCTGATGGTCTGTACCTCATCATGAAAACCTCTTGTGGAGAGAGAATGATGATACCCTTTCAGAAAGAAACACAGCTCATCTATCAACCGGTGCATGCTGACAGTTTCTCAAACATCCAATCCCTTTCCCTTTATCTATCGCTGTGTTTCCAGTTGTAATATTCAAGTCACGAAAAGTTTTTAAACAACCAAAACATGAGCAATGGGTATTAGTTATTCAGCATTGCCTCATCTTAATCCCGGTCCCATTGTACCTCAACCATTTCCCTGAAAGCAATATAAACAGCAGCAACTGCACTGAAAACAAACGTCATACCAAACGCTGAGTGTTTATGGTGAGCTAAATGATCTTCCCATAAGGGCTTGAAGCTAATTGTTTTGCCAAGTGCAGCAGCAGTTTGGATACAGAATTCCTTTCAAAATTGTGAACATTGAAAGTATCTTTTATCCATTGGCTGTTGGGATCGTTATGTTGGTCTTTTGGGCAGTCCACCTCTTTTGTCTAGATTGAAATATATCAACTGATGGATAACATTTGATGGATTGGCATGAAATTGGGTACAATTATCCTTAATGATTAGTGGATAAATCCTAATGAATTTGGTTATTCTCTGATAGTTCATCTAGCGCAGGGGTCGGCAACTTTTACTAATAAAAGGGCCACTGTTGGCCAAAAAAAAAAAAAAAATGTCGTAATGGAGCCACAAACCTTATTTTCAGCCTTAAAATTAAAATAAAACAGCCTATTAACATTACTAATAGTGGTGAGCATTTATTAATATGATTTTGTCAGAATGCAGCCATGCAAAACTAGACTTGAAATTGGCAAAATTTAGAGTTTAAGGTTCCGGGCCATAGACTTGTTGAATAAAATGCTAAAACATTTTCCAATGTCATATATAAGTGACACATTTTTACAACTCAAGAATACAAATTGCTTTGGGCCTACACCAATGTTAAATGAACATTAAAATGTAAATACATGTTTAATACATTTTTAAAAAAAACCTTCACTGGACTGAAATGCACAACTCATTGCATATATATGTTCTCCAGGGTCAAACTTAACTGAATATCAACTGTATTTAAATAAATTGGAATCCAGACTTTGTGCAGACATTCATGGTTCCCAGTGGAATAGTTTTGATGGAACAAATTTGCTACGGGCGTCCATGCACTCCTCTAGGAGCATCACAACTTTTTTTTTTTTTATCAGGGTTGTACTTTGGCGATCCCTTACCTTTAAGCGCTCTATCTGATAAATGATATTACCTGGTGGATGTTCCAGGAATGGGCCGTCCTGTGTCCACCAGAACACACCAGCAGTAGCCTGTGGACTGGTGGCACTGGACTGGTTTGTAAAGGCCTCCAGGCCCACAGTCAGGGATGAAAATGGCCTCGCGAGGATTCTGCCGAGCCTCGTCCAGTGCGCTCTGTCGCTCCTGGTCACAAGAGGGAACTTTCTCTAAAACCATGAGAAACACACTCAATACAGAGGCACCATAATAGGGAAACCAGAAACACACACACACACACAAACACACACAAAATCACAACATTAACAGAGGACGGTGTAGGATAAGATGAAAGACTGCAGACCACCTGGTTATCTGTATACAAATAAATAATAACTGTAACTTTAAATATAACTTTATTCAGGATAATTATGTCACAGCTAAAAAAATGTAGCATGTAACTATGAAAGCCTTTAGAGTAGTATGGATCTATATCTTCGATCTACATGGTGATTGTCTGTCAATGAACCACTATTGATTGTGATTGGTGAGCTACTGGTTGGTAGAATGCATACCCTAAGAATTTTTCATTCCTTAAGTCACTTTGCTTTCTATTTTTTTCTGTTAACTTGGCCGTCGTGCCTGTTTTGTTGTGGTGCTGTTTGAAGAGTTACCCTGCACACAATCAGTATCATATAGCAGAAAAACATTGTATGTGGTCGGAAGGGCAACAACATTCTGCTTTAAAGAGCTTTAAAAAGATTGCTGCTTGATAACTGTAATAGTGCTTCATCCCATTGCCATTCAGGATTCTTGGAGACTTGCTCCCTATTAGATCAGCCCACGTTTCCATCGGTTTTGAGTTGAACCATTGTTATTAAGAACATGTCCTCAACAGAGGGTATTACTCAAGGCATAATACAGTAGTAGCAAGATGGCAGATTACACTGATTACCTGATGCGCCGATCCAATATTCAGTACTTGTATCGGGCCGATATTGGACAAAAACACTTGATTGGATATCGGAAGAAAAAAAGTAAAACCCAATCCGATCCATAAGCCTAAAACAATTACGTAGATGCTTCACTAAACTCTGTAGAGAGAGGCGAGCAGCATGAATCAGGTGAATTTCCCCTCGGGGATAAATAAAGTAATTTTGATTTGATTTGATTGTGTATAAACAATTAGTGTTATATTGAGGTATCGTTATGGGCAGTGTATTTTTTCCTTTAGGGGAGTAGTTGTTTCACACTTTTAGCATGATGTTTTTAGATGGCCAAGATTAGCAAAGTGGATTCTGAAAAAATAATTTTTTTTAACAGCTTAGTTGTTTAAGGGTATTCAGATTGGTAACAGCAGATACTTAAGGCTGCTGTATCAGACATGAAAAAGTGGTATCTTGCCATCCCTAATTACCTGCTACACGTTTGGTAAACATAGATATAAAAGACTATCACATGCAAGACTCCATTCTCTCTTTTTTCTTTTTTAAAGATATTTTTTGGCCATTTTCAAGGCTTTATTGATAGTGAGAAACAGAGTGAAAGGGGGAGACAGAGGGGAAGACATACGGGAATGGGCTCCGAGTCGGATTCGAACCCGGGCTGCCCGCTCACGAGGACGGTGCCTCTATGGTACGCGCTCTACCAGGTGTGCCACCGGGGCGCCCCCATTCTCTCTTTTTTCAACCTGGAATACGCTGACTTCAGTCTGTACTTCAGCTTGAGGAACATGTTTGGTTTCCAAGCCAACTTATTTTTGGTCAAACTTCTACAAACTGTTCAAAACTAGGTGCACAAACCAAAACAGAACTTGTTCCATGTTGGTGAAGAAGGAAGGAAAGCTCTGGAAAAGCAACTGAGTGGATTGAAGATTTATTTTTGTTTTGGTTGCTTGTTTTCACTTAAAGGACTCAGCTTCAAAAAACATTCCTTCGCAAACCTGGTGTTTTGTCAGAGAGGCTGCTATCCACCACTTGTGTACCTTGGACACAACAAACCTCACCAAGCTTTATCAACGATAGTGTACCCAGGGACATGTTTGACCGGTCCTATCATAAAACCCTCTCAGGCTGCCTCAGGAAGTCCTTACCCTCTCAGATCTGTTCAACAACAGCCGCTCGGCCCCAGAGAGATGCTCCTGCAACACCTTGTCCCACCACACTGTATTTACATTCACATCCATTTAGTCCATCACTCACTCTTAAGCCAAGTACAACAGAGCTGCATGCTCAACTTGTAACCATGGTGATGAAGTGTGCTTTTGCCACTCCTGATCCATTCTTCATTTTACATTCAAGTGTGCTGTGAAGCATCGAGCTACAATAAGAAGGTCACGCTAACCGTTTGGAGCCTTTTCTTCAGGGTGGTGACGTTGCATTTTCACATTGTGGAGCTGATTAGAGCCACAGCGCTGCCGGTAGCCTCAGCACACACAGTTCCAGTAACCAAAGCATAATTAGGACAATACGGCACAGTCACCGTGTGATTCAAGGCAATATCAGGAAACGAGCTTGTGAAATAAGATATGGCACTTCTCTTCTTTTACAGGATTTGTAGTATATCCTACATCCCACAACAGTGGTAAGGAAGTCTTTGCATCGTTAATTAAATTTGCTTTAATTAATATTTCTACATTAACACTAGATAAAACTCCAATGTCCGGTTTGCTCCTTATTTCTGTAGTAATGTTGAAGAGATTTGTACAGCACAGATGGGTTGGCAGCTGACATATTTTTAAGCTGACATGAATTATTGTCAGTCTGAAAAGATCACGGTTAACATGACCTTGTTTATATTATCTCCGTAATGTTTGGTATTATTTATTTGGATATACGAGATGTCTAGTATTGCAATGGGGAAAAGTACTGTAGTCTTACTGTTGGCTTTTTTAAGCTAAATTGCTTGAAGCTGAGAAACTAATACACTTTGGCGTCACCATGTTTATTTTTTCAAGCTTTTCCGACCCAGCAATTTTAGCTAAGAGGGGTAGGACTTTGGATCGGTCAGTTGAATGATGTTGAATCTTAAAGGATTAAAGAATTGGAAGAATTAATAGTTTCTTAGAGTAGAAAAACTGGAAGAGATTAAGTAGTTTTATTACCCAGAACATGATCTACAACAGTTAAACACAACAGTGCTTGTCATCCTTCACGCTAATGTTATTAAGGATGAAGATGACAGTGGTCATCAGCTGCAGACCTGAGGAGGCCGGGAGCTGTGTGTGTGTGTGTGTGTGTGTGTGTGTGTGTGTGTGTGTGTGTGTGAGACAGTGTTCATGTTTCCTGAGCGTGTCTGCCAGCAGAGAACTAAACGTGTCCCTCACCAAAGACGTTTTTCTCCTGCGAAGACTCACACTCAAGTGTTCTTAGCGCTGTGCCGTGGCTCTGGTCCTCGCCAAGGTTCCTTCACATCCAAATTATTTAGCACTGTTTATTATACAGAGGTTATGCTGGCGCCAGGCGCTAGGATTCCCAAAAGAAAATTGTTTTTATACATATAAATGGAAAAAGGCTGGACTCTCGCAATGTAATCCCCTCAGTTTTGTGTGGAATTGAAATTCAATCTACAACTTCTTTGCCTGCCTTGGATATCCACATTTGTGCTCTATTTATTCTTTATTTTTGTTTCTTTTTCAATTTTATTTATCTTCCCTTGGCAGGAAACGAATGATGAGAAACACACACCCTCAGAAAACAAATATTGTCCTGAAAGAAAGTAAAAAGACCCACACAAGTGAATGTCAGGAACTGTTGTAACAATTTACTCGTTGTGGTAATTTTCTCTTCAGGGCAAACTGATAATGGATAAAAGGCCAACATCTGCAGTGTCTTTGAGTACAGACTTGCCCTATTTTATGCCTTTCGCTTTGGCCCTCGTCCTCAAGGCTCCAAGCCAAGTGAAACTATTTTTAAATCATCTCTTTTCTGGATTCCTCAGTTGCTCTCTCTCTCTCTCTCTCTCTTCCTTTATCATACACATTTTATCTTTCGATCCCTTCCTCCCACCTCTCTAAGCTTTTGTCTCTCATTCCTTCACTTTCCTTTTCTTTCTCTCTCTGCTTCTTTTTATCCCAATACCTCCCTCTCTGGACCTACCCCCACCTCATCCACCTCTCTCTCCTCTTCGCTTCACTCCAATGGCTTTCAGCTGTGGGGTAATCACTGCAATATTGTCTCTAGCAAGCCTTCTCTGCTGTTAAAATAGCGGAAGTGTTAGTAATAGGGGAACTCTGTGAGTAGCTATGTACCTACATGTGTGTGTGCTTATGGCCCAGAGTGCAACAAAACCAGAGATGATGGAGAGTTCACTCATAAAATTGAGACAACGGGCAATCATAATACTTTTCAACACATCATTCATTAGCTTGTTCGGTCCCGGCGCGTTACTGTCATCGCTTATCGTGCCAAAGAGTAAAACAAGTTCATGCGGCTTCAAATAGGATTTAAAGAAACAAAATCCCTTTTTAAGACTGCAGATTTTTATACAAAATCATGCTCTTAGACTACATGATCGCATTATATCTCCTCAGCGTTTTGTTTCTCTTTTGTTTGCCTCGCCACAAAAGAGGAGTTAGCGGTTAGCGACTTTCTGCTTCTCCACACACAGCTTTTTTATAAATGAGGTGCATGAAAGAGCGCTTCCCCCTCCTTACAACATTGGAACAACAGCATGTCAAATTCTGGCAACAAAGCATCTTCTTGAAAAATGGTTTTTGCATCGCTTTGCCTAAGCAAACACGTTTCACTAACACAATCTTCGCATCGCTCTAAATCATAATTATGGGGTATCCAGAGACAGAGAGCCAATAAATGAATAACGTAGTTTATGTGCACACAGGAGGGCTGCTTTCTCAGCACTCAGGTTTTCCAGCATGTAGGGAGAGAAAGAGAGAGTTTAAATATTGAGGATTTGTTGCACCAAAGCTTCCCGACTTTGCAAGCAGTTTCAGCAGGGAGGGAAGGAAGAAAGAAAGAAAGAAAGCTCTGTGTAATGATCTCGGGCTATCTCTTCAGCTGTTTGCCTGCAATTTCAGACTTTGTGGATTTGGGCCTAAAACGTTGGCACTTATCAAGCAAATGAAGCAAACTGCACGATAACACACAAACTCACACACCAGTGATGGGAAAAGTCTTCAAATCCTTTAAATAAAACATTTTACTGGATGTTAAAAGCAGAAGTCCTGCATTGGAGTTCATAAAGGTTAGATTTTTTTTGCAAAAAGTTGAAGTAATGATGTTGAACTTTAACTATCAGTTATTACAGATTGAATTCATTGATTTTTTGTGTCTGTAATAAATTGCCACCGACCAATTGTCAAAGTCCAAAACCCAAAATTGTTTTGTTTTATGTGTGAAAAAGAAATGCAACGTTGGAATATTTTCAAATTTTTTTCGTGAAATTTATACGTAATCGCTTATCAAATTAGATCAATCGACTAAAAGATTAACCCTTCAGTACTCTGGTATCAGAGGTAAAAGAGCTGGTGTGAGGAAAAGTAGGTCTATCAAAAAGGAAAATGCCAAAGAACTTCCCAACTTTAGTGCTGCACTTGAGTTGTACTTTGTTTCTTTCCACATGGACATTTAAGTGCACACATGCATATTCACACACATTCTTCTACTAATACACATATATTCACAGACAGGCATTGAATCCCCTTTTGATACACACATGCTATACACAATCACATGCAGATGCAGTCACAGACACACACATCGCTCGCGTCTCAAACGTGATGACATCTCCCCCTCAGTCGGCCTTGTCGCTTGTACTTTGAGGACACCGGATGCTAATTGGAAACAGGAAGCTGGTGTTTCCACATAAGTTTCAAAGAGCCGTCACAGTGAATCTCTCTCATCTAAAATATGATCCTCAATGCAGCCCTGACCACAGTTTCCCCCACCACATCGCCGTCATTCAAAATACTAAGAAACCCCATATTACAATCAACTGTTTGTGTGCTCTATTGTGTGTGTGTGAGAGCTAACCTCGCATCCTAATATAACATGCAGACATTTGAGGTGGACATTCACAATTATTCAAAATATTTATATGCAGATGCACATAGACATATAAACCAATCATCCATGCTAATTTATCTAATGAGATCGCAGCTAGGGACACAAAATTTGATTGAAAAGAGTTTAAATGAATATGCTCATTTTTAACCTTTTATTATGGGACATTAAAGTTCTCCACTCCACCACCTCAGTGGCAAGCTAGAGGACATTACTTTGGTTATTAAATAATATGAATACACATCTTGCAGACTATTTATTAAGAGACAAACATCAGTCCCATATATTAGCTCGCCAACATCCATCCACAGACATGCACAGACACACACCCCCTTCCACCACATTCACTCATTGACTCGCTGCAGAAGCGTGAAAGGCGTCCAGCTGCCCAGAGGGTAGTGAACATGTCGAGGCGTAATTGAAAAGGAGACAGAGAAAGCTAAACAAATTACACCAAAGGAAAGAAACCAAGAAACATAATCCTGGTGGTGCAGGGCTGTCTTCAAACTGCAAATGTTTTACATTTCGTACGAAACTGGTGGCTTTGAAACGGTTACACCGGAGACGAGTTGATACTTTCAGTGTTGCCCTTATTCAGGATTTGAGCTACCCTTTCATTTTAAGATCAATATGTGGCTAATAATAGTATCCTAAAAACAGTGAGTGGGTGATATTTGAGTAGGTGGTTGGACTGCAAAAAGAGGCGAGTTGCGAAGGGCATGATCCCTCACTGGCTTCCCACAAAAAACTGTGGGTTAGTGTGCTATATTAATCTGGAAGTAGGGCTGGGCAATATATGAATATTATAGCAATATCACGATATGAGACTAGATATTGTTATAGGTTTTGGATATTGTACTATCCTAAGATTTGTCTTTTCCTGGTTTTAAAGGCTGCATTACAGTCAAGTGATGTAATTATGTTCTATTATTTGCTTTTACCCACTTATATTTACATTATTGATAATTATTTATCAGTAAACCCAATGTGTTAACATTTTGTGAAAGCAGCAGTCAATCTTTCTTGCAATATTGATATTGAGGTATTTGGTCAATAATATCATGATATATGATTTTCGCAATATTGACCATCTCTATATGGAACTATTGGCTTTTGGCTTTATTTGCAATTCATATAAAGAAAGAATGTTTTCTTTGTCCCACCTTGCTTCCTGGAAGTGGAGCTGTTCTGCTTATTCTCCTTATAAACCAGATGTTTTATCCACAGCGTTGGAGCAGTTATCTCTGCAATGAGAGAAAGACAGAGTACAGATTAATAATTATTTTAAGATGATCTTCACAGATTTGACCACAGCTAAGCTTTATTTAAACCCGTCAACCTCAGTGACGGATCCGCCAGTAGCTGCATATTTCAAACACTTGCACAGCCAAGTTTTGCCCACAATACCAAAATTAACATCGCAGCCAAGATTCCAGTTTTTCCAAAAATATCAAATATGTCATCTGGTATTTTATGACAGATGGAGTTTTCCATTTAATATAATGGTGCATTTTTTAGAAATGGCGTCTTGAGTTTGAATATTAAAATCTTGACACAGTGCAGCTTCAGTGTTGGACAAATCTGAGGATCAACAGCTTAAAAGTACATAAAATAAATCTTGTGAGCTGCATTTATGAATCCATGCCATCCACCTCAGCTAATTAGGTGACGATCTCAGCGGAGGATTAGTTTCAGGAGACTTACCATCACCCTCAGGAGGGACATGTGTCTCCATGGTGGGTGTGGGCTTGGAGCCATCGTCTGGGTTGAGAGTGAGAAAGAAACGGAAAGAGACTACCATTATTGAGGTTAATACAATCTACTCTCCAGAACTGTTGAATGGTTGGGATTTGCACATGGCCCGGCCAAGACAGATAGAAAAATAGACAGAGAGACAGATTGAATAATAGAAAAACAGAGGACGACCACCCACATGTGGCTCCACATCTCTCACATACACATCAATAAATCATCAAACAATCTCCTCACACTGACAATCACACACCAACATGATCAAGCTGCACATTTAGCACACTCCCTTACAATCGCACTGTAAACCACACACACACACACGCTCAATTAAACTCACATGAGGAGACCACCCTCCCCATCGGGATCTGCACGAGTGCAGTGCAGGTGTAGCAACTAATCCAAACACAGAGGTGAACCGGCCCTCTGAACAATATTGAAGAATGAATTGAGTGTGAACTTCACCATTCTTGATTGAATGAAAGGATTTGTCCCACTAAGGATGTCGGTCTTGATTGGGTCCGTCGTCTGATTGGTTGGTCCCTCTCCAAAACGCTGGTCCGATGTACAATCTCATGTAGCCATTGACATTCGACAATGATTCTGATTCTAATGATTTTGGTCACGGTCTGACCATTATTGTGGCTGTGACGTCATTGACTTGGTCCAGGAGAAGCATATGTCAAAAACCCATGTCAACTTTTCGCCAGAATTTGTCGTCAATATTCATCACATTCAAAAATTGTATGACTAGATTCTTAGTTGTCTGCTTGACCTTTCTTCTAGTTTGAGAATTAGCCATTTGTACGCTATGGCTCCATTTTTACAGTAATATAAAAAGATTTATTCTCCCAAGTAGATAAACACTCATTAAACACTGGTTTAATGACTCCCATGGCCTTTCCTGTTGCATCACCCTCGAGATAAACTTCCAGGTGTTTTCATGGCACACACTGCAGGGATATTGACTTCCAAGTATCAGTATTATAACTATTATTATTATTATTATTATTATTATTATATAAAACTATTATTATTATACTGGCCTTACTATTATCATTATTATATATTATATTATTTTATTTTATCATATTATTACTATTATTAATACATATTATATACTGTACTACTACTACTATTATTATGTACTGTCTAGTCACTATAACATTATTACCATCATATCATTGTTGCCACTGTACCTTACCTACCAACTTATCTTCTTTTTAACTCTTAAGTGTCCTTGTTCTATTCTGTGTTTTTTCTATTGTTGTTTTTATTTATTCTACCTCAGTAGTTTATTCTATTGTATTTTATTGTACTTAAATACCGGACTACTGTGACAACCGTATTTCCCTTCGAAGATGAATAAAATAATCTATCTATCTATTATCTATTAACAAGAGTCCTAGCAGTACCCTTACTACTATATGATATGTTCATGTATGTTTATTATAGAGTTTCTTAATTGGCTCTGGCCGCATGTGAACCACATAATATTCTAAGCACAAAGTGCCTAGCTAGTAGTATTATGAAAGCTCACTGTATCACTATCGTTATGACTATTCCTTACAATTGAACTTAATGAAAAATCTGTCAACTCAAATAAGAAAGAGAGTTTTTGGGACCTGAAGTGATACATTCCCAGATAGGTGGATGTGCGAATATCTCTCTAGAAATGATCAAAGTATTACGTTTTTAATATTTTTAAATGATACAGTATTCTTCATAAATGTTCTCATTTTGGCAATCAAAACTTGTTTGTGTTATTATAAAGTGATATTTGGTGATTGGTCTTAATATTTAAGTCCAAATATATATTTCTGACATCTCATATAGTAAATAAAAAAAGATGGTACAAACCATAGTACTTCTCACTGTACTAACAGCCTTCCATAGATCAATATATATTACTGTGTGATAAAAGAAAAAATCTTAATTTAAATACACTTCCTCTTCCAGTTCTCTTGGACTTTTACTGTGCTGACCGGCTGAAAGAATACGTTTAAATGGCTCCTATATAATGCTCTGGATTCAGCTACCTAGCATACTCACCCATGTGTGGTTTTGCAGCATCTTGAAGTTTCCTTTGGAAATAATTTGTTTAAAAGCAAACCACAAAGAACTTGAGTCATTCTACAAACACTAAAGTAAATCCTTGAATTAGGTGGCTTATCAGAAAATTTAAACACATGGGCTCAAACTGACCTGATCTGGTGAAACTGTAAATACAATAAAACAATTACTACAGGACTCAATTTGGCCTCAGTTTATCACAAGCGCAAACCTGGGTCAAACACTAGTTAGAAATATGCACCAGTCTTTGTTTGATTTCCTTAATTTTACAAAATATCCCAATTTAAAACACTGATGATGCTGACCAAGTTAAAACAAGTTCTATAACTTACAGTATTTGACAATTACTGTTTGATCCAGGTCTGGACTGTGAGCTACAAACTGCAAGGGGAAAAAACAATTAATGTAAGCATCAACAGCAAGCCCTTACCTCAACTATCACCTCCACAACAACTCTGAGCTGTGTATAACACCCTCGGAAACAACTTAAGTGCCTTATAATAGAGAAACCCTGAGAGACTGCCCATCTTTACTGGGTTTTTAAAAAGCCCTGTACTGTATAAAGTAAGCATTTTCAGCAGAGCAGCTGTTCTGCTTCACATGCAAGAAATATTTGCATTAGTTTAACTTTCGGTTACATAACTGTAGCAAAACCAGTGTAGTTTTCCTCTCACTGATGCATTTGCAGAAGGAATACCTGATGATTTGTGATGCTAGAGTATCTGTGTCTGAGTTTTTATATACCGGTACTCATTTAAATACTACTTTTTGCTAACATGTCAAATGCTAGTTTTAAGATGCATTTTTAACTTTAAAGATTTCATCCAAATCCACTTAAAACGTCAGTTTTGTATCTTTCCGCTATGCACAAATATGGACTTTGCACAAATCAGATGGAACAAATTCAGGTCAAAAGACATTTTTTGGACTCTTTCTGTCTCTTTCATACAAATAGAAACACACGCATGCACACACAAACTTACAGCAGATCTCAACTCACCTTTTCTACCAGAGTTCGGTGGCCCAGGTGGTCTATCGGTTACTGACCCTGTAAAGAAAAAAAACATAACATGTACCAAGCACAAACTAGACAGCAGCAGTAACTCCTGGGGAATATTTTTAAGAATTTGATTCCAAAATGCCGTTGATCCATTTTAGAAACAATAACATTGTACATAAAATTTAACCACCTAACTGCAAATCCATTATTTTGCAAGAGCTTGAGTCACTAAATTGCTGTCTTATGATTTTAAATTGAATTTGATTGTTCTAACTCAAAACAGGCGAAAAGAAAAAAAGTCACTCCCACATATTAACCAACCCACTGATGTCTTAACTTAGATTTAGACACGGAGGTTTGTCAAAGTTGATGAGTACATTGTGTTAGTACTTGATAGCAGGCACACATTGAAACATTAGGCTTGATGCATTATCTTAACACTAACTAATGGAAACCTGAGGAATCTTCACCATCTGTGGAAATTAAGTTAAATCACGTAGTACATTTGCAAATATCATTCTGGTTTGTTGCATGCAGGTGGTCGGTTTCATGCATGGATGCACGGAGGAAAAGAGCAAAATTATACAGTGCAACCAATCACAATAAAAGGGCAGAGGGGAGAAATTCTGAGTGAATGCAACTGGAAGGAAATTTACTACCTGACAATCCACTTGTCCCAGCATGAGTTCCCATAAATTCACGGAAGTTTCCTGCAAATGTATGTGAGATGATTGATTTGGGTCATAGTGTACAGGGGCGTCTGAGAATGTCAGTAAAGGTTATTTGCTGTCAGCTGAGAGGGAAGGGGAGTTGGGCATGTACAACTGTAGCAGCTGTACTGTATACAGTTTGAGGTTTATTGATTCTGGTCCCAGTGTCATACATACCTTTGCAAGAAACAATGAAGATATTGGATCTTATGCAGGACAGAAAGGAGACAGGTAGAAATTTTGTTGTGCCATAAACTGCAGTTTAGGATTTCATAAAGAGTTTATTTAGACCTGGAAATGATTTCTTTCATTGAGTGTCGATGGGGTGAAGGAAAAGTTATAGTCTGTTCAGATCCCTACAAGTTATTCCTGCATGAGATAATTATTTTATGCACTGACTATATTGCTTATTGGTTGGTCTGCTAATTGTTGATAATTTGCTCTGTCTATACCAAAAGAAATGAAAAACAGCCATCACAACTTTGCTGAGCCCAAAGTGATGTCTTGAGAGTGCTTGAACCAACAGACTTTTAACATTTTTGCTTGAAAAAATAGTGAAATTAATTATCAATCATTAAAATAGTTGGCAATTACTTTTTTTTTTTTTTTGACGGACTAATTCGTGTCAAGTGTCTTCATGAGCTCTTGATGGAAAGATTTAAAGAAGCCTGATTGGAAGGGCCAAGACGGCATCTAATATTTGGTCCCAAAAAATGAACTTAAATCACTGCCATCACTGGATTGATTTACAGAGGTGAAGTATATCCAAAATGAAAATAGCTATCATTATCTTTGCTCTGCCAAAGTATTATCTGCACAAACAGCATGGTTTGCGGTCAGTCATAAGAAATGAATAAACGGTGCATAAACCTGAATGAACTCTGTTAACTTATTGTCCAGTTAGCGACAGAAACCACAAGCAGTTATTCTGCCATGAACCCTCCAGCAACACCTAAATTCATTTACTGTGCTGCTTTCTGTTGTGACAGCACCAGAAAATAAATCTGTGAATCAGTCGTAAACACACTGTGGTCCTGTGCACAGGAGACAGGAGAACAGGACAAGTCATTCTCTAGAAGCACAATGAATTGTTCAGTCCAAAAAATATTTCCTATCTAGAGAGGAAATAAAAAATAACTTGAGCTAAACTATGAACTATTATGCCTTAGTGCAGTAATTGTGTTCATAAATGGGAAAAGCAGTGTGGTTTTCTAGCATGAATGGCTCAAACCATGCTCCATTTATGAACTTTACTGATTCTTTTCAAAAGACTGCAACTCAGCAGGTGCCAAGGGGAAACCATACAGGTGATTAGTGTGAAATGTAGTGAAAGGAGAAGGCAGAGAAGATTGAGGCAGAGAGAGGAAGATAGGGGGATTGAGAGAGGAGAAGGCGCAGCGGGAGCGGGAAGCCTCTGGCGGTCTGTTGAGCAGCTTCAGAGGGGCATGCGACCGCTCTCACCACACTCTCCACACAAAATTTGCACCATATGCTCTAGTGGCTGTGCAATCCAATTCTGGCAAAGACCCCTGTGTATTATCTTCTGAGGGAAAATGATGGTGATTATCATAAAGTGTTCCCATCCAGGATGAGTGTGCAGAGCCCCGCTCTCTCTCTCTCCTCCGGCCTGCTGAGAGCAGTTAGACGAGGGGGCGGGGGGGCTGAGAGGCCCCTGGATGTATGCCCATTAGCCTTCTCGTTGACCTTGCACCTGCTATACTCCACATGGCATGTAATGCACATGTGCCCATCGTATGGCAAGACAGACCCTCTTTAACTGTAACCTAAAGGCTGCGTTCAGGCGTTATCCTTCAAAAGCAAAGTCATTTATTTCAGACGCAGGGTCAGTTCACTAATAATTTACTCGAAAAAAAAGTTCAACCTCAGATGCACTGCAATCATTCTCAGTTGTTTATTTTGAGCTGAGGCCTATGAATGAAAACTATTTCTAGATGTTTTCGAATTATAAAAGAGTCCAATTCTTAGAATGAGTGAACGTTTTTTGGCCCAAACCGCAGCGACTTTGCTTCCAAGCACCTGTGGCTCCAAGGAACTACAAATGCAGCCATCATAGAAACATTTTAAACAGTTGTTATGCTACTTCTCCACCATAACAAAGAATTGACGGGAAATATCCAACCCTTTTACCAGAGTTTTAGTCATACAACCTGTTAAACATTACTCTGAAGTAGAGCTGCTCTGGTTGCACAAATAACTAAGATTCTAATCACCAATGTGCACAGTACTGAGACAGATGCAAGTTGTGTTGCAATCCTTGTACAGGACAAACATTTAAGATTCTTTTGAAAAACTCTGGTCATTTCATCCACAGGTTGCCGGGCTGTTTTCCCCCCCAGTACCTGAACACACCGGGGTCCTGTTGTGCACAGAGGAACCACTCACTGGCTTGCCGTCACTGGTGACACACCAGCAGTAACCTGTCAGAGTATGGCACTGGACCTGCACAGGTGAAAAAGTAAGTAAGACCAAAAGCTTTGTAATAACCATGATTTAGTCAGAATGTTTCAGTATAAATACAGTACAGTGAAGTACAATGAAAGATTTCTGTCAGTGAAGTAAAACTGATCCCTTCAGGAGACTAGAGCTGATGAAAATTCTCAATTCAGGGTTTCCCATTAATTAGCTAGACTCTGGCGGCCCGCCAGACTCTAATCTGTCCAACCAGAGTCTCATTTGCTGCGATAACGTCACATTTCAAGCTACTGAAAGTATATTTACACTATTCATAATATAAAGTTATTTTGGGTTGTGTTGCCATTGCCCAAACACGCTGCTGCATACTCGGTTCGGTAGCCGTGAGCTAACAGTAGTTAACAATTCAAGTTGTTTTAATCACACTAAACTGTGACGAACTGTTTGGAATAACTTCCTGTGGCTAAACGCATGCAACTTTCAAAATAAAAGCACAGTGTGTTAACAGAATCAACCAAGAACTAACAAGACTGTCCAAATAAGATGCCTTAAATAAAATGTTCAAGAACCGTTATTCTCCTTTACAATAATTCTTAAAATATGCAATCATTAAGATTAGTGTATTTAATGGAATAATGGTATTTGAATGTGTGGGAGGCCACCAAATTTGGGCTTTTATTGACAAAAAATGTCAACGAACCGTCATTAATTGGAAATGTAAACTTCTCCCCACCTACTGTCATCACAACCGCTGTTGAGCTCTCATTATGTTAAGAGGCTGAGCTCTCAGGATGGCTGCTAATAAACCTTACTTACCTTGCTTATTCAAAAGATTTCAAATACCTGTGAGTCATCCATGAGTCACGTAAACAAACATTTCATTTACATCACCCAAAGGTCATAGAAATAAAATATTTAGATGTATCAAGATGCATGAATTATCGCATCATAGCCCTCTGAATCTAATTGTGAGGTACCTACGAGTGACTGAGTGAAAGTATGAAGATGAAGATTGAAAAACATCAAGGAAAATAAATCTGAGGCGGTAGCGAGACAGACCTGAGCAAATGTTCCATCCTCGTTGCATTCTGGGATAAACATGGACTCCTGAGGCCTCCTGGCTTGTTCCAAAGCCTGGTTCCTCTCAACGCGACACTTGGACTGACCTGCATCTGCAACAGATTGACAGAACAGCCTGCTTTCATACACTGCAAACAAACATCCAGCACTGCTGTTGTTTTTTGTTTTTTAACCGAAGACGTGTGTTCTATGTCAAAAACTGCCTGTTCACACCTCGGTGCTGACCAGTAAACCACAGTTTACTACTGTTGGCCACCAAGCAGCGTCTGCACTTAAGTGCCTTGCTCAAGGGCAACTTTTTTGATAGATGCACAGGGAGAAGAGCATCATTTGTTCACTTTCTGCAGTTTGTTTCCAGTCAGAGTTATGAGCCATTTTTCCAACCTTTAGGCTATTTTTCTTTCCTGATGACGAGCAGCCTTTAACAGGTTTTAAACACAGCACAGGCTGCAGTGATGGTGGCTCACAGCTCTGAAAATAAAGAAACTCTCCATCCAAACTGGTTTTACATACATAAAGTCCAGACAAGTCAAAGACCTTTTTATTACACTATTCAAAAAACAACACATTCCTCGACACTGACCATCACTGGTGCCAGAGCTGGGCTATGAGCACCACATTGTTAGTGCTGAGGAGTGCGTCATATACTCTACACTGATATTTTGAAATGTCAGTGGAAACTGAGCCTGTGTTCCTGCTGCTCTGATGAGCCAGACCTCCTCTCAGGGGACAAAGATGGAAGTGACTGAAAGGTCAGAGACTGAAGTGGGCTCCACACCAGCTGGTCACTGGTTCAAAATCCCGTCAGCAACTACTGCTTTTATTGCACTCACAGCTCCTGTGGAGTCGAGCTTCACATTCAACTGTTCGTGTATACACATTCACACCGGGGAGCCGACCAGTGCGACCGCAGTCCTCCACTTTTGGCAAACATCCTCCCTGGATAAATAGAAAGTTTAAAAAAGTTGTCTCTGGACCTGAAAGGAGACAGACATGTTGTCTCCTTCAGAGAAAGAGACGGACGGAGCCAGAACTTGGTGATGAAGTCACAAAGAAGGACAGACATGGTTACATGAATTTATAAACGTGGACTTCATTGTAGTGTTCGTGTCATAAGAAGGGCAAAAACAGTCCAATGTCCCACTGAAGACTCCAACAAATCATTTAAATGAGTCTGATTTATGGAAATGTTAGCAGTTTATTCATCATGTCTCGTCTCTGCTTGTTAGTTGTAAGATGACAGCAGCGGTGCATGTCCAAAGGTAGGAATGTCCAAATCAAGTTTTTTTGCCGCTGATCTCGTTCCCAGTAATTTAATATTGAGCATCGAGCCGATACCCAGTCCCGATCCAATACTTCTGCTTTCTTAGATAATACAGCTGCACAGTGCACACTCCAAGTAGATTGAAGTTATTGAAATCAATCAGATGTTACATGCTCGACAATTGAATAGCGCTGCATTACATTAAGAAAAAATGCCTGCGTTCAAGCTGTTCCTTAATGTTAGTTTATTTTTAATCTTTGTATATATTTAAGTATGAAATATGAAACCTTCCCTGTAATCTTTTTGCTGTCTTGAGGAAATTTCCCTCTTCTTTTAAAAATGTCCTCCAGCGTTAGTTGCTTTGGTGCAGCCTCTGTCTGAGTTACCTGAGTGAACTGTGTTCCCTTGAGGGCTTATTTCTGTTGTCTGTACGTCTTTTGCGCTGATTACATTCTTAAATTACTCTTACAGGCCTTGGTTGTAGGGCTGGGCGATGTATCAATATAAAAAATATATCGATATATTTTTAAATGTGATATGAAATTAGACCATATCACATATATTGATATAGTTTAAAAAAATATATATTTCTTTATATATAAATGCTGCCCTTATTAGGGTTTGTCATATTTAGTTATTTTGTAATGTTTGTTATTCGTTTCTCATATAAATATATTTATTTCAGAAAAAGATTGGCCTATTTTATTTCATAGGCTATTTTTTTAAAGAGTTTTTATTTATTTTTAAATGTGCACTTTATGGAGCTTTGATTTTTTTTTTTTTTTTAAAGGTACTCTTGTTGTTATACAGTATTTATGTTCACTTAAATAAACAATTTGAATAAAACTACTTGTGACATGTCATATTTGGCTTTGACTGAACATTTGCTTCACTTTGTGATAAAGATATTGGAATATATATATATTGGAATATATATCGTATATCGAGATTCAGCCTAAATATATCAGGATATGACTTTTGGCCCATATCGCCCAGCCCTACTTGGTTGCAAACAACAGCACCACTATCGGTCACTCCTCTGAGCAGGGGCCGGGCCCCACCCCCTGAGAAATACCATGAGCCATAGAAAACAGCAAAACGTGACCTGAAATGAATTTCTAGTTTCTGAATAATGAGATGTGTGAAGATGTCTTGATTTTACACGTGTTGTTTATTAACAGCTAAACCATGAGAGAAAACAGGTCTGCCTGTTGTAAAAGACATAGTTATGTGTTTATTGTTGTTTGTGGTTGTTTGTTGTACCAGTTTCCAGTTTAGTACGCTTGTATTCAAATTGATCTGTTGTGTTTAATCTGAATCTCACGCAAACTTCAATAAGCCTTTACCAGACTTTGCCATTATAAACAAGGCTGGTTTGTGAACTGCCTGCCTAAATAAAACAGCAGTTTCACTACAACAAAACAGGCCTGCTGCATCTACTGCCCAGCTCTCCTTTCCTTGGCACACCGCAGATATTATGAAACAAAACCACTTATTACCATACAGAGAGAACAAATTTCACTCCAAAAATGGATTTGGTAACCCTAACCCTGTTTTCCTAATAGACAGTGGGGCTGAAAAAACCTGGGGGGAAATGCCAAGTTCCAACCTTGACTCTAGACCTATCAATCTCTGCTGTTGTTGAGTGGCTGGCATCCAGAGGCTGAGGAAGTGTGTGATCCTGGTCTGTAAAAACTTACACGCCTACAGAAAGGCGGAAAATGAAAGACATCTTCTGTTCAGTTCCACTTTTCCCAAACTGTCTGGTGTTCACTTAAAGCTGCAACATCTTAAACATGGTCTCACAATCTCAAGCAAATCAGTGTATTCTTTTACCTTCTGAGTTTATAATATATAATCTCCAAGAGAACAGTAAGTTACCATAAGGCTCAAAATTATTTTGCCGTTTTAGGTGAGTATTTAGTGCATTATCACTCCTTGTTTGTAGTACTGTTGATCAAGTTCAAAGGTTTTTAGTGGCCTTACCTTTGAGCTCCAGGTCTCTCGCCTCAGATGTAGAAGTTGGTGCTGGAGCCACCGGCAACTGATCGATTTTCACCCAGTTTTTACCTGAAAGACAAAAAAGTCACACAAAGCTCGGTGGAGTCTGGAAGGTGGAGTCATGTCATGGTTAAGGCAAACTAGAGAGACATACTTTAGGTCGTTTTTTATACTTAACAGAACTGTTGATGTTTTTATTATGGCCGATACCACAAATACAGAGTAGGACAGAACTTCAGTGAAAAGGTGCATTTCCACTCAAGTTGAATACCTGGAATGACGCGGGTCTCCCTCACCAAAATGCCCATAATTTGAATGTGAGCCGGCCCTAGCGGCTGTTTGACCGGCTGCTTTTTGGCCCTGTCGAAGAGCAGGGCCATTTTTCTCCCCTGAAAAAAGCCTGGTTTCTGATTGGATAGAACGCTAAGCACGATGTGACGTGCTAAGCCACAACAACATGCACCACTTTTAAAAGCCGGCGAAGTAGCGAGTAGTCACAACAATCATTTTATTGTCAAGAAGAAGAAGAAGAAGAAGATGGAGCAGCAGAAGAAAACAATGAGCAGAGCATAGGATAGGTGGACCGACGAAGAGGTCCTTATTGTTTACATTTGGTCCGTCTCCCGTGTTAAATCCGTCGTGTATGTGACGTCACGGTCGAAACTGTCGCTAAGCAATTACGCGACGATGGAAAACCATACCACCTCCCGAATCTCGTAAATCCCTCTGGGGCCTTTTTTTGTAATTGAGACAAGCCAAGTGAGCGGCCATTTGAGAGGCCGTGGCCTGAGACTTTCCCAGCACACTTTTTACCCTAATGGAAACACGGCTATTTGTGCAAGTTGTTTATTAATGCACTGACATTTCAGACAGTATAATATTATATATATATATACTAATAATGATAATTATTAGTAAGATTAGTAAGATATTAGTAAATAATAAATTATTATATTATAATATTGGATATGATAAAATTTTAAGATTTTTTGGGCAATTTTCTGCAAAAACCTTCATACCAGCCCCAGAGTTAGGAGCAGGCAATATAAATCTACAACCCTTATTCCAAAAAACTTCGGAGACTGTCTAAAATGTAAATGAAACAGAATGAGATAGTTTGTTAATCCTTTGTGACATAGACCCCTACAAAAAAAGTAGGGGATTAGTAAGGATTATCGTGGTATGTTCTTTAAAAATGTAAAGACTACATTATCTATTTCATTTCTCAAAAGTTATATCACTGTCAGCCAGTACTGCGGTTTTAAAGCCCAGACTGAGAATTCTCTTGTTGGTGCATTCATGAAAACTCCAATAACTGAGATTTGTGTAGAAACAAGAAAAACTCAAACATGCACATCATGAAAATATGAATAGTTTCTTGCATTAAAAAGTGGATCTTAAATCTAAATTTCCCTGAATGCACCCTGAAAAATGACATTACATCATTACAAAAAGATCTTGGTAGTATAAATACCTCGACAGCGGCCGCGGTGTGCCAGTGTCAGTGTTTTGTCTTTGCAGCGCGCCCTCTGCAGCTCACAGCCGGTCTCATAGCTCCGCCCGTCCGAGCCGCACACCGGCTTCCCCTGCGTCCGTGAGCAGATGACCCCACAGTGATTGTCTCTGTCTCCAATCAGCCACTGCAATGACAAATACAGCAACATGTTGGCATAACGGTGTAGTAGATAAGACATTTAATTCACTTCAGATTGAATTTAACACAACACTTGCAGCTCAAGATTGTTTCGCTTTTTTTTTCTTGTTCCTTAAAAAACAGATTTCTTTTTGGCTCCCTTTCTTTCTTTCTAGTTTCACTGTGTTTGAACAAAGGCTGCATTCAGCGGAATCTGAGATTATGCCAAACTAATGCACAAATTGGACTCATGGGTCACTTGCCCATTTTGCTCAAAACATTTCTTTACTCCACAAACACTTGACAGCTGCTGCCTTTCTTTGTTTAGGCTACTGTAAAGAGGGTGTGAGCAGCTGCGCACTGAAGCTCAACCTAGAGGCTAATTTATCTAATTGATCTTTGGCTGAAGACAAGTTGAACCTTGATTACGTTTCGAAGGAGCCAAACCACATTCAGGGCAATGGGAATACCTCTCCCCCTCTCCCCCAGATCTTTACTCATGATCTATTAGTGAGTCGATTCTACTCTGCTGTTGGAAGTCGGCCTTCTCTCTGACAGCAGTAATGGTTCTTGGCTTCACAGCTGCCTCAAATATATTTAAGGTCTAAAGGATTTCAGAGGAGGACAAACTTTGCCAAAAAGATGGAGTTGTGGGTTAGTGAGGAGAGAGAGTAGGTGTACATTGAGCAGCACCAGAATCCTCTGTGGTGAAAAGTGTCCCAGCAGCGTACCTGAGCCAACTCGTGTTGAAAATGTTTCAACTTGAAAAAACGGAAGGATGTCTTGATTATAGAGACTGTATCCCAAATCAAACACTGTTCGTTACTGTATCCCAAATCGGACAGACACATCTGCAGTGCCGCACTTTCCGGTGTTTTTACGGTCATTTGGAATAAACTCGCCACCACCAGTGTAGGTATAATTGATTTATACATATTTAACAATCTATATGTGGAATTTCATTTATGTACATGGAGATTTACATGTGTAAATACAATACGAAAGTAAATCTGATGAGAGAAAGCAGTAAGAACGCTGAACTGCCTTTTATTATGAAGGACAGAAGTACGGTCCGGGCGTGGTGATAACGATGGTTGATATCGGTGTTATTTATCTGGCTAACCCAGAAACATACAATTTCCCCCGAAAAACTCAGCAAACCCCATTGTTTTATTGTTTTACAGCGAGGAGATCCAAATGTCTGATTTGGGATACAGTTAGCACACAGCTAATTCACTGGCGTTGGCGTCCTTTAGCCGACTCTGGTAAACCCGTGACTAACGTACACCGTTAAAACAGTATACGGTTCGAAAGATAAGAAGTTAGATTTTAGTTTAACCCCATTTAATTAATTGGAAGCATACCATGATCATTTATATTAGTAGTTGATGTGAAATTTTGATAGAATCTTTGCCGAACGGTGTCCAATTTGGGATACAGTTACATTAGATACTCATATCTTGCAAGTGATCGTTAGACTTAGAAGCTGGTTAAACACCTGTTTCATTAAAAAAAAAATGATAATCAGGCAATTCTCAAGTTCAGTAGGAAACTGCATATGAAAACCTTTCTCAAATGCATTTTTCACCCAAGGTCTCTTAAGCAATTACCAGAGTGCTGTTTGGAGCTCTGGATCCAACACAGGAGATCTCATTAAGGGCAGGTACGGAGGGGAGAAGGTGGTGGAAAATGAGACGCAGCCAGAAATAAAAGGCGCAGTTTCCACCCTTCACTTGCCAACTCCTATCAGACGATCTTTTCAAAATGATCCGCAGTAGAAACGCAAGTGTGGAGCTCGCATGTATACAAGCACAATTTAATTCCCCCTCTCCCTCCTCATCCCATTGCACGACCCAAAAAAAGTTGTATTTTGAATAACATCAAAATTGTTGCTTGGAGACAGATTTTCTCCAAACATATAAAGAGCAATCAGACAGACCTGAACAAAGTGTAGATGGTAACGAAGCCAAACCACTGATGTCATGAATGAGCTGGTGTACAACTGGATCTCATATACAAATGAATCACCAAAAGTTTCATCTAATGTGCTCTAAACAGATTAACTGCATGGCAGTGAGCTTTTTCCTCTGTCAGTGCAGCACTATATGTCCATCTGTGCCTTTGGGTTGGTATTATTATTATTATTATTATAAAGAAGTCAGACTGCTCCAGAACAGTCACAGCCGTCCTGTCTGAATTCTTTGCTTCTCCACCTATTCTGCCCCATAACCACTGCCAATAAAATCAAACTTTAAGCATCCGCCAGTGACACTATTTTCCTGGACAATTTGACTTTCATAGATCAGTAGACGGCAACCACAAGCATATAATCTGCTCTTTACTTTTTCAGCTGAATGTGAACACCATCTGAAAGTCCTTTTACTTTTAATTATAAATGTTTTCTAGGGCATGTTAATGAATATGTTATACAAAGAAAAAATGTCACTGGGAATAATTAATCGATAATTGATTAATGGTCATTAAGAATTTGGTCAATCACATTTTTTAATCAATCTGTGTATTTTTTAAAATTAATTTTAATTCAGTATCAGTCCTCACTGAACTGAAACAAGGCCTCTTCAGGGCTAAGACAAAAAACAATGAACTCCTTGATGTTATCTTTACAGTATAATCTCAGTTGAGTTAGTTTTACAATCGACAGGAAGTCTCTTTTCGTCCTTTCAAAATAAGAGGGTCTGTTATCAGAACAGGCTTTTGCATAGTACTGTATATATATTTTTTATTTTGCCCATGTATGCATGCAGCGATTAATCTATTAATTGATCGTAAACGTTATAGATAATCGAGGTGGCAGGTTTCTTCCAAACTCCCATCCCTAGTGCAGACTATGAATTAATCAATTCACATATTTAATCGCAGTTAATCACGTGATTGTACGCAAATGACTCGCACATATTTTTAGCTGTTCAAAATGTATCTTAAAGGGATATTTTTGCTTGCCTTATGCAACTGAATGTATTTTAAAACACAGTAGTTAGTAGTGGACACAACTTCGGTTCTGTGAATTTATGTGTAGCCTCTAATTCCCACTGCTGGTCAAAATAATGCACTGTCTCCATGGGGTAACTGCGATTGCTGAGTGAAGTCCTATTATCTCTGGTGAACGCAATTGTCATAGTTGGTCCCAACACCTTCGATACGTTTGCTTCCTGGTTTTCATAGAAGTTGTGTGTCTTCGATACGTTGAAGACAATTTAAAAGGGTAGGAATGTAGTTGGGTAAATGGTAAATGGACCTGCACTTATATAGCTCTTTTCTAGTCGCTATGCAACCACTCAACGTGGATGCGCTCATTCACCCATTCACACAGGTGGCAGAGGCTACCCTAAACGGTGCCACCTGCCACCATTGAGAATTCATTCTCACACCGATGAACGCAGCATCAGGAGCAATTTGGGCTTCAGTATCTTGCTCAAGGATACTTCGACATGTAGGCTGTCATGGTCAGGGATTGAACCACCAACCCTCCGATCAATGGGCGGACGTTCTACCAACTGAGCCACAGCCGCCGCCTGGGTGTGATCTGAATTAATTTATGCGGACGTAAACGAAATGTTTCGGGGCTAACAGCTAATTAGCTTTGTGTTTGGCTAGTAAATGGTATTTAAGACTAGATGTGCTCCAATGGTAACTTTGTTAACATCAACAGTAACTGCAAATAACTTTAGTCCTGTTGACAAACCCATCTGGCAGGGGTTTGCAGCTGAACCATTTTCTTTATCTATTTCTGCTTTTCTGCTAGTTGCCAACCAACTTGACGCATTCCAAATCCGTTCATCTTAACACTTGCAATAATGCTTCAAAAAATATATAGTGGCATTAAAACTTATTTGTGTTAACATGTTATCAAATTAACTTTGACAGATCTCTAAATTAGCAAAACAAAATGCTGATTTTTGCCAGACACAGTTTGAACTGAATGCTCCGGTCCAATGTTTACTAGGTTTACCATGTTTGGTTTTGGAGGTATTTGGACAAATTAAAAGTTTGACTTGCTGGCGGCACTAGATAAAAAGTCAGGATCACCAAAGTCATTATACTTCATCTTGAGGGGGACATGAATGTCTCTGACAATTACTTTAATTCCTTTAGAGATATTTCATTCAAAGCCATAAATGTGAAACTGGTGGTGGCGGACGAAGACGAAAACTCAGGCAATCACCAAAGTCATTTAATCCATCCTCTGGGAAACATGAATGTCTAAACAAAACTGTTGTGCCAATCCATCAAATAGTTATTGAGATGTTTAAGTCTGGACCGGAGTGACTAAAAAATGAGGCAGACTCATTCAGCCACAGTGGCAGCATACTCTTACTACTTGAATTTTATAATCTTTGTCATATTCTGGCTAATATCTCTCCCTCTGACGACCTGGAAATGCCACAGGAGTTTAAACTTGTAATAGCACAAATTACAAATCCAAAATGTGGTGAAGAAAATGAGACGCAGGTCAGAA
This sequence comes from Centropristis striata, assembly GCF_030273125.1. Classification (NCBI taxonomy): domain Eukaryota; kingdom Metazoa; phylum Chordata; class Actinopteri; order Perciformes; family Serranidae; genus Centropristis; species Centropristis striata. Next base: position 7,008,073 of record NC_081532.1, read on the forward strand.
AATAATTCATTTACAGTCCTTTGTGGTTTCTTTACTTTACCGATACCAGAGAGAGTCTGCCAGCGCTGACAGTTATGACGGTCATGAACATTAATTTCTAAATCCCAGCAATTTAATCAAAAACTGACTAAAACATCTGCCAAGTGGTGAGCTAATAGCACCTGCGTCCAATGCAAATTAACTGGTTTGGATCTTTTTCACCATAGCACTGAAGCCTTTTTCAGGCTTGTGTAGTACTAAAACAGATGAAGCCCTATTGGAAAAAAACGTGGAATTATTTCATCACCCCACACGCAGGATATTTTAACCATGCCTGCCAAGTAGGATTTTTATGACTAAATATAACTTTAGGTAGACTGTCTGGGATTTTTTTTTATTTTTGCTGTAGATAAATTATCATGGTAATTATCTTGGCTGTCAGCTCAGGCAGATACTCCCATTATCTGTAAAGAGCAAAGAGAGAGATTAGACTTTTACTGAAATAGAAAGAGAGTTTCAGGATCTTCCAGACAAAATCAGGAGGTGAGGTAGCAGGGTGGTCCAGAATTTAAGAAAGTATCCCGAAAATGGAGAATCACACATTTAATCCCCACATAAATTAAAATATCCAAGCTCTGAGCACAGAGATTCATTTGGCTGCTTTAAATGTTTCTCTTAAATTAATTTTTTAAACTCGTATAACAAGGTGAAAGGACACCTGAACAAGCGGAGACTAATACATCAGTGGATATTATGGGACAGAAATCCAACATGCCTCACTGTAACAATATGTCCAGAGTAAGCCAGACAGTTTAATGGGATTTCATCCTTGGCATTGAAGCATAGTAGAAAATCTCTTTTCGGACAGCTCGGAGTAAAACTAAATCATGATGTGCCTCTTTATGAGAAAGTGCAGACAGAGAGGAAAACATAGCACATCATTTCATTTTTAACTTGCGTGTCCTCCTCTTGGCTTCACCGAAGGACAGGAATAATTCAGTAGGCGGAAAAAGAATGTGTATCTGTATTGTATTTGTTTTTCCCCCCAGGAAAAGTCGATGTGACTTTTGTCTAATTTATTTCATTATATATCTAGTGTAGAGAACTGTCATTTAACTCTGTGGGAAAAGAGAAAAGCTTTTACATGTTTCTTCCAGAGTAACAGTGGTTAGTGAGACGGAGCCAAAGCACTGTGGACAGAAAGCAGTTTGTCTATGTGATGAACTGTTAAATCGGTAAATTCCATCCAAAGAAAGCTATTCTTAAAAAGTGATTTTATCCGGCCACTCATCCAGGTTAAGAGCCACAGAGTCTGGCCTCTGCACACAGACTGACCCGTCCTCCCCATCCCTGACTCACACAGCCCTAATGGATTCAGCCCCACTACCTCTGTCATAATAAAGCATTAAATCACAGATTTTGAGACGGCATTGTCCGGTAAGTGGAAATAAACACTCCTACCAAGTCTCCCACACATAGTCATTTCTTAGTCATACTGTCCCACCCACAGACTCGTCTCCCGTAAAGGTGAAACCAGACACTCAGCACATCAGAAAAAAAGTTTCCCAATTTATGGTTGGGAGTTCTTTTATTGAGTAAGATTAAAAAATTTAGAACTACTCTTAAGGGTACTTAAATGCTGACAGGAACATTTTGTTCAGCTATTAAGGTGTAGATGGTGACTGTTGAATAGTCTAATTTGATGATATAGTTTGCCTGAAATAAAACTCAACATGTGTTAACGTTGCTGGTTATAGTTTCACAAAGAGCACAACACAAAAAAAGTAGAAGAGGAGAATTCACACCAGATCAATAAAACCAGAGAAAAACACAAATCAGAAGTAATGAAGTGCCTTTAATGGCATACATTCAGGGATTTTGACATATTGACTGTGATCACAAGATCTAAAAGTCCCTATTGTCCCAAGCTCAATGAACACATTTAGAACAAGCTTTGGTGTTTCGCCTCACTTTATTTGTGCCCTAGCTTCGTGCACAAAGGGGGAAACCCAGAAATGTCCCCAACACAGCAAAAAGAAAAGAAAACTGAACATACAGGCACAGGACAGGGTCTCTGTAAATATAAACTTATTTCATCATTCAATATAATTAAAAGACAAAGAGCCCAGTATCATTAATTGGAAAAAAGGTTACCTACTGTTTCCTGTCTTTATGCTAAGCTAAGTGGCTGCTGCTGTAGCTTCATATTTAACAGACAAATACAACAATGGTATTGCTCTTCGCGTGTAGAAAGTAATTGAACCTATTTCCCAAAATGTAGAAAAAATTCCTGCTAATAGTAATTGGTCAGTCAGTGATGAAGTCCTTATGAGGAGCTGTGTAATGTACTGCATGTCATTTAAAATAGATAATGCCTCATTTTTGAAACCCTTAATTGCTTGTGCATTACCACACTTGCTAAAGAACTGTTTCAGATTTAAAAGCAGGAAAAAAACCTATAAATGAATAGAAAAAGGACTAATCAGGTAAACCCTTATCTAATCTAATCTAATCTCCTGACACTGAGACTCTCTGCACTGTATCCCAGCCACCTCTCAGGTCAGATTGACTCTCACAACAGCTTCTACAGCACCACTGCTTTACATAAGTTCCTCACCACAATAATGTGCACGTGGTTCACATTAGAATCCTGCCAAAATAAAGTTCGCTCACACCAGCGGTGAGTGACAGAGCCTGGATCACATGGTATCTGAAAAACAACTCTGTTAACCAGCGGGGACAACCAGATGAGTGAGGTTTGTCTTTTAGCACCACACAACGCAGTTTGCAGGCAATCAACAAAGCATTTGACAACATTCTTACACTTTTTCTGTGGCTTCCAGCTTACCAAATACTATCTGAATGGTCCTGATGTGGTAAACCCCACCCATCTGGCAGCTTAAGGAGGTTAAAATAAACGCTACAAGTTATTTTCAGTCACTGTCTGACCCAGGTCTGTTTGACAGCAATCAGCTGCTATAGTATTAGCCAGGATGACGAGACCTGGCATTATCTCCTGAGGGAAAACAGCCCCTCCTGTTAGGCCAATAATGGCTGGGGTTGAGACCCGCCCGGCGTCCCATAATCAAAACCAAACAAACACATCTAAATTAAACAGACTAACGTGTAACAGGAGCTATTGCTGGATCTGCTGAGGACCATGTGCTGCTCAAAATAACATTAATTACCTAAACCTGTGGGGAGAAACTTGCTCCTACTCCCTTCCTGCACACCATTATGCAAAGTTTTACATCATAGTGCAATGGACAGAACATCAAAGCGCCAAATAACATAACAGAGTATTGAATGCCCTCCTGAGGGATGGATCTCACTTTAACAACCTCTCAGAGGTCCTTCTTTAATAGGAGAACAAGAAGAAATGCATATTTTTTATCTTTAATGGACAGAGAGACAGCTTAGGTATAAATCCCAAACATTGTGAGAACACCGTATTCTCTTCTGCCTCCTCAGCCCACCAAAGAGATGCAGCCCAAGATGAGCTGAAGGTAAAACACCAGGGAGTTACACGATGGTTTGGTACTGATATCTTGACCGGGAAACAATGAGCGCTGAGATTCTCACATTTAACGAGCCAAATTCCCCCTACACACACACACATACACATACACACACATCTTAGCCAGAAGCACACGGAGCCCTGAGTTCTCTCTCCACCACTCATAAAATAAGTGAAATGCAACCCCCATTGTGCAACAGTTACAGCATTAGCAAAGTGGTCTTTTTTTACCGTCACTGGCAGAGAATCTGTTCCAGCCCGAGCCACAGCAGTGGAACATGAAGAAAGGATATGATTAGAAAATAATCATTTTTATGCATGCACGCTTGAAGGGCTGACAGGGGAAAAAGCAGGCTATGAGAAACGGAACAAAGGTAGTAAATAAACAAATCTGTTGATTACGTCTCCTTCCGTAAATGCAATTAAGTTGAACTTTCCAACTGGCTCATTGTGCGTAAAGTAGAGCTCACTGCTTTGGAAAGATTATACGTGTTAAACATATAACACAATATTGACTTTAGATCCTATTTTCACCTTTATAACACTTATCCGCTCTTATTTTAGTAGGGAACGGGCTTGCTGAAATTTAGTAAAACAACATGTTAGCCGATTTATATCCCAGATACACCACAGCTGTGGTGACGGGAATAAGACAAAGGACAAATACAGGTCCTGTTTCTGCATTGACCCCAACACTAGCGTCAAATTATTTAGCTTTTTCCTCCACCGAACCATGACTCATATGTATTTGTCCACTAGTTTAAATTTGCATATCTATACCAACATGATGGACAGTTTTTAAAAGGAATACTACACCCTTAAAATGAGGATTTGTATATCAATTTCATACCCAACGTAACTTAGAACTTTTAGAAGAAAACCTTTTTTTCTTACGTGTCTCGAATACAGAAAACTGAGAAAATTCTTGATGAATTATGTAAAAGGAGGCTGCGTTTAACAACAGTAAAACTATAATAAAACATCTATTTACAAACTCACACACAACTTGTGCATTATAAGTCCAGTCTCATTTATCCCATTGAAATTGCGCTATTTCAAACAGAGTCCGCATGATTTAATCCCTTTGGGGATTCTCTGTTGGACGCAAGAATTAGATATAGAAAGAAATAGATATAGCGTTCGTTATTCAATGCTATCTTCTTCTTTGACAAAACCTGGTGCCTACATTACCCACAATGCAACTGCCCACACTTCAGTCAGAGTTTTGGTGAACTCCTCTTGAGCCACAAAATGCTTAAAACAACAGTCCCAAAACCTGTAAACAGACTTTGTTGTAAAAACTTTTAGCATTCACTATTTAAGGATCAGCTAACTACAATCAATTTATGCAACTTTCAAGAATCTGCCAGTAGATTCATATGTGTGTTTATATGTGTTCATCGTGTTTATGTATCGCTTTACATACAAATGGAAAAAGCTGGATGTTTGGTATAGTAGGGAAAATTCACCCCAAAATTTAAAAAAAAGTGTTCAGCAAATATTTAAGTCTGCATGATTTGTAGTGTCGGTTTTAAGACTTGTAAACCCACTGATGTGGTTGTTTTGATTTAGCAGTTAAAAATGTTAAGTACAGTTGTGGCAGCAGCAACAATGACTTGTGGTGTGTTTGTGTGTTTCTTTGTGTTGTGTGGAAGGTTGTATAAAAAGTCAGCTGTGTCTTTGGAGTGTTCGCACAAATACTGTTTATGAGCTGAGAAACATGAGGTTTCAAACCTGCAGCAAGGCTCTCCAGCGAGCTGGATGTTGTACTTGAGGCCGATGTTGTATTTGGAAATCACCGGCTATATTGCTGTCACTGTTAAACCTCAAAGTTATAGAACACCAGTCCACACCCATTAAAGTTAATACATACTTCTGGTTAGTTTTAGAGTCTTACTGTCGGAGCTCCAAAGAACTGTAACTGACATCTAAACATCTTAATTACTTAATAGCACAAGAACATTTGTGGTGCACACGATTTTAAAGAAATTTCAGCATGATTTTTTTTTTAGATCAGATTTAATCCATGCTTTACAGAAGAATTCCCTTTTATTAAAGTTTTTTTAGAGAGAGTTGTCTCTCCTGTTGTATATTAGCAAGACATAACAGTATATATGTATCTGCATACAGTCATGGAAAAAAAATATTAGACCACCCTTTTTCTCCAATTTTTGTTCATTTTAATGCCTGGTACAACTAAAGGTACATTTATTTGGACAAATATAATGATAACAACACAAATAGCTCATTAGAGATTCATTTAAGAGCTGATATCTTGACATTTTTCATGGTTTTCCTGATAATAACCAAAGTCATTATCAAGAAAGCATGTTAAATGTCTAGATATCAGCTTTTTTTGTTGTTATCATTATATTTGTCCAAACAAATGTACCTTTAGTTGTACCAAGCATTAAAATGAACAAAAACTCAAGGGAAAACAAAAGGGGTTGTGTAATAATTTTTTGCATGACTGTATATTTTGTCTTTTTTTTTTGTACATAACATAATAAAATGCAGAAAACGCTGCTTGGGGTGATTTAGAAATGGCGTTAACTATTTCCTTTATTCTTTATTTTCTCCATTTTTATTTCTAGAAAAGGTTGACAATGTAAAAAATTGTAAGTATATTGAATATCAATATTCTTTCATAAAGTCATTTGTTTAAGAAAGCAGCGTTTTGAGTACCTTTGCATTGTCGTATTGGTGCAAAATCAGAGCATGACGGACATTGAAAAGGTCTATTTTCATTCCAGCTAAAAATAAATCACTATATCGGCCACTCTTTTGGCAATCAGTTCATTTTTCCCCTCTTAAATCAGAGTCTGCCTCAAAAATCCTGTATCAGCTCTAGTCCTGTCAGGCTGTTATTGTATGGGCCTGTAAAACCATCTGATGGAGTTAACTCTGATGTTACTATGTAAAACTGGATCCCGAAAAATACAAATACAAGCTACTGCTGTCGTTATTTTTCTCATGATTGAAACTCAATGTTTAGTTGGAGAAGCCCACTGTAATGACAGCCCGCTCCACTTTGTTCTAACATGGCTCGACTGACGCTCTTACCCTGACTTGATATCGCAAGGGATGGTTAAATCAGATCCTGTGTAGCGGAAAAAAAATGTCTGTTCTATTTAACTAACAGGAACATGCTCCTTGACATGAATGACATCACTGCTTCTATGGAAAAGGCTTTTGCATGCACAGATGGAGATTCATTACAAGCCTGTGTGTGTGTGTGTGTGTGTGTGTGTGTGTGTGTGTGTGTGTGTGTGTGTGTGTGTGTGTGTGTGTGTGTGTGTGTGTGTGTGTGTGTGTGTGTGTCAGCTCCACACTAACGTGTGATGGTCTCATTATCCCCTCTGGACACAACAACAACAAACAATGCAACTACACCGACACATACGTAAATACATACGTATATGGCCATCTAATGCCATGTAATTAATCACCGGACGTTTTTGGCCATTCCCTCACTATCCAACAAGTGGAGGAAAAAGAGAATAAAAATGAGCCACCTACAAAGGAAACAAGCCAATGAATGTTGTCCACCAAAGTCAGAGCTAATTGTGTACTGTTGTGTGCTTTTAACAGGCCGAGGTAATCACTTTCGTCCGATGATTAGCATTCAGTTTTCAGGAAATCTGTAAAGCAAATGCCATCCCTCATGCTGTTTCCATTAACACGCTTTACTTAACCGTGTTATTAAAAAAAGGGGGGAGAAAATAAAGAAGAATGTACAAAAAGCTGCGCCTTTCTTATCCTCCCCCTTATTCCTTTAAAATTTCTAATTGGGTTTTGTCTTAAAAAAGAAACCTGTAATTCAACATTTTCAAAGTAACTCTTTAAAACCCTTTACAACCCAGTGTTAGCATGTTGTGGTGCTGAACAACTCTCACACGAGGTGCAAAGTGTGTGTGCTACTCGCAGCAGGAGGGCCGTGATCAGGCTTAAAACATTAAAGTGCACTCCCCTACTCCGCAATTTCTTCTAATTTGACCTCTTTATGTAATTAGTGTCACGTTTCAGTATGTGGTGTTTTAGCACCAGACTGAATGTACAAAGCAATGAAGGGAAGGAAACAACTGTACATCTTTAACCTAATGTGGCTACAAGGAGTTTTTAACTTATGAAACTGTCTCAATTTGATACTGATCTATTTGACCCACATAAAAAAATAAACCATCAGGCAGAAATGTGGCTTTTTCTATAATAATAGATAAAATTAATGCCTGTCCCCGGGTCTGATTTCCTGCACTCAATGTGCATACTGCAAATAGCTTTTAAGTTAAATAGTATTTAAAATAAGTTGTATATTTCATCCATTCACTTCCAAAACAATTGCACGCACAGCCAGACCAAGATATTTAAGACACAAAGTGGTAGTGCTCATAGGAACACTACCCATATTGTCCACAGAGTCCGCAAAAAACGACAGAAAAAGTTCCATATTTGCTTTAAATTAAGTATCAAGCAGGCTCTTGTTGACTGAGATGATTAAAAACACAACTCTGACAGTTACTGACACGCTTAAAGGCAGCATTCTAGCAGTATCTGGGTTTTACCTTTCATATAATTATCATCAATTAATAGTTTTTGTCATCTATGCTTTCTAAATTTGGACCACTTTTTCTACCCGGATTCAACATTAACATCAACATTTTTTGGCCACTAGGGGGCAGTGAAAACAAGCTGAGCATCATCAGCATTTGGAGTCTTGTTTCTGGACCTAGCAAGTGTTATACATACTTCCTTTTAGCTCCCTTTTTGTTCTCTACCAACTCCTGAGGAAAGTATTTGCCTCGATAGCTGCTTAATGCTCCACTATGTGCACTAGCCAGTTGCTAACTAAAGTCTGTATGCTAGGCAGGTATCCTCTACCTCAGTGGTTCCCAACCTTTTTTTCTTAGAGCCCGCCCTACTACCGCCAAGCCCCCCGACACACTAGCAAAATGGCCTAATATTTTAAAATGCAGACCAAAATATGTCCCTTAGTGGGTTTATACAGACAGACATGATTCATTAATTTACCCATTTAAACTGCCTATCTGAGCTCGGGTTGCGGGGGCTGGAGCCGATCCCAGCTGACTTTGGGCGGGAGGCGGGGTACACCGTGGACAGGTCACCAGACAAACGCCTACGGTCAATTTAGTCACCAACTTAACCTAGTCTGCATGTTTTTTTGGACCGTTTTCTTTTTTTAACTAATATTTTTGATAACCTCAAAGCAGAGAAAGTTTTGCGCGCCCCCTGTGATTTCTGGCGCCTCTCTAAGGGCGGCCCAGACCCCAGATTGGGAACCCACTGATCTACCTGATATGTTTGGACACTGATGAGAGCAGTAAGGCTAAATCAAATCAATAAAGTTGCAGTTTGAAAAAAGCAATAAACCAACAAACAGTAAAGCACCGTATAAATCTAAAGAGAGCTGCAGAGTTGGGTGATAATTACATGTAAGTCGATCAATACACGCGACCCCTTTTACGACGCAGTCATTTGATTCATTCTTAATCTAATACTCATTTGATCAGCTTTAATGTAATGTTATAGTTTCACAGTAGATTTAATACTTCCAGGAAAAAGAGACGATGAAAAACAATTTCACGCCACGCTGTAATCAGATTTCCTCTTTAGATGATGCCCAGGAGATTAAATACAACATAAATGAGAAGAACGACTTCCTTATTTTCCTTTGAAGTGGTGTAAAGCGATCAAAATGAAAGTGTGAGTAGGGGGAGAGGGAGGTGTTCTTCCTTTTCGGAAATGGCTCTAAATCTGATTAACAGCATTCCTTGTTTGTCACTAATGCTACATCCTGGCTACAGAACAGTCAGCTGTCTCTGCTGTTCCCAGGAAGTCTGTAAGTCTGTAAGCATTCTGCGTGTGTGTGTGTGCCTGTGTGTGTGTGTCCACTGCACATTTCAATAGATTCCACGCCACCATTGCATACTTAGACTGAGACCACACACTCGCTCATATCAAAGGAAACGATTAAATATGCGGCAGAGTGGAGGCTAATCTGCTGAGCTAGTTTGATAAGAAAGAGGAAGTGTTTCTGCCGTCCTCATAATCTGAAGGATTACAAAGAGCCATAACTCTTTCAGCAGACAGTATTCCCCCTCAAACAAGAGCCGGAGCATGTTACTAGCACACTAAATGTACATAGAGCAAGTCCCATAGTGGACTAGGCAATTACGAAAAATGCAAACGCACCCCATAAAGCGCAACTATCAGGAGGATCTGCGGAGAGAAAAGAGGCTGAGTGGAGTAGCGATGATCCGTGCGTGGAGCTCACTGGCCTGAAATCACAGAGCTGGACGTTGACTGCGTTTCATTACACTGATTAGAAAGCCCCGTAATTGAGCATGAAATGCGTTTGCTGATTACGCAGTTATCAGAGGGAATCGACATATGTAAGCAATTTGATTGGTCGCTGGTGGAGTCACCCTTATAGCCAGCTGTCATGAAATACAAGTGGAGCCTAGGTGTCTAGTCATATGTGTAGTTTTGCTGAAGTTTTTTAGTTGTAATTTAATTTCTCTGTGTGCCCTATTTCTCTCAACTTGTCTCATTCAGTTAGATTTCCTACATTTTCCAGAATGTCTCTTAACAATCCCACAGAATAGATGGAATGTTTTTACATTCAGCTTCAGTAAAATTTGAGACTGACAGTACAGAAAGTCTATCTGCTCTGTGAGGCCGCAATGGTCGTTGTAAAGAAAACCAAAGTTAAAAAAAGACCATGAATATCTGCATGGTATTCCCTCCTACGTTCCTTAGAGTCCTTAGATTTCATTTTATGGGCACTGTTGATGTACGTTTTAGATGTACAGATATTTCATATTTAGTAACTGCAAACTTTAGCCTGCTTGTGGCACTAAATGCAACGTCAGCTGATCACCAAGTTAAGATGACTTTATCCTCTGGGGACCATGAATGTCTGTAGAAGATTTCATCCCAATCTATCCAATAGTTGTTGAGGTATTCAAGTCTAAACCAAACTGGTAGAGTGACTGACATCGTCATCCAGGAGCAATGTTGCTAGAATGGCCAAAAGGGTGTAGCTCATTACTGATTTTTACCATTGATGTTGGAGACACAGTGTCATGATGTCCAGATTAATACGTCCACTTGACCAAACCCGGCCAGCAGACAAAAACACGACAATCATCAAATCAAAGAAGTCAAAAGTGGAGTGAAGAATTGTGCTTTATTGTAACAAAAAGACACACTGAGGTGGAGAAGGATGGGACAAGTGATTGTGCCAAAAAAAAAGTTGAAATGAATATAACAAAAGGCCTATCTAAACTACCTGTGAAGAAAACAAACAAACAAAGGAAGGGGGGAGGAGAAACACAAAAACACACACACATACACACCTTGCTGCCTGACAGGTAACACGGATATTCTGTTAGTTTATCATGACCTTTTGTCTAGCTTTACTGTGTTGCTTAGTCTTACAAACTTATTCTCTTGGACTGAATATTCATGGTCCTCAGAGGACAGATTCAGATACTTTGTTGAAACCCAAACCTTTCCCCTAGCACCAACAATTGGCCTAAACTTGCACTTGTACACAAGATATAATAGTATCTAATGGACACACAGAAATATACTCAGCATAGCACTGATACCCAGAGGATAAACCATTTTTGATTAAAAATAAATAAATGTCAGCCACTAGATTCACTCAATTTGCTGTTGATATTCCAGATGCAATGAGAATTAATTTTGACATGTTGATGACCACCAGACGTTTTCTGTAGTTTCAACTTTAACACCAAAAACTTCAGAATCTAAAATGCATATATTTTTCTCTACCACCACCGTTTAGCTACATTAATACACAACAACCATCAAAATATAACAACTAGATTGCAGAAATAAGAGGTTTAGTTTTTAATACTATGGCCGTTTTCCTTGCACCACCATCACATCATGATTTCCACTTGTACATATGATATCTTATATAATCTATTATTTTGCCCCATTCTAAGCAAGAACCGCATAAACATCTAACCATGCATATGCATCTTGTTGTGTCAGTATTCAAAATCACACCACCATACAACAAAAGAACCAAAAACCACGAGCCTCATCACCAATAACTGTTTTTAGGGATTTTTTCCTTTAAGTGCTTAATCAGAAACTGCTGCTGAACACAAAGTCAGGACAAAGTTAATCTGAAAGGTTTGTATTTCATGACTTCTCTTAACAGAAGACGGTGATGCCAAACTATGACCTTATCACTTTGCCAAGAATGTTTTTTCCCCATAAAGTCTAAAAGGAGAAATGTGCACTGCACATCTGTGTGATTAAGGCCAACAGCTCTTCATCCCAGAGTTTTAATAGTTAACGCACAAACTTCTCACTTTGTTCTACTTAAGCTCTCTCGCTCCTGGCTTCATATCAATGTATACTGTTGTAATAATATTAGATTAGGTATCCTCCACTTAATAGCACACACACACGCTCCAACTCAAAACACATGATATAGCTTTCCATCTGACTGATTTAACTAGCCTATAGTTTTCTTTTCTTTTTTGTTTCTATTGTGTCTTTCTTTAATCTAGCCATGATTTCCAGCAAAACCTTTTTAGGAATACATTTTATTTGTTTCATCCTTAACACTAGTTTATTATACATAGAGGTTAAAGTAAGAAGACTTTGCTTATCCCTTTGAGTGTGTACATTCTATACATATTATTCTAGTATCTCTGCTTTCACTTACAGTAAGTAGATTTTGGGTTCGGTTTAGGATTTATTAGGTTTTTATTTTGCTGCTGTCCAACTTGTTGGCTGCAGAATGACAAGGATTTGAAAGATGCTTCTGTTCTTGAAGTATCTCCCCAGTACAGTCTGATATTAATTTTAAAATCGCAACTTGATTCTTAAAAGACAAAGTACTATTATATTCTTGGCCTGCTGAGGTTCAACACATTCCTTCTATTTTTTGTCATTCTGTCCATTGGTTTGCTATTTATTTTGGTGTTGTACCCACTTTTCTCTCAACCTGCCTCACCTGCTTAATGTTCATGTTTTAATATACCCAAATGCCCTTTGACACACAGTAACAACTTATTACTTTTTTTTAAATTAAGTAATAAAGTGGAAGTTTACCTCAAAACCAAAATTAAGTTTTCACGTCAGTTTACCAAATAATGAATAATAAGGGAATGCATTGCATGCAGCTTAGAGAAAATGGTATCTCCACCACTTGTGCAATACTTTTCTACTCTTTTCACATCAGTGAAAATGAGGAGCCTATAAAGAAACATTATAGGGACCTCAAACCCTAAAATGTTCAGCACAACACTAATAGCTATTTTGGAGGTTAAACTAGTTTTCAATTGAGTTTTCTCTCACTTAAAAAAAGGGTCCTGACCTCCATTCCTTAGAGCACTGTCAGCATAATTATGTCACTGGCTGACAATACAACAATCACACACAGACACCTGCACCCTTACATTGCAGGCATCAACACAGAAACACACACACACACACACACACACACACACACGTGCAGACCACTCACACCTGCACTGTGATCTACCTCACACCAATAAAAAGGCTTTCCTGCTTTAGAACCAGGGCTGTACTTTCCCAAGCTGAAGGTATGCAGTCTTGGCTGCTTCGCCGCTCAGACGTGGCTGTTTATGTTTGTTTTTTAATGAGTTTATGATGCCGTCACCCAAGTATGCATGTCCACTGCTCATCACATCCCATCCCTGGCACTAACAGGTTGATTTGATGAGGGGGATTAAGGATAGATGGCTAAGAGTGAATGGCTCATTCTCATTTGTTAGCCCTAATTTCTCAATACATCCCTCCTGGGAACCAGATTGTCCTCAGTGAAAAAAAACATTACAGGAAACAAGACTTTGCCCGCCTGCCCACCACCTGCCTTGTTAGGGAGATCATTCCCGGTACTAAGAACCAGAAAATATGCAAAATATCTTGTTGCAGTCATTAAGACCTGCAATTACATTAATCCTTTTAGACTGTAAAAAAAAAAAAAAAAGCACAATTTCACATAAAGTTTTTCAGTGAGATCATAAATGTGGCTCTCATATTTTGTTGTTTCTCCCCCTCTTTTGAATTAAATGAAACAATTCAAACTGTGCTTTGCTTTGGCAGTTTACTCAGAGACTCATAGGAAAATGTGTGATCACCATTCTCTCAACCAGCATCACACATCCTTATCATGTGAGCTGTGCTGCCCTCCCTCTAGCCTCCTGTTGAAACAATAAAGAAGACATCAAAGTTACTCTCTGTAGAATGAGGAGTGAGTGGGTGAGACAGACGTATCTGAACTGTACAAACAGCAACAACCATAAGGCAAAAAGTTCTAATTGTCTAAAGCTTTGTTAGTGTCTCAATCACCCGATAGTGAGAGATGTTGGACTTGTGCACCTATTGCATCATGGAGCCTCCGGGGAAATGAGGAAGGAGCAGTGCTATGCAGTGAAGTTAGCTCAGGCTTTCACCCCTGATATCAACGTGGAAAGTGGGGGTGTGAATTATGGTATTACGGCAGCTGTGAGCAATGTTAAAAGTATCTACTGTGGTGTGAGTGTGGGTGTGCAGCAGAGTGTGACTAGATTGGGCCAGGAGGAGGATGAAGTGGATGGGTATGAAGTTGATGCTGCGATTGTTCACCGAACCTCGGACAAATTTACGCAATTTATTCCGCCTCTGCCAAAAAGCTTTTGTCTCCAAAGTGTCAACTTTTTGAGGACTAAGAAGCAGTCTTGTTTTCAAATTGACATCACCCTGTATTCTGGCGTTTTTCCAGTGTGGTTTTGAAAGGGTTTCCTAAGGACGAACATGATAGAGTTTCTCAGCCTGCAGAGGAGCATGACATCCTTTAAAGTCTGAACAGGGGAAAAAAGCAGTTTGGAAAAGTCACAAAAAAAAGTCTGAATCACCTTTTTTCTGATTTCTTAAACTTCCACACACTTGTATCGTCTCATGTGGCTAACTACTTATCTGCCACCTGAATCCTCCTCAAAATACAACCAGCAGCTCTTGTGTGACAGTGACACCAGTAACTGCTCTTGGATTTTTTTCATCATTTGGTCAATAGGAAAACAATTATCTAGTGACTAACAAAAAAAGTGATTACGCAAAGTATAATTCACTGACTCTTTCCACAGAACCATGTTGACCACTGTGCCTTGTGTATGGTGGGAGAGGGGGGTTCAAAGACATTGTGAAATAGTTCCAATATGTGAGTATTACATTTTCACCCACCCTTCTGACCACAAATATTACATCTGTGAACTGAAACAATGCTGTTCTCCATCACTTATTTCCCCCTCTGCCTGGACAGTGCTACGGGTAAAAACTTCAACAACAGGGGGAACAAATAAAGCAGTGTGTGAGTGAGAGAGAGGGGAGAGAGGTTAAAAAAGAGAGAGATGGTGACAAAGACCTGTCCTAGAAAAGGAAAGAAAGGATCAGAGCAGGGATGCTGTGGTGAAAAAAACTGCAGGTTGGCCTTCAAAATAGCCTGTTAACATGTCACACTCTCTGATTGCACTATCAAATGTTGGATAGACACAGAGATCAGGACTAGAGTTTCTTCCTTATATATTCCTAATATTTTAGGGACAAGTCTCAAAATTTTAGATAAAATGTGTTTTTCTAAAAAAGTAAAACAGCTGATCAGAGTTACCCAATTTACTTCTTTCAAAATAAGTACAACATAGGGCCTTGAAGAGTCTAAAATGAACAAGCTGCATTGACTTTATTTACATGACATGATATTTAGTAATAAGTGAGGTATTTCATTTACAAATAGACCGATTTTTTTTCTATTTCATCCCTCACAACATGGTGTTTTGAGTCCTTAAATTCCAGTTTGCAAAGTCCTTGAACATGACGCCAATTGTTGACTTTATTGATTGCTTTGTAGGACTCTTTTGTCGGACTTGTACCCTTCGTTTTTCACCTTGTCTGCACGGAAATGCAGTTGCATAATTCACCTCAGCACTCTATTTCCAATCATTTTTATATGTATTTCTATACTTCAGTGGGGGTTTGTAGATGTAAATATAAGCACCTGAGGATTGCCTGTAGTCCGGTTCATTTATCAAAGCGATTATTATTCCCTCCAAAAACGGTAAAATGTATCACAGTGGTTATAATATTGACGCTAATGTAATCTGATAAATTGCGTGGCATAGTGACGCAGTAATCAATTTGGCACGCTTATGCACTATATGGCCATGGCACCTTTAATAAGAGATAACCAGCAGGTACTCAGGTACTCACCCGGGAACCAGGCTTCTGTGCGGAGACTTGAGGCAGATAACAGGGAAACAAAGACGCCAAAAAGTGAGAAAAGGTGACAAGAAGCAATCTTGACAATAACATCATTGATGGTCGGTGAGCGCAGAGCAGAGCAGGGAGCGGCAGGTAGTCTCTGTGTGTCCGGCTGTCACACTGATGATGATCAACAGGTCCCAAAAATAAGAAAATACAAAAAAATAAAAAAAGAGAGACACGCTCCTTCACTCTCTCCAATCTACTTTCCTTTAGTTATTTTCCTTTTGTCTACTTCTCCAATAACTATTCACATAGTGCCGCGCGTGGGATGAGAAATCATGACTCGGCGTTGACCACGTTGATCGGTTTTATCCACTGCGGGAGGATCAGCTGTTCATCGCGGGCTTCCACAGGTTGAGTCGCGCTCGTATCCATTGCAACTTCATTTAAAAAGCAAAGGAGGGAGAAGCAGCGTTGACGGACACTCCGGCTGTCCAATAGCAGGCGAGGGATGGCGGTACAAGCCACGCCCACCTCTAACTGGTCCAAGATTAACACTCCACAGAGGAGAAAAGGCTGCTGTGGTCGCTCAGGCAGGAGACTCAGCAGCTGCAGGGACACTCAGTGTATTATCATCAGTCTTTGAGAGCAGCAACAATGGCCGAGCAATTGTGAAGTCAAATTTTAGGTTCTCATCTCCATTCAGAGACGTATAATGCTCTATAATAGCCGAGTATCCTGCTGCCGTGACATTTAGCCTGTGTACTTGGGTTACAATAGAAAACATCTATTGAGCAAAGTCAATAGCTGTCACAAGCACGGCAGGGGGGCGGCCTGTGTTTGTAGTTTTGACTGTGTGTGTGTGTGTGTTGGAAGGATGAGGATTCAGGGGTTTATTGGGCAAAAACAGCTGTGTGTGCCACCTAATCCTACTATTGTCCATGATTTAACTTGTTTTTAAGAGTAAACCTTGTTCTTAAAGGTCATTAACAGGCTGCAGTGGGGAGGTTTAAAAAAAACAACATTTTAGTTGAAACACAAATTCATTAGTACTCTAGAGTCAGGATTAATTGATTTGACAAGATTATCAGTAATAGGTGTTTCTCCGAGGCATAAAGCAATTTATTCTTATTCTTAATAGGTAGTATCATTTTGTCGTATTATTTCTTATTGCAGTTGCAGAGTCTGATGTGAGGGATTTATATCTGTACTAGAAAAAAATCTGTAAAAATTAATTTATGCTAAATGTGACCATACATGACACATTTTTTGCAAATTAAAAATGCATTTACTTATGATGCTCTATAAATCCTGTAGGACTGGGAGTAGTCTGATTCCCATTAAAATATTTTACTAGTATTACAATAAATCAAATGGATGCAAATGTACATATAAAATAATTGTATATTACAAGGTTTTATTTTACAATGTCTTACAGAGTTGTTGATTAGCAAAATGTAATCATATCACAATAAAATCCATCAAAGTTGCCTTGCAAGTGGTGAAATGTAATTAGGTGCATTTACTCAAGTACTATAGTGTTTTTAGGGTACTTTAATTAGGTATTACTCTTCATACTTGTACATATCAGGGGGAAATATTGTACTTTTACTGCACTACTTTAACAAGTTACTACATAGATTCCAGATTAAGATTTCCTATATAAAACTAATATTAATCATGTTAATATAACGCACTTTGTCAGTTTTACTGTGGAACTATTTGATATACTGTAATTACACATGAATGCATCAGTATTAATAATCCAATAGTAAACTGTAATATTATGTATTTTATATATATATATATATAAACACTGAAAAAAGGGTGACATTTTTCTGCTTTATGACTTCTTTTACTTTTGTTACTTCAAGAACATTTTGCTAATGGTTCTGTGTGCTTTAACTTAAGTCAGATTTTCAATGCAATACTTTTAAATGTAATAGAGTATCTTTATATTGCTGTATTACTTCTACATATGTAAAGGATCTAAACTCTTTTCGACCACTGATCATATTGCATTATTGTCCATCCTGACAGAAAAGAACACTAAATGGACTCATAAAACTGGTCCCACTCTGTAGTCGTCCTACAAACTCTCAACTTCTGGCTCCCACGTCCTCTTTCTCTCTGTGCCCTCTCTTTTTCTCCATCTTTTCCCTTTCAGATAAATTGTGTAGCCCATTGAGAGCGAGTTAAAAAGAAGGAGGAGAGACTGAAGAGGGTGAGCGAGGGAAGCCGAGTGTTGAGTGCAGGTGTCCAGCTTCAGTTCAGCAACCCCTCAATCCACAGAAAGTGGGCTTTTAAGAGCTGAAAAGGGCCATCCGGTCACCCTTTGCTGGAATGGTAACCCCCCCTCCCAATCCCCTTCCCTCAGTCTTTGTCCCTATAGATATTTTTTAATTGTTGGCTATGACAGTTCAGCGGCTTTTTGAGTGCCTCAGTGAAGAACCTTGTAATTAGAGCTATTGAGCTGCTGGAATTGGCACAATTAGGGTCAGCATTAATGATTTCTGTGTGCACCGGGCGGTTTCACTAAAGGGCTATTTTCTCAGGAAGGATGGAGAGAATTTGTGAAGAGGGTCAGGCCAAATGCAAGGGAGGAAAAAGGAAGTTGGACAGATTATTCACCGGTGAATAATCTGGATTCTCCTTTATCGGACCACCGTAGATCCAAAGCAAAGCGTCCATGTAGTATCATTATCAGAGCTGGGAGAGGCTGGATTTGCCTCACTCTGGTGCTGTTTCTCACCCCAGGAGTATCATCGTACCCCCCCTCCGTCTCTGCTCTGTGCCAGCCGGTCCACTCATGTCCTGGAGTGGAGAAATGCTGTGGGAGGTGAGGATGAGGAGCAGAGAGGGGGAACAGGAGTGTCTCTTGGAATGTTAACGAGATCAGTTTATATCTGCTCTTCCCGCTCGCTTCAACCCTCCACCCTTAACAAAGAAGGCAAAGTTTTGTGGGGTGTAAAGCTGTTGTAGGGAAAGCATGGCTCGACACTTTAATTCTGTTGTCATTTGGCCGAGCATGAAAGAAAACCTCTGACAACAAAAACAAAAAAGGAATGAATGGGCACGCTGAAAGGAAATGTATTTCCCAATTACTGCAGCGGCCCTTCCAGAGTCGCCCCAGCCGCTGTCCCCCCGCCGGCTTACACCAACTACATACGGCCGAAAATTAGCAGGTGTCTGTAGACACAGAAACAGACAGAGCAGGACAGAGGCCACCCAGAGATCTGACGGCCAGAGGGGAGGGGGCTTAGCACAGATGTTCAACCATGATGTCACATGTACAAGAGTACAAGTCAGACACACACACAGAGTTCAGATGTGGTCTGCTGAATGTTGTGGGTAAGAACTATAATAGAGGCGCTAACTAGTTAGTCGTCCCATTATTTTTAACAGTTATTAATACTGCGTGAACCACATTCTTTTCAAAATAAAAGCTCCACTTCCAGTGTTTTTGTTTAAATTTAAATTTAAACAAATTTAAATATCTGATATCAATTTTATCTACATGAACATATGAACCATATGAACATTTTTAATATAATTTCTATTGTATTTTGTAGACAGTGGAAGTATTATACTTACAAGTTTGAGCTGTTTGTACTTTACCTGTGTATTTCTGTTTAGTTCAACTTTAACTTTAACCGCATACTTTAGAGGGAAATATTGTGCTCTTAACTCCACTAAATGTACTTAACATCCATGGTTACTTGTTAATTTACTAATTGTCTTTGACATATTTAACATGCCGTGCTATCAACTCAAATCATTTGTTAAAATGCGAATTGGAAAGAAATTGAAAGTACAATTTTTAGATCCTTGTGCTTGTATTTTTTGTTATTTTATAGCCTCACTGTATTTCAGAGAAATATCCAATTTTTTATCACGCTACATTTAATTTGTAGTTATTTTTCTGATTGACTTTCAGTTATTATCATACATTAAAAGCAATGATTATCTTGTAAAATATGAATTCATTTTCAAAGAATAAATAACCAACTGTATATAAAGTTGGTAAAATCCACTTCACTTTGACTAGCTATGATATAAAATGCTGCTTACATGTTAATTAATTAGTCATTTTAAAAAACAAATTAAGCATATGAATATATCACTCAAACATAGTTTTACTTTTACTTTAAATATATTTTTGCCAATGGTGTGGTTACTAAAACTAAAATCAAATTTATACCAGTCTGAGAGAGGCCATCATAATAAATACTTATACTAATTGTACTCATGTTTATCCTTTTTTGGTGGTATTGCTGCTTACTTCCTTACATTCTCTGAACCTCTACTACTTAGATTTTTTTTTTTTTTTTACATTTCAGAGTGAAATATTGCAGTTTTTACTCCTTTTCATATATCTGACAGCTTTAGCTACTTTTTGAGATTCCCTTTTTCTATTGAAAACAGATGATAAACTTATAAAAATGATGCATTCCTATTCATTAAATTTCCAAAACGTGTGTATATATATTTATATACATATATATATATATATGTGTCTGTGTGTGTGTGTGTGTGTGTGTGTGTGTATATATATATATTGTTTGTATCAGCATCAGAATAATATCATATAAATAACACTCAAAGGGGCATTTTGCATGATGAGTACTCTAAATTTTGATACATTTTGCTGATTATATGTGTGTACTTTTAAAAAAAATCAAATATTGATTCATTTTTAATTAAATGTTGCTTCCTCCACTACAGTTCTCTATTAAGGGTGTGTATGATGGTACTTGAAAATGTAGTATTATCAAACACGGCCAAACACACTTCCAGCACCGACTGAAAGACAGACAGACAGAGTGACGGGGGCTGGGTGGTTTGCTGAACGGAAAAATTGGAGGTCAGATTGAAAGCCCACTCCTTTTAAAGTGTCATCTGGATTTCATTTCATAAATTCCACATATTTTACATGTACTGGCCGCAATTTTCATTAGCTCCTGAAAACGAGGAGCCGCGGATAGCCCTTGGCTGGCCGACAGTTCTGGACAGCAGCAACCTGGCCTCTTATTACCCTCTTCAAACACACACTTGCACATAAACACACACACACTGAAGCTGATGTAGGAGCATGCCTAGGGATGGAAACGCACAGCAACAAATAAATACGCGCCACAAAGCCGAATTATCCGTGACATTAATCAGAGATGTGAGGGATTTTTACGTAGTGAGAGAATGAAAGAGAAAGTGGCAACACAGAGCCAAGGGTGTGAAAAGGGCTATTGAGTCTGGACTGGGGTGTCCCGCACCTGCGCTGTCTATTCACCCCACTGTTTACACACTGTCATCCACAATTAATACCTCATGGGGACTGGGCTGCCTGCCCTCTACAGGGCCCCTGAACCCATCCAGGGCCCTTATGGATGCCTAATTGAGCATACCGCTCTCCTGATTGAATTAACAGCTCTGTCTCTGGGACCTTTTCCCCTTCCACAGAGGAGGGGGACTATTCCACACCCGCATGGGACCCCTGTACCGTCCCACAGAAGACAGAGCAAAGAGAGAGGGAAGGGGAGGGGGCTTCGGTGGCTGGAGAAAGCAAAAGGGTCAGAAGGGGGAGTTGTTGAAACTGTCCAGAAAACGTGTCCCTTTCTGTTGGCAAACCGAGGCTGGAAATGTGAACTGGGGGCAACGAAAGGTCTCAGTCTTCACAGGACCAGTGAGTTCCTGCAGGGCAGCGAGTGTGCAGGACAGAGTGAGTGAAAAGACAGGATTGTTTGAAAACATACGCAACATCAGCCTACAGTACTGCTTTTCAAGTGGTACCTCTAACTTTCTCACAATCTGGTAGTCTCTTTTTCTCACTCTTTGCTTTAGACAGATAATAACTATTGGGGTTAGACGCATGGTTTTTCATATATTTATTTAGTGGAAACCGGTAAAATACAAGTCACAAATACAAAGGACAAATCTGAGTTCTCAAATTGTTTTCCCCTGTTTATTGTTATGTTGAAATAGAAAAATTAAACATCACCTCCCCTAACACCACACCCATCCCAAACTCAGAACTCAGGTCCATAATTTCCTGGGAAGCTTCCTGGAAAGAATTATGTAATTTGGCAGCAGTTATGTAAAGATTGAGAGTTCGTTTGGTGAACTTCCAATTAATTAATATCAATGAATTGCTTACGTAACCTGGAATCTTTTCACAATTGTTCAGTGGGTCAGCTTAATCTGCAAAAATGTTAAAAAAAAAAAAAAATGTCATTTAGGTTATAGAGTCTAATGTATGTGAAGAATTAAGTGTCAAATCATAAGTTATTATTTTCTTCGGTTTAAAAGGATCTCATCAGGAAGTTAAATAGCCAATACTATTTGGCTATTTAACGGAATTCTCCAGAAATCAACATGAAGTCAATAAAGCTAGATAAAATGTAACTAAAATAAATGTGTCAGAACCTCTTCTCTATTTTCCCATAATAAAAAAAAATCCCATAATTTATTGGGAAATTATAAGCCTATAAAATAAAGCTTTACAAGAAATACAAGACCCTATTTTGTTCAGGTAAACAATACATTTATATGTGACCAAATAATTATGATTGAAGGCTGATCTTGGTAAGATGGGAAAGCCATTAATTGAAATATATTTTAATGAATTTTAATATATATATATATATATTCCTATTCATAACGTGTGTGTGTGTGTGTATATATATATATATATATATATATATATATATATATATATATATTCAACTGGAAACAGCTTCAACAGTTAAATTCTGCTTACTAAGTTTATTCATCAGCATCAGAATAAAATCATATAAATAACACTCAAAGGGGCATTCTGCATGATGAGTACTCTGAATTTTGATACATTTAGCTGATTATATGTGTGTACTTTTTTATTGAACCACTGCGAGTGAAACATACAGTAGCATCCATGTAAATGTGTGTACTTTAAAAAAAAAACAACAATCAAATATTGATTCATTTTTAATTTAGTGTTGCTTCTTCCACTACAGTTCTCTGTTAAGGGTATATATCAGAAAACAACATTTACATTATGATTTAACCTGAATGATCTGCTGCAGCAACTTTAATGATAAAGGAAATCTGACGATAAGAATAAAATCCTTTAATGGAGAATTCATTCATAAAATGTAATGTAAATACAGAGAGCTGCTTTCAAGTTAAGGTCCTCAAATACCTCATAAATTCCCAGATATTTTAAGTGAGTGAGCAGTATCTTCAAAAAAAACATCAGCCCTCTAAGTCCATAGATTATGATTTATTATTGGATAGCAGAAACAGTTTCATAATGTAAAAAGTGACATGTAGAAGTCCTACCATGGTACATCATCATATCTGGTTCACTGGACTTGTCTGACCAGAGTTGTACGCTCTCTGAAAATGTTCCGCTCTGAGCGAACACCCCTATGGTGTCCTCTTGGCACAATCCACTATAACAGTAGTAAAATATAATAATGTGGAAAATCAGTAGCCCTGTGGAGATGTGCAAATGCACTGAGACTGACTGTATCCTCTTTATTTCCAGGTCTGTAAAAGAATTTGCCATTTCTTTATCCGCACTTGTCAAAGTTCAGCACACATGTAGAAGTGAAAATCAGATCTTGAAGGGAAATGAAATGGGTGAATTAATCTCAGCTGAAACTGCTGAGCCATGCAGCCAAGAGTGGTTATTGTCTGAGCTCCCTGAGTTTCTGTCTGCCTGTAATCTCTTGGCTCGGTTCATTTGTTGCCTCTGTGCTTCTGTCATTGGATTGAACGGCACATAGATCCTCTTAACTGTACTGATGCTGCTTTCACTTTGTTATTCTGACTTAAGACTTCTTCATCAATCATTTGCTGCAAGATCTTCCAGAACTGAGGCAGATTTTCCAAACTATGAGAACTGATATAGAGTCAGTTTATACTTGGTTATGTTATGCACAGGAGCACGAATCTCTCCTACGTTAGCAGACACACTTATCTATCTAACAACTAGACTTTATTGCTCTTTATCACTGTTTCAAGTCATCTTGTTTTCTTTCTTCTTTCTGTTTTTACAGTTTATGTATTAGTCAGTGATGGAAGAAGTACAGATATATTTTACTGAAGTGAAAGTGTTAATACAGTAGTGTAAAAATACTCTATTGCAACTACAAGACTGTTTTCAAAATCTTAAAAGTATTAGCATCGAAATACACTTAAAGTATAAAAAAAGATGCAGAATGGTCTATTCCAAAATATGTATATTATCTTGTTAAATTCCAGTTTTTTAATATATATATTTGGTATTTCACCAGGAATTTTATCAATAAAGTGTTAAATTCAGCCATAATGATACATCGTAATTTATTTGTGTATTATGTTTTGTATTCATAAAGTAAATATTTGAAGTAACTAGTAAGTTACAATATTTGGCTCTGAAATGTACTGAAGGTGAAGTAAAAAGTAGCAGAAAATGAGAATTTGAGTACAATTACCTCAAAATTATACTTACAGTACAGTACTTAAGTAAACATACTTTTGTAACATAAGTGTTCAGGGGCAAAAAGGAATCATTGATTTACTGATTTCTTTGATAAATATATTAAGTTATTAGGTTTTTTTTTTTTTAAATCAACAAAACTAAAATAAAGTGCATGTTTCCTTAGTGTCCTTAAACTGCAGTTACAGTCCTGAGTACCACAATAAATTCCTGTACACGTACTTTAAAATAAATCAGATTTTATTTCTTCATACTCACAATTACGGTTTTGGCACATCTAGACTGGTTCCCACTGCAGAACCAGTAGATAAGGGATTACTCCAGGCCCTCACCACCAGCCGGGCTTTGCAGTGGTCTCCATGACTGCACAGAGCGGCTCACCTCTCGATGAACCCCCAGTCCAGCTTTGGTGGTAGGGAGCATGCCCTACCAAAAACAAAAACACAAAAATTCTGTCGAGCATACCCCTGCACCAGTGAACTGTGCAGCGACCACACCATGCCCCGCTCCCCTTTGGCCCCCCTCTCAGACCCCATGCCCCCGGTTAACAAGCCAGCCAGCACGTTCCCTGTTGTCACTTGTTACCCGCTGTCCTCCTGATACGGCTCACGGGCGGGGCCAATTAAACTCGCACTGTTCCCCACACCGGGTCAGGAGTTTAGTGGGTCATCATCACTGTGATTTTCACTCAGAGTTATCTAATCCTGAATCAACCGCTCCGACTGGATCCAGGCAGACCAGTCTGTCTTAATAAAGTAGCTTTCAATGAAAACACTACTTTCAGGGTTCGTACGGGTGCTTGAAATCCTTGAAAATGCTTGAATTTAAATGTATTTTCAAGGTTTAAAAAGTGCTTAGATTTTGGATAAAGTGCTTGTAAATGCTTGAAATTCTTACTGTATTTCTCTTGCAATCTGACTATATCCATCTATAGACTATAGATAATCACATGTTCAATGTAAAAATAATGAGTAGCCTATTGGAATGAAGACCGTTCCTCCTAAAAGTGTAATACCATCGCTGTTGGTATGGTTAAGTGAAATCTCCCCCTTTTAGTATGTAAGTACTCATCTAAAACATGCAATTTACAACAGGTGTAAGATACTGGAAAAGCTTGAAAATTAACATTGAAAGTCCTTGAAAAACGCTTGAATTTGACCACCGCTAAAGTGTACGAATCCTGTACTTTATCATGTGGTAGTGGTGAAAGAGTCACACAACAATGACATCTAACAATATATATATATTTTTTTACCTCTTTCACCACTTGAAGTCCCTGCTAGAACTATAATTGTATTGTTACTGCTACTGCAGGCCAACCTGCATTGGTGTTTGGATTATTGCAGAAAATAAGAAACCAAAGTTTATTATTATTACATGTTTTATTCAAAAAGATCATCTTGAATGTTGAAATGTGTGTGTAAGTGTAAATGCATAATCCAGTCACCACCAATCTTATGAAGGTTCAATCTCACCAGCTCTGTTGTTGCTGCCCTGTCTGTGACCCTGACCTTTCACCACAGAAATATCTCCTGCACATGAATCAGTTAAGTCTACCAACACATCTCATGTTCATTTTCATTCAATAACTTGTCTATTTTTCCCGTTTATTCCTATTCACAGTCAGTGGGGGACTGTGGATGTATTAGGCCCATGGAAGCTTCATTATTCTAAAATCTTGTAAAATGTTGAAGAAATCATGAAATACATAGTGAAAACTGTATTTCGATTTTTTTTTTAATATGAAAGACTTTAAGTCCCCCATTAAGCTATGATTATAACACACTATGATGTAGCAGTAGGCAGATATCGGTGGTAATTAGTGAATTTGTCCTCCGGTGTGCACCTGTACATGGAAGCAGGTGGAATAACAATGAAGCAAAACACAGCTGTAGTACTCTAAAAAAATATCTAAAGTTATAATTGTTGACAAATAATTAAAATTACTGTACAACTCTCAGATCTGCTGACATGATAGAGCCACACAGACAGTTTGTTTAATGTTTATATACTGCTTATAAATGCAGCCACTTAAAGTGAAGCGTAACCAAGAAATATTCTTTAAAATAGGAAAATTGTAATACAGTTAACTGGTTACTGTAGTATACTAGACATGTAAAGGCCTAACACAGATAAACATACAATCTACAGCAGGGATGGGCAACTGGAGGCCCGGGGGCCGCATACGGCCCGCACCCTCACTTGAAGTGGCCCTCAGTACAACTACATGCATTTGAGCATGAAATCTTAAAAGTGCAGTGTAAAAATGGGCAAAATTACTTCTTGTTATTAATGTTGGTCTGTTGTTCTTGCACTGGAAAAAAAAAAAGAAATCACATAAAGTGGTTATTTTTTATTTGCTTCAAACCTTTTGCATTCCTATTTATACTGTTATACATGCATTTGAAATGAAAAAAATGAAATATGTTAAGTTACTGCACTGTAAACATATTTAAAAGTTGCTTTCATCATATCTGGTTAAGTGCACGGTCCTATATGTGGCCCTGTGGTAGTGTCGATTAAAAATTGTGGCCCCCTCCAGCATTTAAGTTGCCCATCCCTGATCTACAGTATCATTATACATTTTGACAGGTGTTGCTAAAGACATGAGTGATGTCTCTGTTCTATCCAAGTCATGACAGTGTGACAGTGAGCCAGCATGTAAATTACCAGGAGCCTGAAACTGAAGTAGCTAAATGGAATTCACCCATGATTATTTTTTATTACTTTAACATGTGCTTTTCCTACTGAAATCAGTCAGCATGTCTTCTGTGAAAAAGGTCTGTGGTGCAGAAAACATACAAACTCCACATTAACTGCAACGGGTGCTATGGACAATAGTTTTTTTTTTTTTTCAAACTCTCTTAAATTGACATATTTGCTGTTTTTGTAATAGCAATATCCCCTCATTACATTCATCACAAAAGTTAAGTTATTGTACATTTTTTGTAACATTTAGATTTAAAAAAATAATAATAATTTAAGATTTTTTTAAAAAATGTAAAATGTAGTTATGTATAAGCTCACATGTCTGTTCCAGTGGTGAAATGTAACATTTACCCAAGTACTGTAGCTCAAAGTCCAACTTTGAGGTACTTGTGCTTTACTGAGTCTTACCATTACTACATTTGTCTGACAGTTTCACTTATTTTGAACTTTGATGACTAAGATACAGCAACATGATAACAAATGATCATGTTTTTATATGTAAAATATATTACAACATGCCAATAGTTTAAAAAGCTCAAATCTGACACAATAAAATGCTAATTATATCATACATCAGCAATAATAATTTTTCAGTAATATGAGTGATTTTACTTTGATATTTTAACTACATTATGCTGATGATACTTGTACTTAAGTAACATTTTCAATGCAGAATTTCAACTTAATTTTTATTCTGATGTTGCTGCTTTTACTTAAACATACTCACACTGTTAAAATAATCGCCTCAAGTCAAAAATTATTTTTTTTTGCCTAAATCATCTCCCCATGACGCCGGCCACCTATGGTCAAATCACCTACATCCTCAGATCATGTGATTTTACCCCTTTAAGATAATGGCCTATGTCAAGTGTGTGACTTAAGCAGATTTATTATGCCTAAGTCAAAATAAAATGTGACGTAGGCAATTTTTTGAACATGCCTTTGTGACTTAAGCAAGTTATGGTAACACTTTATTTTGAAGGTGTCTACATAAGAGTGACATGAGCGTGTCATAAACATGACATGGAATGTGTCATGAACATTAATGACACGTTGAAGTAACATTAATGCTCTTGATACTTGTCATGTCATGTTTCTGACAGGCTTGTGTGACTCTTATGTAGACACCTTCAAAATAAAGTGTTACCATATCTTGCTTAAGTCACAAAGGCATGTTCAAAAATTGCCTAAGTCATTTATTTCTCTTAAGTTACATAATTTACACACAGTGTTATTACTATGCCAATAGCCATCCTTTGTTACATCCTTTTTGAGTGAAATTATCAATAAATGTCATATGTTACACTTTTGGTGAAGTTTTTTGTGTTTCCTGCAAAACTTGAAAAAAAGAGTTAGGCGATTATTTTAACAGGGTGACAATATGTGAGTGCTTCCTCCCCTAATGAGATGTGCTGATGCTGTTTCTTTGTCTGCCGAGGAACTAAAAGCATGAATCCATTATATTATAGTGCCCTCTAGTGGCTGATTTGCATCATTACAGTGTATTTAATTTCACACATAAGCAGGGTGGCAGATGGCAGCTGTTACATGCAGTGATGTGACTTTTAATGGGCCAGCCTGCACAGATTAAACATCTATTTATAGAATGATTCATACAATATATTTAACATGTTTGTCATTATTTTTTGTATTATCTAGAGTACAGATCAAATTATAAAGCGGTAAATAATATAGGAAGCATTATTCAACAGACGTTCTCCTTCTATATATATATATATATATATATATATATATGTATACATCTCCCTGGTAGAAAGTAGGCCTATAGGAGGAACTTTGCTCAAGGCTAACACATCCAGAGACACCATTAGTCCAATGTTTTGTCGCATGTTAAAAGCATGTAATTTGAGTGTACGTGCGCTTGATTAATTGCACAGTGCAGTCCGTATTTTTAGCGTATTTGCCACAAGCAGGCGGAGCTAAGGAGGCTGAGATGGAGGGATGCTGCTGAATAGCAGGTGGAGACCGCGGATGTTTACGGGATGCACTTTGCTGCGGGAGGATCAGAGGAAGCAGGATAGGAAGATTTCCCTCGACGTTAAAAGTACATTTCACTCTGGGAGCGTTTTTGCATGTATTTTTTAGTCTTGGAGAGCACAGATTGACTCCTCGCTGCTGAGGAGACCGACAGGCTGCGAAAGGCTCCGTCTGTCTGTCGTGTCGCTGGAGGTTGCGGCGATGTGAAGCTCCATCGTTGGGTCGACGGCCGCAGCCTTTTCCCTGAAACCTGATATTATGCAGGGAACAAGGGGCACTGCACGGATTAAAGGGGAACAAAGCACCGGTTCAGAAAACGTTTTACAAACTGGCAGGTCAGTGGGTGTTTGTGTGGTGCGCCACAGCGTGAAATACAACCAAAACCACGGGATCAAACAGTAAAAACAGTCATTATTATTATCTTTGTTGAACAAAAGCAAACCAACTCTAATATAATCTGTTATTAGAACTCGATCCTGAGTGGTTTTTAATATAAAAAGTGCAGATATTCTCAGTCCTTGTGCTGCTGATAGAGAAAAGTCTAGGCCTCTCCTGTCTTTAGGTGTGAGTCCATGATGGTAGCAGAGTCAAGTGCTTGTTTACCAGAAAGAAAATCTTGTTTAAAATCAAGCTTTTACTATTAACTGGTTAATAATGTATATGATGTGGGACCTGGTTTGATTTCAAATGTATTTGTAGGTTGATTGTGTGATGTGGAGTGAAAAATATTGCTATGAGTAATCAAATTCTCTCAGCCTAGTAACTCTGCCAAAAATAGACTCTCTATTAAAGGACCCTGGTGTTTTTTCGTGTGTTATGTCACTTCCCTGAAGGGGAAATGTCTCATCTGGTGTAAAAATCAGTGCATGAATATGTGTGCATGCATGCATGCATCTCTGAACATGCGTTAGACCCTCCCCCACAGACTGTATCTCTCTTAAGCTCTGGACTGAATACTATAATCCTCTAATTGAAATTTTATCCTACTATGTTATCCCCTCACATATCATACAACCCCCTACCTTCCACTGACCCCTGTCCCTGTCCCTCTTCTCTACCTGCAGTATCAGCCAACTATGGTCGACCCCTCGGATGCTGAGGAGCAGAACAAGTGTAAAGGCCCACAGCTCGACACACCAGCTGTGGCCACCGAAGACCCTCGACTGCCAGAACAGGCCGATGGCACGACAACAGAGGATGATGGGGATGCCGGTTTCGAGACCCCGCCCACTGGCAGTTCTGAGACGAGCCCCTGCCACACAGCATCATCGGCGGAGCCAGACGCCGCCCCTCAGGGGCCTCCACCTGAGCAACCACAGACTCAGACTGATTCGTCACCGAAACTGCACCTGGACCTGTACAACTTTGATTCACCGGTCGCAGAGGGCAGCCGCTACGTGTTAACAAGCCCTCATTCTCTGGAGGCGTGTGCTCGATGCGGGGTCAAACCAGTGGAGCTCCTGCCCCGCCCACTGGCTGACTTCGCCCGGGAGGCTCCGGGTCGATCCATGCGCGTTGCGACAGGCCTGTTTGAAGTCTACGAAAGGGACAGGCACGCCAAACTGAGGCAGTGCAGAGAGGAGAGGGAGAGGATAATCAGAGAGGAGAAGAGAAGGATTCTGCAGGCAGCAGTCAATACCGGCAGCAGTGCATCACCCTCCGCTGTGGAGCAGCAGCACAAAGCCTCCTCCGGCTCCACTCAGCCTCCTAAATCTCGACCGGTGACCTCCAGCTCAGCCCCTGATTCTGGAGCATCTAGAGCTTCACCAGCAGGCCCAAAAACGAGTACAGCTCTTTTATCTAAAGCTCCTTCCAGTACCTCTCCTAAATCTGCCCCTGCTGGGTCCCCAAAAACAAGTTCCACAACCTCTACACCGTCCTCCAAGGGTGTCCAAGGATCTGTCAAGCAGCCTTCTTCATCTGAAGTAAAAACCACAAGGCCACTCTCCTCCGGCCCTCCGCCAGTTGTCAGGAAGTCCTCAGGCGGTAAATCTTCAAACACTTTCCCCAGGCCCACACCAAAACCCCCCGCCTTCCCCAGAGCCAACTCTACGTTGACCTCATCAGTGACCAGGCCTGCAGTTCAGAGCTCTGGGACGCCTCAGAATGGCGTAACAGGAGCTCCGTTCTCTCAGCACAATGGACATCTTGGCATTCCCTCCAAGGTGCCAGGAAAAAGCCATTCTCTGGAGTCCTTACAGCGGAGGATGGATCCCGTCTGCTCGTCCACCTCCACCACCACAACGACTACTACATGCACCTCATCAGAGTCGGGTGCTTCCTCTTCTTACAGCTGGGATAGTCCAAGAGGCCACTGGGCCAAAGTCTCCAGTCCTCGAGCTCGCACTATGGCCGCGTTCAACTCCCTGATGGGCCGCAGCCTCAGCCTCGGAGACCTGAGCCACTCTATTCAGACCACACAGAAGGTGGAGCGCATAGTGAAGGAGGTGAAGCGGCGAGGGCTGAAGGCCGTGTCCGAGCGGGACCGCAAGATCGCAGCGTTGATGCTGGCCAGATACCAGGAGGAAGACATCATGAGTCAGACCCGGTACGTGGCTCACCTCCAGTGGGACAGTGAACGTAGGATGGACGAGCTACGGCGAGAACAGGAGGAGAGAGAAAAGCAGCGCGCCATGCTTCAGTGCCAGCGGGTGTGGCAGACGCAGGTGTCGATACGCCAGCGAAGACTCAGCCAGCAGGAGCGACAATCAGCAGCCGCTAAAATGCGACAGGTGGAGGAGAGCGAGGAGCGATGGAAGGAGCTCTCGGAGCTGCAGGAGCGCAACCGTCTACTGAGGTTACAGCAGGCGGCACGGGAGGAGAAGCATAAGAAAACCCTTCAGGAACAGAACCTGAAGGCCCTGGAGGAGGAGAGGGCGGCCATGCTGGAGCAGGAGAGGCTGCTGCTGAAAGAGAAGCTCACCATGGCCGAGCTCAAGAGGCAAGAGAAGGAGCACCAGGTCCAGGAAGACAGAAGAGGTCTGAACAAAGCAGAGAGAAGACGTCACGCCGCTCTGACGCAGGAGATCGCCCGCAGAGAGCAGGAGGAGAGGGAGGAGGCGAGGAGGGCAGCGGAGGAGAAGCTCAGCCGCTCCCTGGAGAATTACGAACAGATAGTGGAGCGTCGAGGGCAGGAGCTGAAGGAAAAGGCCAAGCGTGAGGAGAAGCAGATCCAGAAAGCACGCAAGGCGGCAGAGAAGCGTGAGAGGCAACAGCAGCAGCTGCTGGAAGCTCGTGTGAAGGAGGCGGAGAAACGAGCCCAGCAGGCGGCCTTGGTGGCGGAGGAGAGAGCAAAAGAGAAAGCTCAGCGGGCCACCCAGAGCCGGCAGGAGAAGGAGAAACTCCAGAGGCTCAACAGGCAGCGCGTGGAGGAAGAGGAGAAGCAGAGGCGCCTGGAGCTGCTGCAGTCCATCGAGAGGAAGCTGGAGAAGAGCGAGCAGATCTTCAAGGAAAAGAGGGCGGTGCTGGAGAGCGCGCGCTCCGTGGCCCGGGCCTCTTTCCATGTACGAGACAAAGTGCGGGAGGAGACCAACATGCGTACATTTGATAAAATGGCCCTGGAAGCTCAACTCAAAGCCAGCCTGGATGAGAAATAAACCCAACGCTTGTTGTGGTCTCCTTAATTCTGGTCATGTGCTCGGCTCCTGCCTTCATTATGGCCCTCATCACCCAACAGCTTTACCCATCTTCCCATAAAGACCCACAGTGTTGTTTT
Organism: Centropristis striata; assembly: GCF_030273125.1. Taxonomy (NCBI): domain Eukaryota; kingdom Metazoa; phylum Chordata; class Actinopteri; order Perciformes; family Serranidae; genus Centropristis; species Centropristis striata. The sequence goes on from NC_081532.1 coordinate 7,040,716, forward strand.
TTTCCTTACATATCTTCATCCATCAGCTGGTTTGATTACATTTTTGACCATCAGTTTTTATTATAAATCCTGTCAAAGTAAACCAAATTTTGTACCATGGATGTAACGAGACTACAAACTTTTATCAGCTGTTATAAATGAACAGTAAAGCCTGTGTGGGACGCACAGTGGACTTCATAATAGATGATAGTGTGGAGAGAGCTGCCTTGCAGCAACTCAACCCCTCCTCTCTCTTTCTCTTTGCCCTCTGCTCCGTGTATCTCAGCTACTGGACTGAAAGCTGTGCGGGAATGAAAAGAGTCATTGTTTACGAGGAAGCACAATTCCATGACAACTGCAGAGGCTTTTAAGGGAGCACTGCTCTAAGGGAAAACTAAGCGCAAATGGTTCTAGACCCCCAAAGCAAATGAGGGATCTTTTTGTACACGCACTGTGACACAGCTAGATATAGCATGGAAATCAAGCCCCGGGCTGGACACTCGTCTGAACCTAACCGCTGACAATGCAGCACAGGAGGGCCGTGTGCACGAGCCCCGTGCTGATGAAGCACCAGAGGACTCCTGCAGCAAGGGCTGTCCGTCCCTCCCCGGTTCTCCCTTCAAGGTCTCCCTCTGTCCGTCCTCTTCATGTCAGACGACAGTAAACAGTGAAGCGCTCTGGGAGACAGCCGACCCTCGACTCCCTCCCAGTCGATCTGCACCCAACACAGAGTCAAGGTCAGCAGGTACGAGTGTTTATCGTGTTAACAGGTTATGCAATGCCTTCTGTTCTTGCCGCGTGCCTTTTAGCGCTTGCAATTAAAAGAAAAACACAACAACCCTTGATCACACTGACCCCGACATGACAGACAAAAAGTGGAAAAAAAAATGCATCTACTCATGAGCCAACATGCAGGCCAACAACAGGCATTAAAGGCCTCTGGCTGTGTTAATCCCACAATCTCTCAGATTAAAAGAAAAGAGAGATACACATGGGGTTTTGCCCTCAGATGAAGGCGTTGCCATAGCGATAGAAATCTGGATGGAGCAGCGAAAGGTGAATAACTGAGCAGAGAGAGTGTGTGGGAATATGAGGGTGCTGCCTGTGGGAAGCTGCCTCTCTTGTGGCTCATTCATGTGGTTTCACCATCACTTTGTCGTATATATCTATGACAGGCGGGAAAATTAACCGCAGCCTTCCACCTCCTCACTTATTCAGGGAGAAATCCTTTAAAGCCTTCCACTACACAGCCAGTCACTGTTCCTGCAGCACATCCGCGGCCAGGATGTAGACTTGACCGAGCATTTCCGACAGCCTGTAACCTGCCAACGTCACTAACTACTGAGATAAAAGCCAGACGGAATTTGAAATGCAGCATTAGAGCAGCGGAGGACTGACAGGCTTACGGTCCTGACTGAGCCACGCTGTTCCCACCACATAATCACATGGAGGTGATGTAAGGTTGGAGGAATGAGACGGCAGATTTATCGGTGCTTATGATGGTGACTGAAAAGATGAGGTTGCTAATCTAGAAAAGGTTTCATTAGGATGCAGTAGATGCGTCTTAGTAAACCACACATTTAAACATGCAGTCGAATCAAATCAAAAAGATCACAAGTTGATCTGGTTGAAGAGAGAACCTGCGTAATTTTGGCTAAATTCAGGACAGAAAATCAGATTTGAACTCCCTGTTAAAGGATATCCCATATCCCAGGATATGCCTGAGAAATCAGGCATATCCCTGTGCCTCAGCTCAAAACACTACAGTTGTTGTAGTAGAAGAAGTAGTTCAGGTTGAGGGTGAGTCAGCGCTATAAATGAACGTGACGTTATGCACTTTGTGGTTTGACACACGATTTCTGGTTCTCAAAATTTGAGAAAAAATGACTCTTTGAGCTCTGTCTATCAGAATAGACACTGTAATGATCATCTTTATTGTTAATAAATAGATCATTTCTGTAAAAGTTAGTGAATTATCTAAAAATCCAAGAACTATATCAAACCATAAAGCCTCTTGTTACAAGTATATTATTATCTCCAGTCAGTGGAAATGACTCTGCCTCAAGCTGCACTGTACCGTAGTTAAATGTAATGTAGTTTAATTTTACATTTTTCATTTAGTGAATTGATTTTGTAGTAAATCGGAAGGGGGCCAGCTCCTCTCTAAGTGGCTCCTTGCTTTTAAATTGTCACATCAGATCCCAACACCTCCAACTGTGGATAGCAGATATTTTTTAAGATCCATATCTTGTGCAAAACATTTTTTGTTTGTACAAATATAATGCAATTTCATCTTTTAAGATTTTTGGAGTCCCTCAATAATGTTTAAATTCTTCAAGTGCAACACTGAGCTGTCAGTGTTTTGGTTTTATAGGGTCTTAAATGTCTTCAAATACATATAGAAAATAACAGTTGTGGAAAGTAACTAAGTACATTGACTCAAGTTGTACATTGCATGAGCGTGAACATTTTCTGCTACTTTGTTCTTACACTCTTACATTTGCAAGGTTCATACACTTTTTCAGCGGTCAAATTCAAGCACTTTTCAAGGACCTTCAAGGTCCATTTTCAAGTTTTTCCAGGACCTTACAACGGTTTTAAGTTGCATGTTTTAGATGAGTACTTACATGCTAAAAGGGGCAATTTCACTCAACCATTTTTTACAACTGAAAGTACATGTTCATTGAACATGTGATTATCTATTGTCAAATTGCACGAGAAATACAGTAAGAATTTCAAGCATTTTCAAGCACTTTATCCAAAATCCAAGCACTTTTCAAACCTTGAAAATACATTAAAATTTAAGCATTTTCAAGGATTTCAAGCACCCATATGAACCCTACATTTGTCTGATTCCTTTTAGCAACTAGTTGCTATGCTGATTTAGATTAAAGTAGTACTGCACATCCAAATGTTTGTTTGTTTTTTGCTGTTAATTAAATTATATAACATTACTGTCAATTAAAATACAATTGGCAAATACCCATACCCAAGGTTTTAAAAAAAAAGGCATTTTATGGTTTGAAAATGGCTCAACAGACGTCATACTATACTATGAGTTTTTGAAGAAGGAACAGGATCTCATCTGTACTTTTTCCACTCACCACACTTTTTTTTTATGTCTTGCAGGTCCTGGTGAGGAACGAGAGCTGGTGATGCCACCTGCAATCCTCCTTTTCTTCCCACACTGAACTTTATCAAAGTGCAAAACAAAGCGTGTCTCTCCTCTGATGGAATTAGCTCCATATCAAGAGTCCATCATATCATTTTAAACTAGTGACAGTGCCATCTCTTCTGCTGCTGAAAACAGGAACCCAGATATGAACCTACAGCCTTTTACCCACAGAAATGAAATGACATGTACAAGGTTCAAACACAGCTTTATTAGCATCAAGGCATGTTGTTCAATCCATACTATGTTCCCTCTTCCCTTACCCTGACATGTGGGCTTTTTTCAGTTCCATCTCTGCTGTTATCATTTGTACATTGTCATACATAAAATGCTTGCGTCAGTGAAATACATTGAGTTGCTTCGTCGAAGACTGATTTTTCAGATGTAGCAATAATGAAATGGTCAAGTTTGATATCACACGCATCTGTGAGTTCATTGTTTTCATAAGACCTCTGTTAAAGTAAAGGACATAACCAGTGCATACAATCAAACCCAGAACAATAAAAACAGACATTTTACAAGATGGAGTGCATTGTCGGTGCTATCTGCTAAATCATTTTTGTGTACTGTAAATATATTATAGTCACTTTTTCATAATCATTAGTTGAAAACAGTTGAAAAGGTACACACTGCAAACCGGTTATTAAAACGTTATGATTTTCAAGTTAAATGTAACTATAAAATGCTATGTCTTTCCCTATTCTTACTTAACTCTTTGACTAGATCAAATCTGTTCTTATTGCACTTTATACCAAACAGTTCAAGGGACTAATTAGAGACTGTTGCCCTTTTGAGTTGTGCAGAAATATTATCTGCGCTTCATTTTCTTTCTTTTTTTAAAGAGCAAAATAACGTTGATCATCATAGTTAATCATTAAACATTCTAATTAGGTTTTATGCAAAAGGGACCTCCGTTTCTGTGTTTAGTTCTCTTTTTTTCCTGGAACTGTTTAGTGGGAAAGAGCTATAAACCAGTAGGGGTCTGAGAACCAGTGCTGTAACACATAAAAGGTGTAGTCAGTGTCCATTAAATGTTGTACAGTCTTAAGATTACAACCAGAGATGCTATCAAATACATTTCTGTTTACATTCATCTACAGTATCTTAATGGTGGGTCTGGGATTAGTTTCTCTAAGTAACTTGCTATCTCCCCACTCAGTCCTCGGTTTTGTTCGTAGCGTCCTTGCGAGCCATGATCTTGTACACGCTCTCTCTGAAAGTACTGTCAGAGGTAAGTCGCCGTGCCGTCTCCCACAGGTCCTCCATACCGCTGCCATCACCGCTCGCTACTACAAAAGACTTTGAGTGTTTTACTGCAACGGAGCAGAAGAGAGAAACAAGAAGTTAATTTGTTGCTATTGCATTATCATGACTTGTTATGGCATATGATACTATGACTTTTGTGAAATTCTGATGCCATACTATACAATGAAAACACCATATAATATGAATACAAACGCATAAAATGGGTCAATTATAGTCTTTTGGTACATGTGGAAATAGTGGAAAAAAACATTTTATTGGATGTACAAAAATGACCCGCGCATGTCAATTTTTGTCAAAATTGGTCAAATTTTTAAATGCTTAAAATCGATCAATTATAGTCTGTTGATACATATTAGAGCATAAGATGGACAGAAATGACAGAAAAACACCATATTTTGGTATGTCCAAAAATGACCTCCTCAACAAAAAGTCATACTATAGCATGTCGATTTTTGTCAAAATTGGTCAAATTTCAAAATGCCTAAAAATGCTTAAAATTGATCAATTATAGTCTGTTGATACATATTAGAGGATAAGATGGCCAGAAATGACAGAAAAACACCATATTATTGGATGTCCAAAAATGACCTCCTCAACAAAAAGTCATACTATATATAGCATGTCGATTTTTGTCAAAATTGGTCAAATTTCAAAATGCCTAAAATGGGTCAATTATAGTCTGTTGATACATATTAGAACATAACATGGCCAGAAATGACAGAAAAACACCATATTATTGGATGTCCAAAAATGACCACCTCAAAAAAAAGTCATACTATAGCATGTCGATTTTTGTCAAAATTGGTCAAATTTCAAAATGCCTAAAAATGCTTAGAATTGATCAATTATAGTCTGTTGATACATATTAGAGGATAAGATGGCCAGAAATGACAGAAAAACACCATATTATTGGATGTCCAAAAATGACCTCCTCAACAAAAAGTCATACTATATATAGCATGTCGATTTTTGTCAAAATTGGTCAAATTTCAAAATGCCTAAAATGGGTCAATTATAGTCTGTTGATACATATTAGAACATAACATGGCCAGAAATGACAGAAAAACACCATATTTTGGGATGTCCAAAAATGATATAGCATGTCGGTTTTTGTCAAAATTGGTCAAATTTGAAAAAGTCTGTTGATACATGTGGTAGTATCTTTTTTCAAAAAAAATTGGAATTTCAAAATGCCTAAAAATGTTATATGTAATGGAAACCTGTTGTGATGTATAAAAACAATAAGGAAACTGAGGAAAAGGGACAGTTTCAGGGATAACGATCTCTAGCTGTTCTATTGGATGTCAGAACAGAAAAAGTTCAAGTTTAAAAAAGCTTCAAAACAGTACGTTTATCATTTTCATAGTACAGTATGTCCAATACGTTCAAAAACACACCATAACATTCTACACACACAACATCACTACATTAATCATTTTAACAGTATAGTGTGTGTGTGTGTGTGTGTGTGTGTGTGAGAAAAATTAAAGAAATCGTCAAAGTGAGGTTTGTCCAAAAATGAAGTTGATTATGGTAATTGATGACTTACACCAGTGGCGTTTGGAGGCTCTCCTCTGGATCCGGCAGCTCTTGATCCGGCGTGCAGCAGCTTTGTGCAGATAAACAGCGTTCTTCATTATCGATGGGAGCTTCGCCTCGATTTCTGCTGCACAGATACAGTCCTCAAAGAATCCTGGTTCATCATCAAGACAAAACAACAATGAACCATTAAATCTTAATATTAAAATGTTTCTGTATTATTACACAGCCCGAGTTCAGCACTGACATTTATACACTGGATCATTTTGTTGCAATGATTTAGTCAGCAACTATTTCAATAATTAAACTAGGACTGCAAGCAGTACTGAACGGGCCCTCGCAGTACACGCGTGTCGAGGCATGCTGCTGTCGGGGTGTGTGCGTTACAGGGGCCAGTCTATACCACCCCTATGAATTTCATTGCCTTAAGTGTTATAGTGTGGCCACGGTACCAAATATGAAATTAAACTGCCATCACAGTGCCACCTAGGGGCCGATCAATAAAACCTTAAAGGGTTATCCTCAGGAGGGCATTGACAATAATTGTACCAAGTTTTGTATAATAATGCACAAACTCTCCCTTTAATCCTCATACAGTGTCTGAAGGAGGACTCTTAACTGATATGTATAAGTTAGAAGAGGCAGGTAGCAATGGTGGAAAGTAACTATGTACATTTACTCAAGTACTGGACTTAAAGTACAATTTTGAGGTACTTTAATGTAGGTACTTTATATTTCTACTCCACTACATTTTGAGGCATATATTGTACTTTTTACTCCTCTACATTTAGTTGACAGCTTAAGTTACTTTTCAGGTCAAGATTTAAAATGTTTGGGTTTTTTTGTTTATTTATTTATTTATTTTTATCTTTTTGAATTTTTTTATTTTTATTTTTTTATTTTATTATTTATTTATTATTTTTTTTAATTTATTTTATTTTTTTATTATTTTTTAAATTATTTTTTAAATTATTTTTTTCCCTGCTCTTCTGCGCATGCGCAGCCTTTGAGCACTTCTGCGCATGTGCGGACTTTTAGCGCATGCGCAGAAGCGCCACGGGGCGCACATGCGCAGAAGCGCCACGGGGCCGCACATGCGCAGAAGCGCCACGGGGCCGCACATGCGCAGAAGAGCCACGGGGCCGCACATGCGCAGAAGCGCCACAGGGCCGCACATGCGCAGAAGAGCCACGGGGCCGCACATGCGCAGAAGCGCCAAGGGGCCGCACATGCGCAGAAGAGCCACGGGGCCGCACATGCGCAGAAGCGCCACGAAGCCGCACATGCGCAGAAGCGCCACGAAGCCGCACATGCGCAGAAGCGTCGAAAACCCGCGCATGCGCAGAAGCACAGGGGAAAAAATAATTAAAAAAATAATAATTAATTAATTAATTAATTTAAAAATAAAAAAATAAAAATAAAAAATAAATAAATAATAAAAATAAATAAATTTAAAAAATTTAAAAAAATTAAATCTTGACCTGTAAAGTAACTTAAGCTGTCAACTAAATGTAGAGGAGTAAAAAGTACAATATATGCCTCAAAATGTAGTGGAGTAGAAGTATAAAGCTACATAAAATGTACATAAAAGTACCTCAAAATTGTACTTTAAGTCCAGTACTTGAGTAAATGTACATAGTTACTTTCCACCATTGCTACCTGCCTCTTCTAACTTATACATATCAGTTAAGAGTCCTCCTTCAGACACTGTATGAGGATTAAAGGGATAGTTTGTGCATTAGTATACAAAACTTGGTACAATTATTGTCAATGCCCTCCTGAGGGTAACCCTTTAAGGTTTTATTGATCGGCCCCACTGTGGTGGCAGTCTAATTTCATATTTGGTACCGTGGCCACACTATAACACTTGAAATGAAAGTGAAATTCATAGGAGTGGTATAGACTGGCCCCTGTAAAGCACACACCACAACCTCTCATTGAAAAATAAAAACTCAGTCAACCAAATAGTAAAGTGGTCTAGCAGACTGATTGGTGAGCCACAGCTCAACGTGGAGACCTTGTACACAAAACAATTACAGCGCATTACTGGTTCAATTTTAAATGACAGTTCCCATCCATTGCACACAGAGTTTCAGCTCCTCCCCTCTGGGTGTAGGTTTACAATCACTAGGTGTAGAACAAAAAGACACAAAAACAGTTTTGTTCCTGCTATGCTTTGCACAGGTGTTTATTTATTGTTGCTTTTATGTATTAATTTCCTATTTCTATATGTACATTTTAACCTTTATATACGTTTTTACAGCCTAAACAAGTTTTATTTTATTTTGCTGTTTTATTTTGTTTATTTTTCTGTCTTCTTTTTTTTTTTGCTATTCATACTTTAGTTCACATCAATATCTAAGTATAGTCTGGACCTGTAAGAACTTTTAAGAATTTTTAACTTAATTTTATTATTCTTAATTTTTTTATTTAACTTGCCATTTCTTAACTCCCACTGTCTTAAGTTGAATGATGTGTGACATGTGCATCTTTTGTGTGTGTGTGTGTGTATGAGGACTCTATACTGCAAACAAAATCTACCTCTGGGTACAAATAAAGTAAATATCATAGATAAAGAGATAAAAAAACATGATAATGATAATCAATTTCATTGCCTTAAGTCTTATGGTCTGGGCAGAGCGCCAAATATTAAATTAGACTGCAGAGTGCCACCTAGGGGCCGATCAATAAAAACCTTCAAGGGTTATCCTCAGGAGGGCATTGACAATAAGTATACCAAGTTTGGTGTTAATCCGACCGACCGATTTGGAGATATAAAATACTTCAATTTAAAGAGCGCCACCTAGTGGTCATCGGCCAAAATTTTGCACAGAGCCTCAGGGGCTCATAGGGAAGTAGTAACCTGAGTTTCATGTCATTCAGACACACCAATGTGGAAATATGCAACACTTCGTGTTTTGTGTTGATAATAGCGCCACCTGCAGGAAGTTGTTATTTAATAACTTGATTATTCTTTGGGTTATCAAAATTCTTTTAATAACTCTTTGTTATGAGGGTCCATAGATGCTGTGTGCAAAGTTTGGTGCAAAACGATGAAATTGCCTAGGAGGAGTTCGAAAAAGTAGGTTTAGGACATTTCGCAAATTTTTGAAAAAAAATTCCAAGCGAAAATGGGCGTGGCCTATATCACGAGATTCAGCACAACTCAGTGAACGCGTGGATATAAGGTTTTTGAATGTGCGATAAAGTATGTGGGAGTTATTAGCCAAAACGCACTTTCCTTTATTATAGCGCCACCTTGTAGTGGAAATTCAGGATGACAATAGATTATAAAATATTTTGCCAGGTGTGACTTATATTTAAGAGTTTTTGGGTATGTTCAGGCAGTGAAAAATGCGATCATTTGGGAAGAAAAAAAAAAATTTCGAAATACAATAGGGACCTCGCAGGTCGTTGCCTGCTCGGGCCCTAATAACAGTTTTTGGTATTTTTCAAGCAAAAATGCCAAATTAATTCCCTGGTTCCCGCTTCTCAAACATATATAGTAAAAGTAAACTGAATATGCTGGGGGTTTGGAAATGTATATTAGAATTAAATAAACTAAATAAATAAAAAACCAATAAACAGAATATTCACTGGTAATGATAAAACAAATATAATTGCATTAATTGCATCCCTGACAATTTTAGGTAATTTCTAGTGAATAAATGACACAAAATGAAACACAAAAAATGATTTTTTTTTTCTGTGGACTCAAAAACACAAAACCTGTTTTATTTTTTTTGACTGAAAGTGATCAACATGTGATACAAACTGTATCCAGAGGAGGGCAGTCACACAGATCACATTATGCACTTCATATCTCTGTTTGGATCTTTTGCAGAGAATTATCTGATAAATCTGCTTTAATAGATATTTATGTATTTTAAGATGATATGTTTTGCTGCCAGCTTAAGGTATATGACCTATCACTCCAGCTCACAGTGAACTACATGCAACCCTGCAGCACATTTTCACCACCAGATATAAAAGTGTACGTGGATGCACTCACTCCTCAGCTGAGTCACGTCGCCCTTCATCTTCTCGTCTCGCTCTTTGCTTCGGTCCATTGACTCCAGGCCTTTCTCCAGGTCCTGCAGAGCCTCCTCCGCCTGCTTCAGCCTCTTCTCCAGCTCCATCCGAGACTCGATCTCCACCTGAGACACACAGGAAACTTACTGAAGCAACTAAATCAATAAACTGCATGTGGATATTTAAGGGAAATTTAAATCTAGGGCTTTTAAAGACAAACTGAGCTGATGTAATAGAGGAAATCACAGTTTAGTGTTTTCTCTTTGAAGGAGAGAAGCAGGAGGAAAGTCTTTTTTCTGTATCTCAAGGGTCACATGATGAACTGAAAGCAGCACAACAGGCTTCTCTGCCTTTGTAGCAAGGTCATAATAGTTTCAGATTTTTCATTAGTTTTATTTCATTGTGAATTTTTGTGTTTTCAGATTCAGTTTGTTTAATAACTTTTTAGAGTGAGTTTGCTAGTTTTTATTATTTATTTTTTTTTGAAAATGCTTAGTTTTAGTTTAGTTTTTATTAGTTTTAGTGTTAGTTTTACTTGTTTTTTAATGTGGTATTTGTTGGTTATGAGATTCAAAATGGTAACAATAAATTCTTTTTGAGTTTCGGTTCGAGTGAAGAGCTGAACTTTTTGAAGGCAATCAACTCACATAGTCCTGTAACATCCCAGTCTCAATAAACAGATTTACCAAGAAAAAAAAGGACATTTTCACTTTAATTTTAGTTAGTTTTGTAACCATACAATACAGTTTCAGTTAGTTATTGTTTGTTTTTCGAAAACTCTTGTTTTTATTTTTATTTCAGTTAAAATGTTTTTTCAATTCTAGTTTGCATTATTTCGTTAGTTTTCTTTAACTATAATAACCTAGCTTTGTAGTTCTGTAAAAGTCATACTATAACATGTCGATTTCTGTCAAAATTGTTCAAATTTTAAAATGCCTAAAAACGCATAAAATGGGTCAATTAGAGTCTGTTGGTACATGTGGTAGTATAGTTTGTCCCAAAATAGTGAAACTAGCTACTTGTTTTTATAATGACGCTAAAAAAACATTTTTTTTCTCTAAAGAATACAGTTTTTAATAAATGTGATTTGTTGACATATTTAGTGACTTGTTGTCATATTTTGTAGGAAAATGTGCAATGTTAATAATGCACGGTGCAAAGCTGCATTTAAAATAAGATTTAGAGATGTGACTAACCACATTAATCAGGTTTTTAGTACATTTTTTATTGCTACATGGCAAACAAGGTACCAGTAGGTGCAGCAGATTCTCAGAAAACCAACAAGACCCAGCATTCATGATATGCAGCTCTTAAGGCTGTGCAATTGGGCAATTAGTTGAAAGGGTTGTGTTCTGCACCTACTGGTACCTTGTTTGCTATGTAGCAATAAAAAATATACTAAAAACCTGGATTTATCTGGTTAGTCACATTGGACTGCTATTATTTTGAACACTACTGTACATCTCTTTAAATTTCAGCACAATTAGTCGTTAGGAACATTCCTAATTAAGAACACGTTTATCCTGGAGAAACTGGTGCAACCAGTCGAGGTTTGGCTATTTACTCAAGGACGCTTCAGCACTACAGAAGTCCTGTTTGCAGATAAAAGAACTTCTTTGCCAACAATGTAGTTTGACTGAAGCCTGGAGGGAGAAAGAGAAACAGTGAGTTGACGTATAGAAGTGAGGAGGTAATTCCATACAGAGAAACCGGACGAGAGACGACAATGAGCTTTTTGTTCCAGTAAATGTAATATGAGATCATTCTGCTCTTTATGCCAGAAAGACTGGAGATGAGGAGGATCTGCTGCTGAAGATCTCACAGATATCAGTACAAAAAATCTGAAGGGTTGAACCAGCCTAAATATCAAAGTTACATCTAACTGATTTCTACAAATTACTACAAAAATAATTTAATACAAGCAGGCCGAAGCTGCCATTTAAGACATTTATCAGAAAAAAGTTAAGGATTATATGTTTCTTTGTGGGTTGTAAAATTATTCTACTTATTCACATAAATAACCCATTTAAAACCGATAGAATTGTCTGAATTATTATTATTACAAAAAAGAAAACAGGATTGATCTTAATTCATAAAAAATGACTACTTTAGGACGTAAAGACAGAAATAAATTATATAATATCTAGGACTGTCAGAAGAGAGTGACAGAAGCTTTGGAAAAACATTTACGCATTAATGTTTGTAAACCCAATTTACAGAATATGTAAATAAACAATTAACTTAAATTATATATAAAATATAAATAAAATACACACAATTCAAATCATTAAAACATTTAAATGCACAGTGTAATTTTGATTCATGATTCTTTGTAGGCATTTTCATTTCTGCATTGTTTACATTCTTTCCTCACTGCCTTCATTTGGTGCATTGCTCCATTTCTTGGCACATTACCACCACATGAAGATAATAATAACAGCTTGCGCTTTTTTGCACTTGCAAGGAAAGTTTACACATAGAAAAACAGAAGAAAATGGAAAATAGTAAAAGGAATGTGAGCTTTTTTGTGCATTACAGATTTCTGCCAGAGTCTAATAATATGAAACCATTTATAGGAAAGTTAATCAGGTCACAACACTGCAAAAAAGGTGTGTCTGAAAACAAGATAAAAACACTAAATCTGAGGGAAATTATATTGCTGGACAGATAATTTCACTTGACAAGATTTCTTCAATTACGATTATTAAATCTAGAAATAAGCATGTTGAACGCTTAAAATAAGAAATTAACTCTTAAAACAAGATAAATTAAAGCTGCAAGTAGCGATGAACTGGCCCGTGCAGAGTGCACTGACAATTATTTGTTTCTTACCAAGATTAAAAAAAACTTTAGATTTAGATGTGTTAGATGATTTATCTTGTTTAAGAGTTATGCTTATTTCTAGATTTAACAATCTTAATTTAAGAAATCTTGTCAAGTGAAATTATCTGTCCATGCAGCAAGATCATTTCCCTCAGATTTAGTGTTTTTATCTTGTTTTTAGACAAACCTTTTTTGCAGTGCAGCGTGCACAGGATTAATAAAACTGGAACCCACTTTAAAACTCCATATCACTTTTTAAAACCTTCTGTCTGCTGTCAATAAGGTCTGGAATAAAGCCATTTTCTGGTGTCATTACAGTAAATGTTACTGCAGATTGTGTCTTTATCTTCAAGTAATTAAATCAAATAAAACTGAGATTAACTATAATTTATAGAATTAACCCAATTTACATTGACATGTTTCTCCATTAGTTGAGTTAATTCTGACTGATAAATGTCAGAGGAGAAGAATGTTTGTTTAAATCAGGTTTTATTTTACATTTATTACTATTGCTTCTTCTAAAACTATATTTGAAAGCATGAACCTGGCAGCTGGTTGCTACGGTGACCTTTCCACTGACTTTGTGCAGAGAGCAGCTGAGTCATGCTGTGCTACCTTGAGCTCGGCCTCGGTCTGCTGCTTGTCCACAGCGAGCTGAGAGAGCGACTGCTGCAGAGCGCAAGCCTGAGACGAGTAGTACTCCCTCTCCTGCTGCAGGATTTTGGCCCGCTCGTCATTGTCCCTGAGCCTGAAGGACAGAAACACAGTCAGACAGGAAAAAGACCACAAACACAACATATACAACATCATGCAAATCTGCATATTTCTTATCATGTGCAATCAAATCAAATTGTTATTTGATAAGAAGTCCTGAAAAGTCTGGAAATCTTAACTTTCCACTCAAATTCTCTTAAAAAATAGGGCAGCAGTATGCATATATTTGTCCAAATCAGAAAATGTTCATAATTAATGTGTTTTTTAATTATTTAAAGGCTTTCAAAGAGTCCATTATAAATCTGAAATGCTGTTTCGTTGCAGAATAAAGAGAAGATGTGAAGTGTTTCTGTTGCCCTTCACTGTCAGGACTGCTCAGGCTGATGCCATGCTGCGTTCACTGAACACACACCTATAATTTCATTTCAAGGTGAAAACAGAAGCAGCAGAACTATCTGTGAGAGGATTGCATTGAATCATCATTTTAGAAACTGTTTTTTGTAAAAAAAAAAATATACATATATAACAAAGATGTTAATTTAGAGTTGCTTAAGGGGTGTTGGAGGGCAGATTTGAATCAACATGCAAAAAAACTAAATATTTTAAACAGTATTTGTTTCAGGACTGTGATTTTGCACTGAAGGTGAAGATCTATTTGAGCTGGCATGTAGTAAGAAAAGTGTCCTGAATGATTCTGGTTGTATTTTTGTATGTTTCCATGCAGCTGCAGCTCGGGGCGAGAAGAGTATGGAGTAAGATAGCTGTCATAAAGATGTGTGCAAGATTCTAACCATTCGTATTTGTAATGTTAAACAATAAAATAGTTGTAAACAAAATTCTGCTTTCACATACGTGAGTCTGAGAAATTGTTTGGGTTAGGGTTGTTTTTATGTGCGTATAAATCTAAAAGCTGTGAGTGCAATGTCTTGTGAATACAACTCTAATTGAACACTAATTCAAGTTTGTGGGTACGAGTCAAAAATTGTTGAAATGACGTCACATGGGAAAATCGTGGTTCGATTATTTTCCCCTGTGACCTGCCTGTGACGTCATTTCAACAATTTTTCGACTTACCCACAAACTTGAATTCATAGTTGTAGAAATTAGAGTTGCATTCACAAGACATTGCACTCACAGCTTTTAGATTCATACTCACAGAAAAACAATCCTAACCCAAACAATTTCTCAGACTCACGTATGTGAAAGCAGAATTTTGTGTACAACTATTTTATTGACAAACAAATGTTTAACATTAAGAATACGAATGGTTAGAATCATGCACACATCTTTATGACAGCTATCTCACTCCATAGAAGAGGAGCAGAGTGAAGCCAGAGCTCATGGAAAACTGAACGTTATGACTCGTGTATTTCAGAGTTGGTAACAGAACATTAGAGCCAGCAGTCAATAGCAGCTGGCTGTAATATCCCACTTACTGGTGCTGATCAATGGGCTGGTTGTTCACAGATCAATACACATTTCCACTAGCAGTTCCGTCCTCTGTGCATTAGCATAGAGCTTCCCTGGAAAGGCTGCAGAGTTTCACCCTTTGGACGCCAAAACCGGAATCACAGGCTCCAGAGAACCGAGAGAGCTTTAGATAATACCTATAGTTGTTAGTTACTGTTAAAGAATAATGCATTTATCATGGAAATTATTGTCGTTTCGTAATTAATGTTATTTTAAGAGTTTATTGTTGCAAATATTATACTATTTTACAAACTATGTTACATTTTTTGTTAATTGTGATTACAAAATTATTTGTAAACTTGTAAAAAACATTATTTAACATCTTGCTAATGGTTAATAATGGTTAATAAACTGTCTATAAAATAATTTTGGATGATATTACTAAGTTGCAGCTGAGGATTAATTGTTAAAATTGTACTATAAACATTATTTAGATAGCGAATACTTTGTCATTGTTAATAGTTGTTTTGTAAACTGCATATAAACATTATCAGCTAATGCTTATAACTAATGATTAATAAGTAGTTTATGATATAATATTTTGTATTTAATATTTAAAAGAGTGACTATTTGTGCACCAATATTATCTATCTAAATTATGTTTATAGATGCTTCAAAAAGTATTTATTAACCATTTACTAATATAGTGAATAGTGTTTGAAATGTAACATTGACAGTTACGTGTCAATTCAAATATGATATTGTCATTTTTGTGTGAAAATGTATAAACACTGATTTAAATTATCTCAGACTGAACAACCAAACGGCTCTGAGAATTTAAAGCTTTAAACAGAAGAAAAGAAGTCAACAAAGAGAAAAACTTTTTCTGCTTTTGCACCAAAACCAGAAAAACTTTTTTCTGCTTTTGCACCAAAACCTGAAAAACTTTTTTCTGCTTTTGCACCAAAACCAGAAAAACTTTTTTCTGCTTTTGCACCAAAACCAGTCATCTCAGGTTTCTCACTCACTTGTCCTCAGCTTGCTCCTTCTCCTTCAGCAGGATCTTCATCTGCTCCTCGATGTGTCTCAGGTCCTTCAGCAGGTCCACGTCTCCGGGCTCCTCGCCGTCCTCAGACTTCCTGCAGGAGGCGCTCTCCTCTGCCGCCTCCTTCTCCTCCTGCTCCTCCTGCTCCTTCACCGCCAGCAGCTCCAGAGTTCTCTGTTTCTCCTGAGAGAGCTCCTGGAAAACAAAACCACACATTAAGATCCAACACAAACTCCTCAGTCTAACAGAGCTTGTAATGTAATAATGTCTCTAATTAAATTAAATCAGAAGGAAGTTGAGTGTTAGTGATAATTTAACTCCATCATTTAAAACTACTTGTCTAAAAAGATTTACAAAAGCACATGCAGGTGATAAACAGTTACAGTGAGGGGAATAGTTATTTGCCAATTTTTGTGATTTTTGCTAATAAATACAATTACAAATTTACAAATAAATAAAAGGTCTATAATATATATATATATATATATATAGTCTCTCATTGTTAAAATAAACATACCATTAAAATTAAATTAGTGAATTAAATTAAATTAAATTAAATTAAATCAAATTGAATCATTAAATTAAAATATTAAATTGAATTAAATTATTTATTTTAATTTAATTTAATTAAAATATGTTAAATTAAACATACCATTAAAATTATAGACTGTTCATTTATTTGAAAGTGGGAAAATTTTGCAAAATCACAAAATCAGCAAGGGACCAAATAATGATTTCACCCACTGTGAGCGCACCTTTTTTCTGAGCTCATCCTTCAGTTCTTTATGACTTTTATTGTGTTTATAATTCAGTTTTCCTCCACTCTTCTTCCACAGGAAGTTGCATCAATGTCAGATGTATTACTTTAGCCGGATAATTGGACGATCAACCTCCAGCGTTCGTTACACAACGTATTACATCAGCAGTTGTAACATCACATGACCTGAATCCTCTCCAACTCATCAATAAGTTATTCTAGGAACACTCGCCCACACACTCTCAGTTTCCGCTTAGCTTTGAAAAATAAAAATTGGCATTAAAAAAAAGATTGCCACTGATAAAAAAGGTTTAAATAATTCATTTTATTCATAATTTTTGCATTCTGATGTATTTTTAACAACAATCCTGTCTTCATGTCTGTTTTTGGTGTCAGATTTTGTGTTTTTTCAAAATAATGTTTATTTTTTAGTGGATCTATTTTCAGTGCCAGGGTTTCCTGTTTTAAATTCACAGCTTTATTTCGCTTTATTTTGATGCCAAACCTATTGTCATTGTTCTGTCTATCTATATCTATTGATAACAAACTGCTTTTTTTCTTAAATAAAAAAAATGTATACCTTACCTCAATGGATTTCTGCAGCATGATGGTTAAACTGCTCAGCTCTTCTTTTTCACTCTCTACTCCCCTGAGGGACTGAGCCGTGCCGTCCAGGTCTCTGATCAACACGCAGCAGAAAATAAATCATATTCATTAACAGGCTTCTGCAGTAAAATCTGTATCAGTAAACAAACAAGCAGGAAATTCGTTTTTTACAGTTTGATATGCTCCTGCTCCGCCTTCAGCTCCACCACCACCTCCTCAAACTTCATCTTCTCCTCCTCCAGGACCTGGTTCAGACGCTCCAGCTCCTGCACACAAACAGCAGTGTTACAGTGTGTACATTCGTAGGGTTCGTAACCTTTAGCAGTGGTCAAATTCAAGCATTTTTCAAGGACTTTCAAGCTCCATTTTCAAGCTTTTCCAATATCTTACACCTGTTGTAAATTGCATGTTTTAGTAAGTTCACAATTTTCATTTGTATTATTACTATTATTATCCTCGTTGAGAGTTTGTATTTTCAATTGTTCAATTTAAAAAAAATGTAAAAAGTAAAGGATTCATCAATTAATCAACTAATTATTTGACGTAAAAAAATATTCAGTTTTGATAATCTATTGTTTAGGTCATCAATTTTTAGGTCCAGCTCCTCCAGTGTGGTGATTTGTTGTGTTTCTCAGTATTATATCACAGTAATTTCTGTTATTTTATTCTCTAAACCAGAACAAATTAAATCCAGACTGAAAACCTTATTTTTCCCAAACGCTTTTAAAAGCCAAGGCCTTATTATCATTGTAATTATTATTATTATTATTGTTGATATTTTTTATGTTTTTATTTATTTATTTATTTATTTATTTATTTATTTATTTATTTATTTATTTATTTATTTATTTATTTAATGTTTTCTGTATTTTTAATGTATTATTATGATTATTATTATTTATACGTATTATTTATATGATTAATGAAAAAGATGAATCACTGAAATAACTGTTAGCCGTACATATAAGAATAAAGTAAAATCTACCAAAAAAAGTACAAATATATTGGTTTATAAATTTGTACAAAAATACAAGTTATACTCTTTTTATTCCAATTTTAAGAAACATTTTGTTGCAGTGATGTGATGATACCAGAGAGGTAAATAAAAAGTTCTCACCTCTCTCTGTGCTCTCTGATGACTGAGCTCTTCAGTCTCTTCCATCAGTTTATCTAAATAAATAAAAACATTTAATAAAAACTTGTAAAACCTTTAAAAAAAGTTAATTATCAGCTGATTTCCCCACATGTTTACCCAGATACTCCTGCTTCTCTTTGGCCAGCTGCAGCCCCTGAGCCTCCAGACTCTCGATCATGGCCTCCCCTAGCTGAGCGTTCTTCCACGTGCTGTTAGACAAACAGAGATTTTAACAAAACCAAGAGACGATTATAAATTAAAACACAGTGGGCACAGAAATAGATGCTTTCCATCCCTTGTAGTCATGGCAGCAGCCTGGCTCCGGGGATTACAGTCCACCACTTTGGTCCAAACTAAAATATCTCAACAATTTTTGGAGCTTTCATGTTCCCAAGAGGATTGTAACTGACTTTTGACCCTAAAAATGTGTGAATATGATGATGTTCAGAGCCTCAACTGTTAATATGTATCAGTCATTTTAGTTTGTAGCAAGAAATTGTCTCAACAATCTTGTTTTACATGCTTTTTATTTGCATCAGGCCTTTATCTTTAACATTACATCACTTTTAAACATTCATGTGTATGAACTGAAGATTTCTGACTTTATTGACACATTTTTCCAAAAATGACTCCCATCAAACCATCAAAAAATCAGATGAAAATTCAAACAAAGTGGCTTTAAAAGTCATGTTTTGTTTGTATAATTCCCTCTGAAAAGGAGAGTTTATGTCGGTTAAATACTCACACTTTGCCCGACTCCTGCAGCATCTCCATCCACTGCACCTGCTCCTCCCCAGACTCAGCAGCCAGCACTATGGTGCCCTGGGGGACGGAAATGTGATATTACACATCAGCACCTTGTCAATAATGGGCTCAGGCTGTAAAATAGACAATAGAGCTCCATCTTTGGCTGCTGGGATGGTAAAAAGCTATGTCAGAACACTGTTTTGAGCCTGTTAAATTCACTCCATTATGTGACCCGTTAGCTGCAGGATTAGACAGATAGAAGTTATAAAAGCAGCGTTAGAGCTCTGCAGGCTGCTAGGACACACAGGCAATTTGGACTTTGCACGTGGGATATGTTGCTATTTTAATATCTGTTTGCACCTTTATGTCTTTTTCTGTCTTAACCCATAAGAACCCAGACCCATTTATCCTTGAACGAAAATTATGGGGGATATACCACAGTGGACCACATCGATCACATTTATGATGTTTTTTTTTAATTACTACCCCTAAATGTCAAAGATATGATATTTCTTATTTTAATATAAATAAACTCGACACCTTCTCTGCTTACAGAAACACAAATTTGCCTTTTTCTCTGCATCTCCACAACATATATTGAAATTGTGACATTAATAGCAATTAATTATTTTTCAGATTTGTTTTTAAGTAACAAAATAATAAGAAATCAATAATAAATAAAAACAAATAACAAATAAATGCGATACAGGAAATCCTATTAATGGATTAGAATTGTTAAATGGGTTTAAACTTGGACTTGTAACAAAAAATAAGCTTTTTGAAATTAGCTACTGTTTCCAGTCACATCCATATTTTGGAGAAGTCACTTCTTGTCAAAGTCACATTTATTTAATGGGATTTAATGAGTTAAGCATCAAGCTGAATATGGGAGATTCTAGTACATTTAAAGTGTTTGTTACACCTGTGTCACTGTGGGTTCTTATGGGTTAAAAATGTCACTTTAAACTGCTGTAAGGTCGACAAATGAAATGGAGAAGTGAAAGTGTCTTACAGTAAAGTCCTCCAGGTTGACCACGATGGCGAAGGGCATGCCCATGTTTTCATTAGCGGACACCACACATCCTCCCAAAGGAATGACTCCCTGAGACAGAAACAAACACACTGCTATTTAAAATGTTGATTCTGGATCAAAAAAATGAGTTATTTACCTAATAACAAATAATAATTCTTGCATGTGTACAAGATAATAAAGAAACGTCCAGCATGTTTGCAGAGAGGCTGAAGCAGCTCACCTTGGGGTGGATGTTGAAGTACCTGTTGGTCTCAAAGTTTCTCTTCTCGCTCTCAGCATAGTAGAACAAGAAGCTGTCTTTGATGATGAAGAATCTTTATATCGAGGAAGACAATGAAAGCAGCAGTGAGTCAATCCTGCGGGGCTCAAAGGAACCAACGTCTTAACAAAACACTTGTTTGAAAATGTATTATAATTCAATTTTAGGTTGATTTTATGATTTTATAATTTTTTGTTTTTATTTGTATACATGCATAGTTTATTTTGTGCAGGCAGTACATTTTACATTTTATTTCATTTATTTTTATCTTATTTTTTTTAAACATATATTTATTGTTTTTTGTGTTAATATAACAACATTCAACAACCAAAACTTCACAAACATATGGGAGCCAATGAAAACAATAATTAAAATATCATGAATAATTAAATACATGTAGATAACAAAAAATAAATAACAAAAACAAATAAATAAAATGAAAAAAAAATTAAACTGTGGTGAGTATTCTTACTGTAGGTTACATTCCCAACAACAAATTAGATATTTTTCATTATCTTATTGTCCCACCGCCTCCTCCATATCTCCATTCCTCAACAGTTCCAGAAATATCTTCCAAATGTTATTTATCCTATTTTTAAATTTATTTTATCTTATTGCATTTATGCTATATTTTGCTATATAAATAAAGTGGATTGGATTGGATTATATATATATATATATATATATAAACAATATTTGAACATTCCTGCCCTATGAATAATTATACAAAGTCTGCCTCTATATATCCACGTTTTTCAGTCATAAGTACCAAGATACCTGTATAAGTCATGTATAATTTTCCGTAGAGGAGATGCTTTTTACTTTATAGACATATATTCACATATATACTTGTCAATTTCTAGCCGGAAAATTTCGAATTAACTCGATAAGTAAAAAAATAAGCAGACATGATTGACATGAATTACTCCAGTAATTTGATAGTGCACTCCTATAGAGTTGCGGGACTTTTCAGTCACTGATCTAATGAAGAATGATCAAATTCTCTGCACCAAAGGCTGAGACATGCTGACTTTACAGCTGAGGTAGGCAGGGTTTTTTTTCCATAATTCAGTTCCAATTCCATAAAAACCTTTTAGTATTTAGTAATTAAACAGAGGTCTGAAAGAAATCTAGACTTCTGCAGCTCATCTGTGCTCTGTTTCAGACTTTGGCCAATCAAAGATCACAGCAAATGCGTCCCTTTAATTGGCTTAAAATTCTGCAGAAAAAGTTGCTATGAGAGCATTGTAAACAATTGCTTACACTGCAAAAAATAAGTTTTTTCATGTTTTTTTTCCCTGCCTTTACAAGAGAATATTCTAGGGAACCCCTCATGTATTTCTCCTGGAATCATTTTTTTGTTTAAATCATATTTTAAACTTCTATAGTCTTGGTTATGTGAAAAAACAGGAATAGAGGAATAAAGAGAAGATGTCAGACATGTATTTAACTCTTTTTACAGATTTCAAGAGAACGAAATATATTAAAAATAGTTGTTAAGCAACTAAGCGTGCCAATGCATCTTTAATTAGACCCTCCGCTCAGCTGCAGTTTAACTCTTCATGACATCATTGTATAAAATCGGTGTGTCCCTTTAATCTACTTTAGGCTACTAGATATTATTTCGGGGTCAGTCACACTCATCTAAATGTCATCAAACTGTTGGCAGATTTGTTTCATTTTTTTTAAGCTGGTGACAAAAACAAATACCAGGAAATCTCCGAGCTCTACCGTCAGTAGTCTGGCACAGGACACCATATGAGCATTTACCCAAAAAACAAACCTTTTGACCTTTATGACACAAGCAAATGGGAGAGGTTAGAAGGAGCTCGCTGCAAATGGACTCTCTGGATGCACCGTGTATTGTCGTTTTAACTGTTATGTAAACTAAGAGCATTATCATGACATAAGGTGGCAATCCAGGCATTTTAACATCCAAATATACACAGAAAAAAAAGATTTTTTGGCCCTGTAATTATCATTTCAATCATCTATATAAATTCTACAAAGAAATATGAATTCAGTGCTTTTACTTTAAAATAGCAGTTTAGTATTCACTAAACCAGTTCATGGGCTTAATTAGTTGATATTTCCAAGTAAAATGTAAATGAGGGACATCAGTAAATCTGCAAATTACTTGTGTATTTTCATTAAAAAAAGAAGTGGTTCTATTAAATAAATATTACTTAGAAACAGCCTGAGTAAAGATTACAAACTCTCCACTCTCACTACAATTTTTTTCAGTGTACAGTCGCTTCATAAAAACTGTTGTTATATAAAGCAATTATCTAATTCACAATATTACAACAGTTCTTAAATGTCAATTTTGGGGGGAAAAGATGTCCATCATCAAAACAACATCATTTTCTGTAACTTGTGAAATTATTCAAAAAGTAAAAGTTACTACTATTGAGGAAAACTTGTTGTTTTTTATTATTTCCTCTGGATAAATAAACTATTATCTGATTATTGGACGTGTAGGAAGGCTTGCAAAAGTTAAATGATGATAGGATTTGTTCTGCTACACTGATTTTTCGCCTGATAATGAAGGTAAAAACGCTGAATACACTGATTCACTGTTTAATTTAGACTCTAAACATCAGTCGATGCTACTAAACTGTTAAACACAATGGTAGCAACATTTCATTTGGTTTATTAATAACTCACCTTGTCTTAAGAGCAGCTATAAAGAAAATTACAGCAGAATAACAATATTTTATATCTCTGGTGTCCAATAAATTGTCAATTTAATTCTTTTTTTAAAGACTATATTAGAGCAAAGATTTACTTTTCATACTCTCGTGGAAGGAAAATACGACCTAGAATCAAAAAGCAAGATGCACACTATTTCCCATCAAAATGTCAAATAAAAAAATCCTATAAGCCTAAGCTCTAGTTTCTTAACTGTATGCAGGTTTTTACAAGGTTTCATAAGCAGCAGAGGCAGAAAGAAGTGCAGTATAAAGTGCTCTATCTGAGGTTAAAAGCTAAAAACCACCAGGTGAATCACACCTCCCCCTCACCTGCGGGACCACTTGGCCGACGGCCGTCCGAAGGGCCTCTTCCACAGCACCCCGTGCAGCTGCACCTTGGTGCTGAAGTCCAGCGCTTCAGAGTCTGACTGCTCCATGGACGTCCAGGGCGAGAACAGAGAGTTTCTGGAGGAAGACGAGAACATCCTCTCTGGCTTCCCACACCCTGGGAGGTGTGGCAAATACAGAAAACTATCAATAGAATTTTTAAAAAAAGGAAAAAAAAGTGATAGTGTCACTCAATAACAATTAGTCCAGTCACACCCTGCACACACACACACACACACACACACAGAGGTGCATGCACAGCCGCAGGGACGGCTGCAAATCAAAACAGGAAAAGTAGCAAACAAATCCCAATAACTCAGCAGGGTGGAATGATGCAGCTGCCAATACGCTCATCAGCTGGAGGCAGACTGACTGTACAGCAGCGGAGATGAAAACAGGGAGGACAGAGAGAAAGAGGGAGGGAGGAAGAGGAGGGATACTGGGAGGCGATGGGGGAGGGAAGCTTTAGGAATGAGTTGCTAAATCTGAAGCCGGTCAATACATTCCAGCCAGTAAAAGCTGTTATTCAGATTACTCTACTCGCCGCAGTCTACAGCTTTTGGCAGGTATGAACTCTCCGGTCTCGTCATCCATCCATCACTCCATCCCTTCATCCATCCATCCAGTCGTCGCTCCAGCAGTGAATTAGGAGAACATCTGGGGCAGAGGCGGAGCTGCACGACTTCTGGTAAAGAGGATGGAGAGTCAGAGTGGTTAACGTGCAGCTCAGCGTCGTGAGTATCAGATTAATTTACACAACATGTG
Organism: Centropristis striata; assembly: GCF_030273125.1. NCBI lineage: Eukaryota > Metazoa > Chordata > Actinopteri > Perciformes > Serranidae > Centropristis > Centropristis striata. The sequence goes on from NC_081532.1 coordinate 7,065,078, forward strand.
TCAGAGTGGATGGACATCAGATTATAAAGATATTGACAGCTCAGCCTCGACAGAGAAGTGCATGAGCCTGCAGACTTTTTTTCACAAGTGTAAAACATCCTTTCAGGGTGGAAAAGCCTTTGAAAAATCCCACAATTTGTTGACCAAAAGTAACAATAAAAATCCACAAGTTCTTACCTTGATGAAGACAATCAGAGTAAATTAAAACGAACAAAGTATTGAAGTTCAGGCTCAATTCAACCACAAAAGACAGTTTTGACAAGCTGAAATCAACATATAAGCAGGTAGTTTCGCCAGTTAAAAAACTTTAATTTAGTCGTCATAAAACACATTGCTTTACAACTGATTTTCACAATCAAAAGTATGGAAATAAGGCAGACTCATTCTGGAATGACAGGGAAAAAAAGACACACCTACCCAGACTGGAACTATTACAAATATTAACTTTATCCTAAAACTCTCCTGATCCGACAGAAACCTCCACTCAGCCCCTGAACGTTTCGTCATCAGACTCCACCTGCAGATATACGACAGTTTGAAGGGTTTCTATGTTCTCAACATGTGATTCTCTCTGTGTGATTCAATGTAAAAAGAAGTTATTGCACTTCAAGACGTTCAGACTGACACCACAGACTTGATTATGATTGATTAAACAACCATGAAACCTAAGAAGTCCAGTATTTTGATTGTTTATGGTACAAGATGAAGTTTCATATTGATTTATTAAAAACAGCTTTAACTCGCGTGATAGACAATGTTTAAAAACTACAACAGTATAAACTATTTGAACACATCACTATCCTTTGAAAACAATGTACCTCTGAAAGTTTTCAGGCGCTAAAGAAAAACAGCCGTTTTCAGTTTGGGACAGGGCTTTCTTCAGAGAACCGTTTGTTTAATTAGCTTTAATGACAAGTTCACTTTTTTCAGGGGGTATTCCTGTCTCTCCCCAACAGATCAGGGACAAAACCCAGTTATTAAATATTTATACATTTTCATTTTTACAGTTTTTTCCCCCCATATTTATTTTGTCATAATTTTTAATTAAATTATTTTGTCTTGGATTATTAACTACTGCTTTCTCTTTTATTTCATTTTTTTTATCTCATTCTTTTTAATTTTATTGTATGATTGTTTTTATCACCTTCATTTTTTTTTTTTTTTTGAAACTGAACTGCTGATGGCCACAAATTTCTGATAAACAGAATTGTGAAAAAGAAGTTCGGCCAAAGCTTATTTGAAGCAGTCTGCGAGTATTTTGAAGGCAAAATAGCAGCAAACTATGCTGTATTAAAAACACTATAAAATTTGAAAATACCAGCTTTATTTCTTTAATTGAGACTAAAATTTAAATGCATTTGTGCAGGGTGTGAATTTTGTCTTCCATTATTACCTCCACCAAGGAGGCTATGCTTTGTTTTGTTTATTATATTAGGTTTTTGATTATGGAAAATCTACTAACCTGATTTTCATGAAACTTGGTTGAGGGGTGTAGCGTGGGCCAAGGAAGCATTTCAATCAATTTTGGTGTGGATCCAAATCACGAGGTGGATACACACCAAGGATTTTTTTTCCCACCAAATTTGGAGACACAAGGTTTCCAAGGGACAGCAATGTTTGTGTGCATCTTTCTCAAATGTTGGCTAATAGACATCATTAAGTCATAATGTTTCTGAGATTAAATATTCATGATTTTTTACTGTATTTTCGGGGCTTTCAAGGCTGACACATTCCCAAATAAATGCAGGCTGGGGAGAGAGGTGCCTGGAATGCCCTGCTTATCCTGCTGCCCTCGCAACCCGGCCCCGAATAAGTGGACGAGAATGGATGGATGGATGGATGTACACAATCTGATTGATTTCCAATTTATCTCCAACAATTTTGATAAACTATTAATCATTTAAGGAATTATTTGAGCGAAAGGGTTTTACATTTTTGGGGTCCAGCTTTGAAATTTGAATATTTTGTGGATTTCTTCCACAATATTGAACTGGACATTTTTGGGACCAAGCAATTAAACATGAAAATAATCAGTAAATTAATCGATAATAGAAAAAACATTAATTGAAGCCTTAGACAAATACCTGCGAACTAATTTGATTTAAATATTAGTTTCTACGAGGATGGAAAATGCCAAATCTCTGCAGGTTTTCTGATGAAACGGCACATAACAGGGCTCTGTCCTCTAACATGCCACAGTGGAGAAGTTTCCCTTTAGCACACATCCAGCATCCCATTAAAAATAAAACAGTCATGCAGCTGCTGGTCTGCATGCGACACACCTCTTCCTCTAGAAAGATCACGGCAGGTTTCTTAAACAAAAAAAGCCTTTCAATTTATACATAAAACAGAGACTCCTCAGACAGTCTGTAGCCTCTTGTGTCAGAACAAAACGTCCATGTCCGGAACAAAAAAAAAAATCAAATGAAAGAATTTTTAAAAAATGTATTTGTGAGTAAGCAGTTCAATCTCACATTAAGAGCATGATGATTGTGGAAGGAAGAAGTTGCTCTGTACAGTACACATACATACATACTTACATACATATACATGAGCTCTGCTGTGAGCAGGCACAGTGATACAGTAACACAATATCCACCTGTCCTGATAGAAGAGGGAGCAGCCTGCGTACATTTTAATGCATCAACCGGTTTATGTTTTAATGAGGCAGAGACAGGGGGGCTGCGTTGGAGAGCATCTATCTGAATCGCTTTTAAGATAAAAGGCAAAACTTCTGTAGCCGTTTCAAAGTGACTTTGCTCGGATCTCATGTGTACAATTATTGCTCAGGTATGGTTAATTAATGAGGAGCAAACCAACTTAAAAAAATTCTCAAAATTCTCCTCACAGGATCTGTAATATATCTGTTCTCCTGCGCCAGTGGTCCCTCAACGTTTTCATCCAGTTAATGCCCTCTGTAAGGCAAAATCATTCATTCAGAGCTGCTGAAATAACCCTCCACCTCTAAATAAATTTAATAACACTCTATACAATCACTTGAAACAATTCTATACAGATTATTTACCTCCAACCTCTATTTATAAGAATGACTCTCCGAGTAAACAGAACAGAAACTAAACAGACAAAAGAAAAAAAAGTGACAGTTCATGTTGTGATACATGAAGGCTGGTCGTGTCTTCTCCTCACGCAGGACTCAGGTCTGAGCCGGTTAGTCTGGGGACCTTTGCGTGTGGTTTTATAGAGAGACAGCATCAGTAACCATCATAGAACGACTTCCCATCAAGCCAAGAAACTGCTTGTTACCACTGACTTCTCCAACAGGGCAAGCTAACCAGCCGAAGCTAAATTTGTCACGAGCATCTGGCCGGTTAATCGCGCTGATCTCTTCCTGCTTCGTAGCTGGCTGCGAGAAAAAGATTTCCGTTGGTAAGAAAATAAGTCTGAAACGTTTACTCCGTCTCTTCAGGTACAACTTGCTAATATGGCACTTGAAAATCAGCTCAAATCAATTCGGATTTTTGCTATCAGATTTACACTCTGTACAATTATAAAAAAGTTTGCTTTCTTGATATCACTGACTTAATCAAATCTCACTGTGCAACCGTCTAGTAAAACATCACTGTAATGATATCAGAGTTGGTTCTTTTGACTTTGGACAAGCACGATAATGCAACACTGAAAACTCCACGGTGATCGAAATAAACAGAGCTAAAGGGTCCCCTCTGGTCTCTCTTCAAAAAAAGATTTCTGGTGGAAAAAAATGACACATACAGTAGCTGAAAAGTGTTTTGTTGTCAAAAAAAACATTGTTGTATTCCTCCGTGGTCACTGCAGCGACTCTGGTTTCCCTAACATCATTCGTTCCCTGTTTCAAGCTCAGTTTGGAGTCATGAGACGTCCCCGCAACGAGCAGCGCCAGTCTGGTCCCTGAGGTCCATCAGCAGACAACAAGCAATAAGACATTTAGATCCACAATGTTTGGAGTCTCTGTCTCCACATTTTCCCCCTGTACACCCGTCTGTAATCCGTCCTGAGCCCCGGCTCTAATGGTGGTGGCCGACGGACAGCACCAGAGGAATGAGGCAGCCCAGCACCAGAGCTCCCACCTCCACCTTGCTCAGTCCTTTGCCTCCGTTCCCTCCTGCGGGAGCGTGGCTGTGCCCGCCACCCCCGACCTCAGGGAGGACGTGGACGGTGGCCACGTAGAGGAAGGTGCCGGCAGAGAAGAGCATGGCCACGCCGGTGGCGTTGAAGTCTGACAGGGCCTCCTTGCTGCTCTGAGAGGGGAGCAAACAAAAACAGGGTGAGGCTCAAATCTCTGGATAAACATTTGTTTCAACAAGACATGTTTTATTCTCTAGAGGTTCGACTGTTGATGAAATGAATCTGTTCCAGCATGTCGTTGAGATTTCTAATATAATATTTTTATCTAAAACATAGCTGGTAAATATCTTTTTCAGATAATCTCTGCCTACCAGAAATAACTGTTTCACAGACAAACCCTGACTGTCTTAGAAGACCTTTCAATTCAAAATAAACAGGTTTATTTATATATGTGTGGGTCAATGATGTTATCTAACGCAGTCAGTTTTTTCACATAAAAAAATTAGAGTAGAGTTGTTTTAACCTATGTCACTAAATAAAATTGATTTGATAAATATCTGATCATATACAGGAAAATAAATGTGAACTAAACTGAGAAAAAAAAATACATCCCACATTTACATTGCAACATTATGGTATATAACAAATTTTAAATAATTTGTCAAAACTTTAGATAAAAATGGTTGTACCTTGCCATCCCTTATTTGTCACTGACCCATATATATATATATATATATATATATATATATATATATATATATATATATATATATAAAATAATAATATTTCTGGGTCCAAAGCTGCTTCATAGGATGCCAAATACTCCAAAAAACCACCACCATTTGAATATTTACCTGACTGAGTCCTAAAAAGGTGAGCATGGCGAGGACGGGTGCCGCCAGGGCAAACACCAGGAGATGTTTGCGGATGCGGTTCCTCTCCAGACCAGCATGCATCAGGAACGACACCAGGCCGAAAGCTGCTGGAGCCTTCAGAAGACAGAGCAGTAGAGCTGTTTTAAACTATGTCACTGTTAAGCTATTGCTTAAAGCACTCATTACATTCCCTGAAAAATTAAAATGGGTGTTTGGTGAGACAAATAGTTTGAGCAAATAAGTAAAAAAGCAGCTAATTATTTATTTTTATATGTATAAACGTGATGCTGGAAAAAAATAATGTTGATAAAAATTACAAACTAATTGATTATTAAAATGCTTGGTTCAATTCATTTTCTGTTAATCAACTAATCATAAACATGATTTTTTTTAAACCTGATTTATCGTACAAGACATGAACCATTATTACCTTATGCAGCATGATCGCTACAAAGACGATGAGCTGGACGCTGGTCTGAGAGGTGGAGGCAGCAGCTCCCAGTGCGACCCCATCAGCTGGAGACAAAGGACACAGTTGCTGAGATTTTTAACTAAATAATCACATTTGTGTTTTAATGTTTTAATTTTGCATATTGCAGTAATTCCCTAACTGAGTATAATTGGGATTCATGAGTACACTTTGGTGTAACAGAGAAGTACAGTATAAATAAGAATCAGTAAATATTTACACAATGTGTCACACAGCAATTATCTGATCACACCTACCATTTTGTAAAATTGACAAGAGTGGGAAAATGTGTGATTCGGATTAATATTAAGGATAATTTTAGCATAAAGTCTTATCTAGTAATATCATTATGAGACAACAAATATATAAAAGCAGACCCACCTGCAGCGTGGACCACAAGACCCAGAGTGGTGGTGACCTTTGAGGAGGTGGCCCTTGCTGACTCTGGATCTAAACCAGACAAAAACAACAGAAACTTTATATATACATGTTTAACTTTGGTGTCTCACTTTGAAAAAAGTTACTCGGATTCCCTCAGATAAAAATGTCTATCAAGAAAAATGCTATGAAATTATATATTAATATTATTTTGAACTTTCCCCGAGTTCAATCTTTTAACCAACACCGGTCCTGTTTATCATTTACAAATATTCAGTAATTATCAGAATTTCCACAGGAGGTTTTGCTGCTTATTATGGAGCACTGCAGGGTTTGATCATCATCAAAATAAATGCTATCACTGCCCACACAGTTTTGTTATAGACTTAATATAGGAGCTGAGGTTGAACTTCCAAAATCCAAAAGAAAAAAAAACAACCTTGCCATAACAGATAGCATATCGAAAAAATAAAAGTACAAAAGTGACAACCAAGTGATAATGACAGAGCACAAACTCCACACTGACAAAGATCTGTGTGTCATCATATTTTGGCAGACTTTATGAACAGTGTGTGGAGGATTAGCTGCTCAAATAAAAAGCTGAGAAACTGTACAGTACAAACCCTGGGTGCATCTGGGAGAACAGAATCTGTAGTCGAGCCATCTGGGGATATTTTGGGTGTAAATTAACAAATTATTTTCCCCCAGAGAAGATTAGTACTCGATGAGGCTAATGACAAACCTGCTGTCACAAAGCTAATTCTAACACAATCATTCTCCACAAATGCTTTGGGTGCTTTAATCTTTACGTTTGCTATCCTTTGTAATACTGACCTTCAGTGCTGTGCACATGAGAGCTGCCTATCTGGTCCACCAGCAGCATGAAGACGAAGCCGAGGACCAGAGAGACTCCGATGCAGGCGTGAAGCTGCTCGTGGCTGTGCTCGTGTTTCCCGCTGGCACTCAGGGCCACGTCTGCTTCACCCTTCGGCTCGGACACTTCCACGACCCCGGCCTGGCCGTGGCTGTGGTGTGCACCTGCAGAAAAACACAAGTCAAACCTGTAAAACACCTCAACACATCTGATTGCTTACTCTGCTCAGCACAGAGACCACCACAAACCTATGTTCTATTCTATTGGGACAGAGTCGAGATGCAAATGATCACAAGACAAATAATCTGTGTTTGACAATGTTTGTTGTGCGACAGAAATAGACCTCACTGGTTGTACGTTAAAGCTGAACTTTGCTCTGTGTGATAATGCTTCAATTTGTTACAGTCTGCACAGTAACATGAGTACAGGTTATAGGTCTATATGCTCTATAGTTTCTTCTGTCTTTGTGGCCTGTGGCCCCCCTGAAGCACTGACAAATAGCCAAAGACATTAAATCATTTTGATACAAAGAACACAGAAGAGAACTGATAGGAAAAAAGGAAGACATCTAAATTACACAGTCAGCATCTTAACCCAGAGGCAGCCAGGACGCCAGGCCTCAAATCATTTTGAAGCAGCACAGAGCTTTACAGGACAAACAAATGCTAAAACTTTTTCAAGTTTGGAATAACTGAACAGGCTGAGTTGTGAACAAGAGCAGCCTTCTGTAAAATTGTGACAATATCTGGACCCAGTTTGGCAGGTCTACAAGGGTACAAACTAGTCAAACTGCCTCTGTTGCTAAAACATTTCCGTTGTCTCCTTGTGTTATTGTTCATTTTAAAACAGAAATGCCTGGAAAGCAATACCAATGCTAAGTGAATTATCTTGGTGGAATTACGTGAGTTAAGATGTAATTAACAATTGAAATTTTCTGTCAATTAATCAGTCAACTGACAAAATAATCAATTACTTGAGTCAGTTATCAAGGAAGAAAGCTAAACGTTCTGTGTGCAGCTTTTACAATGTAAGTATTTGTTGCTTTTATCTTTTATATGTCACTACAAGTTTAGCCCACATAATAAAATCTTTGCGTTTTGGACAAGGAAAGCAATATATGTTTTTTAATTGTTTTCTAACATTTTATTGACTACAGCATCCATTAAATTGCGGTCTGGTAGACTTTTTGGTTCCAACTCAATGAAATGCAACAATGAGTTCATCCAGGGAAACGTATGACACAGTTTCTAGTGAATCCTTGAGGCATTGCTCTTGAGAACCACTGTAAGTGCACTCTACCTTCAAGTATTTCTTCATAAAGTGCATGAACGCCCTCAGGGATGATAACAGCCAGAGCAGTCCCACACAGCAGCCCTGCTCCCAGCACAGTGATCAGCTTCAGCCTTTCCTGAAGAAACACAATCACAGACAAAAATCTCGATCACAAGGCTGGGGCATTGTGAAATCAGTATACACACAGCCACACCTGATAACATTAGTTTATGATGAAATCATTGCTTCTGATGCAAAGGCACTGAGAGAAGTTTTATGCTGGATCTTATTCTCTTTGTTCACAAGATCAATTGTTGCTTTCTGTCCCTTCTGCTCGTACAGAGTTGGGTAAAAAGGCATTTGTTTACTCTGCACCTCATGCTGGAATATGCTACAGAAAGACTGGAAACTAACTGACTCAATTTCTTTGAGCACTTTTTAAATCCAAACAGAGTTAATGAGGCCAATTCCACAACATGCACTTGTTCCTCATAACGCGTTTAAGGTCTGTGTCTTATATAAATATCGTCACCCTGTTAAAATAATCGCCAAACTCATTTTTTGTCAAAATTGGGTTTTTTTTGCCTAAATCAAGTCCTCATGACGCCGGCCACCTATGGTAAAATCACCTACATCCTCAGTTCATCAGATCATGTGATATTACCCCTTTAAGATAATGGCCTATGTCAAGTGTGTGACTTAAGCGGATTTAATATGCCTAAGTCAAAATAAAATGTGACTTAGGCAATTTTTTGAACATGCCTTTATGACTCAAGCAAGATATGGTAACACTTTATTTTGAAGGTGTCTACATAAGAGTGACATGAGCGTGTCATAAACATGACATGGGATGTGTCATGGACATTAATGACACTTTGAAGTCACATTAATGCTCATGATACTTGTCATGTCATGTTTCTGACAGGCTTGTGTCACTCTTATGTAGATACCTTCAAAATAAAGTGTTACCATATCTTGCTTAAGTCACAAAGGCATGTTCAAAAATTGCCTAAGTCATTTATTTCTCTTAAGTTACATAACATTTACACACAGTGCTATTACTATGCCAATAGCCATCCTTTGTTAGATCCTTTTGAGTGAAATGATCAATAAATGTCATATGTAACACTTTTGGTGAAGTTTTTTTGTGTTTCCTGCAAAACTTGAAAAAATGAGTTAGGCGATTATTTTAACAGTGTGACGATATGTAACTGTATTTTGTGTTTGCTGCCTCTTGGCCAGGGCTCCCTTGAAAAACAAGTTCTTAATTTCAATGGGGTATTTCCTTGTTAAATAAAACAAATATATCTCTCTAAAAAACATAGACTGTATGGTAAAAACAAATGGGCAAAGTGTTCCAAACTGCAAGCTTTTTAGAAGCAGTTTTAAAGCTTTGCATGCCACAGACTTACCTCTGAGAAGTTGACTGCTAGAGGGATCGTCCCGGCCACATAACATCCCACCAACATGGCCAGAGACAGCAGGCTGATCGAGCTGAAGTCGTCCATGACTGCACTTTTATCTTCGGCTAATCTTCTGCTAGGCTAAACCATCAACCTCTACCTGTACTTCAACACGCACTTTTAATCCTTCTTGTCCAGTTAAATAACATGCCCCGACCTGCAGATGTTAGTGAACAGTGGTTAATCAATATAATAAACGCCCCTTGTTCTGGTACCAGTTCAGCTCGCAGCCAAACATCCACGTTAACTAAACACAGACGTTTACAGTCGCGTTGGCCTCGATATCGTTAGCAATGCTAAGCTAACTAGCTTCGGTAACTGTCAAAATAATCACAAAATGAGGAATGAGACGTTAACGTTCATTTGCAAACTGCCGTTACCCCGCATCGTTTCTTCCACAGTTATCTGTCAGCAATTAAAATAATAATAATATTGCAACTTCCCGACTTGGTTAGCAGCGAGCTAACAAACTGGCTAACAGAACATCTTGTTTGGTGCTCCTGAAAAGTGTTTCCGGGTGACAACTCAACCTGTCGGAACCATAAACCTGCCACGTATCTCAGACTGGAGGAAGTACATGTTTTTTGTCCATTTGCTTTAAAATAAAGAAATGTTGGCCTTATAATGTTTTTTTGGACATATAATACTTCGTCCTGCAACTTCTCATAACAAACATTATTGGAATAGTCACTTTGAAAACAATTGGCAATTAACCCTCTGGAGTCCATGAAAGCACCTGCACATTACTTCTTTATGAAGTGAATACATAAAATAAAGCAACATTGAGTCTTGCCACCAGCTGCCCTCTAAAGTTCTGGCTTGAAACTCCATACCAGATTTTTGTTGATGATATTCGGCCAAGTAAAACCAGAGACAATGTAAAATATATTTAGTATAAAAATATAGAACTAGATATTATCCTCATTTTACCTGTTATATGTTATATTTGGAACCTGTCTTCATATTTGCAACATGTACATTTATGTGTGAAACATAATTTTCAAGATCAGATTTTATGTTTTCCTTTGTTTCTTTTGGGGTAAAAATTTTGATCAAGTAAGTCAAAGTTAAAAATTAATTACCAGGACATATAGGTGAGGTAACGCTGAAAAAAACTGATACCAACATGGCATGGTAAAGATTTTTTAACAGATTTTTTTTAACGGACATCGTAGCCCAAGATTTCAGAGGGTTAATTTGGATTTTATATAACAAATATTTTGCAGAACAAATGTTAACATAAAAATTATTACAGTAATTTAAAAAAAGATTTAGTATGTTGTTTTTCATAAATAAAATAAAGTTATGGAAGCGTATTTTACAATTTCTCTTTAACAGCAAAAAAGAAATTCTCTCACTGAATCATGTATTTTGCAATACTGTAATACATGAAAACAATTTTACATGTATTTTATGAATGCAGTTAATTTTTTTCTTTGATATTGAACATATATTTGACATGTTATGCAGGACACATTCTTTTATTTTTATTGAAATGTACGCATATACATACATTTTTTCATCCCTTTTAGGTGAGGTTTTTAGATCAGACTTAGCCTGTTACCACCTCACCTGCACATTTTTTATTTGTTGACTTTCCTATGGCTTTTCTTTTAAATGTACAAATAAAGAAAAAAAAGTACAAAAAAAAAAAGTAACAGAATTATATAATTTTTGTTATTACCATTTTTTCCTTTTCATTTTAAAAACTGAAAATATCAGCATTAGCTATGTTTAACTTTAACTCCTCAAGTGGAGGGGAGTAAATTTATTGAACTGGATAATGGACCATATAATTGCATTTCAGGTCACCAAATTGAAAATGTAGAATTTTTAGGGAACTATTCAAAACAAAGTGAGGAGGAATATAACAAAGGGAAAAAAAGACTGTTTCTCAAGTCACATTTAAAATCTGCCAAATGAGAAGAAATAAAAAATCAGATTAAAGAAGTACAATATTTTCTAAAAAAGCATATTTATTAGTTCACACAATGGAGCAGTGCCTCAACATGACAACAGTAACTCAAAGCAGAATGTGTCCAACATAATGGAGAACAGATAGGGGAACTGAAACTGTCTTTTGCCTCAAAGGAAAAAAATACAACCAAAGTTTTATCATGCAGTATGTTTGTGCAAACCCTTTCTGTTCACAGCTCAGACTTTCCCTTCCAAACACACACACATACAAGGCAGCAGCTCCTTGCTGATGGAATGGAGGGGTGTACGGGCATGTTTACAGTCTGCTGGACCCGAAAACTGTCGGTAGCAGAACTGTGATTTAAGTCAGACAGACAGCCATGTGTTCTTTATTTCACCAGTCCAATCTTCTTTGCTTCTGTTTCATATATCAACAGCCTCCACATTTTTACTATGAAGACTTCTGCTTCTTCATCAAGAACCTAAACACAAACAGGTTGGTCAGGCAAACTTTATAAAACAGTCATAATAATATATGCAATGAATCTATATATGAATCACTTCTATCACCATACACCTCAAATTAAGAAATGTATGACTTGAAATTAAGCCCAACAAGTTATTACATCTGGCTCAAATAAGCAGCAACTCCCATAAAAGATCAATTTGACCACACTTTGGCTTTTTGATTTAACTTACCATTGCAACATCATCAAGAATACCCTGAGGGGTGCTGTGTGCCATCACCTGGTGAGTGAAGAAAAAACACTGGTAAAAAGAGCAGCAGGGCAAGACAACAACTTTTTACAAATAACACATAAATAAATCCATCATTAGATTAAATAATCACAAACCTTAGAACAGACAAAATCAACCAGCGTGGGTTCCTCCTCGCCGATGTATTCAATAATCTTCTTATTGATCCATGGTCTGATGCGACGATCCATCAGAGTCTGCAGAAAGAACAATCAGAACATAATTTTATAATAGCAAATCAATTAATGTAGCTGAGGATCTCAAAACTGCTGCAACAGGGTAAATATTAAATTACTACAATCTATTTTACCTTTTGAACATTGTTAAAATTCTAATAAAATAACTAATGCCAGAGGCTCTTTACCGAGTCAACCATAGTCCAGTCCAGAGGGTAGGAGAAGAGCTCAGGCCTGGCGGTGGGGATCTTCTCAATAAGGCTCTTTATGTGCTTGCGTTTCTCCTCTGTGTTGATGCTTCCTTTGCCTCCTGAAATTTCTGCCCCGTCTAGCCCCAGACTCTTGTCGTCATCTCCGTAGTCCAGAGGAACCAGTTTCCTTTTGCGGGGCTGCTCATCAGCCTCCTCGTCATCAAACTTGTTAAAAACACTTTCCACGGTCGCCAGCTTCTTTCGCTTTCCAACGTTGAGCTGGCTGGGACTGTTGGTGGCACCTGGTTGGTGGAGAAGAGGAACACCATTTGCAGGGTTCGTACATTTTGTCAGTGGTCAAATTCAAGCAATTTTCAAGGACTTTCAAGGTTAATTTTTCCAAGCTTTTCCAGTACCTTTCAGCAGTTGTAAATGGCATGTTTTAGATGAGTACTTCCATACTAAAAGGGGTAATTTCACTTAACCATACCACCAGCAATGGTATTACACTTTTAACAACTAAAAGTAGTTTGCTAATCTCATAAAATTTACTGGTATGGGAATCTAGGGGCTAGGAGTAACAGTAAGCTCACAAAAATCATCAACCGGCAGCTGGTGGAACTAAACACGACCCAAACTAGGAGGAAAGACCCACAAACAGGCTACTTCAGGACCCCTCACATCCACTAGGAATTAGAAAAAACTCCCTTCAGTGAGAAGATACAGGGTGGAGCAACAAGAAACATCTCAGAAATATTCTCCACTATTTTCCACGTTTTGAAATACATAATCATGTCTTTTCACCTTGTGAACTCAATTCTTTTAAACACTGTTATTTGGTGCATTAATGTTGTCAATGTCTTTGTATAGCAAACAGCATTAAATGTTAGTTATGTCTTTTACTGTTATTAGCCTAATTACACATATCACATGGTGCGGTTATCTATAGTCAGATTGCAAGAGAAATGCAGCAATAATTTCAAGCATTTACAAGCACTTAATCCAAAATCCAAGCACTTTTCAAACATTGAAATTCAACATTAAAATTAAAGCATTTTCAAGGATTTCAAGCACCCGTACGAATGAATCAGCTATAGAAATGGATCCCTTCGTCTTTATTTTGATGCAGTACTCACCCAGTTTCAGACTGAGACCAATCTTGGGCCGGTGTTCCTCAGGAGGTTGGACTTCGGGAGTGCTTTCGCCTGGAATGATGATACCGCAGGGAGAATCGTTGCCGGGTGTGTTGGGGGTCGCGCCCCCGCTGGCAGATGACACGGAGGGAGCAGAGGTGATTGGTCGCATGATCGGTTTGAGCTGCGGCTTGGCCTCCTGTGAGTCCTCGCCATCGGGGAAGTCCTCCTCCTCCACATCCTCTTCATCATCATCTGAGTGCTGCTGGGGGGCTCGAGGCAGCGGCTCTGCGGGCCTCCCTGACCCTCTCTTCTCCCGTTCCCGCTCCTTATGAGCCTTCTCCTGGTTCACCTCCTCCTCAGGTTCAAGTTTCAGAGGAGGCTGTCGTCTGCGCTCTGCCTCCTCTTCCATCTGCACAAATAAACAAGACACAGGATCAATGACCCCACATTTTGGCGCACGTTTCATTTGTATGCATCAGGAATCAATATTTGGTGACTGGTGGCATTTTAATAATAGATGCAACATTGTTACAGATTGGACACCAAAAAGGAGAAAGAAAACAGAAAAACTCTAACAGAAAGACTAAGGTTTTCCATAAGTGACTAATAAGGTTGCACAAGTATCATCAATACCTTTTTGAAGATACAATTTTTGTTGATTATACTATAGAGGCCCAAGCTTTAACCCGAGGTGCTGTTCAATGCCCTTTTTACATTGTTTGATCAATGAAAGTCCAAGTCATTTTTGCAATAAATTGCATTTATTTCCTTCAATTCTTCTTTGTTTCTCCTGTGGCTTGCTTGTATATGATTGGGTAGTGGTGTGGTGTGGTGTGGTGTGTGTGTGTGTGTCAAGAGCGCTAATTGGCTCTGACACATACAACAAATCTACAATCAGATTTTTAGAACGGGGGGGTAATTAGCTTCTCCTCTCATTTATTTATACAGTGCTGTTTTTGTTCTATTTGTTTATTTTATCATTTTTTAATGAAAGGGAAATCGGCAAATACCACTGTACAATGTTTACAAGCAAAGCAACATCAGGGGCAGGAAAGGACATGAAAAAGTGGAGCCTTTCCTCACATTACAAGTGTCTGAATTAAAGTAATCAAATGTTGAACATCTCTTCATTATTTATACTCAGAGAGGATATTTCATGTTTGTTTTGGTTATAGCCATTAAACCATCTCTCCTTTAATCCAGCTGCTTCTTTGCTTCCCTTGTTTGTTTTCTGCGGCAGAAATCTACCTAGGGAATTGGGTTTGTCCTTATTTTCTCCCCTTAGTGCATGTAAACAGAATGATTGACTCACTCTCTGCAGCTCAGCATCAGGATCAGGGTGACCTTCAGCCAGAAGCCTCTGCCTGATCTCCTCCAGCTCCTCCTTCTCCCTCTTCCGGTCTCGCTCGTCCAATTCTGTCTCTTTTTCCCTGTCACGAAGTCGCTTCTGCAAAGCGCTCCCCCTGAGGATGAGGACGAGGAGTTAAGTAATGTCAAATGCAAAACACAACCTCCCACTATTAAATGTCCATTAAGATAATCACCTGTAGTATTTTGGGTCGTCTCTGTCGTCGTCATAGTCTTCTAGGAATTCTTTCAGTCTTTTGGCTTCTTTCATCTGAATGTAAACACAATAACAATTAGTATATCAAACCAATGGCAATAATTATTTGCTAGCAATTTGTTTAGGTGTGGGATGGACGCATGTTTACCATTTCACGACGCCTCTCGTCCTCCCTCTCCGTTTCTTTGCTGTAGTCACGAGACTTCTTCCTCTCCCTGATCTCCCAGTTTTTCAGACGCTTTAAGATGAAAAATAATTCACCCATCATGTTGCAGACATAAATAAAAGGTCAGCCATTAAATTAATGTTTTCATGTGCAAAAATTGAAACAAAATCAGAATAACAGGAGGGATAATACTCGTACTTCTTGATAAGCGGCCTCCTTGTCTCTGAGCCTCCTCTCCAGTCTCCTCCGTTCGTACACGTCCTCCTCATCTTCTTCACGGTCTCGCTTTTTATCGTCTCTAGTCCTCTCTCTGCAGAAGATAATTAAATAAGTCTAACAACCCTGAAGCTGAACAACATTTAAAGAATTTAACAAAAATGTCAACAACTTATTTCTCTTGTCTTCTCGTCTTGTCTGGATGATTTGCCAGCACCAAACCGTCAAATATTGACGTTGCTGCAAAGAAGCTACAAATTCTAAAACTGTTGATGCTTCACAGAGATCTTCAACCCAGCAGCACAGGAGATCTATTATCTACATGAACTCGTCTGTGAACATTCTTTCTCACTGAGTCACATCAGATCAGCAGTGGTGGTTGTTACAATAAAGACAACAGCTCCCATATCCTACGCTTCTCCACAACGTAATGAAACACTGATTTTGGAGTCTATTCCTTTTTTTTGTGTCAGAAATGGTGACTCAATAATAATTCAATGCAAGTACTTGAATATGGAAATGACAAAGAATGTCCATCTCTGATATTTAATGTATAAATCACAAGTTATGGCCAAAAACATGTTTTGTGAGAACACACTGACCTTTGATGACTTAAATCTACTCACTTTTTCCGTGACTTTGGGCCAAATTTGAACATAATCCCTCAAAGTGTTCTTGAGATATTCAGATAGACGGAGGGACAAACTGTAAATAAGGTTACTTGGGCAGAGGCATAAAAAGCTACTAGAGTCAATGATTTATTAGCCTTGTTCCACACTAATTGATACATAAAGTAGTAATGAAGCAAATAACACAATGAGGACTCAAAAGTACCAATTGTGGAGAGAAGATGCATGCATTCCTTTGAGAAACACTATAATTTTATTAAATGTATATGTGTTAAGCTGTTATGAAATTAGTTGGGGTTTTTTTCCACTACAGCTCCTTTACTACTGGTTTCATACACCAGAACAAACTGTCATAATGAGCCATGTGCTTTAACTTGCATTACAGGGACAACTGAGCGTGAGGTGTGACATCAGAGGCCTTGCACTGACCTCGACCTGCTGCGATCTTCACTGACGTCTCGACTCCTGTCCCTCTCCCGCTCCCGCTCCTTCGTCCTCTCCCGCTCGCGATCTCTCTCCCGTTCACGGTCGCGGTCTCTTTCGCGCTCCTTGTCCCTCTCTCTCTCCCTTTCCTTCTCTTTCTCGCGGTCGCGGCGCTCCCTCTCGCGCTCCCGCTCTTTGTCCCTCTCTCTCCTTTCCCTCTCGATCTCCAGTCGCTCCTTTTCTTTTTTTCCTTTTTCCTCCTCAAGTTTCTGCAGGAGCCCAACAGGAAGAAAAGGGGAAGAGTGTGTTACTAGATTCTCAAAACAGAAACGATCATACTAAAATACATTAATACACATGTTATCAGCACAGATTACTGAAAAAAATTATTTTGACTCCTTTGGCCAGACATGCTCACATACTGCCATGACTCATTGCCTTGGAGAGGCTGGCTGCTGCAAGTGAGGAAGTCCTCTTAGCCCTGGTGTTTCCTCCAGGAAGAGTGGTCCGCTGTTTGAGCAGGTTTAGTGCAGATACTGCTCAGTTCAGGACACACTTACTTACAACCATAAATTACAGATCAAGCTTGAAAAACACCTAAAAACTTAAGGTCATCTGTGCTTAAGGAAGGAGTTACGGCAGAAGAGGAAGTTAAAACCAGTGAAACCTTGGTGTTTTATCAACGTTTTTTTAGCACTTTACATTTACATTATTGTATTTTTGTTACGTCAAAGTGTTATGCATAGATCCTTTCCTGTCCTGGCTCCAGTATCCTGCTCTCACATACACCAATATTGAATGATTTTTTTTTTCACACATGTAACAGGTCAACTCGACCTCTGCAGTTAGTATGTGCTCTGTGGTGATCTGAGATTATGCTCTGATGTAATAAGAGGTCATTCCAATAAAAACTCAGCTGTAGGCGAATACATACTGGTCAAACACATATCCAGCCACTTTTTAAATCAATGTGCATTCAGGGAAATGATGAAAAGTAATAGATTTTACCTGATGCAAGAGATACTGAAGGTTAAAATTCATGAAGTTTGACATGAAGTTGAGGTAACGTGGTTCACATTAATGTAATGCTTTATGCACTCAGCTTTACATCCTTCTTTGGTATAAATGTTTAATTCTAAGTGGAGCTACTCATGCTACATTAAGACAAAAATATTCCCCAAAGTAATGCCTACTTTATAAGACCATGCATTGTTTAGCTCCTAATCCTCTGTCTGGTTTGATCAACTTCAAATCTACAGCAAACAGAGCTACTAAGAGGGTATCCCATATAGGAAAACGGCATTAAGGCCAGGCAATCTTTTCCTGCAAAGCATCCCATCAATCAATCAGAGTCCCTATAATTATACATTTAAATGTAATGTTTTTCAATGGCTGGTTATAAAACTATTTTATTCACCTTTAACATGACTGTACTCACTGTACCTGATTCATCTACTATTTGGATTTTGTCTGCAAACGTTCAACTTTATTGTATGGTATTTTCTTCTTTTTTTTAAAAAAAAGTGTGCTGTTTTCAGCTGTAAATCTGCCCATGTTTTATTGTTATTATTCTATGAGGGAATGCCAATGAAAACTAAACTTTCAGTACCTCGGGCACAAATATGTTTGTTTGAAATTTGATTAATGCAGATTCTCATTTTTAAAACATTATTATTATGAAGTGCCAGGTCACCTTTGAACTATCAGGTCAACTAGTTTACAAAGTTCTAACTATACACTTAAGATCATCACTATATAATGCCCTGGTTTGATCTTACCTATGGCTGCCAAGTGGATTAAAACAAGCTCAAGCTTAACGTGGCAAATGGCCCAACTAAGTGAATTGCATAATCAGCTCCCATGTGTTTTCTACATGGTCATCTGAGATGCAAGGGAGAAGTGCCAGACTGCAACACAAGTGCTTCCCTGCAGCAGAGTGGGAGGTCTTTATGCAGCAGAGTGACATGGCAAGAACAGGGAGGACACTGTGCTGCAGAAGTTGTTTCTTTTACATATTTGCATTGCAATTTTATGTGGTCAATGGTAAATAACAGCAACACAAGTGGATATTTTATTCTGATGATTTCGGTTTATGTTTATATCATTTTTTTCAGCAAATAAAAAGAGGACCAGACATGCTTTTAGACTTCAGAGATTCTGTAAAGCACAACATACCTCTTGTCAAATAAATCCCCTTGCAGCAAACAGTGCACCTTTGTCAATTGAACATTCCCAGTAGTGATTTTTCATTAATCTATACCAGCCTATTTTGATTGTACTCTAAATATCTAATGAGCACTAAGTATTATTATTGGCCATGTGTTTGCTTTCTAACTAACTGACATAAAAATCATCATCATCATAATTTTCTACAGACCGTTTCGGAGCTATTGGTGTGCAACTCACAGGTGATGAACTACGGTTTCAGCGCCTCTCTGCCCCTACACATCCTACAGGCTACGTGTGGGAGGAAAAGCAGGTCATGTGTAAAGTCAAAAGAATCAGCAAAACCTCCAAACGGTACCTGTGAAGCAGTTTGTCTAATTACAGTTCATCCACATAAATGACATCAATAACAACTTGGTTTTAAAAGTAATGTCTGAAATAATTCAGATACTGTATTCCATTTTGACACAAGGAAATTAGTGAAACAGTCTTACCTGCCGGTTGTCTTCTGTTGTCTCTCTGGCCTCTCCAACCCAATAAATTATTTTTTTAAATCCTCAACTGAGTCTGGCCCACAGTTCAAACAGTCTTCTAACTGATTTAACAAAATGTCAACCAGATCTGTTGGAATTGTGGGTCTGACAGCTGTTTAGTGATAAACAAAAATAAAATAAAAAAGAGGAAAGGATGGAAGAGGTCGAAACTACCTGTTCCACATGAGCGATAGGTTCTACTTTGTAATTCAGCTAGCCTTCATTTAAATTAGTATTTGTAAACCTTGGTTAGTTTCGGAGCTCTGAGTTTTTGTCATGTTTTCTATTTTATTTTCCTCCTAAAACTTACCTCTTGTTCTAAAATTCCACTGATTGAAAAAGAAGAGATTTTGAGGCTAGTTTGAGAGCTGCTTGAAAAAGAGTAAATCACAACTTCAAACACTGTGACTAAGGTCGGCTACATTAAGTTACCTGCAGATGTTGTCAACCTCCTACCTCATAATTCATACTGCATGTCTGATATACCCCTGTTGTTTAGTCTGAAAATCTGAGTTCCTATTTGTTGGTTGCAGTGTGTTTGGCATATATGATATGATATGACCGGTCACCTGACAGACAGAGAGAGACTCCCAACATTATAATTATATGCATGTTAGCCTCTCAGCTCTAATAGTTATCAATTACTTCTTTCTGACAATACTGATACTGATACTAATAGTTGTTCACCCTAATATGACCCGTGTCTGCAGCAGTGTTTGAAATTGTGATTACACTGCAACTTCAGAGAAAGTCCCGTTCCATGAGGCGCCTTCAATATTTTGTCCCTGCAACTTTGTCCTCCTCACTCAAACACAAATAACTTAAACGTTATTCATTATTACACTAATTTTATGTTTTTAATTGGTTTTTAATTGGTAATTATTTAACTAAAGGTGTGGGGGTGGAGTCACTTAGGTGCAGAATAAAACAAATAAAAAGAAAAAAACCCAAATGCAAGCACTTACCTTGTATGTCTTCAGACCACAGAGTGCTGTGGAGGGGCGCTCCCTGCTTTAGTAATACTACAGGCTGCAGTTCAAACTACTGCAGTGGTTAGGCTCATTCAGTCTGTGTGTGTTCTTCAAACACATCATTTATCATCTGAGGACGTGCAGAGGTTCACTGAGCTGCCCCGACTTCTAAAACCTGGACAACACGCTACATTTGGACGTTATCACCATTTTGTATATTCCAGTTCAAGACCCAGAACTAGTGGCACTTTGTTTCCTACAGTCCACATGAAAATAGAAATAATGGAGATGAACTGGGAGCCAGTTGCCCCTCTGCAAACCCTCCAGAAGGGAGCGCCCAACATGAGTTAAAAAGAAAGGAAAGATCATACTTACATCCTATCCTCGCAACTTTTTCCAAAGCTGAGATTCTGAGATTCATCTTGCTCTAGTCACCAAATGAACTCTACCACATTGGTGGGGTTTAATCAATAGATTAGCTTGGGATGGAATTTAACATTGTGTCCATGCACTCTGTGTGATGACTTTAGTTTGTGCAGAGCTAAAACCTTTCGTCTCAAATTAGCATTATTAATAAAAACTCTTGCCCAATTTGGAAACACTGACAGATACTATAAAGCCATCTATGAGTGGTTGATGTAATATTTGAATACTATAAAAAGGGATAGTTTGGATTTTGTGAAGTGTGGTTGTATGAGGCACTTATCCAGTCAGTGTGTTACTACAGTAGATGGTAGTCAGTACGCCCCCAGTTTGGAGAAGCAGGTGGGAGAACCCACGTGGAAGCTAAGCAGTGTAACACAGAGGACTGTCAGCAGCAAAATTGCCATATTTGCTCACTAAATGTAAAATATTTTCACTGCTTCACCATGTTGCACACAGTCCTTTCTGACAGGGAACTGAAGCCGTTCTATCAATCTGTGCTTTCTTCAAAGCCACCAGACTCCTTTGACAAAAACAGTAGTTTCACAGGAGTTGCTGGTCTAATGCAATCTCAATCAGTAAGTTTGTTTTCATTATTGTGTGACTTTGGTATTTTAGATTTGGATCAACCAAACTCACACAAAAACATTAAGCAACCAACTGTCCAAGACAGCTGCAGAACAGAAACTCTGCAGCTGCAGTATTCTGCAAGGTGAAATTTCTGTTTTTCATTGTCAAAGGAGTCTGGTGGCTTTGAAAAGAAGATGCATAATGGCTTCAGCTTGCCTTACGAAAGGGCTGTCTGATGGCAAGGCGAATATCACTTACACCGATATCGATGTTTTGAGGTGGCTAAAACACTATGTTCTGCTGCTGCCCGAGTCCACAGCAGTACACTGCTTAGCTTCAGTGCTGGTACTCATGCCTGCTTCTCCAAACTGGGAGCATGCTGACCACCATCACTGACTATCCAAACCATCCCTTTAAGCCTCTGATAGATACTATAAAATATATTCGAATTAACATCTGCTGCTTTCTATTCCTTGCTTGAATCTCACTACTTAATCTTTATATTAACACACTACCTACTTAATATAGTTGACAGTAACAGAACAAAATTATGGAGGAATTACTTCCATGAATTATATAAATTGCAGTTCCATTTTGCTGTTGAGGAATTTCTAATTACAAATATGGAGAATGTCTTGTCCAAAACCTAAATTAGAGAGTAAAGACAGCAGTTTGATAGGTTACCTTGTGTGTATCCCGGAATTTACTGATCTCTCTGGAAATCAAGTCTCTCTTGTCATCCTCCATCTCCATGGCATTGATATCCTCCTTACACAAAAGAGAGGAAGACAAGAAAAGAAACACACTAAGTACACAGCAGTTTAAAAAAATGCTACAAATCACAGAACATCTACATTATGCAAACAATACCTCCTCTTTCTTCTCTTTCCGCTTCTTGTTGCGAGGTTGACTGTCAGCGTCCTGCGAAGGAGCATTGAGCTCACTTGCATACTCTCGGATGAGAACATCGATTGCCCCCTTTACGACCTGGTCCCGGCGCAGGGTTTCTTCATCAAGAACCTCCTCCTCGTCATCGTCCCCGTTCTTTGACCCGCCACTGGCTCCCTGTATGGTAAAGCCAGGGAAATAACTGTAAGCACAATTTAACATAAGAAATGGCAATGATTTTTTGTTTTACTCATTGGGTGAACAGCGTACCCCATTGGCACTCCTCTTCTTGGCCTTCCACTCATCTAGCTGGGCTTTAGTCTTGGCATCTACCTTCACCAGCAGCTTTTTATCACCTAAGAGCAACTCGTGCAAAAGTCTGAGGGCTCGCAGTGTAGATTCAGGCTCCTTATACTCACAGAACCCAAAAGCTTCCAGGAGAGGAGAGCGGATAGAAAGTTAGTTCCACAGAAGTTAAAAAATAACCAATAACTTTTAATATTTGCAGGGGGAAAAATAGGAAATTTAAAACAAGATTTATTTATTTCTTTTTTTTAGCATTAAATTACAGGGACATTGTCTTTCTGTAGCTTCATGCCAAAAAAGCTTTCAAGAGCTGTAAAAACTACAGTCAGGTGACTTATGAATTGTGTTGAGCCCTTTTTACCTTGAAGTTTTCCAGAGGCACCTTGGACCCTTTTCCAGCTTAGAACAATACCACATTTCTATAACGCAAAAGAGAAAAAAGGAATTATTTAATTTTACACTACAAAGGCTAGTGTTTTAAAAAGGTACACAACGTAGGATTTTCTTCATTTTAAAACTATGAAAAGACTAAAATAAAAGCATTCCGTATCAACCACCATGAATGAGCCACTAGAAGCCCTGCCCTTTGCTGTATTTATTTCATTCTGCTGTGTTCAGTATGTCTCTGGGCTACACCGTTTGGATGCTACACAGACAAGAACTTAATTATAGAATATCAAAATGAATGAGCCAAGGAAGAGGCGTCAGGTTTGAATGTTGTGTTTACAAACTATTAGCGACAACTGTACTGAATGATCAATCACTGACAGGAAAGTTGGTGAAACCATATTTATGTACTAGCACTAACACGAGACATTGTTTGCCAGGGATTTGTCTGTGGATGTGTGAAACAAGTAAAGGTACTGCATTCATTAATGATGTGTTGGAGGTTTGGGTCTGTACAAACTAAAAGTCTGTCACTGGAATCTTAACCTTAGAAATTCACTGTTCACAATAATCAAAGCTCGAGTTTCATTTGAGCATTTTCTGAAAAACAACAGAGTTTGGACACTTGGTTAACTCACTGCTAGAAGCTGTCTGACCAACATGTCAGATGCCTTTTCAGAGATGTTCCCTACAAATACAGTGGTGGTGGGACCACTGCTGTCGTCCGTGTCCTTGGCTCTGATGGCTGGCTCCTTCTTTGGAAGCATCGGCTTATGTGCTACAGCAACTGTGGTCGGGACAAGGACCTGCAACATCAAATTACATGAAACATATTCAAGTGTTATTCTTATCCAGGCCAACAACAAGAGCAACTGAGGAAAAATGCAAATACTACAAGAATCTGTTCATAAGTGTAAGGGTCGGCTAAACTGCTTCAGTCAGGCAGCACTTGACATAAAAAAAAAGACACAAAAAGAAAAACTGATAATGAGTGGAGATCATGTATTTAACAACATTGTAGTGACCCGATTGCTACTCGAAAAAGATGCCACTAGTATGATGAGATCCCGTTTATAGTGTTTTACGCGCACAAATAAAATGTCCAGTTTCCTTATATCAATTGACTGAGTTTATTGTAACGTTTCCAAACAAAGGTATACCTCTTTCTTAAACTAATAAAGTTATATTTCCAACGTATACATCACATTTCTGTGGCCATAAAACTGTGTGCCTCTCGGGCATCTCACAACAATCAGTCATACACCGGTGTCTTATATTAACTCATGACATAAGAACCCATAATGAGCATTCTTCCCCACCCGGTGGTGGGAAGCACAAACAAACAAATAAACAATCAAAGCAAAATGGCTCTTGCAAACATTTCATACAGAACAGCTTCAATTGGTGTATAGTAGGAAATCCTGTTTGTAACTCACTGTGGGTGTGGGGGTCACTACACCCATATGAACCGGGATCATGGGAGTACCTGAAAAAACAGAAATAAAATACAGTAACCAAATTACCCAAAGCAATAACCAACAAGGGGTTCCAAACAAATACTAGCAGATGTCTTGCCATTTGTTTATTCATTAAATATAACTTGTGATGTGCTTGCTGTGTAGAGTTATTCTATATTATCTTACCATTTTCAGGAACAGATCACTAACCTTTAGGTTTAGGGTTTCTTGGCCAATTTTGTTGTTTGGTGTTTAAACTAAAAATCATACAAAGGATCTGCAGCCCGTTTGATAAAGACATACGTTACGTTACCTGGAGGGACAGTCTGAGCAAATCCTGCATACTGAGGAGGTGGAATCCTGGGAGGTAACTGCGGGATGCCAATCTGCTGGCGGTTGAGTGGAGGAGGATATGACATCCTGAAATATACAGGAACCTTAAGGAAGAGAGGATTTTCCTTTTTTAAACTTTCCTTTCCTAAGAAAACACATGTACATAAGCAGTATAATGACCAGTATTTAACTGTACGAACAGTCCAAACACAATTATATAAACACAGTTTCAACTGCTCCTTATTCTTAAATCCTCTTATTGTGGTGTCATATTGATGCAGTTTTGTTTGGAGTCTGCCCGTCTGCCCACTGTACAAAAATACTATCTTTTTCCTCCTCATTACAATCAAAACATATGTAAATGTTTTTATCCTCACAGTTACCATTATTCTTCATTATAAAATGTTAAACATCCAGCCAAAACAGTGAAATCTGTCCATTCCAGTTTCTCATAAGGTGATGTCTTTATAAATCCATCCAAAACCCAAAGCTCTTCAGTTTAATATGAATACTGCAGATACAGTAAATATCTATATTTTAGAGGCTAAAAGCAACATGTTTTGCCATGTACATGAATTATTGATTAAAAGTATTTGATTGACTGATCGATTCATAAAATGGTTATCAATTATTTTACTGTTTACCTTGCAGTTTTTTCAAACAGAAATACAACAAATGACACATGGTTTCTTCATCTCGTTTACAGAAAGTGTAATCCATATCCATTTAAAATCTCTAAAATGTATTTTTGATGAAAACAGAATATGCCAGCTAGCCAAATTTGCTGTCAATAGTTCAAAAGAATCTTCTAATCCTGATGTATTCATTCATAGTAATGTAAATTCACCCACCTACTGTTCTGTAAACTGCCCATATTAATGACTATTTATTATCATCCATTCATCAACCTGCACTGCTGCTATATTATACATTCTTTACTGTATATATATCTATAACATATTCATTCACTGTATATATCCTATAGCATATTCAATTCATACCTGCACTATATTTATATACTCTGTTCATATGTGCATACCCTTGCACTTTACTACTCTGTACTTCTGGTTAGATGCTAAACTGCATTTCGTTGTCCTAGTACTTGTACTCTGTTCAATGACAAAAAAGTTGAATCTAATCTAATCATGGAAATATTTCATATCAATATCAACTTCTCAAGAGTAAATGTTCAACTGAAGACTAGTGAAACATTACTGATGTCAGGGTTAACTGGCTAATGTCAAGTTCATCATAGTATTAACTTTATAACATGGAAAGCTCCACTGACTGGCTAACGTTACAAACTAACCAGGTGTGATACCTGCTGAATCCAACTTGGGTTTCTCCTCGTTTAACGTTAACTAGCTGCATTAGCTCAAGCTAGCTAGCACACACTGTTTGGCCTTTGCTAGTTCGTGTTAGCTGCAGCGGTCATGTGCGAAATTACTCACCTGCAGTCAAGTATAAAATAAAGCCCAGTGTCCAATAATACTAGAGGATATCCGAATAGAAGCCCATTAAATACGGTTAAAGGAAAAACGTAACGCTAACGATTAGCGTTATAGTTGCTCACGGAGCGCTCCAAGAACCCCTATGGATACAAATAACTGGGACCTATTCTTTTCGAAAGGAATCATGGGATATCACGGTACCGTACTCGCTTTGACGCCCGAAATTTAGTCTCTCAGGCAGGCAGCCACACTTAATCCCAGGTCCGTTTTGGCCCCTAAATTTGCCTTCCAGGAAAATCAGATGATGTTATTTGCAAATTAAAAAAACTAGATGCCTCCTAGATCTCCACTTAATGCTGTTATGTAGCCTCTCTCAGAAGGTTTGCCATGTCAGTTTGTCAGCAGCTCTTAAAAATCCCAGTGTACCGTTTCCATTAGGCCTACCTAACACTTCAGTTCACATGACGTCACCCTGTTAAAAATAATCCCATAACTCATTTTTTTCAGGTTTTGCAGGAAACACAAAAAAACTTCACCAGAAGTGTAACATATGACATTTATTGATCATTTCACTCAAAAAAGATGTAACAAATGATGGCTATTGGCATAGTAATAACACTGTGTGTAAATTATGTAATTTAAGAGAAATAAATGACTTAGGCAATTTTTGAACATGCCTTTGTGACTTATGCAAGATATGGTAACACTTTATTTTGAAGGTGTCTACATAAGAGTCAAACAAGCCTGTCAGAAACATGACATGACAAGTATCATGAGCATTAATGTTTCTTCAAAGTGTCATTAATGTTCATGACACATCCCATGTCATGTTTATGACACACTCATGTCACTCTTATGTAGAAACCTTCAAAATAAAGTGTTACCATATCTTGCTTAAGTCACAAAGGCATGTTCAAAACTTGCCTAAATCACATTTTATTTTGACTTTGGCAGGAAACTGATTCTGTGGACCCATAGATTGCTTGTTTGTTTTGTTTTTAATGCCCGAATGAGCTTTGTTCTGTAGTGGTGTTATCAGATCTAAAAACAGAAAATGTTGCCATATACTGATCACTTTCCCCTGGGTGCTCTCAGTGTCATCTATAACATGTTCCCTAATTCATTGTCTATGGAGCAGTTCCAGACTTTATACTTGGTGACATCACAAATTAGAGTTTTAGCACTTTAGGTTTTGTATTTGAGAGAATTATATTTTTTTCCGACTGTCTTGGACAATAGGAATAGAATGTATGAATTTTGAAAATGTGCGCAGTTTCCTTCCAGATCCTAACATTTTCAGAAGTACCTTTTTTCCCACGCTTGGTGGCGCCAAATGTCTTTCTATCATTTTAAACCGCGAGGCTTTTCCCCTGACCGACTTCTAGCCTACATACTTCAGCCGGTGGTTGCAACACACTGACGTGGGCAGTGGGGGAAATAAGTATAATAAAAGCCTGCTGAGGTGAAGGTGCGTCAGTTGAGCGTTTCTATTCTCTGCGCCTTTACTCTATTCATGTATGATAGATATAGTGAGACGCTACTTCGCATTTTGAAAAAAAAAAAAAAAAAATACATATGCAATAATTTAAAAAACATGAGATTATAAACTCTAACAGTTTCTCAAGTAGTTCATATTAGCTTTACCTCGACCAATCAACCTTAAAACCATATACATATTATTATATCGTTATTAATAATCCAATGTATAAAAACATTATATCATGATGAGTACTTATGCTTTAAATATACTTTTATAATAATACTTATTATAATACTTTTTATGTAGATTTTTAATATAAAACCTTTATTCATTATATAAAGTATGTATAGTCTGTACTGTACTACTACTTATGTATAGGCTTAAAACGTTTGGACTTACTTCTATTACTTATTTCACCACGGATCCAAGAATAGACACATGTAAGGCACCCTAAATAAAGATGTAAAGATGGTTAGCCTATGTGTTTTCATCTTGACCTGACACCCGATATGTTTATGACCCAACCTCGGAGACACTTGTTGACAAAAACAAAAAAGAAAACAGGCCATATGCTACAATGTAAACAAGGCTATCAGCCTCGCTTGGATGCGTCTCTGGAAATTTCCACCGAGATGAGACTGCAGTATAGTGCTTCACAACAAACATTTCATAAAAGCAGCTGACCCACATCAGCTCACAGGCCACGCCCCCCGAGCGAACCCACTTATTTCGCCATTTCCTATTGGCTGCTCCGAAGGTGTGCCATTCAACCTGACACCACACACTATAAATGTATAACAAGACACATATTACCTACACTTTATGACAGCTCATTGACGCTTACAGCATCATCAATTACTCAGAGGGCGAAAAAAGTAAGGTGTGACAGCTCTACTTTTACTTTTCTTTTCATTTTTTGTGATCATTTTTTATTGGTAGTGTAGCACAACAAACAAAAAATACATAAATTAATAAATGAATAACAATGGCAATACTACCAACCAAACATATCAACAATATTGAGTGTTGAAAAATAAGGAAAAAGGAAAAGATATAATATAATAATTATAATAATAATAATAAACATATTAACTACACTTTATGACAGCTCATTGACGCTTACAGCATAGTATATTACTCATAGAGGGGAAAAACGTAAGGTGTGACAGCTCTACTTTTCTTCTTGGTGCTGTATTCACCAGCTCATGAATATTAAGTAGATTTAGGAGCAATAAGATCAGCCCCCTGCACCAGCGCGGCCACATTCAGCATCCACCAGTGCAACATCTCACAGCGCTTTCATCAGACTTTTGGTCGGCGGCTGGGATCGGATTGAATTGGACTTTGACGATTTTGTTGTTGTTTTTTAATAGAAAACAAAATGGCTTTGAGAGGACCTTTATTCCGTCTTCTCAAGACTCAAATCGGCCACACGTGCCAGCAAAGCAGAGCTCAATCCGTGGCTGTGCTGGGAGCTCCGTTTTCAAGAGGACAGGTAAGAAAAATGTGACTTTTTTAAAACATCTTTAAATTAACATCCACAGCACTGGCTCATTCACCTCCTGCTTATTTTATAACAGAAAAGAAGAGGCGTGGAGCACGGCCCTAAAGCCATCAGAGATGCCGGGCTCATCGAGAGGCTCTCCGGTTTAGGTAGGTGAGAGGAGAGCGGTATAATAATGGAGCAGCTGCGTTATGTAACAGTGGATGGGTGTCGCCTGCAGGTTCGTCTGGGCAACATTAAGAACAGATTTACCTCCGGTAGCCAGCCTGTTACATCACAGGGAGGCAGTAAATATAAACATCCGACATGTTGCCTGGGAGAGGTTATTCTAGCGCACATGCCTCAGGGAACAAAGTGATCCCTGCCTCAGGCTCATTTAAATAAAAATGTCTCCAACACTTTTAAATATAGGCTTATTCATATACAACAAAATATGAAACGGGATAGGATTAATCGGCATATGTTCCATTTAGTAAATCACAATCCTTTCTGTTTTGCAAGTAGTTTGATAGCAGGACAGACAATATAAAATAGCTCCTTGTACTGACATTATGTAAATTCCTGTAACGATAAAGTAATGGCGACTATTAACTCATGATAGAGCTTCATTCAGTCCACGCGGTGCCACAAAAGCGCAAAATAGCCTCCCATTAATCACTAAGGGGTCACTTTGAGACAACACACGTTAGAGGACACTGTGTTAACTCTCCACCATAGAGGATGAAATCTTTTCTCTCTCTCTGTCTCTCTCTCTCGGGAGCCACATGTCTGCTTTAGTCATTCTTGTCTCCGGCACATGCTCGGGAGGGCGCAGGAAGAGGATAGGCTGATGTGGTTTCCACTCTGTCGTCACTGCTGCAAACAGACTCTTCCCCTCCACTGTAACATAAAAAAAAAATCTTTTCAACCGAGTTTCCTGTGAGAAAGGGGCTGGCTGCTTTAAAGATGAAAGGAGACCCAGCAGGCGGAATGAATCCGCTCTTTATTTTAGCGCTAAGGTCAATGGGTTCGCATTGTGGTTTGGATCACACGCCTAACAAAGACAGTATACTTTTTCCACCACACGGTGAGTTGATAGGCTGCAGGAATGACTCAACACAATGAGCAACAGTCACGGAACTATTTAAAGACGACTTAGTAAGATTAGATCACTATAAAGTCTTAATACTTTGAGTACATGTGTTGTCCAGACACATATAATCTTTGAATAAGTCTTTGAATACCAAGGACAAACCTAAGATTAATATGATGTCCTAAGATTAATATGATGTAATAGCCAGTGGTGGAAAGTAGCTTCGTGTTGATCTCAAGTACTGTATTTAAGTTTTTGCCTTTTTTATATACTTGATATTTCCACTTTATGCTATTCTATACTTCTACTACTTTTTGGAGGCAAATATTGTATATATGTATCATGTATTTTTACTCAACATTTATGCAATAACTTTAGTTACTGTTTAGTTATTAGCACATATTAGTACAGTTTACTTCAGTAAGATTTTGAATGAAGGTCTACTTCGAAAAGTATTTCCACACTGTAATATTGCAATTTTTAAATAAGTAAAATATCGGAACTCGTCTTCCACTTCAGGCCACAGCACATACAAAATAGTACAATAAAGATATATATAACAAAGTATTTAACAAACTATGACTTATTCTGATTATTAATTAATGTTTAATATTTGATTATGATCATGACAAGTGCCCAGTACAAGCTAGCCCAAATAAGTGTCTTTAATTTCACATTTTTAATTAAAAATAAATACATAAAAATGTTCTATTATACACCTATTAGTCTCTTAATAGAATAATAATACAATATTAAAAGGAAAAATATTATAACATATGAAGAGGTCACTGTGTACCAAAAGAGTCTGAAGCCAGAGGTGCCTGTTGACTCCAAAGAAGATTAACTAACCAGGCTGCCATATGCATGAAAACGTTTCTATAAATACGCTCACTATACACCAAAGTCTAAATATAAATAAGTCATTATACCTCCGCTGACAGGAACGCAAGGTCATGGTAACCTCACTAATGGTTTACACAGACTGCTGGTCATAAATCGTATCCAACATGACATCAATTGTGTGCAATAACGACAGCTTAATGCATACCTTCATACAATGGATAATCTAAGTGTGTGACAGTCAAGGAGAGCAGTACCTGTTCCTGTGTTGCAGCCAATCAAACGAGGAAATCTGAGCATGTCTGTTTCCAGACATCTGCTCATCAGCTGCAAACATTAAATGTTGTGCAACAGGCAGCCCCCTCCTTCGCCCAGGACATCAGTTTATTTCATGCCACTGACACTTCATTTTTATTCTTCATACATTCATTCATTTATTTATTCATACAGCAGTGTGTGGCAGTCATATGGGCTCAAATATTAAAAATACAAAACTAAATTTCTTGTATAACTTGTAACTTAAGAACTGTTAAGAAACCAGGAAATAAATATCTAAAATATAGTTTTTAAAAATGAAAAGTTTGAGCAATGTCCTTTCCAATGTCCCTAAGCTAAAGGCAATGGTGAGGAGTCGTCTTCCTGGTAGCCTGATATCATTTTGGCCTCAGTGAAAAAAGATCCAGCTGCCAAGTCACTATAGCTGAGCCCAACGTAGGAAACCAAACCCTAACTGAACTGAATACCATGTCATCTTGCAATCTTTACACTCTCAGGGTTAGTGTCAGTTTTTTTCCAAACTGCCTTAGTACAAAAAAAGAAAAAACACATAAAAAAAATACATATAATCAACCAGTAATCATATACACTTACTTGCTTTGATCTCACATTTCACAGTAAACAGAAGCAGAACTGGCAGCCTGTAGCTGCTAAAACAGACGTTTTGAATTGTCCTGCAATAGGTTCTCACTGTTGCACCAAGACAAGGGCTATTCCTGTCCTCTCTACGAATGGTAATGAACCGTATTGGTTCCCCTTAGATCAGCAGAGTAACACTACACTGCCATAAAGGCTCACATGTCCAGATGAACCCCCAATATGGTAGATCACATCACTTGTTTACTTCACAGTTCGTGTCCCAAAGTAAGTGGAAATTTTTCGGCCTTTACTGCTGCGACTGCCGGGTGCACTGAGTGAAACCTGAGCTGACACATAGGGAAATGGGACAAGTGGAAAGTGCTTTCGTCACTAATGTTCCACTGCCATTTAGTGAATCAGCATCCTCAGACCACAAGCTAGACAGACAGGTATTTGTAAAGTCATAGTGTAGAAGCTACAGATTATGTAGGCTTTTTCAACCTGGATGTACAGTCTTTAAAGCACTAATGTTTCTTTAAAACTAGACAGTGCAGTCCTAACTATAAGGTAGACTGTCCAACAGCAATAGATTGCAGCCAGTGTCCATCAATAATCAAATGTCAGCTAAATGCCTTAAAACATTAAGTGCTTTAATTGATGTTGGATTCTATTTATTGTGTTTCTCAGATTACGCCGTCCACGACTTTGGCGACCTCAGCTTCCACCACCTTGAGAAGGACGAACCCTACATGGATGTAAAGTACCCTCGCAGTGTGGGCGGAGCTAATAAGATGCTGTCTGGTGCAGTGAGCAGAGCTGTCGGTGCTGGACACACCCTTGTCATGCTGGGAGGTGATCACAGGTAATTACTTAATAATGGCATGCATTAAACCTGTTTTGAATTCAGGCAGTGCAACTAGTACTAGTGTCATAATTTCCCCCTTTGTGTTATTTTACAACTCGCTTGCAACAACACCCACATCCTCTAAATGTGACTGTTTCAAACACCGAATATTCATAAGACTGTCCCTCTTTATTCACAGCCTTGCCATTGGATCAGTGGGAGGTCACGCCCAGCAGTGTCCTGACCTGTGTCTCATCTGGGTTGACGCTCATGCAGATATTAACACGCCCATGACTTCTCCGTCAGGAAACCTCCACGGCCAGCCGGTGGCATTCATGCTCAAAGAGCTGCAAGACAAGGTGAGGAGAAATATTAGGCTTCACTAAAACAACATATAGACTGGATCTCTTTGAAGCAACTTGACAGTATTTTAGCGAAGAGAATCATTGCTACTGAGCTTAACTAACATTTTCACATCAGATAAATTATTATTATTTTGATGGAGGTGCATCAGTTTCAATGTAAAAGGTGCATAGTAAGACAATCATAACACAAAACAACATGAGTAAAAACATTTAAAAAATACCAAGCTAAACAAGGACAAAAACAAGAACAAGGACATGTGATGTAATAAATAAGTATAAAGATAAATAAATGGTGACTGAAAATGCTATAATTTATAGATAAGGTAGATTGAATGTTTTGCACATATCAATTGTATTGCACATGTCTGGCACTTTGTATAGTTGCCTATATAATGACAATAAAGGCTATTTGATTTGATTTTAAACAAGTAAACTAGAAACTTCTCTTGTTGTGAAACATTGCATGAAGTAACCGGGGAAAGCAATTCATTTCCATCAACCATAAGGGACAACAATGACATAACTTCCTCTTATGCAAACATGGGCAGATTATGAGATTATGAGCCTCTGTGCCCAGACATGTAAATGCCCCGCACCCTTCCAACACAAAAGAAAGACATCCAGGCTGATGATGATGGAGGATTTTTTCCTGCTCCTATAGTATATACATTCCATAAAACATTAACTATGACTGTCCACTACAGATGCCAGCTATCCCAGGGTTCTCCTGGTCGAAGCCGTTCCTCTCCTCTATCGACCTGGTGTACATCGGACTGCGGGATGTTGACCCCGGAGAGCAGTAAGTACAAACTATCACTCTAAACTTTTACCATATTTGCCTGATTAGTCAGGAGCGTTCCCACCCACAAAAAGGAATTCCTTCTGCCTGATAAAAATCTGTGTGTGGGCAGCAACTGTTTCTACCACCAACATAAAAAATTTCCCCTTCCTGAAATGCCCAGAGGCAGCCAGCTACCACATGGCACCGTGAAAGCCCATGTAAGCACTGTGAAAATAGTTCCTGATGTTTTTGATTTTGTTAATTACAGCCACATCCTGAAAAACCTGGGTATCCAGTACTTCACCATGAGGGATATCGACAGACTAGGCATCCAAAGGGTTATGGAAGTCACCCTTGACCACCTTCTGTCAAGGTATCTTTAACTTTTTAACATCATTGTATGATTCTTTTTAAGGTTTATAAACGTATTGCTGACTGACTGAATTTTTAATTTTGTATATTTGATCAAACCAAATGATTGCATATGTCTGCATATGTGAGTTGAAGTGAACTTCTAATTCACACTTTAACTTCCTCACCTTCCTGAACAGAAAACAGCGACCGATCCACTTGAGCTTTGACATCGATGCATTCGACCCGTCTCTGGCTCCGGCCACAGGAACACCAGTGAACGGCGGTTTGACCTACAGGGAGGGAATCTACATCACAGAGGAAATCCATAACACAGGTACAGATTGCCACAGATATGGTCAAAACATCCTAAAGACCACTTCAGGTACCCTTACTTAGCGGTTCAAGCTAAGCAATTGAAACCATTGTGGGAGTACGTATTAGACGATTTTTTGTTTTTGTGCAGATTTATGATTTTTATTCAGAAACGTTTGTGCAAATCCCTCTGAGAATGTACATTGTTTACATATTAAATTTTCACCAACAACTGGAAGTTGTGTGCAAATGCTGCCCAAGAAATATGACCCCAATCAGCCCGATGGGGGCGCTATAGTTAAAGTTAAACTTTACACGTTCAAAATTAAAACTTTGAAAAGATTTTAACGAAAACTTGGTACAGACATCCATCTCTTTACACTCTACAAATTTTCCTCCACGTCTGCCTGACCATAAATGTAATTTTGAATCAATAACACATTTTTGACTCCTCTCTTCTTAAGCACGTCCAATTTATACCAAATATTCAGTGGATCATTACTGGACCGAGCTCATCAAAAGCTTTTTGATGCCAAATTGAGTTTTCAAGATATTGACCAATGAACTTTAAAATGATGCGTCTCAGCATATCATCAGATCTAATTCCATAAAACTACAGGACAGGTCAACAAAAGTACCTAAAATACAGCACTAGGGGGCACCAGAAATGTAAAAAAAAAATGGCCTTGAACACGCAAATGGGCACTATAAATCAGAAATTATTTGTTCAGTCATTGCAAATCTTGCAGGTTGTGCATGATTATTTTTGAAATTGCCCAATAGCGTGCACCAACAGTTCCAAACATGTTCATGGGTCTGGCACAAATTTGGCCATAAATCAATGACAATTTTGTCCACACCTCCAAAATGTTTTCGAAATCATCAATTTGGTCGTACAGCTTTGGTCCATCATCTTAAAACTTGTTAGTTTTTACTTAATGCAGGTGTCGAAAAATTTAAAAGGCCTTGATTCTTTGCAACATTTAACTCCTAATGGTCTGTTAGCTCAGACCCCAGAATCACGTCTTGCAGCTATATTTTTGTCTGTTTTTCTGTCGTAAAATAGTTTTTTTCTGTTAATTTACTGTATCTTACCTGTAAATGTGTTGCTGTGCAGGCCTGCTGTCAGCCATGGACCTGGTAGAAGTAAACCCAGTGCTGGGGGCGAGCCGTGAAGCCGTGGAGGCCACCGCCTCTCTAGCGGTGGACGTCATCGTGTCGTCTCTGGGACAGACGAGAGAAGGCGCTCACCCGGCCATGGATGAGATTCCCTCTGTGAAGGAAGACACAGAGCAGCTTCGCCTCTGAAAGCATGAAGCGAAGCTATGAACTCTGTCAACATCATCCCCGAGCATTCCGCAACTCTGAACTAATAGTAGCTAAAAGGTTTTGTTGTCATCTCTGCTGTTTTTGCTGTTTCATGAAGAAAACAAAATTATGTCAGAAATCATAAAACCATAAAAGGGCTTTTCGGATTCGAGGAGAAAAGTTCACACTAATAATGTTGAGACGGAAGCCTTTGACATAATTTCATTGACTACTACAAGTCTTGAGGGAAGTACTGTTCATTTAAACGGCAATACTAACTTATTTTGCTCTTGTATGTTAAAGGTTAAGTGTTAGAAGACACAGCTGCCACATATTTATTATGCGTTTTGGTTTACAAGAGAATGAACCTGCCTTAGAGGTATGATAAACCAAGGTTGACTTAGTTTGAAGTCCACAGCGTAACGTGGACTCTCACAAGTGTTTTGTGGCTGTGCCAGATACTAGTAATGATGTGTTTGCACTTTCGGACCAGCTGTGGTTACTGTATTTTCTTTAGAGTTTTACTTTTGTATTTTCACAATGAACCTACCAGTACATGTACTAGAATAACTGTGTGTATAAATATTTACTGACTATATCAGTATTAATTGGCTTGAAAACTGTCAATATCCAGCTTTCATACAAATGCCGGCAAAACAATTTGCATAATTAAGCTTAAACTGATCTGATGCTTGATTTGATGTGGCCACTAAACGATGATTGTCATTGTAACAAAGAGTTTATATTTTGGTCTTCCATAAATGTGATTGCATTTTTTCTTCTTGTGTGCCTGTGTCTTATTTCCTACATAGTTTGTTTTATTTTATTCTAAAGGTACATAAGAAAACACTGAGTAAACTTTGGCTGAAGGGAATGCAGGTAGATGGTCATAAAACAGGTACAAAATCAACAAAGTTAGAATAATTCATCCTAAGGGGATATGAATTTGAGTACTAGTGATGCACAAATCAGATACTGATTTTGGGCTGATACTACAAAATAGTTTGAATCGAGTGACAATGAGGCTGATCTATTCAGATCTATGTTTACATCTGACACCACGTTTACGTAATACATCGCGTGTGAGCAGCACGCACATGGCTGCATAACTAAACACCAAACATATCAGCTGTTGGGAGGTATTTCTCGTTTGCTGTGCCAACATGTTACACGGCTAGTTGCATTTCTGCATTTACAGGATTGGCAGTAGCTCTGAAAAGTATATTACAACCAACTTAATCTAGCACCTTGAGAAGCAACATGCTGAAGAACTAGACAAGTTCAACCACAAAGAAAAGTAGCTTTCATTTTATGCTATTGCATTGTTTTATACTGGGATTTTAAATCCTGTACTTAACTATTTATCGCTGCATTTGCTGCTTACACTTACAAATTGTAATTCCTGTCAATTTGGAAGATTCTTCAACCAGTTTAAAAAAACAAAAGCAAAGTTTAAGTCAAGCCTGGTCTTGTCTTACACTTAAGTTTAACTTAATTTATTAACTTATTTTAGCTTACGAATTAAACAGTGGTTTTTCGGCCAGTACCCAAAGCCCAGATGTTGATATCTGGACTGAAAAGATGCATCCCTCGTGTGTACCAAATTCTGGTCGCTCCACTGAACAGTGTTGGACCAACTGGCACTGCTATCATTAGAGCCATGGTGCAGCATGGCTGAAAAAATGATGCAGATCAAAGAAATAATGGATGATGTTTGTTTCTTATCAGTATTCTTAGCATCACAGTGACATTAATGACTAGTTGCATCTATATTACATGAGATATTACCATAATTTACATGCAGTTATATAATAGAGGGTGACATGGGAGCAGTGGTGGAATGTAACTAAGTACATTTACTGAAGTACAGTACTTGAGTAAAATTTTGAGGTACTTGTATTTACTTGAGTATTTTCCATTTTATGTAACTTTATACTCCATTACATTTTGAGGCAAATATTGGACTTTTTAATCCACTACATTTAGCTGACAGCTTTAGTTACTTTTCAGGTCAAGACTGAACATAAAAAACATACATTTAATACATACATTTAAAGCAATGAGATGTTTTTTAATTAAACATCGTAACAGTATATTAACTAGTTAAAATGTAAAAAAAAGTAAAAAAAAAAAAAAAAAATCTTTTAAATCCATTGACCAGTTCAATATTTTTCCCTAATGAGGGAAAGTTGCTGCTGTTTCTAACAGTTTTGGAGGGCTGTATTCTGTTAGTAGTAGAATATATTTATATAGAATAACTGTCCCAGTTGTTATGCTTTTCTACACACCTGCTCGACTTTTTTCCTGTCCCGTCAAAGTCACATGATAAAACGAGGAATTGATACGGCAGAAATTCCACAGAAAAAATGTCAGCCTCAATGATATAACCATAATATTTACTGTTCGTACTTGGTAACAGAAGATAGTTGTGCTTTTTTGGGAACATAAAGGCATTACTAGAGATAAAGCAAAAACAAAACACATATTTCCTTCGACACACCCCCTCTCCACCTGTTCACAACCAGGTCACAAACATGTTTTTGTACTTGGCATCACACCAGTAAAGCGTGATATCTGTGCGGAAAAAGAACATAGTGGCAGATGTGCCACTTCAGGAACACAGCACTAAAAATAACCTTATCAGCTATTATTTGAGAATTAATTCCGTAGTAACAGATGCTGTGTGCCCAGCACTAACCTGGCCTGGTTTGGGGCTGACGTCAGCTCCACAGCGGATGTTTTTCTAACTTTGCCCTGTTTAGCTTCCGTTCCTGGAAATATCAGATACAATGCAGACTGAGGTTAAAGATTAGCTTTAATGATCTGTCAAATAAGGAATACTGAAGCCTATTTCCACAAGTGATATTTGTATTATACAGTGATTAGACATTATTAACTGTTAAGAATATTACATGTATTAATAGGCGGGTGCATATATGAAAAAAAAACACCTAACCCTAAAAAAATCTAACAAAAGGTTACTCAGCTGTTTATTGTAGTATTAGATGTCCCTATTAACATACTAAAAGTTTACCAAAATCTGACCAATAGAAAGGTGTAATTTTCAAGATGGCGTCCAAGATGGGCAGGAATCGATATGAGAAAGGAGAAATATGCAATTACTTCAGGAAAAGTGTACTTATTTTTTGCATAAATATGCTTGTAACCAATTGCTTTAATACATATTTGTACTTGTAATCACTTATCTATCATGCAAATATGCTAATCTGAATATTTCATGACCAAAACATGTATCAGGCACCAGCATTTCTGGTCTAGGACGAATACACATTATCAGGCGTTTTAGGACCAGACTTGAGAAGAACGGGGACGCGCCGGACAAAAAGCACCACATTTTTTATACATGCTTTCCAAAAATTGAAACTTCTGGGATAGAGAGCATGTGGAAAAATGTGGTGCTTTTGTCCGGTGAGTCCCCTTTATTGAGCTCAGCCACCTGACTAAAAGAAGTAATGGTCATTTTACAGACCTGGCTGAAGCCATTTTGAAAATGGGGCATTTCTTGGAGTCAAAAATTGGTAAACTGTAAACCGCTGAGGAACATTTTGTTAGAATGTTTTTAGGGCTAAACCATATTTGCACCTGACTATAAGAGTTTCCACCCCGTTTACATTCACATCTCTGACTGACATATTTGGCCTCAGTAGAGTACTCAGAATTTAAAAAATAATTAATACCACAACCATTTGGATACTGGGCATTATGACACATTAAAAATAGATCAACTGGTGCCAAATCATCACATACTGTTTCATATTTTACAGAAATGGCACAACTTTATTTGCGAAGTAATAATAATATATCCCAATCTGAGATTTTATAAGCCTACCAACTGTAACTGTTGCAGCAATGTCTGTCAGTAACATTTCACAAGTATCGCCCCCGCAAGATCGACACACGTGGGAGTGAGTCGATCGTACTCAGGCTTGAATAAAATAAATCCTTACAGAGAATCATCTCTAGGGTCTGTAGCAGCCAGCACACAAGTCAAAAAAAGAATAAACCTGCAGGGCTTCAATGGTATAATAACAGTCTGATAAAACAGTGCAAATCTCAGATCACAGTTTGTGCATGAAGTAAGTTTGGTCCATTAACAGGTTCAACATTTCATTATTCTTGTCAGATAAACTTCACCTGCCCATGGACAGAGTCCCCTCTCTGTAAAGGTTCACTTTAAGACTGAAGCATCTCCTCGTCCTTATTTGCACCCACAGAAACAGTTGGCTGAATACAGCAGAGGAGAATTATTGCTGCAGGATAGTCAGATGTAGAGAGTCTGGGTCTGAGCTTAGAGCTCAGAGTGTCTTTTTTAAGATGGGATAGTTTGATCATCGTCGGAAGAACTTCAGATAAACCACAGCACCTAGAATGGCCAACTCCATTATAATGATGACAGCTAACAGCAGCTTGTTTGTCACCAGCCTACAGGACAAAAAGAAGAAAAGTCAAAATTAAAGCCTCTGAACATTGCTCTGCAATCATTTACATAAGATACTGATCATATTTCATGAATTTTGGACACTTCGAACAAACAATTTTATTACATTTCAGTAGGATTTAAGAGCTGATATCTAGACATTTTCCATGGTTTTCTTGATAATAACCAAAATCATTATCAAGAAAACAATGGAAAATGTCTAGATATCAGCTCTTAAATTAAACTCTTATCAGCTATTATTGTTGTTATCATTATATTTGTCCAAACAAATGTACCTTTAGTTGTACCAGGCATTGAAATGAACAAGAAATTGAAGAAAACTAATACATTTTTCTATGACTGTATGTGATTAATGCAAAACTCTTCTCAAGACAACTCAAGGTAGCAATAACGTCGGCCAAGCTAGAATTGAATAATTTAATAAATCGATTAAAAACAACAATTCAACTCAAATGTTATAACTGCTTCAAGGGCAACACTTACCGTCGTGACATGGCACGAAGAATTTTTCTACTTCGACTGAGGTTCTCTCCGGTATCAACCAACTAAAATAAACAAAAGACAGAACAGATTTTTACAAAATCGTGGTCTAACAGCAACAAATCATCTATTTTATTGATCAAATATACTAAAATATATTATGACTCAAATATCAAACAAGGTATCTACCATAAACAGGTGCAAATGAATGCAGCACCACTATCTCCACCACGCACAGTAACACAATAACAGTTCACAGCTCACTCTGTTTCTGGTGCGGTCCAGCTGTTCCCTCTGCCCCCCCAGCTCCTCGATGATGTCTGTGCCGATCTGGTCCGTCTCTGCGGCGATGCGCTGACTCCGTTCAATACTTTGGCTGGCGTGGTTCAGAGAGTCTAAGCCCTGGAGGAGCAAGGTTCTCTGGGACTGCTGGTGAGTCTGCACAGGTGGGCAGAAAAGACAGAGACAGCCAGGGTAAGTGATATATTGTGAACATTTACAAGAGAAACAAATCCATTTTCAGGCACTCATTTAGATATAGGGCTGGTGAGGTTTTTCTGCACTATTGTAATTTTTTCCTCTGCAAATCAGTCATGAGACATGTCTAAGATATTCATTCATGAGTGACATTTCCACTCAAAAAAACTTCTACATATACTTACATGTGATCAATTTATTGATTTCCTACATTTCCCCACATTTGTTTTGATAAACAGCAGAAAAGAGAGCTCCTTGCTTTCAGTCTGAGACTGAGACAAAATATTTTTATAGCTGAAACTCCCTCCCTCCGACTCCCCTAGTGAGATCCCACTATGCACAAACAGCATTTACAGCACAGTTCCTATACATTATGTAAAATGTAAAAACAGAATGCAAAAAAAAGTTTTAACATATGAATATTGTCTATGTACATTTTTCAATTGAACAATGTCAAAAAGGATTGGTAATTATCTTTTTATTTACATTGTACACAATGTCCTAACTTTTCCAAAAGTCAGGGTTGTATAACATATCAAAGTCCAGAGCCACACACTTACACTTTGTTGGTTTTGTGATGCATAGATGCCATGATGGCTTCCTTCCCCTGCCTGGGAAGAAGAGCCAGAGCCAGGAGCAGCACTCTTCATGTCCCTCTGCAGCTTGCCCATGTCCCGGCGGTACATGCGCAGTTTTGTACTCATCGCATTTCTGTAGGTTGACGGTGCAGCACGCAGCTCTTCTTCCATTCCTTCTAACTGGAGACGGAAAAGAAAATAGAGTGATTGAGAGAAAGATCTTTCTCTGTGAAGTGTGTGTAAATACATGAACAGTGACATGTAGAGAGCACTGATGGGACAACTTCTGGATTAGGCCATGCTTTTTTTAAATGCCTTGGTACCAAAACAAAATGCAACAGCTTTAGTAGTAGTTAGTAGTTTCACCAGTGGTAGTTTTGAGGTGGAGGTCATTTTTACTGCAACTGACGAAAAAAATCCCTTTTTTTAAAGACCAAAGTCATAATAAAGAATTCAAGTTGTTTCATTATAGATTAGTCTTTTTATTTTTTTAGACTGACTGATTCATTGTAAGTTTTTACTAAGAGCATGATGGGATAAAAATTGCATGGTAGGAAAAAAAATGCTAAAAGAATATAGTTGTAGTCTTGTAAATAGTGACCCTACAAGATTCACAGTCTGTCTAAAATCTCAGTCTGGGACTAAAAACTGTAAACACTTGTCTTTAGATGTGAGCAGGTGTGAGCTGATAGTTTTCCAGGAGTCTTTTCCAAATCTTTTAAAAGTCTTCTGGTGTATAGGGAGCATTAGCACACGGACGTCATTTTTTGGGGGGGCCACAGGGGACATGTCCCCTGCACTTTTTCAAAAGGCCGTTTTTGAAAGTGGACATCAAAATCTTCTTTACAAGTCAAAGTGTAAGTTACTCAAATTACACCCATCCTGCAACACCTTCACTGGCAACCAGTTACTAATAAAGCAGCATCCACTCCAAGATCCTCCTCATCAATTACAAAGCTCTCAATAATCTTGAGTTTTAAAGTGCTGATAAATAAAATGTATTATTATTATTATTTTTATTATTATAACTTGAGAACCTCAACAATGCATAGATTTTAAGAAAGCTTATATTTAATGCCAAAGAGATACACTTTTGATTATTCTTATTCATTACTTTCATGTGTGTTGAAAGGCAGCAAACACAAACAATGAAAGATTTAGGGAAAAATACAATAAAAACTCAGATTACAAATGTGATTTTATACATCCATACTCATAATTGTTAAACTAAGTTTTTTCCTCTATAACCGTATCATCAAAATTGATGATTGTTACACCGCAAATTGTCACACTGTTCATGTCATGCATCAATATATTTTTGTCAGGTGACAGATAGTAGAAATGCAGAAGGAGATACAGGAGGATCAAACCAAAAAAGGGAACAGTAAACTTAAAAGTAACAATAGAAAACTAGAAGAACTACTAGAAAACACAGTGAACTGAAAGAGTTTGAGTTTTATGAAAGATATTTGTGTGTGTGTGTGTGTGTGTGTGTGTGTGTGTGTGTGTGTGTGTGTGTGTCCCCCACCCACCTCTGAAATCAAAATTTCGTCCATGTATTAGCATATTTCACTTCCAAAACAAACAATCAACAGAGCAGCTCACCACTTCCTCCGCCTCCCCCTGCCTCTCATCGAAAGTCCTCACCAGCCTCTTCCTCTCCTCTGTGGATTTAAAACAAGTTTAACAGCACAGAAAACGTCTCCTGCTGGGGTTGTTTCAGGTAGCTAACGTTAATATTAGCCGGTAGAAGAACAACAACACAAACTGTTTACCTCCGTGACATTTCAGAGCTCTCTCCGGCATTATCTTCAGCTCCTCGTACAGTGATTGGTACATTTCGTGCAGCTTTTCAAATTCTTCCGACGACATTTTGTTTTAACGCTAACGTAGCTGTGCTTATTGTGTTGAATAAATCACTATTTACACTCACAACTAGTTTTGCTTTGATGATAATCACATCCCCGGGATTTCCGCATGATGGTCCTCGTGACCCAAAACCTAAAACGCATGATCAAAAATAAAAATATCAACAAACATGTTTCGGTATATTTTTTAGACCCCAGAAAGACAACTTGCTAAAAATTTACACTCAAAATATAAATAGATCTTATGAAAATAATGCTAAACCTGGGTGAGAACGATTTAAAAAGCACACCGATAACATTTTTATTCAGGCACTACGCAGACAGCTTTCACGGTGCATTATGGGAAATGAAGTTTAAAACCCTACTACTCATAGCTACTACGACTACTTCATAAAAATAAACACGACAACCCCTTTTAGTTATTTATTTCAGTTTAAGTGGATTAAAAAACATCTTTAAGGTGAACTTATTTTTGTTAAACTTATTATTTACATTATTTATTTCTTGTATATTGTAGTATACATAATTATAATTTTTTTTTACATAAATAT
Organism: Centropristis striata; assembly: GCF_030273125.1. Lineage (NCBI taxonomy): Eukaryota > Metazoa > Chordata > Actinopteri > Perciformes > Serranidae > Centropristis > Centropristis striata. The sequence continues at coordinate 7,109,261 of NC_081532.1, forward strand.
TGATGTTAAAAATACAAAAAGTGAAAAGATAGATATATAACGTTAATAGGGAAATAGATAATGTATTTATTAATTCAATTAATTAAATAATAAATACATGTGGAAATAAAAATAAAAATAATTTAATGCATTTTCATTTATATGTTCATTTATTTCTGTATATATTAATGTACATATTTTTATTTTTCAAAATATTTATTTGAAATTTACATACAGAGATAAATCACTATAAAAATAATATTTGTTCCAATATGCCTTAATTTATTATTATTGCATATTAATTACGATAAAATTAAAATCGTATTTTCCAATTTTTTTTTATCCTATTGTTATAATAAACACACACGAATTATTCTAATGACAATTTAAAATCAACCTGTAAATAAAAACATCGCTTGAATCTCACCGCAAACGTGGTAACCTTGAGTTATTTTCCTCCCAGGCTGTAAAAACTACAATCCCATGATTCCGTTCGCGGTGAATCTTTCACCCTGCTACGTTCTGCACCCCTTTATGCTTTGACATCAGCTGTTCTGCCTACAGAACAGTGGCGTCCTGCTGGAAGAGACAGAAAAGCGCACATCCGTGGTATGATGGTGCTTTTATTAATTGTCGCGGGCCTCGGAGTGGTGTCGCTACTGGTGATTTTATTTGCACCACACATAAGGTAAGCTGCATTTAATGCAACCATTCATTCTCGTAAAGATCCAGTGTTTTAACACATCACGCAGAGGTTGTTACTTGGTTGACAGGGCATTACAGTGCACTGATGTAATTATTACGATGAGGTTCATTTACATTATATAAAATACTGTCCGCCCTCCTAACCTAACTGATCATCATTTTAAAGCCTCTTTTCTGACCACATATTATTTCACACGACGCTGGCTGGTATTTTAACCAGAAAATCAATTAAACAGAATGATGGAGCTGTGGGAGTTTTTGCACAGAGATGAAGCAGGAGTCTTCCATCTGAGCTGCTCGGGCCTATCAGGAGGCTGAGCGTAGGAGGAGTTATATCTGTATGCATTACTCCAGCAGAGCTATTGGCTATAGGGAGGCCCTGTTCAGTGGCGTGGGTCGTACGACTTGACGCTCATTCCTGCTCATTGTCCAAGTTTGTCTATGAATAATTAAGCCAGGCTGTCAATATGTCCAATAATAATGGGGACATGACTTATAGTGACTGCAGAAGGGGGCTTCTAGTCATGGAAATGGAGCTTGTAGTTCATGGCACAGTGGTAATAATGAGTTGTCGTTGTGTTTTAACAGAAAGTATGCAGCAGGAGGAGTATGCAGTTCCACAACAAGTCTGGAAGGGAAGACAGTCCTCATCACTGGGGCCAACACAGGGATTGGGAAGGAGACGGCCCTGGACCTGGCAGTGCGAGGTGACTTTTTGGTTTTACGTCCACACACAGCACAGTGCCTTTTTAAACCCGTAATCTACCATTGGCAGTCTGCCGTGAGGCTATGCAATATATATAACTAGTAGTGTTATTACAAGTTATTTTATTGGTCTCCCCAGGGAGAATGTGTCTTGGATAATAGGGAAATTGCTGCATCAATTACATCATAACATACAACAGCGGCATCCAACCAACACAAAATATAAAACAGTAAAACAGTAACAGTACAAATGTACATTTAACGTTTGGGCTACTCAAAAATTAGCTGTGCAAATTGCCATCCATGTGCTTGTGCAAAAGAGCCATCCTACAAACATTATTCTGTTCTACCTTACATGCCTTGCAAAAACACGTTCATACTTTCATAAACATCCATGCATTCAGTCATATATATGTATATTCATCCAAATCCCTGACTTTGCATACAATCCTAAATAAATATACATTCATTGCTCCATTTATACCCATGCATTCAGCCTACATTCCTTCCTACATTCATAGATATATGTTCACAGTTTCTCATTGATGAGCTTAATTGAGAGAGGGATAAATTAATGTTTATACCCAGATGAGCCCTGTTCCTCCTACCTGAATTCAACAGTGTATATTCAGAAGACAGCAGATGCAAGCCATCAGATAGAATAGTCTGTTTTATTGTTGCCTGATAAAAGATCTCTTGCGGGTTGAGAGGTGCTGGTGTGCTGGGTTTTAGATTTTACTATTAGTTCCCTAAACCAGCTGGTACCATACCGAAGAATAGACTCTATTGTAGTATAGAAGATACTAGATTACCCACACCACATGTCACTTTACCTTGTAACTTTGTCTTTTATTACTCTTGTATTTTATATTATTTTATTGTATCTATTGTATTTTTTACACCTATTCTTATGCATGTCTTAAAGAGGTCTTATTTTATTTTTGTATTTATTTTAATTCTTTATTCATCTGCTCTTATTTCTGCCTCTGTGCTGCCGCAACACTGAAATTTGTGCTCTGGGGATAAAAAAGGCTTATGTTTTCTTTTAAGAATATCTTATATTCCACATCAGAATATATCAATATAATGTGTACAAAATGGCAATTTATAATCAAACAAATATTCACTAAAATGAAAAAAAATCCTCTGTTGGAATGCATAATATCAGAAAGTCTTGATCTATGTAAAATTAAACCTTAACTAACTAGTTTATTTCATTTTGAAATAATAATTTGCTCTTGAAAACTAATTTACACAACAGAAGTTTATATTATTATGTCATTACATGGTCACATCTTCACAATACTGATACTTTGACCTTGATCTCTTGGCTGTAGACCTTTTGACATGCCACAGTAGGTAAAGACAAATGTGTAAATATTAAACTTCATCATGGCTGAATTCCATTTAGATGCTTCAGTTTCAGGGTCCTGGTATTGTGCATGCTGGCTCACTGTCGCAATTTCATGGTTTACAGGGACACTTGAAAAAAAACAGATTTACTTATTCTTTTTTATGGCACACCTATTACTACATAACAAACGGGATATAAACAATTTCAATTTCAGATTACAGATTACCTTTATCAGGTGAATTTCATGTTTTTCATTAACCTCTTTTTCTCCAGGAACCTTATTTGACCTTATGCTGCAAATGCTTTTAAAAACAATGTTGTCTATCTAAATTAAATCAGAATAAGTCAATATACAACATAAATATGATAAAATAAATGTATAAATGTAATGTCTAAAATGTATGGGTTTTTTTTTTTACAATTATGGAGTCTTTCTGCTACATAAGGTCTTTTTTTTTTTTTTACAAAAAAAAAATGGGACAAAACCAGTTACAATCCTGGGAGTTTGCAACATACAAACATTGTGGCTTTACATTTTCAAATAAAAATAGATTAAAAAGGTAATTCAAATAATTTCAGAGCATTTCTCTCCCATCAATTTGTATTGTAGTTTTGTGTAAATATCAGTTTTGCATTGTGATACACAACAATAAAAAAGTAATTATTTATTTAGCTTAAAATACATGGGGAGTATATTTAAAATAACTAAATGCTGAACTACATGTTGAACCATCTTTTGTTTTATTTTGTGCCACTCTGTTGCATAAATGAAGGATCATCTTAAATTTCAAAGCCTAAACTAGAGACCTCCTTCTCCTTCTATAAATGGCTCTATTTTCTCTTCTATGAATTAATGTTGCTTCTGTTTTGTTCATAGTTTAGCTGCTGCTTATTTTTCACACGACAGGGGCGCGGGTGATCATGGCGTGCAGAGACGTGGACAAAGGCGAGGAGGCGGCGGCGAGTATACGAGCCGCGTATCCTCAAGCACAAGTGGAGGTCAGAGAGCTCGACTTGGCGGACACCTGCTCGATACGAGCCTTCGCACAGCAGTTCCTGAGAGGTAAACACGGACTCACATCGACACACAGAGCACTGCTTCGTTGTTATTCACACTAGAGATTTGGGTTGTCACGATACTAAAATTTTCAACTCGATACCGATACTCAGGAAAATATTCGATACTCGATACCATTTTCGATACCACCAGGATAAAAACAAAGAACCCAAAATTTAACAGAAATATTTGTATTAACAAGAAAAATGCAACATGTAAAAATTAACAGAACCACAGGTTAAATATTTATAATAAAAAACTGTTGTGCAAAAAGAAACTGCAACTATGATAACAAGCTTCAGGTCTGAGGCAGTGCACAAAATAAATAGATACAATATTTGCGTTTTTTCGGCATCGGCCGATACATGCGTGTGTTCACCGATCAATTAGCCCATTTCACTGAGCCAACACCAGGCGAGGCTCGGTGCAACAACTGCCATTCTCTGGTGAGCTGCTGCTGATACCAGAGAAAAGAAAAACACATCAAATATGTGGATCATCTGAGGCGCCACCACCTCCAGGCCTAGAACAACATACACATTGTTTGCTATCCAACTGTTAATATGTTTTGTTTGTTTTGTTAATAAATGTATCTTTTTTTGTTTAAATTGAGACTTGTGTAACATTTGTTGTCATTGTTTCATTTTAATCATGTAAATGGAGGGAGAAAGGGCAACATCGGCTTCAAGAAACGGCCCAAAAAAATCGGCAGCACATATCAGGGATCGATTAAGACTGATGTCAAAATAATTGGTATCGGCATTAAAAAACCCGTATCGGTCGACCACTAATTCACACCATGTTTTTTCTTCTGCAGAGGTCAACCATCTTCATATCCTCATCAACAACGCCGGGGTGATGATGTGCCCCTACACAAAAACCATTGACGGCTTTGAAATGCACATGGGAGTCAATCACTTAGGTGAGACTGCGCTGAAATTTAGTCGAATCAATTAATAAATCAAACATCAACTGTTTACCACAGAACAATGTTATATATTACACAATTTGTTGATGATTGCAAAAAAAATTATTACTATAAATTGAATGAAGACTGAAAAACATCATTTTTTAAGTGGTGAGTAAATACATTATAACATAAATATAACAACATTTTTTTGTAAAAAATTGTCTTCTTTTTTCTTTGTACTTAAATCTTTTTAAAGCTAGTTACTGTAACAAACTGTCTATTCTTATGGATGACATGAAAGTAAAATTTCCGCTATAAAATGCAAGACAAAAGCAGGTTTATGTTATCTGAATTTGTTGTTTTTACAGTCAGGTTAAAAGAACAGTTCACCCCAAAATCAAAAATACATATTTTCCCCTCTTACCTTTAGTGCTATTATAGATTGTTTTGGTGTGAGTTGCTGAGTGATGGAGAAATCGGCCATAGAGATGTCAGTCTTCTCTTCAATATAATGGAACTAGATGACTCTTACGCTAAAATGCTTTTGAAAAACACAACAGCAACGTCTGTTTCCAGAAATCATGACCAACCAGGTAGATCAGGGATGGGCAACTGGAGGCCCGGGGGCCAAACAACGGCCTACACCCTCACTTGAAGTGGCCCTCAGTACAACTACATGCATTTGAGCATGAAATCTTAAAAGTGCAGAGTAAAAATGCACAAAATTACTTGCAATTAATGTTGGTCTGCTGTTCTTGCAATAAAAAAAAGAAATCACAGTAAGTGGTTGTTTTTTATTTGCTTCAAACCTTTTGTACTCCTATTTATACTGTTATACATGCATTTGAGCATGAAATGTGTTAAGTTACTGCACTGTTGGCATATTTAAAATTTCAGTTTCATCATATCTGGTTAAGTGCACGGTCCTATATGTGGCCCTGTGGTAGTGTTGATGAAAAATTGTGGCCCCCTGCAGCATTTAAGTTGCACATTCCTTAGGTAGATAATCTACAGATGTTGTTGTGAGCAGTTTCATGAAAGGAACTATTTTCATTCGAGTAAATATCCTGAACGAAACTGCTCATAGAAAGAGCACCAAAACAATTCAGATTGATACGTTTATGTAGCAGTAAAGGTAAGAAAGAAAAAGGTATAAACACAGACTGTGTGTGTTCAGCACCGGCTGTTTGCATTTCTTACCTCTGTCAGGGCACTTCCTGTTGACGTCGCTCCTCATCGGGCTGCTGAAGCGCAGTGCGCCGGCCCGGATCGTGGTGGTCTCATCTCTGGCTCACAACTTCGGCTGGATCCGTTTCCATGACCTTCACAGCCAGGGGAGCTACAACAGCGGATTAGCGTACTGCCAGAGCAAACTGGCAAATGTGCTCTTTGCCAGAGAGTTGGCACGAAGACTCCAAGGTACACAAACACACACATGTACACAAGCACATACAACATGGGAGAATGGACAGATGAGCAGCTCTGCTCCGGTAAACAGAGAGAGGAACAGTTATAAGAACAGGAGTGAGACCAACAACTCATTTAACCAGCCCTGCTTTTTGAATGTTGGTTTCAAGATCAAAAGTTTATATATGTAACATCCTGAAAGTTAATGTTCTGTGACACCCATTTGCATTTGTGGAAGAAGTATCCCCATATTTTACTTATTTATATATTTTAGTTTTTAAAAAAAGCAATACTACAAAAAAGAAATACGAATAAGGATTCGGGTAATGTGGGACACTTAAGGTTTGGCTGGTTTATTTCCTGCTTAAAGTAAATATAGTCATCAAAACCTTTACTATTGGTCTACCATGGGTGTCATGTGATTGAAATTACATAAATATTTTTAAATTTAGAAAAATATAACAAAGTCAAATTTGCAAAAAGTGGCCCACATTACCCGAATTCACTATACCAAAAGTAAAAACCCATTATGCAAAATGGTCCATTTTCAAAAATATATATATATAAAATTGAATTAAAATGAGTTATGTTTGCGTGTGTAAATAACTGTATTAAATGTACTTAGTTAGTTAGTTAGTTAGTTCAGGCCATTTTTAATGACAATCAGCCTGTTGCCGCTGATTAGAAAGTGGATAAAATATCACTCATAGTGACGTGGGTCTGTTGTCCTCCTCACAGGTACCAATGTGACAGTGAACTCAGTCCACCCGGGGACGGTGAACTCTGACCTGACCAGACACTCGACTCTCATGACGATATTTTTCACAGTCTTCGCCATGTTCCTAAAAACCCCACGGGAAGGAGCACAGACCAGCATCTACTGTGCTGTGGCAGACGAGCTGCACTCAATCTCTGGGAAACACTTCAGGTAGGCGACACTGAGCTTCAAAGAGCCGCGCGTCTGAAACGGCTGGTTCTGTTCTTACAGTGAGTTCTTACATGCACAGTATGTCATTTTCTGCTGCTTGAGGTATTTGGTGGGATCATGGCAGTTGTTTTTAACCACAATATCATTCAGCTTCTCCAAGTTAGGATTCCTTCAGAGGAGGTTTTTACTGGGAGCTGAATTTTTCTTCTCCAAAATGAAAAGGACCGGGTGATTCAAACTGGTAAAACATAGACTAAAACAGTTTTATGTTCAAATCTGTGTTCTTCCAGCATTGTTAGGTGGACAGGGACGTCCCAGAGGGGCTGCGAGCAGAGCTGCCACTAACGTTTGCTCAGCTTGCCCCTCCGATACTGAAATCCTTAATTCACTGAAAATATATCGTTAAAAATGACCAAGATCTAAGAAGTGTATTGTAAAAATGTTGCTTAAAACTGGATAAAATGTCAGTTGATGACAGCTTCTGGCAGACAGCCGCGAGCAAAGGAAATAGACGGTTACATTGATTAAAATAACGGATTTCTCTGAGCTGGATAATTGGTTTAAACATTTGGGGTAGTGCAAGGACAAACCTCAATAAAACACATAACATCTGTCTAGTTGTTTTTAGACATTATAATGTGGAAAAGTTATTATAACTTTTGCTGTTACAAGACAAATGTGCAGCAAGGTATGAAATTGTGCACCAAGCGTGTTGTTTTAGAAGTCATGTGGTGACCTGATCTCAACTTCTTCATTAATGTTTCATTCCCCAGTTACTTGTCAAAAAAACTTCACATCCCACAAGCTTTTGTTTCACCAGAGGAAAGCTGCCTGCTTCAAAGCTTTGTTACCCCCAGTGACTACAACATGGTTTGGCCATTAGACAGTTTTGTAATATTATTTTATCTTGTACTAAAGGAATGCAAGTCCCACTGAGTTAGACCAAAATATAGACAGAGATGTAAGCTGTGAGTGGCATTTCAGAGGTCTGGAGCCAAGCTAGGTCAAGTTTAGTCCCTTTTATATATTACTTGTAATGTAAACAGTTTTTTGCTTTCATCTAGTTGATTTAATGTGAAGTTTTACCTCTCATCCGTTTCCTCCTTGCATTTATAACTAATCATAAATTCTTGCTTGTAGTATTTTATATCTCGGGGCAAAGAATCATACAGGAGAAGAAAATTGAAGGCTAATAAGAGTCTACAGCCGAGCTAGTGTGATTACAGTTCCTCCTGAGGGAAAAACGAATGTCTGCACCACATTTCATGGCAATCTATCTGATAGCTGTCAGGACGTTTTAATGTCAACCACGAGTGTCAACCTCACGGTGCCAGTGATGGAAAGTCAGAAGATCACAAAAGACACGAGGAGTTTATCTTAATTTCATGGTAATTAAATCAACAGCATCCATTTTCCGAAGTCATTTGGGAAAAATTCCCCTCTGGACCCAGAACCCCTGGAAACAGGGAGCTGTACTTTTGCCTTTTACAGCCTTAAAATTATTTTGTTTGTGATTTTGTCTGTATAGAAATAAGGAATCTCGGTAAGTGGCCACATATGAAAGTGAAGATTCAGTATGTTTAATTTACTGTAAATTTTAAAGTTACAATATCAAAGATCTCAGTGTTGTTCTCTTTGGCGACACTAATGGTGATAAGTGGTGATTGCAGGTGTGTTTTTGGATCCCAAACTCACTTTCTAAGTCTGGAGGCATTGCTTTTTTCTTTGTAACTATTTACTCACAAAGCTAGCAGAGACAGGAATAAACAGACGCCACAGCGTACAGAAGTGAGTTGCATTGGCTCTGCCTGCCCTCTCTGACGGACAAACCACTGCTGGCTGATGGAAAACGGTCACTAATGGCACCACAAACCCCTAATTCACTGTAAATACGAAGCCTCAATCACCATTGTGTGACCTCATTCTGCAATACACAATGGCTTAACAGTAGAGCCAAACAGACACAGACATATCTACCTAAAGACCAAAAGTCTCTGATACCACTTTTTGACCAAAGCAGTTTCAGGGCTGGTTCGGAGCCGGTGCTAGTGCTGGTTCACAGTTGGTTTAACTCACAAACCAGCACTAAACCTGTTTGCTTTTCCACAGGCGCTAGAGCCGCGTCATTACGCCACTGTTAACGTCTGTATATCTCAGCCAAGTGTAATAACAACAGCAGACTACATGTCTCTCTCTACAACACATCTGTGCTGCTTGTTTTAAGCACTATGGACGCAGAATAAAGTCTTATTAACACTGAATGTAAGATGTTAATGTTGGACTTTGTTGTAAGCTAACGCTCGTCCGCTAGCGATCGCCTGCTAACGACTTTGGATCCCTTCCAGTCTTTTGCAAATCCACAGTTCTTGATCGCTAGGTTCACATTAGCAGATGCTTCCTGTGAATATCAAATTCAAAAAGTTTGAGGTCATAGTGGCTCAAAACCTCACTCAAATCTGATTTCACTGATTAGACGCCAGGTTTGCTAACCTTTTGCTTAGCCTCAGGGTTCAAAAAGAAAATCTTTTTGATTACGACTTTAAGGTACTGCAGAAATAAAAGACATCAGTTATTTGTGTTGCCTGCCCCTTACAAAGTGCTGACAGATGAAAGAAGAAATACTTTGATACTAAACACGGTTATCATGCTCAAGGTCAAAGAGAAATGAGACCACTGCACACAGAGAGATGAGTCACCGCATCATTAGCTCTTATGTAATAATCATTCCTTCTCCTTTCGTCTCAGTGACTGCGCCCCGGCCTTTGTAGCCCCTCAGGGAAGAAGTGAGGAGACAGCGAGGAGACTGTGGGACGTCAGCTGTGAGCTTCTTGGCATCGAGTGGGACTGATTCAACTTTTAACCACAATCTATTTCAGTTCTCAAAGGAGACCTTATTCTTTCTTTCTTTCATCATTCATTTCATTATGGTTTTGATGTTCCGTAACTTTGAGCGTTTCTTACCTAATAAGCAGTCAGGTAATACTGTGAGAGGTACTATAATGTGAAGTTGCTTTTTTGTGTAATAATGCAGTAATTACATTTTAATAACTTGAGTAATTTGGTGCTCCACAACAGCTCCTCAAACCAAAACCACTCAACTGTATTATCATGTAACCACAAATAACTTTTTGACTCTATATTTTTGTGACACAATGTGAATACAGTGTAGGCAAAAAAGCAACTTGATGTATTGTAATGCTGTAGGATACTGTGAAGGGTCAAGTCAGGGTAAATGACCAGCATCTTTATCAAATATTGTGTTTTGTTTTTTTAATTTCTCCAGAATTTGCAGCTAAATTGCTTGACTTTTGTGCCAGCGTTTCTAAACAAATGCAGGGGTTCTTACAGTGTTTCCAGGTTGATAAAAAATTAGTAAACTATCCAAGTCTGAGCCACGATTACCGCTTGAATTGCATAAATGTATTTTGTGATAATTGTAATCAGTATAGATTATTATAAGGGGCTTTTCTATTATAACCAAATCAGACTTAGACTCATGTCATTGCAATATCTGCAGATAACTTTTTTCCATTTCCTAAAACTGCACATTCATGGAGGAACTACAGTTTTACATTTATAAGGCTCTCCCCAGTCATGTTTCCTGCTCAGCATTCACGTGCAAGGTTGCCAAGAGTTTACATTCTGTGTTTTATACAAGTGAAACATGCCTTTTACTACACTTACATTCATGTTAAGAGTTGAATGTTTACATTTGATGTAAATAAACGGAGATATTACTATAACGGTGCTCGTATCAGTCCTTTGAATCCAAGTTTCAGACCGATAAAAAGCTCTCAGCAAAGGAAGAACCGGACACTCAAAAATAGAGAGATGGGTCATTTTAAAGCTGGGGTGTGGAACTTTTACCTATAAATGAATGTTTCCTTCAAGCCCCAGAGAGTTCACACAATGCTGAGGACTCCTATCGCTGCCAGGGAAAGCTCTCTGTATTTCACAGTGTATCAGAGGTTGTGGTGCCTGTGGCCACTTTTCCATGCCGGAGAACAGGAAGTCATGCGTTTTACGTGGACCAGCCAGAGCTAAAGGGGAAGGAAGAAGGGAGGGAGGGAGGGAGAAACCATAGCCACAGAGCAGCAGCTAAGAGTATGCCGGAGGCTATGGTGGAAAATCTAAGAAGCAGCCAAGAAAAGCTACCAGAGTGGATGCTCCAGAAACTCAAGGCTAAGAGGAAGGATTCAAGTCAAAGAAAGAAAGTGATCGACGGTGAGGACAGATCTTTTTACCTCGCTGAAAAAGAGAAGAGACATGGTTCTTGGGTTACTTCTTTCTGACAGGCCGGTTTTTGGTAAACACTAGTGCAGTGTCAGTTTTTCTCTTTGCTTATTTGCAAAGCAGAACTTAAAGAAAGCAATCCTGGGGATGCAGCAAGTTTACCTGTAGCAGTGGTGGAAGAAGTATTCAGACCCTTTACTTCAGAAAAAGTACTAATACCACACTGTAAAATTACTCCACTACAAGTAAAAGTCCTGAAATTTTACATTATCGAGTATTTATAATATCTCAAAAAGAAAACAAACTGATGTTTACCCATTTGAGGTCTCTACATTGAAGTTTAACTGGGTGTCTCTTGAATGCTTAAGTGTAAATAAACAAGAGCTGTTGTTCTGAAACATTGTGTCCATCCATAGATGTCCTGGTAAGCAAGAAGAATTTTAAGTTTTTTTTGGGGGGGTGAAGAAATCACATCCCCAAGGTATCTTCAGATAATCGTTGTCATGAAAATGTAAAAAAAAAAATTGAGATTTTTTTTTTTGTCCATATCGCCCACCCCTAGCGTGAATGCAATAAGCAATAATGTTAAATACCGCGATAATATCGTATTAAATAAACAGATATTAAAGTACTGCTTTCAGTTCATCAGTACATTTTGCTTGTTGGGGAAAAAAAGGAAATTACCACCATTGTTTTATTGAACTAACTGAACACTGAACTGAGCACAAATAGCAGCAATAAAAAAAAGTGATAGCTAAATGTAAAGTGTCGTTTTCTCCTGATACTCAGTGAACTCAACCCCCCCCCCCCCCCCCAAAAAAAAAATCTATTTGTCAAAAAAATGTATTGGTCAGCAAACTGACCAATAAATAAGTGTTTGTTAAACTTTTCCTTTCATTTAAAAAAAACTTGAGCTCAGTATTTTTGTATATTACATTTTTTATTATTTGCTCATTTTATTTTACAGGGGATGAAGAAATCAATTACACTTCAAAATCATTAGTCCCTGCATCATCAAAGCAGTTACATATTTTACAATTTTTACCAAAAGAATTTTATTTTTTGAAACTCAGTAGGTATAAAGTGCGGCAGTGATGAGACAACAGTCCGAGTTAAGGAGGATTAGAGTGCAAGAATGTCTACACTGGCTTCTTTTCATCTCCTGCCGATCGACACTTATATCACAGGGAGATCCGTCAGTCTCTGTCTTCAGACTAGTGCAGCAGAGGGAAGCAAGACAAAAGGACAACACAGCAACTCCTCTAAACAAAGACAGACCTTGACTATGTAATCAGAGTGGCTCTGAAGTACACATCATCCTTGAAAAGGCAGCTTCAGCAACAAAGGTGATTGTCAAGTAAACAAAGGGTGCATCTTTGTGAAAAAAAAAGGCAAAAACAAAATGAAACATCAATATGGCAAAAGTAATATCCCTTTTTTAAATATTATTTGACTGATTTTGTGTGTAAGTTAATCATTGTGTATTTATACATTTCAGATAGATATTGGTCTTAAATGTGAAGAAAGTGAGAAGCATGATTTAAAATTAGTGACAGAAGATGAGACATAGAAACGAGATGAAACTAATGACTCTAGAGTTGATATTCTGCATTATTTCAACTTGAACAAAAACATGATCTATAAGTCGGTCCCTTTCTTTATCCAACCTTAAACTTTCTTGTAAATTTCTCAACAATGCCCTAAAATGCATCAAATTGTGTTTGATATTAATTTCCCTTACCAAAAGGGAAATATACACTGAAAGCTGGCCATAAAATGTGCTATACGACATAATTTAAAACAGGTAAACGGCTTCATCGGGATAACAAATACAAGATTTTTCAGTTTCTTTGAGGATTGAACATGTACCGTTATTGGCGGAGGACATTTACATCAGAGTAAATTCAAACAGAGGAACAACAAGCACATAAAAATGAAAAGAAAAAAAAAAAAGGACAGGTGACATGTCAGAGGCCCTCTGGTCAGTTAACAATATTTTCCCTTTTGGCTGAGGTAGGAGATTAATGTAAGTCAAATACTGAATTATAGATATGTTTATATTGTGTAAAAACGACGGTTAACATTGCAGTTAGCAATTTTGTTCTGTAATAGTTGTTGTAGTAACATTGTTCCCTCTCAAATACTGTACAGATGAGAGATAACAGCAAAATATCTCCAGGATGGAAATAAAGCACGGCGGTGATTTGTTAGTTTTTCAGACAGAAGGCTGAACAAACAGAAAGAGAAAGTGATCGTCAGGGTTTCAAGATGTTTCCACCTAAACAGTAACTTAACACCAGGCTGAACAGAGTCACTGCTCTCTCTGGTTGAAGGCTTCTTGTCCGTCTGATCTCACCAAGTATCAATGACATGTGTGGTCAGAACTTTGCTTGTTTCACATGTAACCAAACCAAACAGTCATTTCACAGGGTCCCAGATTACATACTGCAGAAAGGTGGAAATTGATTGGGAACGTTTGGATTTTGTTTAGTGTGGTTCTATGAAGTACCTATCCATAGTCAGTGTGTTACCTACAGTAGGTGGCGGTCGGCACAGCCCGGGTTTGGAGAAACAGGCAAGAGTACCATTAGAAAGCTAAACAATGTACGGCAGCAAAGCTACCTGATAAAAGGCTTGGTTAGTTTTTGTGTTATTGTATGACTTTGGTTAATCAGAACTAAGCCTTTAAAACACCAAATTCACACAAAAAACGCAAACAAACAAACCGATTAAGCTAATGAACAGGGTTCGTACACAAGCATTTTTCAAGGATTTTCAAGGTCCATTTTCAAGCTTTTCAAGTATCTTTCACCGGTTATAAATTGCATGTTTTAGATGAGTACTTACATACTAAAAGGGGAGATTTCACTGAGCCATACCAACAGCGATGGTACTACACTTTTAGAAGGAACGGTCTTCATTTCAGATAGGCTACTCATTATTTTTTACATTGAACATGTGATCATCTATAGTCGATAGATATAGTCAGATTGCAAGAGAAATCCAGTAAGAATTTCAAGCATTTACAAGCACTTCATCCAAAATCCAAGCACTTTTTAAACCTTGCAAATATAACATTTAAATTCAAGCATTTTCAAGGATTTCAAACACCCGTACGAACCCTGAATGAAAGACCAGAAACTCCTCTGTTCTGTGAGGTAAAATTACTTCCGGTGGCTTTGAAGAGCGCCTAGATTAAAGCTTCAGTTCCCTGTCAGTAACAGCTGTCTGACAGCAACATAAAGCAGTACAAAAATATTCAACATATAGCCTACACTTAATTTGATATTGGTATTTTTTAGGTGGCTTAACTTCTGTGTCAGTGCTCCTGCCTGATTCTCCAAACTGCCATCTACTGTAGGTAATACACCGATTGTGGATAAGAACCTCATACAATCCCACTTCAAAAATACAAACTATCCCCTTAAACTTTTGCAGGTTTGCAAAACTTCATTCTAATAATTTTAACCCTGTTGAGTGATAGTATGGGACTTTAAGGGCATGAAAAGTGTTTTATAATTATCGTTATAATGATCTGCAGCTGCAGACCACACAACATGTAACATGTGCAACAGCTGCTTGCTACTCTCCTGTAGCATACAATGTGCAGTCTATCTGAAAGCTGACTAATCATCAACATTTCTTCAACTGTGTTAGAAACCCTGGATCCTGTTATTCACACTTCATAGTGGCTCATTTGTTATCAAGTGCAGTTCGTGTGATCCCTTGTTAGGCTGACTGCCTTTACCTGGCATTGGGTCGGCCCTGACGCTGCTGAGATGATTTGCTGTTGTGTTCAGACAGCCACTGGCTACAGATATTCTGCATCACTGAATCCTGCGCTGCTTCGGCCGCCTGAAGGACGTCCTGGACCAACGGGCCCGCTCGGCTCGGCTCCAGCTTCACCGCCAGCAGGTACGCTGGTCGCAGTTTTCTGCATAGCAGGTAGGCTTTGATCTGCAGACAAGGTTAGACCATCAATCATTTTCCTTTTTTCTTTCTGAGTGTGACATGAACACTGACTTCAGAAGTGAAGTCATTTTGCTGTTTTGAGGAAAGGGTAAATCGGGTATTTTTTTAGTGTTGAAGTGGGGTCGTAGAGGTATTTATCCATAGTCAGTGTGTTACCTACAGTAGATTGTACACCCCCAGCTTGGAGAAGCACAGAAGCTAAGAAATGTGCAGCTTTTGACAAGGGAAGCAGCTAAACATATTTTAGGCTCCTAAAAGAACATATTCAGTATATTTTCACAGCTTTACCTTGCTGTCAATCAGTCAATTAAGCCTTTATCTATGCTCTCTTCAAAGCCTCCTTTGGCAAAAACAGTAATTTCACCTCCCAGGAGTTGCTGATCCACTGCTGCCTCTATCGGTTGGTTTGTTGTGTTATTGTGTGACATATTTCAATTAGTTAGTTCAGGGTTCAGAATAGTCACACAATAAGACAAACTAACAAAACAATAAAGGCAGCGGTAGACCAGCAACTCCGGTGTTGTGCAATGTAAAATAACTTTTTGTCAAAAGGAGTATGATGGTTTTGAAGAAAATATAGATAGAACGGCCACTGTTACCCGTCAGAAAGGGCTATCTGATAGCAAGAAAAAACGGTGAAAATAATTTATGTATAGCACAAGCTTAAACTGACATTGATATTTTTTAGTTGACTAAGTATATACATAGCTGTACATTTCTTAGCTTCTGTGCTGGTACTCCTGCCTGCTTCTCCATACTGTAGGTAATACTCTATGAATAAATACCTCATAAAACCCAACTTCAAAAAGTCTGAACAGTCCCTTTAAGGATGACCCTCACAAGGAGACGAGCCGGAACAGCAAGGTAATTGTGGCTTCTATATTTATAAAATAAACAGCCTGGGGCAAAAAGAACAAGGATAGTGATAAGCAGAGAATAATAAAATGCCATGCGCTACCTTGGTTTCTGTGCTCTTCGTCTCCAGAATGAGACTTTCCAGCTCCTTGGCCTGAATAAGATAAAGGACAGCAAAAGTCTTCATGACCAAAAAGCCAACACGGAGCCAGGTCATTCCTTATCACAGCACACTCAGTGTCACGTTTTTCATTCTACTATCTTCAAAACCTTTGTCACTCACATCGGCTGGTCCCTTATCTGCAATGGAGACACAGCTGAGGATGAGGGCATCACAGTCGTTTTTGGTGGCGGTGCCCGATTCACCGACACATTTCAGCAGCTGCCGTACGGCTCCATACTGCCTCTGTCGGACGAGCCTCTGGCCGGCACGCTCGTAGACCGCCTGAGCCTCCAGCTGGAAGTCCTGAGGCAGGAAAAGAGGACAAACACTCCAACTATTAAACATAAAACCATTGAACAGTAAACATACACTCCCGGTCAAAAGTTTTAGAACACCCCAATTTTTCCAGTTTTTTATTGAAATCCAAGCAGTTCAAGTCAAATGAACAGCTTGAAAGGGTACAAAGGTAAGTGGTGAACTGCCAGAGGTAAATAAAAAAAGGTAAGCTTAACCAAAACTGAAAAATAATGTACATTTCAGAATTATACAAGTAGGCCTTTTTCAGGGAACAAGAAATGGGTTAACAACTTAACTCTATGGAGTCTTGGGCTATTTTGTCCATTTTTGAATTCTTTTCATGTCTTTGTAAGTCATTTTGTGTCTTTTTTTGGTCATTTTGTGTCTTTTGGTGTCTTTCTTTGTCATTTTTGTGTCTTTTTTGGTCATTTGGGTCTTTTTTTAGTCCTTTAGTCCAACATAAAATGTGATTTTGAATCTTTTTTTTACTTTCAAAACACTATCATGCTCAATAAAGTGTTAATAATGTTGCAAATGTGCATTAATTTCAGAGTACACTGAGACATTAAACTGCATAATTTTCAATTAAATTCTGGAAAAGTTGGTGTGTTCTAAAACTTTTGACCGGTAGTGTATGTTTATGTTAATCTTTAATGTGTCAGATTTTATTTGTTGATGTAGTTTGTTTGTACAATAAGTTAGTCAGTAAATGAACCGACCAGATGTCAAAGATTAAAATGCATAACATAATGTGAAAGAAAAAAAAAAAATCTGTGGATAATAATAATACTAACAACAATGATATCCATATCAATACTGCTACTGTTTAATAAAGCTTTAAATATTGAAATCAGTGCTCATATTTTTGGCATCAATGATTGAAATTTTTCAGGCAAAAACTCCACATATGCACACATAAATTAAAAAAGTGAAACAAATAATTGGCAAAGGTCGACCAATATTCGACGTACCTGTATGACTCTATATGCAATGCCAAAACCTTCTTCTATGTTTTTTCCTCCAAGCATCACCTGTAATATTTAAAAACAAAGACATATTACTGATTATGATAAATGTTAGACAGAATGTAATGAAGTACATGAAACACATAAAACTATCAGGCCTTTAATATTTGACATTAATACACATCAGTCAACATATCAAACTATGTAAAAACATCTGACTTTAACACCTCAAAATACACTCACCAGCCACTTTATTAATTATTACACCTGTTCATCTGCTCATTTATGCAAATATCTAATCAGCCAATCACATGGCAGCAACTCAATGCATTTAGACATGTAGGCATGGTGAAGACGAGCTGCTGAAGTTGGAACTGAGCATCAGAATGAAGCAGAAAGGTGATTTAAGTTTAACTCTCAACGTGGAATTGTTGTTTCCCAAACTACTGATCTAACAACCATCTCTAGGGTTTACAGAGAATGGCCCGTTAAAAAGAGAAAATATCCAGTGAGGGGCATCTCTCTGATGGAGGACAATGGCCAGACTGGTTGGAGATGATAGAAAGGCAACAGTAACTCAAATAACTACTCGCTACATCCAGGGTATGCAGAAGACCATCTCTGAACGCACAACATGTCCAACCTTGAAGCAGATGAGCTACAGCAGCAGAAGACCACGGTGGACAATTTATTAAGTACATCTTGCTGGCAAATAATAATAATAATAATAATAATAATACATTTTATTTATGGGCGCCTTTCATGTTACTCAAGGTCACCTTACAAACACAGACATTTTTTTTTGATAAAAACAAGAACACAATCAGCTACATAAAAACAAATAAAGTGGCCGGTGAGTGTATATATAAATAGATGTTTGCATTACATTCTTTAGCGTATAGCACTCCTGTAGAAGTTACAGTTGGCTCTTAAAAGTTATGTACTTACTTGGTTCCTGTGGTCTAAGGCTAGTACCATCAGGTTGAATGCACCTATTGTAAATCTCTTTTGACAAAAGCGTCAGCTCAATGATCATCTTTCAACTAATTGCCCAATTACACAGGCTTAAGAGTGTGCATATCACAAATGCTGGGTCTTGTTGGTTTTCTGAGAGTCTACTGCACCTACTGGTACCTTGTTTTCCATGTAGCAATAAAAAATATACGAAAAACATGGATTAATCTGGTTAGTCACATTAGTGCTATTATTTTGAACACTACTGTATATCTAAAAGTGCTTTGAGATATGTGTATAGGTTTATTTGTTTATCTTTAATTTAGGGTTTAAACACATTACCACAGTCAGTAGCAGAGTAGTGGCCCTTTCTAACAAACGTTGTCTATCTGAAGTGGATAATAGATTTTTATATACAGGTTAAGTCCAGAAGTTAAGTCCTGAAATAATCACAACTGGACTCTCACCTTGCAGGCAACCTCAACTTTCATTGGGCTTCCTCCAAACAGTGTAGGTGGTGAGCTGGATCCAGGGGACTTGGAGGAAGGTGTGCTGGTCTGTGGCGTCTTGGAGGAGGTCGCCGCCTCACAGCGGTACAGGAAACGGGTCACCTCCAGCTGAAGCTCAATTGTGTTCATATGCCTAACAAAAATAAGGAAGGAACCGGTCCATACTTTAAAAACACAAGACTAACAAGTCCAAAGAAGCAAAAGTGGTAGTAATAATATAATACTATATAAATATAAAGGCCCCAAGACTGAATTACATTCTTTTCTCTTAATAAATTCTAATAAAGAGGCTAAAAGTGTAGATTTTTGTCAATCACGTTAATTGAAATAAGAATATATTGAACAACCTAGACACGTCACTGGGCGACATCATCTTCCTGAAGGAGTTGACCTGAGACCTTCTTCTCCCAGAGCCCCGGCCTTGCTGCTCCTGCAGGTATGTCTTTAGGTGCTCTTTGGCTTTACCCAACCAGTGCTGTAAAAGATCAACAGCAGGGTCATCTTTCTCATATGAGCAGGGAGATTTAAAAAAAAATTTAACTGCATAACTACAGACCATCGTTTAGACCATAATTTTCTTAATTTTTAATGCCTGGTACAACTAAAGATACATTTGTTTGGACAAATATAATGATAACAACAAACATAGCTGATAAGAGTTTACTTTAAGAGCTGATATCTAGACATTTTCCATGGTTTTCTTGAAAATAACCAAAATCATCAACAAATGTACCTTTAGTTGTACCAGGCATTAAATAAACAAGAAAGCAAGGCGAAAACAAGGCTGGTCTAATAATTGTTTCAATGACTGTATGTACAAAGAGAGAGATATACCTTCTGTTCTCCCAGCTGCAGGTACGAACTGGCTCTGTAAGTGAAGAACCGGATGCAGGTCATGGCAGCTCGCACATGGTCCTGTCCAGGTAAACAGCATTTTACAGGTTACAAAGAGGTATAATTTGAAACATTATAAGGAAATTATGAACCTACAACAAGTTTAAAGGCTTGTATCTTGTTCTTTTTATAAACTTTTGGACACTTTTGCCCTTTATTAGACTGTCTACATTGTTAGTTATATTATACAATTAGATTAACTGTTCAGAGCAGTGGATTCAGGACCTCTACAACAATGAATCTAATGGGTTTGGACATAATAGTTTATAGTGACGGTGCCTTCTGTTTTTACATCCCTAAACTGCTTCTGGATATTATATTGGCAAGCTCTGTAAATATTTTTAAAAAGAAAATTGAAGACTTATCGTTCATCTTATAACCATAATTTTTAAGCTTTATTCATTGGTTTCTACATTATTTTTTATCTTTCACATTTATTTTTTTTAAATTATTTTTTATTGATTAATTTTAACATTTTATGATTGTACTTTTTAGTCTTGAAAAACTTTATTCATTGTCGGTTATTTTGGATTTTATTTTTTAATCTGTACTGTATTTTGTCTTTGAGATCTTTTAGGCTACATGTTTGTGTGTATATATATATATATATATATATATATATATATAAAGTTTAGTTGAGTAATCAAACTCTCATCTCTGCCCTGTCCCTGCAAAATATTGTTGTTTTCAGTTTTAGCCTCAGACAGACTGTGAGTATATGGAACATTTCTTAACAAGGAGGCCAACAGTCCCTTTTAAGACATTTATATGTTAATTTAAAGGCCTGTGTGAACGGAAAAAAAAGAGACTAATGTTTTTTAATAGCGCTAGTGGCCAGCACAGGCCATGTACCTTTGATTTCAGTGGAAGTCAAGTCACCACTGTTTCTTTACTCTTTCAAATGATTAAAAAAAAACAACAACAGCCACAAATTGCATTAAAGAAACATGGAAAAGAAACATCAAAGCCTCCAACCATCATGAACTGCTGGATCTGGTAGAGAGTGTTGAAGCATCCTCGTCGCTGAAGGAACTGGCAGGAGGCGATGAGGTAGCGGCTGCATGCCTCCAGGCCGGGGTCAAGCTTTTCCATGATGGCCTGCAGCGTGCCAAGGCGCCCCCTCTCCAGACTGGGCTGCAACACACCCTCCAGAAAAACATCATCTGGACACTCCTGAGCAATGAGAAAGCACATAAAAAGCTGTAAAAACGTCTCAGAAGTAGATGCAATCATACTACTTGAGTAATACAATCAGTACTCCTGTCAAACTTTTTCATGTGTTTTTTTGTACAAACTGGGTACTAGACTACTGGTACTTTTATTGCACATTTTCCCAAACAAGGACTACATTCCCTGGACAAAGTCAAAGTACCCTGACATCGGGCCAAATCTGGACAAACTACACCACAAAACAGGATCGAGGATCTATTTTCAAACACAGACGTGGTGCCATTAATTGGTCTAACAATTATAACACTTGGATGTTTAATAAAGACTTTAATATGCTTAAATGTTTTAAAAGCTATGCCTCACCCTGTTGAGCAGGTATGTCAGAGCCTCCGTCATGCAGTCGTGACGCATATAGAAGCTGATGAGTGCCAGGTGAGTGCCGTATGTGTTCAGGTAGTAGAGACACTCCTGGTGGAGGTTGCTGCTCTGCGTCTGTCCCTCTGGTCGATCCACAGGACCGGCCTCACACAAGGCCTCCTCCAGCTCCCACAGGGACGCCAAGATGTCCTCACCACGAGACTGACAGACAACACACAAAAGGTCAATTCAGTCCAGTTTAACATTATACAATATAAATCTTATTTTTAGGTGTCAGTGTGGTGGTCTGTGTTTGTTTTGTTTTGTTTTGTTTTTGTTTTTCAACCAGAAGAACAACAACTTAGGGAGTACATTTCTGGCCTTGATGCCCCCGGATTGAATGAATGGATCCCTCCCTGTCTATATTATTTGTTTGT
Organism: Centropristis striata; assembly: GCF_030273125.1. Lineage (NCBI taxonomy): Eukaryota > Metazoa > Chordata > Actinopteri > Perciformes > Serranidae > Centropristis > Centropristis striata. The sequence continues at coordinate 7,131,112 of NC_081532.1, forward strand.
TGAGTTCAATAAAAAGTTCATTACATTGTTGTTCATTGTTGTTAGTCATGCCTTTTTATTGATTGTATTGATTCACTGAAACACTACCAGTGGTTCTCTGAGAATACAGAATCACATATGTTATACTTAACAAGGATCTTTCACTTGAAGCTCTAATGTACTGGAGCAACATGCCAAAACCTTCTAGCATGCTCTCAATGTGAAGGACCCAAGGTCCCCTGTCACCAAACAGTACGTGACAGATTCCTAAAGTGTCATGTACCAGAGCTGGGGGTTGAAGAGGTCTTGCACATTCTGTATGACTCTCATGTGTGCACACCGAGGAGGGACTCTATCTGACCTCTACTGTGATGCATTATCAAACACAAACAGCAGAAATGTGCATATAGGGAAAAAAGCAGAACCTGAACTATTGATTTTTTTTAACAAGAAGGTGAGTTTTCTATTGCTTTGCATGAAAAGCAATTACAGAATCCATACACATAATTTACTGATTTTAAAAAATGTATGTGATGTATTTGTGTTTCACTGGTCTTTATTAACTTCATATACTTACACTTTCTTGCTTTAGTATGAGCCACTGATTTCATAATTGCAGCTAAAGCCATTGTAAAAATCCCCACCTACTATTCCACTCTTGCATCACAAATACATCAGAACAAATCATATTGAGAGATAACAGGAAACATTGGGCAAATATCTTTGCAAAAAAATGTTATGTTATATATTAGTATTTTAATATGATTATGGGGATGATTTTAAATAGATGCAAGTTGGTAAATGTATTTATTTACAGTCCAGCACATATTTTCTGCATATGCATGGGTGATAATGGAGGCCTTAGATCAGGGATGGGCAACTGGAGGCCCGGGGGCCACATACACACCCTCATTTGCCGTGGCCCTCAGTACAACCTCATGCATTTGAGCATGAAATCTTAAAAGTGCTATATAGAAATACTCAATATTACTTCTTGCAATTAATGTTGGTCTGCTGTTCTTGCACTGATAAAAAAGAAATCACAGTAAGTGGTTATTTTTTAATTGCTTCAAACCTTTTGTATTCCTATTTATACTGTTATACATGCATTTGAGCATGAAATATGTTAAGTTACTGCACTGTAAACATATTTAAAATTGCAGTTTCATCATATCTGGTTAAATGCACGGTCCTATATGTGGCCCTGTGGTAGTGTCCATGAAAAATTGTGGCCCCCTCCAGCATTTAAGTTGCCCATCCCTGCCTTAGATGGTAGCATGCCTACCACTACAACAGAGATGCTGGTCAGATAAAAAAGAAAAGGACTTGTCTTCCTACCAGGGCATGAGTTGGTTGTACAGTGGACTCCAGGTGCTGAACGACCTCCTGCAGCAGTAAGGAACCCAGGTTGAGCTGGTTGCGGTCCACTGGAGGCTTCAGGAAGCGTGCAAACTTCTCCCTCGCCCCTGAAAGGTTTCCCGCCTTGACAGATGCAATCCCCCATGCCTGCCACACGCCACTAGGGTCCAGGCCACTCTTGGTAGACACCTAGCATATCAGCCAAACCACCAGCAAAAATAAGAAGAGCCACTGAATGTAATTTCATGATAATTTAGCTAGCATTCATATAATTAAATCATTAAAATAGGCTGGGATGGGGTTTTTTGCTGACTAAGTATCCGAATGTTCATGGGAAAAGGTTTAAGACAGCAGGTTTTGTTCACCATGACTGTCTGAATATTGTTTTTAACCACCACACCATTCTGAAAACTGAATAATGGACAGATATTCTAAAATACTTTGTCAGAAATGTGATCGACTTTAAATTTGCTGAAAAATATACTTGATCATACAGCTTTATGGTTAAGCTTCTCATGAACTCCTTAACCTCTTTAAATAGCCAGGAGGAAACACTCGTACCTAGCACAAATAAACATAAGATGCCAACAATAAAGGTGTGGTATAAACGAATACACAAACCAAGCTTACAATACAGGTTTAAAGGTTAAAAAATTGTGGTTTCACAAGCCAATCAAAACTCTTGGAGGGGAGGGTGTGAGATTGAAACATAATACCAGCAGTCATTGTTTAAATCTGGCACAAATTCATCTCTCTTGAACTCTCATGAACTGCCTCACCTCCACTGCCAGCTGGTAGTGCTCTGCTTCCAACAGCTGGTTTCGGAGACGTGTAACAGCAGCAGTCTCCAGAATGTCATCCAGAGAAGGAATATATTTGTAATTGGCCGTCACTAGAATCTTGAGCACATCCACTTTGCTGATGTAACTGTGGAAACAGAGATTGAATAAAAGAGGAGTTTTAAAAGTGTGAGTCAGAGGAAGAGAGTCAGAGACCTGCTTTCATAGCTGCAGCAGAGCATGACATTAATATGCGCACAGTGGCACGTAGGCTTGGGAAAGGGGAAGTTCAAATCCACTATGACCACAATTATTATCCTAATTTTATAAACCCAACTCATCTGGTGAGTTAGGAAACAACCTTTTCAACCTGTCCCCTATTTTCCTTCATATTTGTGTCTGAGTGACTAATGATGATAAACCTTTTTTTTAAATAAAATTTGTCCAGAATTGAGCAAGACAAGCTGCAATAAAATTCTCATCAATCAATGCACAGCCACTAAAAGTGCTTTTTTTGCACTGACAGCTTCATATTGTCATTATAAGTTTCTGAGAGATAATGAGTTTTAGATGTTTGTGGATATTGTCGATATTAGGGGGTTAAAAACTCATATATATATATATATATATATAGTCATGTAAAAAATTATTAGACCACCCTTTCTTCAATTTCTTGTTCATTTTAATGCCTGGTACAACTAAATGTTCATTTGTTTGGACAGATATTATGATAACAACAAAAATAGCTTGATAATAACCATCATCATTATCAAGAAAACCCATGGAAAATGGCTAGATATCAGCTCTAAAATTAAACTCTTATGAGCTATTTTGGTTGTTATGTGTTCCATGACTGTAGATCGACAGATATAGTATATGTAAAATAATCGTTAACTGGGTTTTAACATAAAGGCAGAATGGGATAAGTAGTTTGTTAAGTTGGATATATTATGTTCCAAAAAACAGATGTCACTTTTCTTGGCCAGCTGTATTTTGCTACTGGGACTTTAAGCTCTTGTCCTCTAACATTGTTAGCTTGTCTTGATGTTAATCTGCCCACTAGTGGACACAAAGGCTTTTTATTCCCAGCAGACAATTTGTGAGACAATCTTTCTACTACTTTTGATTGTAGAAAAAGCACCTATGATCTATTCAACTGTTTCAGTAAGCCATTACAGTATAACAGTGAGTCAGCATACAATATACCAAGACATTGAAACTGAAGCTGCTGCATGGAATTCAGCCATAATTTCTTCTATGATTTACCACTGTGCTTTTCCTCCTGTCACATGTCAAAATAGCTTCAGTGAAAAACGCCTGTAGGTCAAAGCAGAATGGATACTGTACATACTGTACAGTTCTAACTCAGGTATTTCACACTTGTGTTGTCTGATAAAACCTTGTCTGAATCTGTCTGGACCTGTACAGAGAGCACGCTCACTCTCTGTCAGCTTTGTTTCACCTGTTCAGGCAGCTGTTATGTTATGATGGTGTTAGTTCATAGAGTTTGGTGGCATTATGCAATCTTTAGAATAGCTGCACCATTTACGCCATGTGTTCAACTGAACCCTCATAATTCATATCACACCCATATCTGTCTCAACACGATCTCAAACAACAAAGGACTGCACACTTAACAACAGATAAATATTTACATTACAATGCGCTCCACTTATGTCTTACCTGTCACATAAGGCGAGGTCCTGGTTGCGGCCAACCTTAACAAACATCAATTTAGCGCTGAAGAGCAGCTGCCGCATGATATCTGTGAGGAGGCAGGCGTCCACCTCTGGATTGGTCAGTTTACGAGACAGAGATCGGCAGTGACTGATGAGCTGATGACCACAGGCCGTCTGGTCACTGTGCAGAGACAAAATCGCCACGCAGAGGTACGCACTGGGAGCCTTGGAGTTTTAGGAAAAGAACATAATAATTACTTACTTACTGTATTCTCTGACAACTGAATAATGTCAGAGAAGAGATGAGAAGAAGAAGAGATGAGAAGTTTTGTTTTGAAACAAAATTTTGAACTGAGCCATGTTGGTTTTGAAAAAGCTCACTCTTCAGAATGAAACAGATCACTTAAATCCTCCCTAAAAACACACTTTTTCTCCCTGGCTTTAAGTTTAAGTGGACATATGGCAAAAAAAAAAAAAAAAACGTTTGTTTTAAATGTGCTCTATAAATAAAGTTTGACTTGACTTGACTTGAATGACGATATAGTGGTCTGGGAACTAAACTCTAAAATGCTGAACCTCAACTGCAAGGTTGTTTAAGTGTTGGTGCATTTAATGCAAGTCACCTGCACTGAGCTCAAAATGACCTGTGATCCTGTGCATGTTACACATTGAAATGCAGACCTGTTCATAGTAGAATTCGCTCCGCAGCAGCTGGTTCTCTGCAGAGTTTGTGCTGAGTTCGATCTGTCGTTGGATCACTTCAGGCAGATGCAGCATCCCATCGAGAGCTTCCTGTGTGATGACGGGGCTTCCAGCCACTGCACACAGACAGAAGAGCAGAAAGATACTGGGTGAAAGTTTCTTCATTACAGCCTCTATACATTACTGATCGGAAAACAGCTGGATTTTGGATATTCGAGGTGAACGTGCGATTTTGCAGGATGCATGTAATCAGGATTTTAT